>NC_084465.1:82589363-83254363 GCF_027409185.1 Cynocephalus volans | reverse complement strand
GTCACTGCCTTCTCACATTATCTTTATCTTTATGCACGTATGTTCTTTCAATCTTTCTTGTCTTTTTTGTGGGACGTAGGGCAGGAGAAATACTCAACACATTTTAAAATCTCCTTTATTTGTTTTCTTTTTCTCATTTTCTTTAAAGGTATTCAAATAATGCCTTGCACAGGTAATTTCTTGAAAATGATTGTTAGATACTAAATGTGCAGTTTTATTTGCTTTTTGTGGATTTTTGAGTTTGTGATGAATTTTGGCTCTTCATGTACCAACTGTGTTAGCATTCAGCATTTGAAATTGGGGTGTAGTAGGCATAATTAAGAAGAAAAACTATCAGATATAAGATTAGAATGCAACTATTTTCAATAACATTCAACATTGTTTTGAAGCTACTAGTGAGTATAGTCAGGCAGGAAAAGTTAATAACTGGTATAAATATCGAGAAAAAATGTAAATGATATCTATTTGTTAATGATACAACCATATATATACCTAGAATATTTAAGACTCTACTCTCGTAAGTAGTATTTTGTAAAAAAAAAAAAAAAAAAAAAAAGTGTTACAATTACAAACAAAAAGATCTTGCGAAATCAGAGGCACACAGTCCATCTAAACGTTCTGTGCTGGTATTACAGGGAAGCAAGAACTCCCATAAACTTCTGGTAGATTGTAAGTTGATATGACTACTCTGGAAAGCAATCATGCAGTATCAATAAAAATTAAAACTATATGTACACTTTGGCCTAGTAATCTTATTTTTGAAATTTAACCTATAGAAGTAAAAGCACCAATACCTAAGGCATATATGTTCAGATGTTTGTTTCAACATTGTTTTTTGAGGCAAAAATCAAAGTAAGAGAAGAAAAGAAGAGAGGAAGGAAGGAAAGGTGTTCATGTCTAAAACTTTTTGTATAATATGATCCTAGTTATGTAAAATTATATGCATATGAGTGCATATAAAGATTCAGGAAAAGACAATTAGAAAACATTAATACTGTTTGTCTCAGGTGATTGGATTTCCATTAATGTTTTATTATATTCTTTACTCTTTAATGCATTAGAATAAGTTTGTCAATTAGGATGTATTGTAAAAAAGCATATAATAAAATAACTTTATTATTGAAAATAATAAGATTAGTTTTTGTGAAAAATATAAAGCAAAAAATAAAAGCTTATTATTTTATTAGGGCTAATATTTTATTTGCTGTGTTGATGTGAGGCATCATGTATGGGTTTTTTTAAAAAAAATCTTATATTATTAAAATTGTATCTTATCATTAAATGAATAAGCAACCTTTAAAATGATTAACAAATATACAGTCATGAATCACCTTTCAAGGTCACAAAAAGCAGAGACAGAATTACCAAAATAGTTGAACATACCCAGACATGGCTTTACTTATCTGGCAAAGGGAAAGCCACTTCAGAATAAAGGTTACAATCATATTCCTTGGCATTCACAAAGCCATTGATGCATTCATTTATCAATTCAGATGTAAGCTCCATTATAATGTAAGTGCCATAAGGGCAAAGGCTTCATTTATCTTGCTCTCAGTCATATGCCCAGTATCTAGTGCAGTGGCTGCCTCATCATGGAAAATCAATAAATATTTACTAAGGAGTGAATGCATTCACACATTCATTCAAGACATAGTTTTCTTGCTTTTGCTATTCTTTTTTAATTTAATATTTATTCTAAATTTCTCCCACAAGTATTTGTTTAGTAATTACTATGTTCGAAAGACTTAAAAATGAATAATACTAATAAGAGAAAATACTATTTTAGTGTTTCAGTGTGTCAGATACTGTTCTAAGGGCTTTATGTATATTAGCTCATTTAATCCTCATGGTCAATATTACTCCCATTTTACGGATTGTAATACTGAGGCACTTCATTACCTAAAGTCTCATAGCTATAGAGTTTCAGATCCAATATTTGAGTCCAGGCACCCTAACTCCAGAATCAAACTTTTCCTCCAGTCATGTGCTATATCTCTGAGAATTTAGAGATGTCCAAAAACTCTAGACCAGACATTCACAATCGACATAGGTTGGTTTTACTTTCTTTGCTAAGATTGGTCTCATTGGTACTTATGTAGCCCCAGAGTTTTGCAGTCTGTGGAGATGGTTGGTTTTGATAGGAGACAGAACAATTTGCCTTGTAAACCAGATGGGTGAAGATAATTAACAAGAGAAAAACCAAATGATGCCATGAGTTTAGGGAAACAAAGGGCCAAGACCAGAGCAGAAAGTCAGAGTTAGGTAGGAGGACAGATTTGAGAAGATGGGTGGGGTTTGATTAAGATGAAGAGGAGCGGGCAGCTGTGCATGCCATTGTATACATAAAAACAAACCAGAAATACTGGTGTTCAGACAAGAGAAAGAAAGAACTCAGACATGGAAAATTGCCAGGACTTAAGTGTCGGTTCTGGGTAATAACAAAAACTGGAACAGCAGGAGACAGGCAATAGGTGTTAATGCTTCAGAAACAGCGAAGAGACTGATGCTGCACCAGGGTTTTCTGAGGCACAACCTACTGTATCCATTTAGTCTTAGGTAAAAATTGACTTTGAAGGACAAGTAGGTCGGAAAGAGGAGATAGAGTTGTCAATGACACTTGGAGGGAGCTCAGGGCTGGGGAAACAACAAGCAGAGCATATTTTTCTGTGTGTTTGATTTATGTTCATTTTTACTTTAAAAAAATCTACCAAGTAATATGTGTTCACTGATCAGCAAAAATGGAGAATAAACATCCACAATCCCACCACCCCAAAATATTTCTATTAAAAAAGGGCATGTGGTCTTGTTTAAAAAATCTCTATGAAAATTTTCAAACATGAACAAAAGTAGAGAGATTAGTAAGATGTAATCTCCTGTATTCAATACTCAGCTTCAACATTCTACCATTCTTGTTTCTTCTGTTCTCCTGCCACATTACACACACACACACACACACACACACACACACACACACACACACACACACACACACACACAGAGTTAGAAAACAGAAAAGACTGTCATCCCTCCCAGAAATGTTGTAAATGTCCTTCACTTAATACTCTAATCATCAATAAATTGGAAAGTAAATAAAAATAAGTTTAACATAACTTCCTGGCTTCATACCATTCCATTCTTTGAATATGTTACACATTACTTAACCACATTTTATTTGTACTTAGCGTGTTTCTAATTTTTTGAAATAAATAATGCTGTCATGATATATCTCTGTATGTGTAATAAAATCATTTACCTTCTTGCTGCCATACTGCAAGAATATATATGTGTGTGTGTTTGTGTGTGTGTGTGTGTGTGTGTGTGTGTGTATACATAGGGTTTTTTTTGTACACTGTTCCAAGTATGTCACTACAATAAATTGTTAGACATGGAATTGCTGGGTCAAAGAGTAAGTATATTTTAAAATATTTTTATATTTATTGTCAAATAACACTCCAAAAATTTCCTACTATTTTAAATTCTTACCAACAGTGTATAAATATGCATATTTCTTCCTTGCTGCAGCAATACTAAAAAGCTGACATTCTTTTAAATCTTTTTTTCAAGTTGATTGTTTTAGAGTGGTCTCATTGCTTGAAAGTACAATTCTTCAAATATTACTGAGATTAGATATTTTTATATTTGAGCCAAGAGACACTTGACAAGGCAAATGAAAAATGACTAAAATTAAAAAGACTAGTTTCTTAAACTACGTTTCATTTTGTTTCATTTTGTTAATCCTTACTTGTGTGTTTTTCCAGACGCATTTAACAAAGGGAAACTGCATTCTAAAAATATGCATGTAATATTTAGTTAATTTTCTGAGGAAGAATGGATTGCTTTAAAGAAAAAGGTGGCTATCCAGTAAATTAGATTAACTATATTTAGCATTCAGTTCCACAGCCATTGAATTTTATATTCATTAAATATGAATGTTACTTGAATTCATTTTCTTGCTCTGTATTGTTGTCATTTTGTGATTGGCCATTTTCCATTTTAAAATATTTATTATTTCAGTAGGTTACATAATAGTTTAATAGTTTATAAAATCTTAAAATCCAGCCACTGGAGCACTAAATTGCATCTATATATAACCTCATTTCAAAAAATAGAACTATGTGATAGTAGAAGGAAGTGTAAAAATATCATCTGGTCTAGCGTGTGTGTATGTTTTCCCAAAAGATAAATTATTTGTGGCTGTCAATGTTTTATGCCTTGAAGTGCTTTGCTATCAATGTCTATTGATAGAGGAGGAATCAGCATGCTCAATTGCTTTTTTCTGATACAAGAATGCCAAAAATAAGATCTAGCAATCAAAGTTATCAGCAGTAGAATGACAGAAAGAGGGAGAGCAGGCAAATTGTTTTATATTTTGCATAACTAAAAGGCCAGATGGTTTAACTGAACTTTTATTTTTAGAACCACCCACTGCAGGATTTTAACTAAGTTCCAAGTCAAATGTGGTACTGCCAAATTGCTTTTTACACTGTCTAGACCAAAGCCCATGGCCTTATCCAAGCACTCTCAGGTTCCTTGTTCTTCTGGTGCTGCCACACCTGTCTGCTATCCAAATTTTTGCTGGGAATATGCCCTTTATATACTGGTTTAGAGACAATTTTACTTACAATTCTCTCTCTCTTCCAGGTACAGACAAAATAAAGGATGAGATGTGGCACGTGCTTGGGAATGTTCAAGATTCTACTTCTGACTTTTCTCATCTAAGGCTTAGGACAATATCAATTTGGTAGAGATAGTTAATGTCTTATCCAATTATCACTTTTATCCCATTTTGAAGAATACTCTAATGACCACCTCTTGCTCATCAAAGAGGACCAAGAAAATTGGTCAAACATATCAAACACATGGTAGTGATACATTTCGCTGTTTCATTTAGGAAATATGTGCTTTAATGTTGTTTTCATCATCAGTGTTACAGAATGGTAACTTGGATAAGCCATATAAATTGTGTAAAACAGAGATTACTCATAAACATTTACCCTCTTGATTTCTTTTTAAATTTTTAAAGCAGTACTCCAAAAGAATTCAATTTTCCCTTTCCTAGTTTTTAAAGATTGTGTTATTTATTTATTTTTTATTTTCTGCATGTCCCTCACCCCTACGTTTAGCATGTTTAAATTCTGGCAAAGAATTAAAAGCCAAATGGCCATATACTTCAGGAAATTCTGTATTTTCAGTATTTCCTGACCTGCAGAAACCATGTGGGGCCATGATTTTGCCTAGAAAAGACAAATAGTTGTTGAAAATGATTCAGTTCACTTTTGTAGATCCAAAGTCTAGAGAAAGATTCTTAGCCTCATGTTGAAATCCAAACTTTAGAGTATATGTCAGAATGAAAGGAAATCCAGTAAGACTAGATCATCGTTGGTTAAGCCCAAAGAGATGACTGGTAAAATATAAGCATAATTTTATTCCAATTAGCTAAGGTCAAACATTTTTATGAGATTCAGTCATTTTTCTAAAGAATTTTGTAATAAAACAGTTTTATGTCAGAAAATCATGAAAGAACTGACTTTGGCATTTGTGCTCTTTTGGCCTTCCGTCTTTCCTCATATGTTCCTTAAGAGATGTGGCTTAAATTTGCCCAACTAGCTTTCATTGCTTGGGTTTCTGACCCAGCACTCACCCCAATCTACCCACTTCAAAACGTCAAATAGCAGTACTCTGCTCTGGCCACTCCATTTGGGCACCTTTCACTGTAGCCAAATTCCCCCTAAACCAGAACAACTACAATAACATTTAAAATGTCAGGCTTGAAAAAACGTTAGCTGACTCAGTTCAGAATTGGATTCAAAGAAATAGGGTTTCCATTACCAAGTATTCTGTACCCTCTTACACTGAAGGAGGAGAACAGTGCACAAACGCAAGAACTTAGGCTAATCACATTCTGTCATTTACATACAGGAAGAAGAGCGCCTTGAGCCTGAGATACTGCTATACCTAATTGATATGGAAATTTGTTTTTTGTTTTTAACTGTATGCTCTGACAATGCGTTTCATGGTTCCTTTCAATGGAAGGTTAAGTGTGACCTCTCCATCTCCAGATAATTCATACCTGAATTACCTTTAAGTATTTTTTAGGTCTACATATTTAGAAAAAAAGTATTCCAACCTTACATTTAGCTATACCTAACTTTTAACAAGAGCAATAGTGAAATATCAAGTAGGGTAACTCTGGGTTAAGAACTTCTTGGCTAAGAAAATAGGCTCTAAAGTAACAATATATAAGATAATATGTCTTTTTCACCACTTACTAGCTGGATGACCTGAGGAGAAATTAAGTAATCTCTCTTAATTTCAATTTATCTATACACAAAATGAATATAACAGTAGCTCTTAATTCTTGTATTAAACAATGTGGTCCATATAAAGAATCAACAGCATGGCCTCCTATTAAGTAAATATTAAGTGCTATATGAGGAATCACTATTGGTTTCAGTAGAGGTGGGGTGGGAGGATTGGAGTGAATCACAAGTACTGTGCCTTTCTCCACCGTCTTGGCCCCCGTATCCCTTTCTTGGTTTTGTTACACACATGTGAATTGCCAAGAAGGGGTCCTGACCTGTAGTTTTGTGAATCTCTTAACTTGGATCCTTCTTTCACTCTGATGAGTTATGTTAGGAATACATTAAACTTCCTCTATGTAATACAAGAGAGGACTGTCACATGCCTCAGGTTCTCTTTTCCTTTTGGGTCTCCCCAGTTCTTGGTGAGCAGTCTTTTTGTTTCATATACACTCTGTGTATATCCTTTTGTGTCTTCTTTTCTTGTCACCATTCTCCATTTATCATTCTCTTGAAAGTTTAAATTCTCTTTCCCCTTCTCACAATTATGTCCCTTCTGTTTTCCTTTTCAATATAATTCTCTGCACTGTATCTTTAAAATATTCATTTTTTCCAATAAATCTTAAGTATTTTTAAATTCTCTTCATCATCTCCTTGACTACTATTAGTTACCTAAAATTCTTGTTCTCAAAAAGAGAAGGACAGCATGCCACCCAAACTATAGACCAACGGCTCAGACTTCATCTCAGCAAGATTCTAGGAAACACTATAAAAAGAATAGTTTTTGAGCAATTAAAAAGGAAGTTATCATTAGAAATCAGCATGTATGCATTTAGAACAAGCCATGGTGCATACAGTTCAAATCTTTCCTTAATAGGATTACTAAACAGATAGTCAGAAAAATGTATTAAGCATGACGTATCTGGGCTTCAACAAGCAATTTAACAAGATTTCTCATGATGTTCTTACAGTCAAGATAGAGGGAAGATGGCCAAGTATAACAGCAGTTAGGTTGACAAGTAACTATGTAGATGTCCTTCCCCAAATGGCACTAATTAACGTCAGCCCGCCCAGTGGTTTCTAGTGGCATGCCACTAGGCCCTTCATCCCTGATTCTGTGCCACTGCCCGAACATTCTGTTCAGTGCGTGGGACAAAAAAAAAAAAAAGTCATATTTACCAAAATTACAGACAATAGCAAATTGAGGATTTACTAGTGTGTTAGGTGACAGAATTATAATCCGAAAGGATCTTGGAAGACTGTGATATTTAACTGAATCTATTTAGAGAAAATTTAATAGAAATAAATATTAAGTTCCTACTTAAGTGCAGAAAACCAACTGTATAAGTACAAGAAGGGGAAAATGTGGCATGTCTGCATCTTGACAATATAACAAATCCAAAATAGTGAGTGTTTTAACTGATGGTGAATTTATTAGTCTAACTGTAAAGAGCCCACCAAAAAAACCCCAAAATTCCACCTAAACGTGGTTACATTAATAAATATAGAGTGCTGACATGAAAATGTATTAGTCTCACTGGATTCTGTTCTTTTCTGACCACCAACAGAGTTTGAAATTTTATTATATTTGTTATTATTATTATTATAAGCAGAAAAGGAAAAGGCATTGTTATTACTTAAGTGTATGTGAGGGAATTCTTGGTTGTTTTGGTTGCTTGTTTGCTTGTTGTTCTGGAACTAGAAGATGCAATTTAGATAAATAGCTAAATAGTCTTTTTTCTCATTCTCTTTGGGTCACAATTGTGATGCACAGATTTTGTTGGCACATTGTATAAATATAAAATGTCACAGTGAATTATATAACCTGATAACTGGATGAAATAATTATATAATAGAAATAAAATAAGCAAAGATGAAATATGGCCTATGCAATTCTGGTTTTGTCTTTCAGTCATACTTTTAAATCTTTTCTACTAAAATTTGTCATACATCACTCCTGCTTATATCCCTTTGGTTAACACTCAACCGCATGGCCACACCTCAGGGAGGGTGGGAACTATAGTCCACTGTAGTCCAGGAAGAAGAGAAAATGAGTTTGGAGAAGAGCTGGCCTGGCTCTGACTCTCTGTGGTTCTATAAACTTCTCCGAGGATCATCAAAGAAACTGGGTAGCTAGGTTACTAAGGGTTGCCCAATTTTAAAGCAAATATATTATATATAGGCATATGACTATTGAAAAGACAGAGGAAGATACCATATGAATGAAAAAAATTATAGGGTAGTTATTAAAGAATATAGAGAAAAAAGACCTTAAGAACAGGACTTAAAAACAAGGGACAATATCTAGAATATATTTTTTTAAACTCCTGTAACTCAATAACCAAAAAATAAACAACCCAATTAAAAAATGGGCCAAGGACTTGAACAGACATTTCTCCCGAGAAAATATACTAATGGCCAATAGCACATGTAAAGGCGCTCAACATCAGTAATCATTAGAAAAACACAAAGACAATGAGATATCACCTAATACACATTTGGGTGACCACTATAACAGGAACAAACAGAAAATAACACAGTTAGAATTTGGAGAAATTGGATCCCTTGTGCACAGTTGGTGGAAATTTAAAATGGTTTAGCTTCTATTCAAAACTGTATGGCAGTTACTCCAAAAATTAAAAGTAAAATTACCATACGATCCAGCAATTCCACTTCTGAGTATACAACAAAAGTAGTCGAAAACCTGATCTTGAAATGTTACATCCACGTTTATAGTAGCATTATACACAGTAGCGGAAAAGTGGAAGTAGCCTTGAGTATCTATTCATGGGTAAATGAATAAAAATGTGTGCTATATACTTATATATTTCCTTAAAAAGGAAGGAAATTCTGACACATGTTATGCCATGGAAGAAGCTTGGGGACATTATACTAAGTGAAATAAGCCAGTCACAAAATAAAAGCAAATGCTGTATGATTCCATTTATGTAAGAAACCTAGGATGATTAAATTCTTGCAGACAGAAAGTAGTGGTGGTTTCCAGGGGTTGGGGGAGGAGGGAATGTGGAGTTATTGTTTAACAAGTACAAGAGAGAAGATCATATGAAGAGACAGTGAGGACTTCATAGAAGAGAATGCTATAGAGAGCAAGAAGCAAACAGGGGGAGCAAGAAAGATGCCCATCTTTCTTCCATGAGTCAGGAGGATGTTGGAGGAGGGCACTTTCATAGAAATATGTTTTATTTAGGGGGAAATAAAAAGAATAGCTTCAAAAACAAAAAGTTAAAGCTAAAGGGAAGGTTTTTGCAGTATAAAGGAGGGATTACTTGGGGGTGGGGAGACGGGTTGGTGATTAGTTCAGATTCACCTCCAAGTCTGGGGTTATTTATTTCCCACTTGACGCTGCTTTGTTTCTGCCATGTTACAGTGATCATGTGGCTGCTGTTTCAGGCTGCAATTCATCTCTTTCTGAAACTTGTTGTTTATGAGAGCAGATCTCCTTGACAAACATGCTGACAGTGCAGGCCATTTCTTACAGAATTTATCACTACTTATTTTCAGTTAAAACTTAAACTAAAAGCTGTCTCCTGATCCTGTGATTGTACTAATCTTTGTCAAGAAGGAATTTGACGTGTGAGACAAATATTGATAAGACAAACAGTATTCTCACATGTTCTTAGCATAGATTCCACAGGACAGGCGAAAATCATGCCCAACTTGATCTTTTTCAGCACAATACTTGCACACTCAGGGGAAATTGTTCATTCTCCCCCATTGTGGTTTTAGAAATTTGAACTGTCTTTCAAATTGACTGTTGCTGACAGGAATCACCTACCCCTTGGGGGACGTCTTTGGACAACTCCAGGATTAAAGAGATGAAAGTCCTAGTGTTGTCTCTGTGTGTATATGACTAATATTGAAGAAAAGACATGCCTTTTCTTAGCCTCTTTGCCACAAGCCAAAATATTTTTTTACAAAGCTTCTTTTGAGTTTTCTTAAAAAAAAAAAAGACTCCTTTCAAATGTTCTTAGAATACAAGAAAGTACTGTCTTTGTGCTAATGTGAGAAATATACTGTGATCTACTTAGACTGACTATGACAGATGGAGATTATATTAATTTTCGTTGTAAATAACAATAGTTATTAGTCATACTAAAGGATATGATTGTGCAATTATTAACTGTGTGCCAGACACTGAGATGAGAACCTTGCAGTCACTATTTCATTTAATCCATCCAGCTGCCTGCAGTATGAACTCTAATATACCTAGTCTACAGAAGAAGAAATTGAAGATTAAAGAAGTTAAGGAACTCATTGAAGGTCACAGAACTGTTAAGTAGCAGAACTAATCTCATCTAGAGAGAATAAAAACAATAAAAATAACTTCACTGTATTATATTAAAATATAACTGAAAGGCAGCTGAAGAGGAAGAAAAAATAAGTGAGATGTCCACTCAAATCTAGACTCTTTAGTTCAGAGCGTGACTATTACTGCTGGCTAGAAAGAGATTTTTTGCTGTTGTTTTGTTTTTATTTATTTTTTTCCTGGGCACTTGGGGAGAACCATCTGAAAAACAAAACAAAATACAAACAAACAAAAACCAATTTTCCCACAGTCCTGTCTGTATTTTTAGATCTTTTGTCTTGTGGTGTTTATTCTGTTTCTCACATTGAGTTTGATTCCATCTAGATTTGGGGTCTGCATCCTCATCAAATACAAGCTTCTGCTTTTCTTCATCATTGTTGACCTTATGATGTTCTGTTCCTCTCCTCTCCTTTTAATAAGGGAAGAAGATTCAAGGGCAGGTGAAAGCAGGAAACTATAGCATTTCATCTTCAATTGTATTTCTTCTTACTTCACACATTCCATTTAGGTTATCTAAAACACACAGGATGTCAGTTACCGTCCACGTGCTAATGACTCCCATTTCCTTATCTCCTGAGTTTGACACCATTATTTTAAGATGTTTGCTGAACACCTCAACCTAAATGGTCTAGAAAATCAGTATCTCTCAAACTTTGGAGTGCCTAAAAATTACCTGGGAATCTGGTTAAAATGAAGGTTTTGGTTGAGTAGGTCAAGGGAGAAAAGCTTGAGAGTCTGCATTTTAAATACTCCTAGTTGAGGCCAATACTGCTGATCCATAAATAATACTTTGAGGAACAAGGGTCTAGAGGTGCTTTAAAGACACTTTAAATTCTTCATATTCTGAATAGATTTTACTGTTTTTCTTTACATCAATTTATTTTCTAGTCTGTTTTTGTTAACGGCACTACCACTCTTGAAAACATTAAAAAGATAGCTATGATCTTCCTAGAATCTCTCCATTGCCTTACAAGTTTCTTCTCCCCAATGTCCCCCCAAAATTCCTGGCACAAAGATGCATTTTTAAATGTTTGATAAATGAATGGATGAATAAATTAGTTAACTTATGGATGGATGGATAGATTGATGTATAAATGAATGAATGAATAAACAAATAATCTAGTTGTAGGTGTTAATAAGAAGGTCTATTTCAGTAGTCATAATTTTATTTCAAAATTCTGGTGAGGGACAATTTGAAGATGTCCAGAGTGCCCAGAGGGTTTGGGGCAGAAAGGAGTACATAGCAGTAGAAATTCAGAAGGCGGAAACAATCAGCTAGATACTTGTATGCAGTATCTCCAAGGTCTTTTGTCAGATGGAGGACACTAGGCTTTAACCAGATTGTACGGGTTAGAATCTTATGTTCTTGAAAGAGGTCATTGACAGCAAAGCAGAGAGTCAGTCAGTCTGCTAAGACATAGAGCTGAGACATAAAACATCAACCAGACATTTAGTGACAAGAATTGGGCTAAAACTGGAACTTAACCAGGGAAGAAGGCAGCACTGGAGATAGACAGGGTCAAATAGGCAACAAAACTGGCTTAATATCTTGTGAGTATGAACTTGTGTTCTTCAAGTACCTTTTTTCTGAGGGCAAGACCGGCTTTAGATATCTTGCTATAGATAATGCACTGGGGGTCACCTGACCCCACCTACAGAGAGAGGTTAAAACCTAGCAGTGTCTGACATAGGACTGAAAAATTTCTTTTCTGTCTTTGAGGCAAATAAATGCGTCTTCAGTATATGTTTACAATCATTTTGCCAAAAATTTCCTACGTAAGTCATACTGATTGTAGAAGATTGTGTGAATCAAGAAAAATCATCCTTAATAAGATATTATTGCATCTTTGTTCTGCCATTGCTCACATTCTGTGATTTTGCTTCATTTACTAAAGACACTGGTACTTAAGGTACCCATTTGAATTTTGCTTGGATGCCAACTCACCTGAAGAGTAGCCTAAGTGGAGAAATGTCACAGTAATTTTGAAGTTTGAATTGGTTTTCTCTTTAGCTATCAAAGTTAACACTTTCTGTGATCACCTAAAAAAAGTAAACTTATGATCTACTTTTTCTGTTTTCAAGAAAAAAACTGTAGAGTAGGTAGAAAATGTCTGCTTTGAGTCACCAAACTCTAGGTAATGCAAAGCAATTGTGCTAGACAATATTTTACCTTTATTCATTAAAAATGTTTATTTTCACTGCCTGAAGTAATTATGTGTTACTGAAGATGACCAAAAATAAAATTGTGTCCTAAAATAATTGTATATTTGAATTAAGGGGATCAAGGGAAACATACAGTTCCATGATGTGAATCATCTAGTAGATAAGTCTCTATTTGAAAAAAGCATTGCTCTGGACTATAATGCAGAATATTTTTCCCTGTTTGGAGAGTTACCCCACTAATTATGTTTTCTTTTAGACTTCCCTTATGATTCATGATTCTCTCAGACTCTTTCACTTCTTATTTTGAGTTCTTTCAGTTTTTTTCCCAGCTTTATTGATATAATTGACAAATAAAAATCATATATATTTACGTATACAATGTGATGTTTTGATATGCACATACATTGTGAAATAATTACCACAATGAAGCTCATTAACATATCTATCATCTCACATAGTTACCTTTTTTGTGTGCATGGTGAGAACATTTAAGCTCTAGTCTTTCAGCAAATTTCAAGTCTATAATACAGTATTATTAACTAAAGTCACCAAGCTGTGCATTAGACCTCCAGAATGTATTCATACTACATAACTGAAACTTTGTACCCTTTTACCAACATCTTCCCATTTCTTCCATCTTCCAGTGCCTGGCAATCACCATTCTACTCTGCTTCTATGAATTTGACTTTATTTTAGAGCCCACTTATAAGTGACATCACACAGCATTTATCTTTCTGTTCCTGGCTTACTTCACTTAGCATAATGTCTTACAGGTTCACCCATGCTGTCACATATGGTAGGATTTATTTCTTTCTTAAGACTGAAGAATAATCCATTGTGTGTGCGTATGTACTCATATATCACATTTTCTTTATTCATTCATCTGGTGATGGACACTTAAGTTGTTTCCATACCTTGGCTATTGTGAATAATGCTGCAATGAACATGAAAGTGCAGATATGTCGGGCTTTAAAAACTAACACCACCTTAAGTGACATTACAAGCAACGCCATTATAGGCCCACAAGGGCGTATTAATGTGGCAGCCTAAGACGGTGCCAGGAGGAAGTAGGGTGGGGGTGTCTGCGGGAAACTTGCCTTAGCCCTTATTGGCCAAATACGCGCTTCTGCGCTCATGAACATTGCGTGGTTGCAATAGCTAGGCATTGAGACAGGATGCATGCTCTCTTGACCTTTAAGCTGATAAGATTATGTGAAAAAACCTCCCTTCCCCATTTGCCTTTAAAAGCAAGTGATTGTGTGGTAATAAACGGAACTGCTCGACAGAACCCCCACTGCGTCTGAGTGTCCTTTAACCGGGCTGTTTTTGAGGGGCTGGCGGCTGTGCTCACCTCTCTTCACGGCTCTCTTCCCCCGTCTCCTTCCAAAGGGGACAGGAGGGAAAGAGGAATCCCGGGCCATTCGATCGCCCACCGAAAGGAACGAGGCTAAGGGCTGTTCAGGTCGGCCAGGGGCGGACCCGACACAGATATCTTTGTGAGATTAAGATTTCAGTTCCTTTAGATATATATCCAGAAGTGCAATTGCTGGATAATATCGCAGTTCTATTTTAATTTTTTTGAAGAACTTGCATACTGTTTTCCATAATGGCTGTACCAATTTACAGTCCCTCCAACAGTGTACAAAAGTTCCCTTTTATCCACATCCTTGACAATACTTATCTTTTATCTTTTTAATAACAGCCATTCTAACAGGAGTAAGGTGGTATTTCATTGTGGTTTTGATTTGCATCTCTCTGATATTTAGAGATGTTGAACACTTTTTCACACACCTGGTGGCCGTTCATATGTTTTCTTTGGCGAAATGTTTATTCAGGTCTTTTGCCCACCATTTTTCCATAGGGTTATTTGTTTTCTCCCCAATGAGTTGTGTGAGCTCCTTGCATATTTTGAATATTAACTCCTTATCATATGTATGGTTTGCAAATATTTTCTCCTATTCTGTAGATTGTCTCTGCATTCTATTTACTTTCTTGTGCACAAACATTTAGTTTGATGTAATCGCATGTGATTTGTTTTTGTTGCCTGTGCTTTTGTTGTCATATTTAAGTGTCAAGAAGCTTTTTCCTATGTTTTCTTCTAGAAATTTTACAGTTTCAGGTGTTACATGTCAGTCTTTAATAGATTTTAACTTGATTTTTATATAGGGTGTAATATAGGGTCCAATTTCATTGTTCTGCATGTGGATATACAGTTTTCCCAACATTATTGATTGAAGAGACTGTTCTTTCCCCATTGTGTGTTCTTTACAATTTTGTCAGAGATCATTTTACCATAAATGCATGGATTTATTTCTGGGCTCTTTATTCTGTTCCAGTAGTCTGTATGTCAGTACCATGATATTTTGATTACTATAGCTTTGTAGTATATTTTGAAATCAGGTCATGTGATGCCTCCAGTTTTATTCTTCTTGCTGAAGAATGCTTTGGCTATTCAGGGACTTTCATGGTTTTGTATATATTTTAGTCCTGTTTTTTCTATTTCTGGGAAGAATGCCATTGGAATTTTGATGGGAATTGCATCAAATCTATAGATCTCTTTGGATAATATAGATATTTTAATAATATTAGTTCGTCTAATCCATGATCAAAAATATCTTTCCATTTATTTGAGTCTTCTTCAATTTCTTTCATCAATGTTTTATAATTTTCACTGTACATATCTTTAATGGTTTTGGTTATATTTATTCCTAAGTATTTTCTGATGTTATTGTAAATAGGTTTTTTTAGAAAATATCTTTTTCAAATTTTTTTTCATTATTACTTAATAGAAACACAATTGATTTTGTATGCTGATTTTGTATCATGACACTTTAATAAATTTGTTTATTAGTTAAAGCTATTTTTTAGAGATTTAGGATTTCTTATATATAAAATCATGTCATCTGCAGAGACAATTTTACTTCTTTCTTTCTGATTTGGATGCTTTTTATTTTTTTCCCCTTGCTTAATTGCTCTAGCTAGGACTTCTGGTCCTGTATTATTGAGTAAAAGTGGCAAGAATAGGTAACCTTGTCTTGATCCTGATATTAGACAGAAAGTTTCAGCTTTTTGCCACTGAGCATGATGTTAGTTGTGGGCTTGTCATATATGGCCTTTATTGTCTTGTGGTACACTCCTCAACAAGTGAAAGAAGCCCATTATAAAATACCACACATTGTATGATTCCATTTATATGAAATGTCCAGAACAGGCAAATCTATAGAAACTGAAAGGAAGATTAGTGGTTGCATATGGCTAGAAGACTTGAGAAAGGGGGAGTGACTGCTAAAGTGTACACTGCTTCTTTTGGGGATTACAAAAAAGTTCTAAACTTAGGATGTGATGAGTGTCGCACATCTATGAGTATACTAACATATTGAATTCTAACTTTAAATGGGTGAATTTTATGGCATGTAAAATACATCTCAATATGGATGTTAAAAATTCTTGTACATATTTCCTTATGGCTATGTGTGTTTTCACAGAGGTAAGAGAGAAAGAGAGACACAGAAATGCTATGCATTAAACTAGGGTTTTTCACTTTGTTTGGCACTACTGACGTGTTGGGCCTGATAGTTTATCATTTTTGGATGCTGTCCTGTTCATTGTTTGATATCTAGCAGCATCCTGGGCCTCTACTCTTAGATGCTTGTAGCACACCACAGTTATGAAAACCAAAAATGTCCCTAGCAATTTCCCAGAGTCCTCTGGGAGATGAACTTGCCCATGGTTGAGAGTCATTATACTCAAGTATGCATATTTTTAGTTTTGCTAAGTACTCTCAATTACCCTCCAAAGATTGATAACAACTTATATTTCACCAGAATATCCATTTCATCTCATTCTCACTAATACTATGTTTTATTAAACATTTTTTGCTAATTTGATTGGTGCAAAATAGCATCTTGTTTTAATTAACATTTGTCTAATTACTGGCAAGTTTGAGCCACTCTTTAAGTTTATTGTCCATTTGTATTTTGCTCCCTAATTGATAGTCCATAATTCCTTGTTTATTTTTTCATCAAATCGTCTCTTCCCTATTAATTAATAAAATATTTTATTACATAAAATCTTTTGTTACATTAATATAGCACTTTTGCTTGGTCTGTACTGGCTTTTCAAACGTATGATCAAAAAAATTAATGTGCATATTATTTAGACTTGTCATTAAATTAATTAATGTTGCTTTTTGTGATATTTGTGAAGTCTTTACTTTTAATCAGTACATTACATGTAAATGGGAAGTTAGCATATGCAGTATGTGGAAGCAAATATTTATGACTAACCATAGGCATTGGATTCCAGGGCAGAATGTACATTCCTAGAAGTAAGCAGGAAGCAGATCAGTCTCAGAGACACTCAGATTCAAGCTTAGATGCAATGAGCAAGACAAGAGCACACTTTTTGGAAACGGGATACTGGGTCAGAGCAGGGCCAAAGCAACTTTGTGTTTTTACCCTGCCCAATAGATAAAAGAATCCTTGGCTTTACCAGAAACTAGAACTTATGATGGATGGAAGAACTATGGAAGGAAGTAGAGGTTCTGTGTATTGATTGGACCAGGGAGTGAGGCCAGTCACCACTTGGATGGAAGCTTTCATTAAACACCAATCTACAAAATTATATTGCTGTTTAATTACATATAAGGCCATAAATGTTAAAGTTTCTCTTGTCAGAAAACTTTTAATGGGATCAGGTGAAAATCTTTCTTTATTGATTAGTAGAAATAGAGATGGTATTTTTACCATGTAAAATTCCCCCATCCTTTGAAATTTCTCATAATTTAATAAATTATAATAAATTATAAAATAAAGTTTTTATTTGTTTGCTTACATTCTAATGGACAATTAGCTCAAACTCAAAATGAAAATTATCACTTTGAGAATTGGACTTGTGGTGATTTCATTTTCAACAGGTATTTCAAAGAAAATAGTAGTATTAATGCCCAGACTAAAAATGAGGTTTTCTAAATGTTTATTTTAATTTATTTATTTTTAATTTTTTTTTATTATACATACATGTGGGGTACAACATTGATTTTCAATAATTGTGTACAACATGTGGTGGTTAGATCAGTATAGTTAGCTTATTCATCACTATAATATGCAGTCGTTCTTAACTCCCCTCCCTCTCCCCCTATTCCACCTCTAGTTTTCTAAAAGTTCAATATATCATTGTGATTGTTGTTTCTTTTTCTTTTTTTCTCTCTGTCTCTCTTTGTTGTTCATTTGTTTATTTATGGATTCAGCTCCCAGTTATGAGTGAGAACATGCGGTATTTCTCTTTCTGTACCTGGGTTGTTTCACATAGAATAATTTTCTCTAGACTCATCCATGTTGCTGCAAATGATAGAATTTCACGCTTTTTTATGGCTGAGTAGTATCCCATTGTGTATATATACCACAGTTTCCTTATCCAGTCATCTATCAGTGGACATTTAGGTTAATTCCATTGCTTAGCCATTGTAAATAGAGCTGCAGTAAATATGGGAGTGCAGGTTTCCCTTCAACCTGACGTTTTCCTATCCTCTGGATATATCCCCAGTAGTGGGATTGTACTTGCCGGAGCAATTATACAAGAGAAATAAATAAAGGGCATTCAAACAGGTAAAGAGGAAATCAAATTGTCTCTGTTCACAGATGACATGATTTTTATTTATAGAAAACTCAAAAGATTCTATTTTTAAATGGATTCTGGGCTAGATGTGACTATTGATGATTTTTCTTCCCCTGTGCCTTGATTTGTTATTGCTGGGCATGCATAACATCTTACATTTAAATTTCTAATTTTCTTAGTACCTTCTCTATCTTCTCTGTAGTAGCCATTACATCCTTTTCATTTCATTTTTATTATTTTATTTCTTTTTCTTGTCTTATTGTGATATCTAGGTATTGTGGTCATCTTGCAGAGGTGGTATTAACTCCCACCCAACATTTAGTTGAGATGTTGAGACAGGTGATGTCACACATACCAAAAGGGTATAAAATTGTGTATTACTCACCTATTAGAGCTTTCTGTGGAGAGCTGGGAAAGCTCCAAAGCAGGTACAAAAATTACTTGACAGAACAAAGAAAGGAGACTGGTTTGGCTTTTATTATGGGTATGGGGCTGGGCTGGAGTGAGGTTTCCTATGCATGTATCAGGGATTGCATGGTTTGAACTACCTGCCAGTGCCACAAAAAGGAGTACTGGATTTCATTACCATCTTGCGCTGATGTGGGGCCGAAGGGAAAGGGGCAGAGATGGAGCTTGGAAGCTATCAACAGCTGAATATCAAAAATAGAGTATGTGTGCTTTTATGAAAAAAAAAAATAGCTAACATACTCAAAGACAAAAAAACTGAAAACATTCCCTCTAATATAAGGAATAAGACAAAAATGCATGCTTTCACCATTGCTATTCACCATTATACCAGAAATTCTATGTAGGGAAACTGAGCAAGAAAAAGAAATAAAAAAAAAAATTCTTGTGAAAAAGGAAAAAGTACTTTAAAATTCAAACTTTTTCTTACTTCCTAGTTTTGCCAAAACTCAGTTCCATGTACTATTAGCATTTCTTTGTAATATGCAATATTCTGTTCTCTTTCTGTAGTCTGTCCATCCACACCTTCCTTTTCGATTCCCACTTTTATCCAGATGGCCCACAGTTTTCTATTTCTAGCCCAGATTATCATCTGAGTGCCAAACCTCTATTCAATTGCCTACCTGGTATTTCCTCTTTGATATCTTAAACTCAATTCAGATCTAAGATGTTCTAATCACACTCAGATTTTTTTTCCTCTCAAGCCATGTTTTCTTCCTGTTTTTGCTGCCTCGGTAGATGATACCACTTGCTATCCTATTATTTAAGGCACAACACAGAAATCTTTCTTGAAACTTCCTCTTTATGATGTTAGAGGTAGGGTCCAAGGGGCCTGATAGTCAGCCTAGACTCACCCAGACATATTATCAGGTTCTTGACTCCACCACAGGAAAGAATTCAAGGGCAGAGTCACAGTAGAAAGTTAGAACAAGTTTAATGAAATAGATAAGAAATACAGGTTCCACAGAGAAAGGGCCCACACCGAGTTTATCACAAAAGTAAGTTCAGTGCAGGCATCAAGTCTAACACAAAGTCAGGAAAACGTACTTAAAGTTCACTGCAGGCTGGCTCAAGAGAATGAGCAGCTGCTTTCTGAAAGTAAGCTAGATGCAAAGTAAAATACAAATACCTCAGCCAGCAAAGTGCAGGTTGCCTCCAGGAAAATGAGCAGCAACAACCCTGCCTTTAGCTGGGATTTGGCTTTTATAGTTTCTCTATATAATGAATATTCAATTAAGACGGTTGTTCCCAGTTATAAGCACCAGAATGTTCTGTACTGTCTATTGAGCATGCCCAATAACTAGATTGTATAAGCCAGCCCCCTGTTGCCTCATTTTCCTCATGTTGGTGCTAAAACAGTAGATTTCCTCCCAGGGAGAGCTCAGAGGAGGGGGCCTGAGACCTCAGGAAGTGGCTGGAAACCGAGAGGCATGTCCTGAAACCCCAACACAGGGAAACTGAGCACATCCTGTATCACTTATGCCCAAAACAAAATCTATCAGGTAGCCCTGGCTACTCTTCCTAAATTATCCTGATTTTCCACTTCATCCCCAACTCTACCTCCTTAAAAGCAGTGGCTAAAATTAGTAGAGCAGCTTACTATGTACAAGCATGATTCTAAAAGCTTTTTATATTTATTAAACCATTTAATACTCTCAAGTACAATGTGAGGTAGATTTTATTTTTATTAATATTTTACAGATAAAAAATCTTGAGGCAGGAGGTCATATAAGCTGCTGGAAAGGAGCACCATGAGGTATAAACCTGAACAGTCTGTCTTGAGTCTTTGTATTTAAACACTACATTAATCCAATATAAAGACAAATATAGATCAAAAGTAATTGGATTGAGAAAGACATACCATGCTAACACTAACAAAAGAAAACAGGAGTAGCCATATTGATTTCAGACAGAGACTTTGAAGCAAGGAGAGTTATGAGGAATAAAGAGGGGCATTACATAATGATGAAAAGGTTAATTCCCCAAGAAGACCTAATGATGAATAAAGTGTGTGTGCCTAACAACAGAGCATACCATACATTTAAGGAGGAAATTGTACCTATTCTCTATAATCTCTTCTGGAAGACAGAAACAGAGGGAATTCTTCATAACTCACGCTATGAGGCCAACATTACCCTAATACCAAAACTAAGCAAAGACATTACAAGAAAATATATGCATAAATATAATTATATGCCATGACCACGGGAATTTATTCCAAATATACACTGATCATTCTTTATATTTAAAGTGTGTTTTTCTGTGGACAACATATACCTGAGTCTTGTTTTTTGACCCATTCTGACAATTTCTAACTTTTAATTGTTGCATTTAGACCACTGACGTGCAATGTGACTATTGACATAGTTGGATTAATATCTACCGTATTTGTTAATATTATCTTTGTCGTCCTTGTTCTTTGTTCCTATTTTTGTCTTGCAGTTTTTTCCTGCCTTTTCTGGTTTTAATTGAGCATTTGATCAGATTCCTTTTTTTCTCTTTTCGTAGCATATCATTTATCTTTCTTTTTTGTCCTATTCTTTTTTAGTTTTCCTAGACTTTACAGTACATATTTACAACTAATGCAAGCCACTTCAATACCATTATATCTCTTCACAGGTAGAGTACATTCCTTACAATATCAAAATAATCTTAATTCCTTCCTCCCATCCCTTGTATCTTGGCTGTTATTCACTTTGCTTATATATAAGCATATTTAAGTTCACAGATGTATGTATATATGTATATAAATGTGCACTTGCATGTATGTATGTATATATATATGTTTATATATAAACATATATATACACATGCACATCTATATATATGCACACACACAAGATGTATGCATAAACATACATAAAGGAATGTATTGCTATATTACTATAAACAAACTTCTGTTAGCTCAATTAAGAATGAGAAAAATAAAAGGTTTTGTTTCCCTTCACTAATTAATAAGAGGGTAAATCTCATGTTAAGTGTTCTTACCACAATAAAGAAGGGTTGAAAAGGAATGTGGGTGTTTTTTTTATCTATTGAGAAGACCATGTGATTTTTATTCTTTATTCTGTCAGTGTGGTGTATCACCTTAACTGATTTTTATATGTTAAACCATCCTTGCATCTCAAGGCTAAATCTCACTTAGCCATGATTTATGATTCTCTAAATGTGCTGTTGAATTCAGTTTGCTGGTACTTTGTTCAGGATTTTTGCATCCGTATTCATCAGAGATCTAGGCTTTTAGTTTTCTTTTCTTGTGGTGCCTTTTTCTGGTTTTGGTTTCAAGGTAATCCTGGCCTCATAAATGTGTCTGGGAGAGTTTCTTGAAGTATAAAGTTATATTGTTTATTTAAAATCTTTCTTCTTTTTTAGTATATGTGTTTATTACTATCAACTGCCCTCTTAGTAATGTTTTCCTTCATTCCATTAATTTTGGTATGCTGTGTTTTCATTTTTGTGGAGGGAGGGGAAGCATTCTACAGTCCTATAATTAGGACTTAGTCTTTTGGCGAGCCTGTGTCCCTGGGCTATGAACTTCACAAGTGTGTCTAAGTATTTTCCCCTTAGGTAACTTCCGTACCCCCTTGTAAGTTAGCTATGAAAAAAATCTGGTGGGTTAGGCTCTGGTAAAACAGTTTCTCTTTAGTGTAGGCCTTTTTTAAGAACAGAATGCCCTGGCATATTTCAAAATGTTTTCTTTTCCCCTTCCCTTGTTGGAATCCCCACAGTATTTTTCTTTTAGTTATCCACTGTGAGAACCTGATAGGGGTACTGGAGACAGAACTCATGAAAGTGTGGGGCACCTCATGTGACTGAGTAGCTGCTGTCGTTTTTATCTCATACTTGTCCATACTGAGCCTCTAGCAAATCATCAATTACAGTTCAGGTTTTTGTATGCACGTGCTATGTTACATAGATTTTTCTGCTCTGGTTGCCTTAGATATTTTTGCCTTAGATATTTCTGTTCTGTTAGCATGTGACGCTGTATATTTGCCTGTCTCTCCAATTTGGGCGGCAGTGATTTTCCCTGTGACCTCACTTCTCTGATGTAGAAGGATTGTCGATTGTTCAGTTTGCTCAGCTTTTCACTTGTTAGGACATGCTGGTGTTTTCCAAGCTCGTTACACGCAAGACCAGAAACCAGAAGTCCAAAATATGCTTTTCTTCATTAACATACTTCTGTCAATGACTATTTGTTTATTATTATTTCTAAAGGCCAAAAAGCTTTTCATCATGAATAATTTAATTTTTCTCCTGTAATTGAACATTTTGATTATTTTCTTTTTTAAAAAAAAGTTGGTGATTTTAAGTCATGCTATGTGAAAAAATACATTTTCTTCACTGCAACCCACAATTAAAACATTTTAATGAGTTTCATTGCTTTTTTTGTAAAAATGAATGTCCTTAGTGCCTTCAATATTTCTCTTTTGGGGACTCCTTTCCTGGTCTTCTTGACTAGGTCAAAACTCCCCGTAACATATATTAAGTTACAATCTTGTCCTCCTCTGAGTTTACCTGCAGCCCAGGTGGACATTTTCTGTGCATTCTGACCTCTTCCTATCCCATGTTGTTGCATCAGTTTCCTTGCGTGAATGCTTGTTTGGATACCCTGGAGCTTTTTTAGCTCATGAGCTGGCCAAACTCGAGTTTCCTAGAGTTCTATGCCCCAGAGGAAAACCTCAACAGTGAAAAAAAAAAAAGAATCAGAGGTTAGATGCTCTGGCTTCCCCATATTTTGGTGAGACAATTCTGACATGTGTTCCATTGAATCCTTCAAAATGTAAAGTGTGTCTAGCAGGAATGAATTTCAGTTGTCCCCAAGATACCTCAGTGATGAAAAGAATCCCTTTCCTAGATTACTTTTCTTAGTATCTCATGTATGCTCCTGGGATGAATTTCCTAATAAACTTCGTGAATCCAATTTTTTATCTCATGGTCAAATTTGGGAAGTATACAAAGTACGGTATCCCTTTAGTTTACTCTCACACTAGCATGTGCCTCTGTTCCAAAGCACATTTAGAGTTTGCATTCATGTGGATACACAGAGGCCTTGAATAGTATTCACCTGACGGTTACTTTTTTGAGGGTGTCATTTATAACATTACTTAAAAAAAAATTGTACAAAAAAGAGAAAACAATGGCATAAAATCTTGTCAGAGCCACAAAATTAATAAGATGATGCATTTTACTTTTATTAATAAAAAACCTTCTAGCCAAAGACCAAAAGCTGATGTGAGCACTGTCTCACATGCTGCCGAACCAGACCCACACCCAAGACCTTGAGAGGCCCACCCACTGCCCGAGCAGGAGCTGAGGTGAGTGCCTTCATGCATGCCACTGCCCTGGGTCCACACCCAAGTGCCAGAGAGGCCCAACCATAGCCCAACCAGGACTTGAGCTGAGGACTGTCATGCATGCCGCCATGGGCCCAGACTCAAGCCCCAGAGAGGCCTGCCCATGGCCCTAGCAAGAACCAAGGTGGTCTACCACTGCCACTGTCTCACCCACTGGCACCATAAAGACAGCTCACCACCAAAGTATCAGACAAGGCCACCCTACCGGCAGCCCCCCCCCACTTGACTGCACTGATAAGAGAGGAGTCACCATAGATCCTACAAATAGAGGAGAAAGTCTTTATCATCACAGCCCACTGCAGAGTAATAGAAGAAACAAGTCCAAACATCAATGAGAAAATACTAGAACTGCAAATAAAGAAGAAAATATTATACCACCAAAGGAATAGAGAAATTCTCAAGTACCAGATACCACAGGGTAGAAAAAACTTGAAATGTCTGAAAAGGAATTCTTAGCAATGATCTTAAGAAAATTCAAAAAGATGAGAGAAGACTCATTTAGAGAACACAATGAAACAAGAAAAAATATCCAAGATAGGAAGTAGGAAATTTTTACAAAAAGGTTAATACCTTTAAAAAGAATGTAGCAGAACTCCTAGAAATGAATGATTCACTCAGTGAAATATAAAGCACAACAGACAGTTTGAACAGCAGGCTAGAGCAAGCAGAAGAAAGAATTTCAGATCTTGAAGATGGCCTTTTTGAAATAACGCAGGCAGACAAAAGAAAAAAAGGGAAAAAGGAATTTTTAAAAAATGAAGAAAATTTAAGAGAACTAGTAGACAACTTCAAGTGGGTGAACTGAACACTCCTGTCTCAGCATTGGACAGATCTTCTGGGCAACAAATCAAGAAAGAAACACAGGATTCAAACTACATTAGAACAATTTGACCTGGCAGATATCTACAGAACATTTCATCAAACAGCTACAGAATATACGTTCTTCTCATCAGCACATGGAACATTGTCTAAGATAGAGCACGTTAGGACACGAATGAAGTCTCAACAAATTTAAAAAAATCAAAATCATTCCCAGTATCTTCTCAGATCACAATGGATTAAAACTAGAAATCAATAGCAAGTGAAACTCTGGAAACCATGTGAGTGCATAGAAACTAAACAAGCTCCTGAATGACCTTTGGGTACAAGAAGAAACTAAACATGAAAACAGAAAAAATTCTTGAAACTAACAAAAATAATAATACATCATAGCAAAACCTGTGAGGTACTAAAAAAGCAGTACTAGGATGGAAGTTTATTGCAATAAATGATTACATCAAAAGAATACAAATCTTCAAATAAATGACCTAGTGCTATACCTCAAAGAACTAGAAAAACAACAACAATCCAATTATAAAAGTATCGATAGAAAGAAATAATTAAAATCAGACCAGAACAAAATGAAATAGAGACCTCTCAAATTATACAAAAGATCAATGAAACAAAAAGTTGGATATTTGTGAAGATAAATAAAATAGACAAACCATTAGCTAGGCTAACTAAAATAAGAAGAGAGAAGACCAAAGTCACAAAAATCAGCAATGAAAAGGGACTCATTTCAGCTAACACCACAAAAATATGAATGATCATGAAAGATTATTATAAACAACTCAACTCTGTACCAACAAACATGAAAGCTTGGAGGAAATGGATAAATTTCTGGATAAATAGAAACTAAAACATTGACTCAAGAAGAAGAAAACCTGAACAGACCAATAACAAGCAATGAGATTTAAGCACTAATCAGTAATCTTCCAACAAAGAAAATCCTATTACTGGATGGCTTTAAAGCTGAATTCTATCAAACCTTTAAAGAGGAATTAATACCAATTCTCTTCCAGATATCCAAAAAAATTGAAACAGAATCTATTCTCTCAAACTCATTCTGTGAGGCCAGCATCACCCTGATTTGGAAACCAGACAAAGACACAACAACAACAACAAAAAAGAAAATACAGGCCAATATCCTCAATGAAAACAGATGCAAAAATCCTACACAAAATTTTAGAAATCAGAATACAGCACCACGGCAAAAAAGTTACACACAGTGATCAAGTGCAATTCATCCCATGGATGAAAAGATGGTTCAACTTACACAAGTTAATTAATGTGATGCACCACATAAACAAAATCAAGGACAAAAACCATGTGATTATCTCAATAAGTACAGATAAAGCATTCAACAAAATTCAACATCCCTTCATGATAAAGACTCTCAGCAAATTAGGTATAGAAGGAAATTGTCTCAACACAATAAAAGCCATATACAACTAGCCAATCATCTGTATAATTCTAACAGGAAAATTAAGAACAGGCACAGGACAAGGAAGCCCAGTCTCAGCACTCCTACTTAACATAGTACTGGAAGTACTAGTCAGAGCAATTGGGCAAGAAAAAGAAAGAAAGGGCATCCAGATTGGAAAGGATGAAGTCAAACTGTCCATGTCTGCAAACAAAATGATCTTACATAGAGACAAAAATTTTAGAGCTGATTAACAACTTCAGTAGTGTTGCAGGATACAAGATCAACACCCCAAATCACCATTTTATACTCCAATAACTAACTAGCAAAAAGAAATCAAGATAGCAAGCCGACTTACAATAGTCTCCAAAAAACTAAAAACCCAGGAATCCATTTAGTTAAGGAGGTGAAAGATCTCTATAATGAGAACACAAAACACTACTGAAAAAAAAATTAAATAGGACACAAAAAGGTGGAAAGACATACCACACTCTTTGATTAGAATAATTAAGATCATGAAAATGTCCTTTCTACCCAAAGCAATTCACAGATTCAATGCAATCCCCATCAAAATACCAATGACATTCTTCATTGAAATAGAAAAAGCAGTTCTAGCATTGATATGGAAGAACAAAAGATGCCAACTAACCAAATTACTCCTAAGCAAAAAATGAAAAGCTGGAGGCATAACACTACCTGACTTCAAATTATATAACAAAGCTATTGTAACCAAAAAAGTATGGTATTGACATAAATACAGACATTTGGATCAATGGAACATAATAGAAAACCCAGGAATCAACCCACATATTTACAACCAACTGATATTTGACAAAGGTAACAAGAACATACATTGGGGAAAAGACTGCCTCTTCAATAAAAGGTGCTGAGCAAATTGGACATCCCTATGCAGAAGAATGAAACAGGACCTGTACCTCTCACTGTATACCAAAATCAACTCAAAATGGATTAATGACTTAAATATAACATCTGAAACCATAAAATTACTTAAGGAAAACATGAGGAAATGCTCTAGGAAGGAGGACTGGGCAAAGACTTTGTGTATAAGACCCCAAAAGCACAAGCAACAAAAGAAAAAAAAATAAACAAATGGGATTATATCAAACAAAAAAGTTTCTGTACTACAAAGGAAACCATCAACAGAGCAGAAAGACAACCTATGGAATGGGAGAAAATATTTGCAAACTCTACATCTGACAAGGGATTAATATCAAGAATATATAAGAAACTCAAACAGCTATGCAATCATCATCATCATCAGCAGCAGCAGCAGCAGCAGCAGCATCCAATTAAAAATGGGAAAAGGAGATCAATAGACATTTTTCCAAGGAAGATCTACAAATGGACAACAGGTACATGAAAAAAGCTCAACATCACTAAAGATCAGGGAAATGCAAATCAAAACCACATTAAACTATCGTATCACTCCAGTTAGACTGGCCATTATTAAAAAGACTGAGAAAAACAAATGCTGACGAGGCTGTGAGGCGAAGGGGAATTCTTCTACACTGTTGATGGGACTGTAAATTTGCACAGCCATTATGGAAAGCAGTATGGATATTTCTTAAACAACTACAGATAGAACTACTGTATGATCCAGTAATCTTACTACTGGGTAAATACCTAAAAGAATAGAAATCATCAGGTCGAAGGGATACCTGCACTCCATATTCATCACAGCTCTGTTTACAATAGCCAAATTAGGTAACCAACAAAAATGTACATTGATGGACAACTGGATGAGGAAAATGTCGTATATATACACAGTGGATACTGCTTGGCCATAAAAAGGAATAAAATTATGCCATTTGCAGCAGCATGGGTTAACCTGGATGAAAATAATCTAAAGTAAAATAAGCCAGACACAAAGAGAAAAACTGCATGTGAAAGAAAGAAAGAATGAACAAATGAATGAAATAAATGGAAGGAAGGAAGAAAGGAAGGAAGGAAGGGAGGGAGGAAGGAAGGAAGGAAGGAAGGAAGGAAAGAGAGAGAAAGAAAAAGAAAGAAAGAAAGAAAGAAACAAAGAAAGAAAGAAACAAAGAAAGAAAGAAAGAAAGAAAGAAAGAAAGAAAGAAAGAAAGAAAGAAAAAGAAAGAAAGAAAAAACCTCAATAATATGTTGAACTTTCAGAAGGAGAGAACAGGGCTAAGGCTACTATAGATGGGGGGTACGGAGGGAGGGGGTTTGGGGAATGACGGGGGTAGGGAGGTCAGGTGAAGAGCATGGAGAAAGATTACTATTTGTAATGAAAATGCGAATTAAAATAAATAAATAAAAGTTCTTTAAAAAACAATTGTAATTTAAATAACTATTTCACATGACATATTTGGTCATGTACTGACAAGAACATGGCTTTTTTGGGGATGGGTTCCTTTATTATCTTTTGCATAACGTTTTTCTGGAATAAAAATTTTAAATTGCATGTGCCTAAAGAGTTAGTATTTTGTCATACTTGAAATTTTCTTAAAATAGATTTTTTTTTTAGTGTCATTTGTTCTCCATTATGAAGTATAAATTAGAAAGGAACTAATTATCTCTTGCCTATATTTCATAGTACATCCATTACCATTTTACAGCCGCTTTTCAGCTGCTATAAACAAACATTTTAAAGAGGAAGGAATGCAGCTAAATTTAGATAAAGTGGTATTGGAGTGTGGCCCTAAGCCTGATACAAGATTAATGGTTTTTCCTCCCTTTTTTTGATTGAAGGTAAAGTAAAAATAGGAAAAGAAAAAAAAATTAATTATGTGAATATGATCCAAACAGGACTTGGAATGTCATTATGGCTAAACTATCTCTGTGGAATTCTATTTTCTTCACCACTGATAAGGCTGTCACATAGAAATTCCCGCTTTTGAAAATAAAATATTTCAAGAGACTAGCATCCATTTGAGCATCAGAAACTAGGTATTTAGGTATAACATATTTAAAAAATGGCTTTCTAATCAGTAGAAAATACAAACTCTCTTTGGTTAAAAAAAAATGTTTCACTGAAGCCATGGAGCAACTTTCTTATTTGTTTTGACACTAAAAGATTAATTCATAATAAATCGCTAAGAGTATTATATTATGTAAATACAAGGTCCTGGAAGAATTTCTGGAGTCAGAACATACGGCATTAGTAATAAGTTAAATGTATTTACTTCTATTAAATTTTAAAAGATTAAAAATATTAATATTTTATTTTGATACTCATGCCCTTCTAGGGGCTTTATACAGTGAGAAAACACTAGTGTTCATTGCTTTACACTTAGAAGTATTTACGCTATGCATGGGAAATAGACAAATGTCCAAAGACCTACAGGTAAGAATATTCCCATAGCATGGCTTATTATCACCAACATTTTTATAAAAAAAGAAAAAAATCTTTATTCTCAACTACAGGAGAAAAATTAGTAATGATAAAAGGCTTCCTAGCTTTTAGAAATGATAATGAACAAATAGTCATTGACAGAGTACGTTAAAATGATTGCTTAAAAGAAAAAAAGCATGTTTTGAACTTCTAGCTTCTGGTCTTGCATGTAAGGCGCTTGCAAGTCACCAGCATGTCCTAACAAGTGAAAAGCTGGGCAAACTGATCAATCAACAATTCTTCTTAGACCATCAGAGAAATGCGGCCACAAGGAAAACCACTGCCCCCCAAATTGGAGAGACAGGCAAATACACAGCATCACATGCTACCAGAACAGAAACCCTGAACAGTAATATCTATGGCAACCAGAGCAGAAACATCTACATAAGCTAGTACTTGGATACAAAAACCTGAACTGCAATTGATGAATTGCTAGAAGCTCGACATGGACAGGTCTAAGATAAAGCTACAGAAGGGGCTCAGTCACAGGGGATGCCCCATACTTTCTTGAATTTTATCTCCAGTACCCCTACCAGGTTCTCATACTGAATAACTAAAAGAAAAATACCCTAGGGATTCCAACAGGGGAAGGGGAAAAGAAAACATTTTAAAATATGCCAGGGCATTCTGTTCTTAAAAAGGCCTACACTCAAGAGAAACTGTTTTACCAGAGCCTAACCTGCCAGATATTTTTCATAGCCTAACTTACAAGGGGGTAGGGAAGTTCCCAATATCAGCTCCTCCTAGCCCTTCAGTCTCACCTAAGGGGAAAAAAACTGAGAAGCACTTGCGAGGTTCATAGACCGGGGACACATGCTCACCAAAAGACTGAAGCCTAATTATAGACTGCAGAATGCCTCCCGTCCCTCCACAAAAATGAAAACACAGCATACCAAAATTAATGGAATGAAGGAAAACATTACTAAGAGTTCAGCTAATAATAATAAACACCTATATTAAAAAAGAAGAAAGATTTTAAATAAACAATATAACTTTACACTTCAAGGAACTTTCCCAGACACATTTATGAGGCCAGGATTACCTTGAAACCAAAACCAGAAAAAGGCACCACAAGAAGAGAAAACTAAAAGCCTAGATCTCTGATGAATACGGATGCAAAAATCCTGAACAAAGTACCAGCAAACTGAATTCAACAGCACATTTAGAGGATCATAAATCATGGCTAAGTGGGACCTAGCCTTGAGATGCAAGGATGGTTTAACATATAAAAATCAGTTAAGGTGATACACCACACTGACAGAATAAAGGATAAAAATCACATGGTCTTCTCAATAGATACAAAAAAACCCCGCATTCCTCTTCAACTCTTCTTTACTGTGGTAAGAACACTTAACATGAGATTTACCCTCCTAATAATTAGTGAAGGGAAACAAAACCTTTTATTCTTCTCATTCTTAATTGAGCTAACAGAAGTTTGTTTATAATAATATAGCTATGTATTCTCTTGTTATATTTATGCATACATCTTGTGTGTGTGCATTTATATAGATGTGCATGTGTATATACATGTTTATATATATAAACATGTATATACACATACACACATGCAAGTGCACATTTATATACATATATACATACATCTGTGAACTTAAATATGCTTATATATAAGCAAAGTGAATAACAGCCATGATACAAGGGATGGGAGGAAGGAATTAAGATTATTTTGTTATTGTAAGAAATGTATTCTAACCTGTGAAGTGATATAATGGTATTTGAAGTGGCTTGCATTAGTTGTAAATATGTATTGTTAAAGTCTAGGAAAACTACTAAAGAAAGAGTAAGAAAAAAAAGAATGATAAATGATATGCTATGAAAAGAGAGAAAGAGGAATCCGATCGAATGCTCAATTAAAACCCCAAAAGGCAGAAAAAAACTGCAAGACAAAAATAGGAACAAAGAACCGGGACAACAAAAATAAAATAGTAACAAATATGGTAGATATTAATCCAACTATGTCAATAGTGACTTTGCACGTCAGTGGTCTAAATGCAAAAATTAAAAGTTAGAAATTGTCAGAGTGGATCACAAAACAAGACCCAAGTATATGTTGTCTAGAAAAAAACCCCACTCTAAATATAAAGACACATATAGATCAAAACTAAATGAGATTGAGAAAGATACACCATGCTAACACTAATGAAAAGAAAACAGGAGAAGCTATGTTGATTTCAAACAGAGAAGCCTTTGAAGAAAGGAGAGTTATGAGGAATAAAGAGGAGCATTACATAATGGTGAAGAGGTTAATTTCCCAAGAAGACATAACAATCTGTAATATGTATGTGCCTAAAAACAGAGTGTACCATACATTTAAGGAGGAAATTGTACCTATTCTTTATAATCTCTTCTGGAAGACCGAAGCACAGGGAATACTTCCTAACTCATGCTATGAGGCCAGCATTACCCAAATACCAAAACCAAGCAAAGACATTTCAAGAAAATAAATGCATAAATATAATTACATGCCATGACCAGGGGAATTTATTGCAAATATGCATGGACCATTCAACATTGGAAAATAAATTATGTGTTAATTGTATTAACAGACTAAAGGAGAAAAATGACATGATCAAATCAATAGTTGCAAATAAACATTTAATAACTTTCAACATGCATTCATAATAATAACTCTCAGCAAACTAAGAACAGAGGAAAACTTTTTCAACTGGATAAATAGCATTTAACAAAAAATCTTACAGCTAACATACTTAATGGTGAGAAAGTAGAAGACTTTCTGCAAAGATGAAAAATTCACAGTTGTTCTCTCTCACCACTCCTTTCAACATCATACTGGAAGTCCTAGCTAATGCTAAAAGACAAGAAAAAGAAAAACATACACAGTTTGGGAAGAAATTAATCAATCAATCTTCATTTACCAATGACATTATTGTCCATGTGAAATATCCAAAAGAATTGACAAATATCTATAGAAACTAATAAGTGATTATAGCAATTTTGCAGAATACAAAATTAATACACAAAAGTCAATCATTTTCCTATATACTAGCACTAAATGTGTGGAGTTTGAAATTAAGAATACAATATATTTACATAAGCAACCCCCCCCAAATAAAATTCTTAGCAAAAATTTAACAAAATGTGTACAGGATCTATATTAGGATAACTACAAAACTCTGATGACAAATTAAAGAAGAATTAAGTAAATGGAGAGGAGATACTTCATCTCCCTGGATTGGAAGACTCAATATTGTCAAGATGTCATTTCTTCCAAACTTGATCTATAGATACAACAAGATCACAATCTTGTAAGTTATTTTGTTGATATCAGCAAAATGACCCTAAAGTGTATATGGACAGGCGAAAGACACAGAATAGCCAACTTAATATTGAAGAAGAAGAAAGTTGGAGGACTGACAGGACTTCAGGACTACTACCTGACTTCAGGACTTACTCTAAAAGTACAGTCATAAAGACAATGTGGTGCTCTCAAAATGAATAGACAAATAGATCAAGGAAACAAAATAGAGAACCAAGATATAGACTCACATAAACATAGTCAAATGATCTTTGACAAAGGAGCAGAGGCAATACAATTGAGTACAGTTAGTCTTTTCCACAAATGGTGCTGGAACAGTTGGACATTCACATGCAAAAAAATGAATTTAGAAACAGACCTCACATCCTGCACAAAAATTAACTCAAAATGGATCACATACAAAAACGTAAAATGCAAAAACTATAAAACTCCTGGAGGATAACCTAGATGACCTTGGGTTTGATAACAACTTTTAAAATATAACACTAAGGGAATGCTTCGTGACAGAAATGATTGATAAACTATATGTCATTAATATTAAAAACTTATGCTCTGCAAAAGATAATGTCAAAAGAATGGGAAAACAAGCCACAGACTAGGAGGAAATATTTGCAAAAGACACATCTGATAAAGGACTGTTACGCAAAATACACAAAGAACTTTTAAAACTCCTCAATAAAAATATGAACAACCCAATTAAAAAAGGGCCAATGATCTTAACAGACACTTCACCAAAAAAGATATACAGATGTCAAATAAGCATATGAATAGATGCTTCTTATCATATGTATGAGGGAAATGCAAATTAAAACAATAGTGAGAAACCCCTATTCATGTACTATAATGGTCAAAATCCAGAACACTGACAACACCAAATGCTGGTGAGGATGTGGGTTAACAGGAATTCTTATTCATTGCTAGTGGGAATGCAAAATATATAGCAACTTTGAACAGAAATTGGTGGCTTCTTAGAAAATGAAACATACTCTTATCATACGATCCCGCAATCATATTCCTTGATCTTTATATAAAAGAGTTAAAATGTATGTCCATACAAAAACCTACACATGAAAGTACAGATAACAGCTGCTGTCTCTACTTTCTGCTCAATTTCTCTGTTAAACTACAACTGCTATAAAAAACTGTGCATGGATGTTCATAGCAGCTTTTTTCATAATTGGCAAAATTTGGAAGTGACTAAGGTGTCCTTCAGTAGGTGAATGGATAAATAAACTGGGGTACATCTGAATAATAGAATATTATTCACCATTAAAAAGAAATGAGCTATCAAGCCATGAAAAGACTTGAAGGAATCTTAAATGCATATGGCTTAGCGAAAGAAGCCAATGTGAAGTCAGCTGATTCCAAATATGTGGCATTGTAGAAAGGGCAAAACTTTGAAGACAGTAAAGAGATCAGTGGTTGCCAGGAGTTATGAAAGAGCACAGAGGATTTTTACGAAAGAGAAACTATGCTATATGATACTATAGTGTCATATGATACACATGCCATTGTTCATTTGTCAAAACCTATACAGTATATAACACCCAAAGTGAACCCCCAAATAAACTTATGGATGTTGGGTGATAATGATGTGTCAATGTAAGTTCAACAGTGATAGGTGTTCCACTCTCTTGCGGGATGGGATATTGACAATGGGAGAAGCTGCGTGTGTGTGTGTGTGTGTGTGTGTGTGTGTGTGTGTGTGTGTGTGTGTGTGTGTGTTTGGAGGGTGCTGGAGGAATATGCAAACTCTGTACTTTCTGCTTGTTGTTGCTGTAAACCTAACACTGCTCTAAAAGATGAAGTCTATTTCGTAGGGGAAAAAAGTATGTTTCCATATAACATGTAAAATATAATGTCATGTTTAATAAGGACAAACATTTGAATATGTATAGCTAAACAAAATCTGAATAATATTTACAAAATTGTTAATAGTGATTAATGACAAGTGATAGAATTTCAGTTCTTTTTTCCTCTCTTTGTTTTTAACTACCGCTATTTTCTAATTTTTTTACAATGACAATATATTACTTCTGTAATAAAAGAGTAATAAAAATTATAAAAATAAGACATGACTCAACTGTTTATATTTTGGGGACCTTAGACAAATCACTTAATTTTCTTTTTTATATTTTGAAAATTACTGAGAAATCACATGTGAAAGCTTGGCAACAAACTGAGCATTTAATAAATGCCTGATAAATTTGATCTTCAGGAGACCTGACTCTTAGTAATGCCTCTGCCACAATTTAGGTGTATGACCTTGAGGACATTATTTAACTTAATAAGGTTTTATTCAATTCATAGGTGATATTAAGGCATTACACTGGTTTTAAGGCTTCTCTTTCAATCATTATGCTTTATAGATAACCTAGTATAGCAAATGAGATGCAGCAGTATTGTTTTCAATATATTTAACATATATGTGTTTCAGTTTAAAGATTTGTGTCTCCATCGGGAGAAGGAACAAGAAAGACGGAGAGTGGGCTTTTATCAATCTGTAAGAATGTGCAACACTAAAATCACAATCATATCCCTGCCTAATGTCCAATGTGAATGTTATTCAGCGTGTGAAAAGTTGAGAGAAGGTGGGAAAATAAAATAAAAACTTTGCCAGGCCATCCTAGAAAAGAGTTGAATCGGGGCAACTCAACTACTGCAGCTAGTTAAAAGTTGGCTGTACTGCTGGCTACTCCCAAGGACCCACTGGAATAACATTAAAAGTAGACATTTCAAAATTTAACCTTATTGCTATTCAGAAAGTAGAAGTAAGTTCTAGCATTCCACAGTAAGCCCATAAGCACGAGCCCCAGGGCAACCACCCAAATTGTGCTTCCCAAAAGAGGAGGTAGGCACATGCGCCATTACAAAGTCTCCCAGCCCTGAGTACGTTGTATGTGCTTTCTCTTCCTAGTTCCTGAATTTGTTTTGAAAAGAAAAAGAAAAATATATGGGATCTGTAGCATCGGACACCTCTGTCTTTGGTAGGAACTAGATGATTACTACATCCTTGTTCAACATAAATCTGTTTAAGTAGAAATTGAGAGCAGGTGGAGGAGAATGGCTGTAACAAAAGCATGATTTCTAGGAGTTTTAATGGAAAGAAGTGTGACTTCCTCTATTTGCGTCCAAATGAAACATGAAGAAGTGACCGTATAATGAATGGAAAGTTCCCTAAATTGGTGGGCGAGAAACTTGGTTTCGAGCCTAGCTTTTCTACTACATTATTTTATGTAAGTGATATCACTTCCATGAAACTCAGTCTCTTTCTCTAGATATGTAAGGACTTTGTACTCCGTATTAGTTTTATAGGGTTGTTTTAACAAGTACCAGATATCAGTGGCTTACAATCACAGAAATTTATTTCCTCATAGTTCTGGAGGCAACAAGTTGAAATCAGTTTCACTGGGTCGAGATTAAGGTATTATCAGAAAACAATCCCTCTGGAAGCTTTAGGGGAAAATCCTTTTCTTGTGCCTTCTGGTGGTTGCCAGCATCCCTTGGCTTATAGGTCTATTACTCCAGTCGCCACCTCCATCTTCACGTGTGTGTGTGTGTGTGTGTGTGTGTGTTTGTGTGTGTGTGTGTGTGTGAGAGAGAGAGTGAGAGAGAGAGAGAGAGAGAGAGAGAGAGAGAGAGAGAGAGAGAGAGAGAAATCTCCCTCTGCATCCCCTGTATAAAGATACATATTATAGCATTTTGGGTCTACACAGAGAATCCTGGATAATCTCCCCATCTCAAATTCCTTAATTTAACCACATCTTTTTCTTTATAAGGCACCATTCACAAATTCTGGGAACTAGGATATAGACATTTTGTGGGGCCTACTGCACATAAAAGTTCCACAAGGTCCAGGCTTATTATTCAATGACTCTTTATGGAGCAGAATTTTTTTTTTAAATTCCAGAGTCCTACTGACAGAATGAGAAATTGAATGGAGCTCCTCAGAGTCCATTATACTTCTCTTTCTGCCTAAACACCACCACCACCTATTTCGACAGGAGATACGGATGTGGGTGTTTTTTGTTTGGTTGGTTGGTTGGGGTTTTTGAATTTACTCCTTTAGTTATACTAAAGAATATTTCAGAGGAGCATTCTAAAATCTCTTCTTGCAGAAGAAGCTGTGTAGATGCTCATCAGATATCTAAGTCAAAAAATATTTGGAAAACATTTTAAATGAGGTGTCTTTGCCTTCTTTGCTACAAGACCCAAAACTCATAGGAAAATTAGAAAAGGACCATAATATGTTTTGACAATGATGGAATCCTCTAATAGCTGCCAAAATAAAATACACAAAAATGAACTATGAAATTTAGGTCTTCGTTTCAATTAAAAAAAACTGCAACTCCAACAGATCAATACAAATATTATTTTTTTTAAAACATGATATATTTATAGGCTCTTTTGCTTTTATGGTAAGTGAGAAAGAATAATAAATAGAAAATTTGGTTGCATAGTACAATTTCAAGATCAATCTCTCTCCAAGATCAAATTAGAAAATCTAGAACTCCTGGAAGTGATTTCCTGAGACTCTTCTAGACAATGCACATGATGGATGAGTTTGGATTCAATGGAGATTTAATAGAACATATAAAATGCAAGTGGAGAATAAGTATTGCATAAATCATTCAACTACACTCTGAACCCAGGCCAAAGGAGGTCTAAGACTGTTCAGAACTCAGTCTAAGACTTTGGAATGCTTTAACGATATTGCCACAAAATATGAAATATTTTAACTAAATGTTCCCCCCGACTACCATCACAAATTTGGAATAACGAGCCGTTACTCTTATGGTAATTCTGGGGTGAGTAGAAAAGGAATCAAACATTCTAAACAGTATTCTATTTTCCCCTCGGCTCTTTTCAAAGTCTTAATAACATTCATTTATTTCTTCAATATTTATAGTGTGACAGTTCTATAATGTGGAAAACACTGAGGACAGTTAGACTTTATCTTTGTCTTTATAAATTTTCAACTAATCAAGGTAGACAAATAAAAAAATGACAATCATAAAATGATGAGGGTCATGAATATTTATGAACAGAAAGTTTGATTAATTCTGCTGGGGAAAAATAGTATTTATGTGTATAGGGAGAAGATCCTAAATAAGGTGAGATAGGATGCAAACAAATGCATAGTTTGAAGGAATAAGGTAGCAAGAAACAAAATGTTTCTTCCTTAAGTATTGGAATTAAGAAAGTGATGAATTTTATAACAAGAAAATGTACTTGAGTGCTAAGGAGGAATTTTGAGAATCTCACATAAACTGACCATAAAATAAAATAAAATATGATGCTGCTGGCTGAATATAATAGAAAAGGAAATTGGATTGATGTTTGGAGAAACATAAAATTGACTTTATTTTTTATTTACTTATTTTTAATTTTTTTATCTTTTATTATACATAACATGTGGGGTACAAAATTGATTTTCAATAATTGTGTACAATGTGTGGTGGTTAGATCAGTATAGTTAGCTTATTCGTCATCACAATACGCAATCACGGAATCTACAAACAAATCCATGACATGTGAACACAAGAATTTCTAGGTAGTAATGAAAGACCGAACTTGACAATTTTGACTAGAGGAAAATTATCAGATTCGTACATAACTAGCCAAAGAATTAGAATAGATCCAATACATTTTATTTTCACAACTACTAGGGATTGGAAAGATCAAAAGATAAAGGTTTACTAAAGGATAAGTTAATTAGGGGCAGTAATAAGGGCACTGTCAAAGTGAATGATATAGAATCCATTCTGGGAGAGAAGGGGTTGAATGGGAGAAAAAGTTAAGAAATGAAGTAACAGCCTGTAAGGCCAGGGTAAGGTTAAGTAACTAGAGATCATAATCAAGGTAGAGACATGTGCAGTTGGTCAAAAGGATGGAGAGAAGTGAGAATGCAGGTACTGATACACAGAGAACTGAACTGCAGAGAGATTGTGAAGATGTTTCATGCAAAGATTGTGAAGATGTTTCATGGAGGTCAATAGCCATTTGTAAACATCGGACTAAGGCAGAGAATTCATTCATTTGTTTTACAAATATTTATTGCCCTCTCTATCCCTAGTACATATTCAGTAGAAAACAAACATGTATAAAGTCCCTGCTCTCAAAGAATATACATTCTAATTTGAGAGACAAAAAAATAAACAAATGAGCAAACACAATAATTTGTTAGGTGGTGGTAAGCTATGAAGAAAAATAAATCAGGGCTGTTATGTGGTAACATTATGAGTTTAGAGAAAGACTCAAATAGGAGATAACATTTGACATTAGAGCCGAGACCTGATGAAAGAATGAGAAAGCCCTGTTAATATCTGTAAAAAAAAAAAAGTTTTTCAGACAATGAAGAAAGCAAGTAAGAAAACCCTGGGGCAGGAACTTGATTGGAACATGAGAAGGACAACACAGAGGCAAATGTGTCTGGTGCACAAAGATCCCAAGGCTGGGACGAAGGCAGAAGGTGAAGTAAGGAAGAGAGCAGGAGGAAGAATATATTGAGCTTTCAACCCAAGATAACAGATTTAGATTTGAGTGCAATGAAAACCTTGCAACATAGTTAGTAGACTGTAGGAAGGGAAAGAGGAAACCAGAAAGAACAATTAGGAAAGTAATTTAATAACTTGTTGGACATTTTTGGTGGCTTGGGCTAGCATGTCTTGATGAAGATAATGATAAGTGTTAAAAACCAGAGAAATATTCCTGAGAAATTGGATATAGGAAGAGAAAGACAGTGGGACAGAGAGAGTGGCCAATGTTGACTATAAGGTTTTTGGCTCAAAAAAACTAGAAAAATATAATTGCCACTGGGTTGGAGAATATTGGAAGATGGGAGATTTGAGGATGGAGAACAACCGATAATTCATTTTTTGTCATGTTAAGTTTGAGATGTGACCAAAAAGGCCTTAAAACTTCCTTAGCGTGATTAAATTTTTCTCCAAATTTCTTCTTGACTGTAGGCCCATAATATCCTTTTTTAAAGATTTACTCTAGATAATTTGCAAAAGAAAACTTCCTCTGCCTCTTTGAGATACAAATCTTCTACAATCCAGAAATGTTTCTCCCAATGACCTGAGAACAATCTCTTTAAAATGTAATCATTAAGAAAGATAGCACCTCAATTTTCCCATGTCTGTGGGAGACTGGGAGCCTAACTTCAACATGCACCAGTTACCAAAACTGATGGCCTAATCACATTGACCAACCTTCCCCCTAGGGTCAGTCTTCCAGAGCTCTTCCTCTAGCTCACCCCAGTGTTTAAAAACTCATCTACCTTTTGTTTCAATCTAGTTGAGTTTAATCTCTCTCCCTGATCACAATAGTCTTAAAGTCTTTCTTGCTAAGTTAACTGGTTTGATGAATTTTTTCTCTTACAGATGCATATTAGATATCTAAAGAGAAATATCAGAAAATGAAGATGCAAGTCTGTAGATCCAGGGAGTTCAGGCTAGTAAAGTAAATTAAGAAATTTTCGGGGTAAAGATCATAACTAAAGTTGCAAGACAGAAAGAGATCACCTAGATGAGACGACTAAGTTCTGCAAAATTCCAATGTTTAGATATGTGGGAGATATAGAGAAATTATCAAAGGAGACTAAAAAGGAGCAGCCAGTGAGGTATGGAGAAAAACAAGATTGGTGCCATGTAGGTCAAGTAAAGAAAGTGTTTCAAGAAATAATGATTAACTGTGTGAAGTGATTCTAATTGGTCAAATTAGATACCTGATAAATAACCATTTGATTATATATTACAAAGGCTTTTAGTGCCTTTGACAAGAGAAGCCACAATGGAGTGACAGGCATACAAGCCTGAGCAGAATGGGATCAAAAGGGCATGGGAGGAGAGGACGGAGGAATTGTGAGTGCAAAACCTCTTCTCTGTAGAGCAGAGATATGGGGCAGAAACAGTGAAAGGATAGAGAATCAAGGGAGCCTTTCTTTAAGAGGGTATATATTTATATACTAATAGAAATAAACCATCTGTGAAAAAAATGATGGTGCAAGAGAGAGAACAGGCCATAGCACGAGCGATGGCCTTCAGTAGACCAAAGCAGATCGGTTTAGCACTTGAGTTAAGTGGGTTGAACGTGACGTTCAGGCAGAGCATTTGGGTAGGATGTTGGTGGATACAGTGGAGGAAGCATATGCAAATCCTCCTCTACTTGCTTCCATGTCCTCAATGAAATCAGAAGCAAGCTCATTAGCTGAAAGTGAGGTGGGGTGGTGGAGGAGAAGGTGGTAGAAATTTGAGGAGAGAAGAGAAGGTATAAAATAATATCTGAAAGGACTGTGTCAGTGAAAATGAAGAGGGATTACAGGGCATCACTAAGGCCCACTTAGTGAGCACAGGCAGCGTGTTGTGTATTTTCTACCATCCGTGGTCAGCAGCTAGATTTCAGGAGCAAGATAGGCAGAGAGTTGGATCTAACCAGGATTGAGGCTGGCCATGCGGGGATGATAAAATTTTAAAGCAGACTACAGAAACGAGGAAAGGTAAGGAGGAAAATGAGGACTTGAGGGGGATCCAGGGCCATAAACTGCTGGGAGGGATAACTAATTAGAAGTGGTGTTATTTTGGGCCGGCCTCATGGCTCACTCGGGAGAGTGCGGTGCTGGTAGCACCGAGGCCGCGGGTTCGGATCCTATATAGGGATGGCTGGTGCGCTCACTGGCTGAGTGGTGAGGACAACACCATGCCGAGGGTTGCGATCCCCTTACCGGTAAGAAAAAAAAAAAAAAAAAAAAAAAGTGGTGTTATTTTGTTATATTTTTTGCCTTTTATAGAGAGACAAAGAGTTTGAGGAAACAGAGTACTCAAAAGAGGGTGGAAGGATAGGAGGCTGTGGTCAGAGTAGATTTTTTGACGGAGTGATTAAATTGGGATTTTTGGAATGGGTAAAGTTATTGTTAATAATGAAGCTTATGTATGATCATGACTAAGGTGTGAAAGAGGCAAGATCACTCGAGATGAGGTAAGGAATAGAGAGGCCATGTATTGGGAATAAGACATTTGTGGATATTGAAGTCACTAAGAAATATGAGAGGAATAATTACAGATAGGAGACAGCTGAGAACTAAAATCTCCAGGGAATTATGAGGAGTTATCCAGGGACCCATAGATGGCAGAGTTATTGGGCAGTAAACATGTCGAATAGCATGATTTTCATAGGAACTGGGGGCTTTAGGAAGGAGAGAGGGAAGATCCCATGAGAAAAGCAATGAGGAGAAAGGAGGACACTATCTGCAGGCACAGTGGTGCAAGACATGCAGAAGAGATATTGGCAGACATCTGTTCTGATGAGTAATAAATGGCTTTGAACAGAGTGTGATTTTAGAGTTCATTGCATGAACTTACTTAATGTTCTGTGAAATGTCAAAATTTAATGTGGAACTTTGAAAATTGGTGGATATGAGACATCCAAGGAGCTTGTTTTAAAATGCAGATGCTCATCAGTCAGGTGATCAAGATTAACCCCATAAGTGATGTCTTGTTGATGATATGTACCGTTCCCATGAGGTGATAAGAATGGCATTTCACCTCGGAGGTCTGTCTCCCTAAAATCCATACCTCACTCTAATCAGTAGATAAAGATCAAGCAAACTCCAACTGAAGGACATTTTACAAAATATCTGACTATTGCTTCTCAAAAATATCAAGCTCATAAAAAACAAGGGAAGTCTGAAAAACTGTCCCAGACAAGAGATGCTAAGGAGACACGACAACTAAATGCAATGTGGTATTCTGGATGGGATCCTGAAACTTAGGGAAAAAATAACTACAAATTTTGGAATAAAGTATCGAGTTTAGTTAATAAAAAATGTATCAATACTAGTTCATTAGTTGTGACAAATGTGCCATAGTAACGTAAGTAATGACAATGGAGGAAACTGAGTACAGGGTATACTGGGTTTCTATGTATCATCTTTGGAACTGGTTCTGTAAATCTAAAACTGTCTGAAAATAAAAAGTTGATTTTGATAAGTGGTGGTAGGACACAAAATCCAGCATTTAAAAAAAATCGTGGTATCGTTTACATACAGTGAAATGTTACGATCTTACTTGTTCCTTTCGATCAGTTTTTGTGACTGCATATCAAAACACAGAGCATCTCCATCACCCAGGGAAGCTTCCTCATGCCCCTTCTTACTCTGTACCCCCCTCTTAGAAGCAACCACTAAACTGATTTTTATCCCCATAGGTTAGTTTTGTCTATTCTAGAAATTAATACAAATGGATCACTTAATATGCACAGTTTTTGCATCCAACTTCTTTTATCCAGCACAGTATTTGTGAAATTCATCCATTTTATTGCATGTATCAGTTGCTTATACACTTTTATTGCTGAATAGATTTCCATTGTGTGTATGTACCACAATTGATTTGTCTATTTTTCTGTTTATGAGTGATCATTTTTAATAACGACAGAAGTGATTATGATGCAGGTGGTCCGCAGATCTCATCAGGAGACACATTGCTGTAAAAAGCAGATGTTCATTCTATTATCTCTTAGTTAATAAAATCTTCCAAGCATGAAAAGATAACTGAATGTCTAAGAATCTTAATACACCTGCAAAATAATGTGTCAAACCTGTCTCACCAGCCAGATATAGATGAAAAATTAACAACAGCCTCATAAAGCATGATATATTAGAATGTCTATTTAGACATCAGAAAGAATTCTCAGTCTAAGAGGTCTCATTTGTCTTTAGTTGATATATGGTGCTGATTTGTTTATCAGCCTTCAGGGACCAATGAAAACAAAGGGTGAATATGGGCAGCGTGTTTCTGATGAGACAGTAAACATCACTGACAATAGTTGGGCAGTTTGGCCAACACCAGTGAGAGGGTAATCTTTTGTGTTTCTGCAGCATTGTGTCTTAGACAAAATATGTACACTGCACTGGATATTTACAGGAATTTTGTGGGAAAGGAAATAGCCTGATAAAATGCAGGGAAGAATATAAAAGAAAAAAACGGTTGGAAAGAGTACACATCTGAACTCAGAAGACAGGAAGAGTCAAGGAGCTAAAAATGCAGGCTTGTTGTTCACAGTTCTCTGGGGTGCAATAATTTAGACTAAGAGCACAGATAATATTCTGAATAGGAAAAGAAATCTGCTGCTGAAATTCATGCTTCGAATGGATACTAACATGGCAGTAAGCTTCCTCTGTTCCCATAGGAACCTGTATCGTCCAGCCCCAGCACCACTAAGCATTTGGGACATATCTTCTACAGCTTTATGAGAAATTCATGAGTGAACTGAAGTCTGTCCCTGTCTTTCCATATCCAGTGGCTGCTTTTTTTCCCTTTTGTGTATTTTCTCTTTTGCTCATTCTAATGATCTGTCTCTCTCTCTCTTTTTTTTTTATCTTCTTTTGTTTGGATGTTTCATCTTCTGTACATACTTTTAATTTTCCGCTTTCGCTTTCTCAGTAACGTTTGTAAAGCCTGTGTTTTCACTTAAATACAAATAATATTTGGTATTATAACACAAGTTTAGAAGAATTAGAAAGGGCAAAAAACCTAAACCATAAGAAAGATGACCTGAACAGCTTTAAAAGAACATCAGCCTCATTCTGCAGTATGGCAGAGTGAGTCTAAAATTAGGATAGCTAGAGACTGAACCCAATCCCTAAGGAAAAATCTAAATGCCTTCTTCCAAATTTTATATGGAAATATGTTGATGAGAATCAGCCAGAAATGGCTAGCTTTGCTTTCCGGAGAACTTATGATCTCATTTGATTAACTGTTTAGATTGGCTGCAAAATTCCCCTAAGGTTATTTGATGATTTAGTGCTTGGCCTTTTTGCACTCTAATAATTTGGTTGTGTAATGATTTGTGGCTATTCCATACACAGCCTGACTTTGGCACACTGGATTCAAGTGTAGTTCTTACACAGCTAGAAATAAAAATCTCCAAATATTGGCATTTGATGTGATTTTAATTGTTAGGGGAATTGAGAATAATATGCTGAAGGAATATGAGCCAGGTCTAGAGTCAACAACTTATTCAGCTTAACAAATTCTCACTTCTCGCATATAACAATTCCTTTTGTCTGTGTGTACATCATTACTCTCGCAGTGTGTGTGTGAGGCACAGGATTTCCTGGAATCTCTAACCAAAAGAGTGTGCCTTAGTTTGGGAGTTGGTTGTTTTCTTCAGCCTTTATAGGACATCTTACCTCCTTTGCTGCAGCTGGTAAGGTTTTGTTGAGAGGCTGTGTCTCATATTTGAAATTGAAGAGTTGGGAGCCAGACTTGAGTTGGGTTCAAATCCCTACTATTATTAACTCTCCAAGGACCCTGCGGAAGTTATTTAAGCTTTGTTCATCTCATTCCCTTCATCTTTAAAACAAGGGCTTAAAATTGTATATGTAAAGAGCACACAACATTCATAGATTTGTTTGGATGGTTGAATGAATTATTACTCACCGATCTCTTGGAACAGGCATAGAACATAGCATGACCTACTTACATGTTAGCCATTAGTGTTTTTGCTGCTTAATTTTTTTTTCTTTCTATGACTTGCATCTTAATGGGCAGTATTTCTTTGGTGATTTTTGTCCTATGCAGAATACAATTCATTAAAATAAATAAACACTTGTGCACAAGGTACTCTTCTCAAGATTTACACAGAGTTTGCTGCAGCAGTCTGGTGTTGCTTATGGTCAAGGTTATGTTTACCAGTTTCTTCACTACAACTCTTTGTATCAGTGTTGTAGCCTCCATTTTACAGGTGTGGGAGCTATAGCTGGAAAAGAAACACATGTGGATCAAGGTTGCTCATTAAGTCACAAGAGCTTTTCTCATAGCTAACATTTTTAGTCCTCTTAGGAAAAGACTTTAGACTGATGCATCAAGGACCTATTTTGGTGAAGAACACCAAAATAAAAGGTCTCCTTTGTTTGGATGGTGTTCTCATGGTGGATTTTTGTATTTTATGTCTGATATTGTCATTGTGAAGTCATTTGTTCAGCAACTTTTTTCAAGAAAAAAATAGTACTATTTTCTATTATCTATAATGACAGAAAAGAAGGCCAGTTTATTCTTTTTCTCTTCTTCTACTTATTTGTGTGTGTTTTAGTCAGCTTGGGCTGTCATAACCAAATACCATAGACTGGGTGGCTGAGACAACAGGAATTTATTTCTCACAGTTCTGGAGGCTGAAATGTCCAAGATTAAGGTACCGGCTGATTCAGTTCCCCAGTGAAAGCTCTTTCTCTGCCTTGCAGATGGCAGCTTTCTCACTCAAAAACTGAGAGGTTGTTTCTCTAAATCAAAATGTGGGAGGGAGATTGAGAGAGAGACTTAGAGCGAAATAGGAAGCAAACTCTCTAGTATCTATTTGTAGAAGGGCACTAATCTCATCATGAGGGCTCTTCTGTTATGAAATCATCTAAACCAAGTTACTTTCCAAAGGCCCCGTCTTCAAATACTATCACATTGGAGGTTAGGAATTTAACACATAAATTGGGAGGGGGAATGGCTGGGCATAACTCAGTCCATAGAAGTTTGTTCATTTATTTATTGGCCAGAAACAGCAGTAATTTGTGACAGCTGTTTATAAAGCAAATACATCATGGAACCTGGATTTAAGAGGATCCTGTTTTTTAGCCTGAAAACATAGTACAAAATATGAGCATCAATTTTATTGAGAGAGGTTTAATAAAAACTAAGTGTGATCTGAACGCAAGAACTCCCAAAAAGTTCTTATTCGAGGTCAGACTCATAAGGTATACCACTCCTCATCAGACGCATTCATAGTAAAAGTTGGCAGGTGCCTGTATGATATTATAAATCATGAGTTTCTTAAACTCCCTGTGTCTTTCTCAAAGCCAGTCAAACATTAGAGTCTAAAATTACCCACGCGGGAGTCACATTTCTTTGGGTTAATATTGTGCCTCCATAAAGGTTCTTCTAAAGTGTGAATATATCCCTAGTGGAGAGGATGTTGTAATTCATAAACATAGGAAATTTTTCTGGATAAGAGAGAATTGGGAACCTGAGAAATGGGATACATCTTCTCTAAGTTTGGAGGGGGAGAGAGAAGGGAATGGTCAGGGGCTTGACCCTGGAGTGTCTCATTAGAATCTTGTGGAAGGCCAGGGATAGGATGAACACAATGAGATCACCAAGGTACAGTGATGCCTGAAAGATAATTAGGGTTCTTTACCGGTATATTTGGTGTATTAATGTTTCACATGTAAAATTAACCTGATGACCACCAATTTCCAGTTCCAAGAAGTCGTCGTAATACACAATCTCTATGACTGTCACTATTTTTTTTTCAGATAAGCAAAAAGAAAAGTTAGAGATGAGAAACTGCACTTTCCTTAGGCAGAAAAATAAGACAGTGAAAATCAGGTGAGGAGAGGCTTAAAACCAAAAAGTATACACTCTGGGGATATTGAAAAAAATAATTTACTATTTTCATATTGTAATATACAAGAGAAGAATGGACATAGACCTACCTACATAGATCATAGTAGTATTGAATTTATTTTCCATAAAAATATATTGCTGGCTTATTGTACTAATAAGACTCAAAGCAAAGTAATTGAAATATGAATCTCTCTCTTTTTACCTCATTTACCTTAAGATATCTGTGAATTATTTTTCAACGTATTAAAATATTTATAAGGCCACTACCTTTAAAACATCACCATTTTAGAAACAGATACGAATTTACATATTGAATAAATATGATTTGTCAAGAGCTTTGAATGAAAGGAAGTTCATTAGCATGGTGAATTAATCTATTCATGACATAGGAATTACTGAGTAAAAATGGACCCTTAGGTCATAGTATTTTCTTTATGTTTACCTGAAGGGCACATGATTTTTAGATAGGTATGAAGGAAATGACATTTTATGATCCCAAGGGAGATGATATTTTGTTTTTTTAGTCAATTATTCACTGACGTAAATGTTGAGTTATACATTAAATTTTTATAATTTAACTATAAAACTATAGATGAGGTATATAATACACATTTGTTATGTACACTTGCCAGAAATATTGATCTCTTTATATATATTCAATTTGCAATATTTGACAGAGCTTCAATGTATTTTAACTGGACAGTGTGTCTTTTGCCAAACCAGTAAGCATATGGAGAGACACCCTTCATTGCATTAAACATTATTGTTGCTGCGTTCATAATTCAGCATGTATTTCTTAGTAATTAAGGATGGCATTTTTATTCAATATATTTAATGCTATAGTTGTGAAAATTAGCTAAAATATATTCACATCTTTTTAAACTTCCTTTTATTCAAGCAGAGAATACTTAAAAGTAAATAGATTCAGAGGACTTGAGATGTATTAAGAAAGCCAGAAATTGTTTATTATTTTTTTTAGTTTTATTAATTTCTAGTACCATGGTTTTTTTAGTTAGGAACACTTTGGATTTATGCTCACTTTAAATTCCAAGTAGTATGAATGATATTTTTTAACACTAATTACAGAAGTTCACTCTATAAATCTTAGATTGTTTCCAATAAAAGGAAGGGTCTAAATAATCACAACTCAGTTAATTAATTTACAATTAATATTTCACCTAAAAGAAAATGGGCTTACTGTGGAAAAAATAATAAAAGTGAAGTGCTTCGTATTTAATTTTATTGTAACATTGCTTCATAATTAGAGTTTTACCAGAAGTTATGTTGCAGCATTAGCAAACCAGAACGTGAAATAGGAATACCAGCTGTAGGAGTTCTGGTAACTTCCTAAACTCTTGAAAATTAATCACTCATAGAAATGATTTATAATGTCATTTTTATTATGTAACCAAGTAGTTAATATTTCAACATGGTAATACCCCAACCAAAAATGTAATTTTTTCACTTAAAATCAAAGCAATAAAAATACCTTTTCAATTAATAACAGTATTGCCCAATGTCACAGATTACAGCTAACTGAGAATTCCTGTAAAGCAGGATTTCTCAACCATGACACTGCTGACATTTTGGGGTGGATCATTCTTCATTGTGGGGTGCTGTTCTGTAGTTGTAGGATGTTAAGCAGCATCTCTGGCCTCTGGCCTCTAGATGCTAATATCACCTCCTTTCAGTTGTGACAAACAAAATTATGAACAGACATTGCCAATTGTCCCTGACTTGGTCAAGGGGTAAGGAGAGTGATTCTCCCCTGGTGGAGAATCTCCACTGTAAAAATTTAAATGTATCTGATTCTTGGGTGGAGAATTCTTTAGCCTTCGGTTGTTGGGTTAGCATTAAATTTTATAGTCCTGAGTCACACTTCTTTTTAAATAATATTATCTCATGTGACTCATTGAATCCAGCCTAGTAGAGAGCAATGTGCCCAATTTCTTGGCATTACCTGCTTTGATGAAGTAGTGCTTTAATGGTTCTATAATTCAGACTGGCCTTGTTGCTTGCCATATGTGCACTTTCCAAAATTATATAAAATTTTAAATGACATTTTTGCTGAGCATCACAAAGGATAACAGAGGCTGCATGTTTACAACAAACATAAAAACAAACATACTTTAAAATGATATTTTTATTCATGTCTTCAGGATCTGCATTATTAAATAGACATATTTTTAGAAGTCATAGGGAAAATTAAGAAATACCAGAGAATGAATTGACTCAGCCATGCTTACATCTTGGCACATTGGTCTAGTATCTTTCTGTACCTTCTTCGCTGGCCTGTCCTCCTTCATGTAGCCTTAGTCATTTACTCAGGGATGTATTTATGAAAACAAAAAACACTTTCAAAATTTACTGAAGCTTCATTACACTGAAGATGGGGTCTAGAGAATCTAGTGACAGATTCTCTCTCTCTCTTGCTCTCTCTCTCAACACACACACACACACACACACACACACACACACACACACACACACACACACACACACATGCATGCACAGACACATTTCTTGTGGCAATGGAAAGCAAAAGTATATAAAATCAGAAAGAAAAAGTTGGAAGAAATTATTTAAAGTTTTTTTAATGACAAGGGAAAAAAAAGTATGGAATTAGTTCCTAATAGGATCAACCAAATGTAATTATGCACAAAATAGCCAAATGGAGGATTAAAGTTCTCTCCAAAATAAAGTGTATTGGAACGATATTACTCTCAGCATTTCCATTTTTAAAAAATTTACTTTGTCAGACTAAATCTTTTCACTGCATTGTTTTATCTTATTGGATTCTTAAGGTAGCAATAAATGGGGCACATAGAGGTGCTGTCGATTTTCTTGAAGACAATTATTTTTAAAATTTAGGACCTGCTAGTAGTGAAAGAGCATGTGCACACTTATCATTTCCCTGGTGCTGAGGAGGGAAGAGTCAACAGGGGAATAGAAATGATGTTTATACATGTTACATTCTAGACACCTGTGCAGTTTCTTTATATATTCATTTGATGATAGATTGTATCTTATTTGGTTCTCATATTACTATTTTTGCATTCATTTAGCCAGCCATTTACTGAGCATGTTATATGCCATACTTTGTTGGGTGCTTGGATGTAATGATAAGTAAAGCAAAGGTCTTAATCTCAGTGAGTTCCCAGCCCACTGGAGGAAAATGGGCATACAAACAGATAAGTACAATGAGAGTAAATGGGAGTTAGTGTGAAATGGACCTTACTCTGATCCTCAGTAGGAGGAGGAGGGTTGAGAAAAGGGACCATCAGCACAGACACCAAAGAGGAGGCCGTGATTCCTTGTTCACTGTACCTTAGGGAACATGTAGTAGAAGAGCTGGGGAGAAGGTCAATCAGAACAGCAGGAGGAAAAAAAAAAAAAAAAAAGGCAAGGGAATGTGAGTCGACAAGAAGGCTCTGTGGAATTCTTTAAGGTCTTTCATGTGATAACTTGCACAACACCTATCCAGGAGGAGTAGAAGGTAAGGCTGGGGAAGTAAACAGAAGAACATTTTTGAGAGCCCTCAATGACATGTCTTATGAGAGAAGTGCACTTTCCATGAAGTAAGCACTATATCCTTCTGACTAATTCCTTTTGGTCATGGCTCATAAAAAATGACTAGCAGGGGCCATGGTTTACAGATTAAAATTCTTTTCATGCTTCCTATCATTTAATCCTCACAAAACCCTATTTTATGTAAGAGTAAACTCCCTTAGTTAGCTAGTAACTTGTAATTGCAGAATTAGAACACAAATCTTCCTGACACCAAATTCCCACTACACTTGTGTTTTTCCCTTGTCATTTATCTTTTAAAAACTGCTAAACCTTTGGGGCCAGGGAAAGAAGATAGACCACCATTACTGAGAGAGAGAGAGAGAGAGAGAGAGAGAGAGAGAGAAAGATACATGCATGTTTGAGGAAGTTTTCTCTCATAGATGTGTCATAACCAGACTTGTAGCCCTTGGTTAGGAAATGGAACTAATTAGTATTGTACAGATGAAATTCTAAATTTCAGATATTAAAAAATTAGCCATACAAAAAAAAAAGTAACAAGAAAGGACTAAATAAAGTTATATTAATTAGTATACACCAATTAGATACAGAAATTAAAACAGTGTATTACTGGTGAATGAACAGATCACTGGAACTGAGTAAAAAAGGCAGAGAGTTTTAAAGATATCAGAATTTAGTTTATGATAAATATGATACTTCATATCAGTGAAAAGACATTAAATATAATGAGTGTTGGGAAAACTGGACATTCATCTAAGAAAGAAGGAAAAACTGGATAAATTAGATTAGCTTTCCATACCTTATGTGAAGACAAATTACAAATTAATTAGAGATTTAACTGTAAAAAAAAAAGTATTTGAAGAAACCATAATTTTTTAAATAATTTTAAATGAAAAAGGCTTTTCTAAATATGACATATAGTCCAGAAGCCATAAAAAAGAAATATTTTGACAAATTTAACTACCAAGTGCACACACGCGCACACACACACACACACACACACACACACACACACAATCTTCATTTATAGAATAATATATCAAGAAAAAAATAAAACACCAGGAAAATGGATTAAAGGAATTCACAACTAATACTAGACAAAGGACTAATTTCTTTATTACAGAAAGAGCTCCTACAGTTAAGACAAAAACCTACAAAACAATGGCGATATGAACAAATATTTTAGAGAAAAAAGTGGAAGTGGCTCCTAAGTATGCACAAACATGCCTACCCTCACTCATAATAAGAGAATTGTGATTTAAAACTGTATTAAACTATCATCTTACTCTTTTGTTAGCAATCATTTAAAAATTATATTTAATCATTGTATTAGCTCATTTTCTCTTGCTCATAACAGAATACGTGAAACTGGATAATGCATAAAGAAACAGAATTTATTTCTTACAGTTTTGGAGAATGGGAAGTCCAAGGTCCAGGGAGCACATCTGGTGAGTGCCTTCTTGGTGGGAACTCTCTACAGAGTCCTGTCGTAAAGCAGGCAATTAAATGGCAGAAATGGAAAGAGCATTTTTACGTGCTTACTTGCTCTCCCTATAAAGCCATCAATCTACTCACTAATAACATATTCAACCATTAACACATTAATGGATTAATCCATTCATGAGGACAGGGCTGTCATGATCCAATCACTCCTAAAGGCCTCACCTTTCAAGACTGCAGTATCGGGAATCAAGCTCCCACATGAACTTAGGAGAGGACATTCAGACCATAGCAATCACGAACTGTGTTTTCTAGGATGTGTGGAGACAAACTTTTATAGAAATATGATTTGTATAACCTCCATGGAAGGCCATTTGGCATCATATATAAGAATTATAAACACATGTATCATTTGACCTCAGAATTTCATTTAGGAAATATATTATGCAAATAACCTTTGTGTATGCGAGATGACTTGGGTACAAGTTTCTTCCCTGCAGTTTTGTGTGTAAAACTCAAAGATGGGAAATAATTCAATGTCCATCAGGATGGGACTATTTAAATATACCTTGGGGCTGGCCCATTGCTCACTTGGGAGAGTGTGGAGCTGATAACACCAAGGCCATGAGTTTGGATCCCTATATAAGGTGACTGGTTAGCTCATTTGGGAGAGTGTGGTGCTGACAACACAGAGTCAAGGTCTGAGATCCCCTTACTGGTCATCATTTAAAAAAAAAATACATATATATATATATACACACACACATACACACCTGACTGCATCCTTTGTCATAGAAACAAATGAGGAAGTTCTTCATGTACTAACATCAATTTTCCATGATTTATTGGTAAAAGTGTGTATGTGTGTGCACATGCATGCATTCTCACACATACATTTGTACACATCTTGGCTTACATATAACAAAATTATTCTAGAAGTATAAGCAGACAACTGAAAACACTTGTTGCCTCAGAGTAAAACACTGGGTCCTTCGTGTGGGAGCAGCAGGGAGGTTTTTTTACTATTAATCCTTCTATACCTTTGGAATTTTGCTTCATGTGAATGCAATACTTTTTAAAAAGGAAATTCAGAAAAGAAAATGTAAGATATTTGATGATGGGCCATACAAAACATGAATGGTCAAATCTACCATTGCTACAGTGGCTGAGATAGCTTAGAGTCCACTTGGCATAACAGGATTTTGTTGACTCTTCTAATAGTGACTGCTGTGAGCTTCTGTTAAGGTCATTAAATTACGTTATCTGGTTCTGTATGACTTGCTGTGTTCTTGAGCATCTTTTCTTTCTACCACCTTCTCGACCATTTCTGATTCGATGTTTCTGATTTAAATTCTTCTAAAAAGACTGTAAGTTTCGTCCAATTATTTGTCATCATCTCCATAGATCAATTCTTTCATGCCACATTGTTATTTGCCATTGGTCAGTGTATACATCGACTGATTTTGGGTTAGTGACTCATTCTTGAGTAATCATCTGTGGCCAGGAAGATAGTACAATTTGAGTCATATGTGGTAGGAATTTTTTAGAAACTGATTGTTATTGACCCCACTTCTCCTGCAGCCACCACTCTGTTTGTTTCCACCCCCCACAGCAAACATCAAAAAAAGTACTTAATATGCAACTCAATTATCTTCTTTCAATTGCTATTTAATCCATTCCAGTCTAGCTTTGGTCCCAATTAATCTACTAATACTTCTCACTCAAGCTCACTACTGAGTTCTGCTAAATTAGAAGAAATGGTCAGTCATTTTTATTTTATCTCTCAGTTGTCTCATTGACTGTTTAGAAGCCTAGAAGTTGAAGGAGGAGATAGGTGGAAATGCCGCTAGGGACTCTACCTTACCTATATTGAATATATATATATACACACATATATGTATATATGTACATATACATATATACATACATATACACACATATACATATGAATACATATATACATATATACAGATATATACACACGCACACACATCATTTGTACAAATTTTAAAAAATAAATTTCAAAAACAAGATGCTTTTTAAAAGTCTGCAGCCAGGGGTTTAATAAAATTTTTGATTATTTGTCTTTTGATTCTGTTCTTCGTTTTAAACACACTTTCATATTGTCTCTACTGCAGTATGGCTGCCAGTTACTCTAAGATTATTATCTGTTCTCAGCAGCTCAGCTTCTCTCTACTAAGAGGTTCAAAAAAGTCCTGGAATTGAGTCTCACTGAGCTATGATTGGTCATAACCAAGCAGGAAATAAGTACTCCAGTCAGAGGGGCGCTTTACTGTGATAGGCCAGAGCAGGTCATGTGCTCACCTTTGGAGTTATGAACGGAAGCCGCTCCACTAGCACCACCAGAATTAGGCGAGACACAGGGATGGTTTTCAGAGGAGAATCAAGGGGCTGACCCCAGAAAAAGGGTAGAACGCTCTAACTACTAGTAAACATATACATTTTCCTCTAACTTGTTCAAAAACTCATGAATGTAGTTTTTTTTCTGAACTTTTTAAACTTAGCTTAAATCATTTTTAAAGGCATTTGTCTACATTCCTACCAACTATTTGTAAATACATGTTCAACTCTAAGGTTGTACTGCACCAGCCTTTAAGAAATATATTGATTTATTACATATGATTTTTCAGGTTTCTTTTGCCAAGAATGGGAAGAGGCAGATCAATTTGTTCTCCAGCACTACTTTATGAATAAAAATACAAGATAGTAATTTGACTAATCTTAAAAAATATATGATTGTGTTTTTATTTCATAAAAATTTTTACTTTCAGGATAAATTGGTCTAGAATTCAATGAAGATAAGAGTTGTTTGAGTAACTTCTCTTAATTGATGGGAAGTACATTGACTATAAATCTGCATCCTGTCTCATCCTAATAAACTCTATATCTGAGCGTCTTGATTGCAATTGGAATGAGAGCAAAGAGCTGACTGTGTTGGAAAGATAAACTGCTGGAAGCTATTAACATTTATTATGACCATCACAACACATTAGCCAATGGACAAGTTTGAAGAAAATAAATTGATGAATACAGAGGCAGGCTGCCATAGCATAATAAAACATATCATTTTTCTTTACCCACTAGTTTTATGTCACTGTGGAGTGGGTTGTCTGGCAGAAACATCTGTTAATATCATAGAGCCAGCCAAACTAATCTCTTGTGTAGCTTTTATGCAATTTCTGCAGTAAGTCAGGTGGATAAGGAGGTTACTGAAAATGACAACAAAAATGCTAATAGTGCCAGCACAAATCTAAGCTGAGAACCTCTTTGCAGGATTTGAGGATACAATAGTGGGAAAAGAAAATGGCTATAATCACAAGGAACTGACAGTCTAGCGCTATCAAAGAAATAAAATTAAGACAGAATGAGGGCAACTCAGGGGAATCTTCAGTCTTGCTTCAGGAAAGCATGAGACCAGTTCTTGGACAAACTGTGGATTTATCTGCTACTGTGCCTTTTCATCCTCATTAAGAACTGAGATGATTTTGCATGAAATAAATTACTGGTGATTCTCCAGGTCCAACATAAGCAACAAAAACTCTCAGGTGCTACAGCAAGAGGAGTTGGAAAGAGGATTCTTAAGCAGATCCAAGTTAACTCTAGAGTTAGAAGGAATTCTTCTTTGCCTATGCACATGCGTGCACACACACACACACATGCACATACAGACACACCCTAGATAGCTTCTCATAACCTCAACCTAAATAAGCCACAGAATGCCTCTTAAAAGCAGAATTAAAAAGTGCCTGCTTTCTGTAGATAGAGAGCCTATAGGAAAATAAAATTCTTAAGGTAACATTGTACAATAAACCTCTTGTCATACTATCTATCTTCATCCGCCACACCAAGCAAGTCTGATTTCTACCCTGCAGGTTGGAAGTTGGAACATTAGGAATTCTGAAATGGAAAACTATGTGAATAAAGCAGTCAGCCATGCTTTGGCAGAGGAACAGTCCTTCTTTTTTATTCCTCACTTAAAACCTCTTAACATTGAAAAATAGTGACTGACAGTTTCCTCAAACAAACTGTGAAAATAAAATAAAATTTTGCTTAAAACATTGGGTAGTACACAGACTCCTAAGACTTCTCCAAAGAAGCCAGTCTAAGAAACCCTAATTTACATCTGTGGATCCTCCTTTCTCAAAGCAGAAGAATATGGAGTGGTAAAATAGGTAGGTGAGAATAATAAATGGAATCAATGCTTAAACTCATATTTATTTTAAAGATAACATAAGAAATGCAAAATAGAATTACATACTAATATTTTTAGAAGGAGTATTCTAAGAGTTCTTTCAAATGGAGAGTTTCACAGAATGGTCAGCTTGTGCTGCGTTTACCTATATGTCTATAACCTCACATCCCTGAATCTTTTTTTTTTTTTTTTTGGTGACCGGTAAGGGGATCACAACCCTTGGCTTGGTATCATCCGCACCGCGCTCAGCCAGTGAGCGCACTGCACCGGCCATCCCTATATAGGATCCAAACCCGTGGCGGGTGCCCTCCCTGAATCTTTTTTTGCTTGATGGTCTCTCTTTCTGTGTCTCTCTCTTGTCACACACACACATACACATGGAGAATTCAAAAAGTTCATGGAAAAATGTAATTAAGAAATAAAAAATAATAATCTTTATTTCTCAATGTAAGTTACATCAAGGTCAAGACATTTTTGTAAGTGATGATACCAACCATTTAGTCTATTCCTAAAGAACTGAGGGTCCTGGGAATTTAACCATATCAATTCAGTCTTTCTTACATTATTAAATGAAGATAAATGGGTGCCCTTTAATGACTTTTTTAAAATTAGAAAACTAAAAGAAGTCAGGAGGAGTCAAATCAGAACAGTAAGGTGGATGCCTAATGATTTCCCTTGTTTGGTGAGAGGAATAGGCAGGAGCATTTCTCCAAAAACTCTCATAATAAACAGATGTTACTGTTCTTTAGCCTCCCAGAAAGTTAACAAGTGAAATACCTTGAGAATCTCAAAAATCTGTTTCCATGATCTTTGTTCTTGACTGGTCCACTTTTCCTTTGACTGGACTACTTCCATCTCTTGGTAGACATTGCATTGATTGTGTTTTGTCTTCATGATTGTACTGGTAAAGCCATGTTTTATATTACAAATTACTTTTGTAACATTCAAATTAGCTACTTTAACATGACAGTCATTAATAAACTTTAAAATGATTTTTGTATAGTGATGTTTTTCCAGTAGATTTACAACTATAGCTTTCTTCCTTGGATTGTCTATGGCCAAAGTTCCTAGAGGCTATGACTTGATCAAGCCATTGCAAAGCAAACTTCTTGAATGTACTCTCACATAATGTATCTAATTGCTCTTTCTCATCTTCTATCTTTATTTTTTCAGTTTCTTCTTTCTTAGCTATTTCCCACACTTCCAATGCATCCAAGATATTATCATTGTAAATAAGGCTAACAGCAAAGTTGTTCTACCCACTTAAAGGGGTTACATATCCTAAGGACAGACCAAAGTATGGATTGACACCTCTGCTTAGAAGGTTTGTCTAAGAGCCCTAATGAAGTGTTCATGGTTAAAGGGATAATACTGGGTTTGCTATTGTGCAAATATCAGTGTTTCTCCTTGTGCTGATCATGGAACCCACCAATGATACTGGAGCCTATGTGTAGATAGAATGCCATTTGCTCTAACTCCATGGCATCTCAATAATCATTCATTGGTATGCATCCTTGTAGCAATTCTCAAATAAACATACTGAACCCTGATGTGGACAATATTTATTAAATCCAACCGAGGAAAGAAAAAAGAATTTCAGATATTAGCATATATTGATGCATGCAGTAACAGGTTGCTCAAAATATACTGACTGACCACCTAATTTCTATAAAGACTGATAAGAAAGTCAGATTATATGATCATTGGCTTCTCTTTAGTTTGACCTTATGTCTTCCTATTTATTCCATCAATTAAAGCAAACAGGAGAGAGAGAGTTTGCTTTGGCAAAACAATGTTGTAGGAAATGTAGCTAACAAATCTTAACTTTCACCTCAGCAGAAGTGCACCCTGGCAGCAGGTAGGTGATTTTGTTTTCACTGATTTTACAAATAAATAAAAAGTGAACTGCAAGTCATAATAGGAAACCCTGACCCACATGTATCATAAGATACCCCACTCTTAAGTCTCTCCTGTGAGAGAAGTCCTGGGGAACATGGCTAAACAGACACACATGGTGAATCCAGGCAAGGAAAGTACCTACTGCAAGGCAGCCCCAAACTTGCTTTTTCCTCCACATTTCTCTCTGTCTGGTTCAGGTGTTCAGAAGGCTAAACTGAGTCCCCATTTTACCCCCAAAGACATTATTAGTATTTGTTTTGATTCTACTGCTATTTTCTCCTCTCCAGGTTTCCCCAGTCCTCCTGAGCCAAATTTCTTCAAAGAATTCTCCTTTCTATTTTCCTTATCAAAAAGGGTCTACCTATAAATGATACAATTTGAGTCAGGTTCTTCAGGCCTCCAGTCCTTTCTTGGTAACATTAAATTTAATCCATTAAAGCTTTTCATTAAAATGTTTACTTTCCATGTATTTGTATAGTTTCCAGAGTTTTGTTTGTTATTGATTTCTAGTTTTAATCTATTGTGGTCTGAAAAAATACATGAAATAATTTCAATTATTTAAAATTTGTTTAGACTTGATTTGTGACCTAATACGTGGTCTATCCTGGAAAATGTTCCATGTACTGATGAGAAGAATGAATATCCTGAGGTTGTTGCATGAAATATTCTGTAGATATGTGCAATGTCTAATTGGTCTAAAGTATGGTTTAGATCTTGTGTTTCTATCTCTTTCTTTAAGTTTAATAATACTTGTTTTACATATTGGGCTGCTCCAATGTTGGGAACGTTTACATTTATGATGTAAATGTCTTTGATTGACATGATTGTTATGTCTTCCTGCTGGATAGATCCCTATATCATTATATAGTGGTCTTCTTTGTCTCCTTTTACGGTTTTTGGTTTAAAGTCTATTTTATCTGATATAAGAATAGCTACTCCTGCTTGTTTGGGGTTTCTATTTGCATGGTATATCTTCTTCCATCATTTTACTTTTAGTCTTTGTGTGTCTTTACAGGTGAGGTGAGTCTCCTGGAGAAAGCATATTGTTGGGTGTATCTTTTTAATCCAATCAGTCAGTCTGTGTCTTTTGAGTGGGGAATTTAATCCTTTTACATTAAGAATTATTATTGAAAGGTGTTGATTTACTGTTGAATAGGCTTTCCTCAAAGGCTGACAGACACATGAAAAATGCTCAGCATTGCTCAGCATCTGGGAAATGCAAATCAAAACCACATTGAGACATCATCTCACTCAAGTTAGACTGGCTATCATCAAAAAGACAGAGAATAACAAATGCTGGTGAGGATGCAGAGAAACGGGAACCCCTCCTACGCTGTTGGTGGGACTGTAAATGGGTGCAGACACTACGGAAAACAGTATGGAGGTTCTTCAGACAACTACAGATAGAACTGCCATATAACCAGCAATCTCATTGCCGGGTATATACTCAAAGGAATGGAAATCATCATGTCAAAGGAATACCTGTATTCCTATGTTTATTGTAGCTCTATTTACAATAGCCAAGGGTTGGAATCAACCTAAACTCCCATCATCAGATGAATGGAAGGAAAAATGTAGTATATTTATGTAACAGAATATTACTCTGCCAGAAAAAATAATGAAATACTGCCATTCACAGCAACATGAATGACCTTAGAGAAAATTATGTTAAGTGAAATAGGCCAGCACAGAAAGAGAAATACCACAGGTCCTCACTTACATGTGGGAGCTAATAAAAAATAAATAAAAAGAAATAAAAAAGATACGACAATCACAATAATACATTGAACTGTTAAAGAGAAGAAAACAGAACTCAGGTTGTCAGAGGTGGGAAAGGGAGAGAGGGAAGAAGGAAAAGGAGGAATTGGTAAAGGGGGGGAAATGTTTACTATATGCCAGGTGCTGTATTAAGCACTGGGGAAAAAAGAAAGAAAGAAAAAAGAATGGAAAAGACACAGTCTATTTATGAGAAGTATTGTAAAGTGGATGATTAGAAGCTAAGAATTCGCTTGTGTAGGGATGTGGGAATAAGTTAGGCTTTGGGGAAGCTTTAAAAGCCAAGGAAGGGGTTATGAGGGAGCCAGTGGTCACCGATCCTGCAGAGAAGTGTGCTTGGCCCAAGACTTGCAGGCCACACCTTTGCTGTGCTCTAGAAGGGCCCCGCTCCTGACAGCTCTCCTCTTCTTATGGGTGTGCTGAGCTTGAGAGTGGCCTTATTATTTTTGACTCAGGAAATTAGCTGTCTTAGTTGAGGATCCTGTAGATGTTCAGGAGATTGCTGGGAAAGGCCAACTGCCTGAATATTTGGGAGTCCCAGCAATGCTGGGAAAGTTGCGGCCCTCCTGCTGGAGGGAGAAAGGCTCATGTCCCATGAGATGCTGGGTTTGGGCACAGTATCCCTTATGTTACTGATCTTATTGCTGCCTCTCATTCCACAGTGAGTGCTCTTACATGCTCTAGGTACTGTCCTAGAAGACAGTTGGGGCTTCTGCGAAGGCCATGAGTGAAAGTAAACACTTTGAAGATAGACAGGAAGGGAAGAGCAGTGAATATTTAGCAATGACCCACTAACATATGGTGTTATGTTACTCGAGTGCTGTGGGAAATGCATTAAGAACAGCCATGCTCATTCCTTACGTTGTTTTCATATTTTTAATATTTCCATATTTTAACCTTTTAAATGTATGTTTTAATGTTTTTAGTCATTGTCTCATTTAGCCTTTACAGAAAGTCTGTGAAAAGTGTAGGGAAGGTTCAATATCACTATTTTACAGTCTAGAAGAATGAGGTGTATAGAGATCTAAAGGATTTTCTGAAATTACACAGATTTATGCCCAGAAAACCCAAGTATCTGACTCCCAAGCCTGTGTTCTTTTTGCTAGTAGATAGTACCATGAAACACAGAAACAGTAGGACTAGTCCTTTAAGTGTTTTCCGGTTCCCTATAAGAGTTACTTCATGCTTTCCTTTGGACCAAAATTTGCAGCAAGGATGAGAAGTAGTTAGGAAATCTGCAGCCTATTTTTAATGACAGAATTCCCATTGGTATTTATAGGAAAGTTTTTTTTGCTTAAAACAGTTGCTGATATGTGGGGTTATCTATAATTTGTTTGATATTGGAAGAACTGACTGCAATATCACATTTTATATTCACTCTCAAATGGAACAGTGATTTGTAGGGCAAAATGGGAGCAGCCATGAAGTCTATGGCTCAACCTCGGGTTTGCTATGTAACTTGTGACAAATCTCTTAATATATTTTGGACCTCTGTTTTTGTGAGAAGTGAGAATAGAAATACTCATCTCAACTCTTTTTATCTGTGTTGCAGTGCTTTCCATATTAGTGGTGGGAGCTCACTCTGAGATATAAGATTAATATCTGAAGATAGATAGATACTTAGGATTTATTTTTAGTGTACTATGGACATATTGAGTTATAGAAGTTTTGAAAGTATATAATAATCCTTGCTCTTGAAAAAGTGTCTACTCTAATTTGAGTCAAGACAAAAGCAGAAATATAAAGCATTGCTGTAATTTCAGAAAAGGTGGATTGAGGTAGTCACCTTATGACAAATGTAGCCTTGAGATACAGATATAAGTGTAAGAGAAGAACTCCTGAACAGAAACGATGCATATAAGCTCATGTTTCTCACGGTCTGTTTTAAAGCTTTACATGAACCAAGTTACCGGGGTCAAACAATTTTGGAAAAGTCTTGGTAAAACAATTAAACATGATTGTTTTAGTGCCTTTAAAACACATTTTAAATATCTAAAGAGAGGTATTAAACTGAACATTTTCACAGCACATTTGAACACAGAACACATTTTATTCTTAAAACATCTCACGTAACTTAACATCTTTGCAAAGTATGGGTATCCTGTGTCTTTGTTCCCAGAGGAAGAATTAATCTGCTGCTTTGGGAGATGGAGTATTGAGGGAACATCCTGGAAGGGGTGTTTTGAGTTTAAAGTGGTCACATATGGTAAAAGTACAAAATTCAAAATGAGCAGCTTTTATTCTGCATGTTGATTAACATTTTATAATTGGGACTTACCTAAGATATAAACTACTTATGTCCACGTTGCTACCATCAGCAAATCTCAGAGATTTACTATATAACTTTGGGAATAATAAAAACTGATTTGTTGCTAAAAACATAACAAAGAAGAGTCTGTGATAAGTGGAAATTCATTGTGAACTTTTGTAATATGATTATTATATGTATTAGATCTACAAATATTAAAACCCAACAATACATTTAAAAATGATTACTTTGCCCTTTGTAGTCATTTTCTTAGCTCAAAACAGCTTTGCTCCCACCTATCTCCATTGTGCTATTGTTGTAAAATATATTACATGTATATTGCATATGTTATAGACTCAGCAAAACTGTATATATACTTTTATACAATTGCTTTTTAAATCAGTTAAAAGAAGAAATAAAAAATGCATTTGAACTTAATGCTGTCTATATAATTACATAGTTACCTTTACTAGTGCTCTTTCCTGTGGATTAGAATTACTGTCTGAAGTTGCTTGCTTTCAACCTAAAGAAGTTCCATTACTATTTATAAGTTAGTTCTGCTAGCAACAAATTCTCTCCATTTTTATTTATTTGCAAAACTATTTCATGTTCATTTTTTAAATACATATTTGATAAATATAATAGTCTACATTGGTAGTTTTGTTTTTGTTTTTCCTTTGAGCACTTTAAGTATGTTATCCCATTATCTTTTGGACTCACTTTTTTCTAATGGGAAGTCAGCTATTAATCTTGGGATTCTTTTGTAAATAATGGGTCATGTTTTTCATGCTGCTTTCAAGATTTTCTCCTCATCTTTGGCTTTCAGTATTTTTGCTATGATGTGTCTGTTTGTGGATATCTTTGTGTTTATACGTTTGGGGGCTTGTTGAGTGTTCTTGATGTGTAGGAAGTTTTCAGGCATTATTTCTTAATACATTTTCTTCTCCTTTCCTTTTCTCCTTTCCTTTTTTACCCCTGTCATACCTATGTGGGCATTTTCAATGTTTTCTTTGAGGCTCTTTTAATTTCTTTTTATTGTCTTTTCTCTCTCTCTCTTCAAATTTGCTTATTTTTTCTTCATAAGTTCAGATCTCCTGTTGATCCCCTCTAGTTGTTTATTTTTTGGCTATTGTATTTTTCAACCCCAGCATTTCCATTGGCTCTTTTCATAATTTCTCATTATTGATGTTCTCTGTTCGAGGTGGCATTGTCTTCACGCCTTCACGTCTTTAATCATGGTTTCCTTTAGTTCTAGAAACATTAGGAACATGTTTATAGTACTTAATTTAAAGCCCTTCCCTGACAAATACGATATTTTGTTGCTCTCCTAGGCAGATTGTGTTGACTTTTTTTCCTTGAAATATGGGTTATACTTCTTTTTTTGCATGCATCATACTTTTTTATTAAAAACTGGATATTTTAGATAACAAATTGTAACACCTCTGCATACTAGTCCCGCATGCTCCCCAGAAGCTTGCTATTGTTATTTGCTTATTCATTTGTTCAGTGACTTACTGGATTATTTTAGTGAAGTCTACCCATCCCCACCACGTTAAGCCTCTAATGTTGCTCCTCAAGGAGGCAGATTTGGGCATGCCCACAGTCACCTTGGATGACGGTGGTTTTGGGAGAGCTCTATTTTTCTCTTTCCCTGACTGCACTCATCTGTTAAACTTTACTAATTTCTGGATGACTGCTCATTGTTTAAAATAATATCCTGGAGCATAAATTGTTCTACAAAATAATTCAGTCAAATTCTGGACCTTTTGAAGGAAGATTTTGAGGTCAGCTTTTGATTTTTTGATCCAGGGGGATGCCTCCCAGCTGTCTTATTCCTTGGTTCTTTTTTTGCAAACTAGCCAACCTATAATTTAGAATATATCTTGACTCTCCTCTCAATTGCCTCAGTCACAGTCTCTATTCTTGAGGGCACCCTTAAGCTTAAACTTCTCCAAAATATGTCGCAAATAAAATTAATTCTTTTGAGAAGAAATTAGATGCTATCTATTTTATGATATGCTTATTCCCCTCCTGTTGTGAGGTGGTCACCCAGGAAAGGAACCAAACAGAGTCTTTATTAGCCTGCTGGTGATTGCCTCCCCTAGGTATTTTGGGAAAGCAGCAGCTAGCCTTGGTCTGGTGGAGTTTATAAAGGCAAAAACCACATCCCATTGGCACATGGGTTTGTCCAGGTGCACAAAGCAAGCTAGGTAGCTAGGTTACAAAAGTTAAAAGTGAGCAATTAAAGCAATCAAGCATACAAATTTTCATTGTGTATGGTTCCTGTTCCCATGTAACGGTTCACTGTGTATGATTCCTGTTTCTATGCAATGTTTTTTGTTTCTATGAGAAGGTCAATGGTTTCTCATGCAGAGGGGGTTAGTCTGACAATGAGAATGAAGCAGTGCCTTCCCAAGATGGCATTGGTATTGCTATGGATTCTCTGCTACATTCCCCACTGGTGTCATGTATGTGAGTCAAATCCTAGACTCATTTGTGTTTAATCTGTTATAGTGGGTTCTTAAAACCATTACATTACTGATTGAACCATTTGTTTGATATATTTAGTAAGACAGGTGAGGGCACAGGCGCCTATTGTGAAGAACAGTACAATTAAAAGCAAGGAACTGGCTAGGGCAGTGAGGAGAGTTGTTAACCAAGGAGAACAGGAGAATAAGGTTTCATATCAGTTGTGGCCTTTGTATTTTAATTCTTCTCTTTCTTTTAACCTTTTTCTGATTAGGGAGAGGCTGTCTCTTATTACTCCTGAGTGATTAGTATAGAAACAACAAGTTTCTCCTAAAACTACACATAATCCACCTTGTTTTAGGAATAAGAGATCAAGGCCCCGTCTGTTTTGTAGTACCACTTCAGCTAGGGAATCTAAAGAGGTTTCCAGTCTGCTAGGAATATGTAGGCGTCTGTATGAATCCAGGAAGCCTCGGTTTCACAACCCCAAGTGGCGCAGTGATAATTTCCTTGCCCCTGACAGGAAGGGCTGCCTGCTGCAGGGCAGTCATAAAATTGGGTCTGTTGGAGGCTTAGCTCATAATTGAGCTGGCCACCTAATTGTTGGGAGAATAACATGGATCCTCCTCCAAAATAGCCTCCTGGAGTCTAAACGCAGGGCTTAGGACCCCCAGTCATAAGTTCCAGAGGTCTACTAAAAAGATGGGGGCACTAGGGATGTGGATGGACTGAATGACCTCCTCAGTGACAGTATCCCTCAATTCCCAGGTGTAATTTTTGGGTTGATGAGGGCTCCCTGTTACAAGCACAGCTAACCATAGTACAATTAAGGGGGTGAGTGGGTGAGTCTTATCTTTGAGGGGCCCTTCTGGGAGCGTTGAACGGTCCATCTTTCTTGGTGTTGACTTGGTTCTGATGACGCAGGTGTTTGCTTAAGCTGAGTGTGGTGACCGACATTTTCCTGCCACTTTAATGGCTGTTGGGATGGTTAGGATGATCTGGAAAGGCCCTTGCCACCTGGGCTCGAGAGCAGCAGAGTTGTGATGCTTCACCCATACAAGGTCTCCCGGCTGGTGTGGGTGTGGACTTAGGTTCTTAGCTGGTGGGAAGGCCTCCTTAATCAAGGGGTGGATTTGGTGCAGTACCTGCTGGAGGGCTTGGTGAGACTGAAGAAGATTATGGTTAGGGAGTTCAGCAAGTTTGTCATCCCTGAGATGGGGTAACAAGGAGGGTGGTCTTCCAAACATAATTTCATAAGTAGTGATTCCCTTGACATAGAGAGTGCACCTAGCCCTTAAAAGGGCAAAGAGGAGGAGGCTTACCCAGTTTTCACCAGTCTCTAATTTTAACTTAGTTAGCATTTCCTTTAAGGTTCAATTCATTCATTCTACCTGTCCTGAACTCTGTGGCCTTTACACAGTATGTAGATTCCATTTTATTTCTAAGGCTTTTGCTAATAATTGGGAAATTTGAGCTGTGAAAGTTGGACCAGTGTTAGCCCCCAAAGTCATAGGCAGGCTGAATCTAGGGACAATTTCTTGCAATAAATTTATAAGTGTTATTTGAATGGTTTCAGTTTCTGTAGGAAAATCTTCCACCCACCCAGAAAAGGTGGGTGTAAATACCAAGTGATAGTGTACCCATGTTGTCCAGGTTTTACCTCGGTAAAGTCAATTTCCCAATGTTCCCCAGGGCTGGATCCTCGTGTTCTGGTTCCTGCAGATACTTCGGACTTTTGTCCTGGATTTACTTGTGAACAAACCTCACAGCACTGTACAAAGTCCTTTGTTAATTTGTCTAAATTATGAATATAATAATTTTTTCACAACAATTCAGTCACTTTAGTAGCTCAGAGGTGTGTCCCTTTTTGAAGCTGTTCTATTAACAGTCTTCCTAGGGCTTTGGGTAGATAAATCCTATGATCTGGTAAAACTTTCCAACCTGCATTATTATCTGAGGCTTGTAATGCTTTTGCATGTATGACTTCTTCTTCAATGTAGTGTGGGACTGGTGGTAGTTGGGGTGCCGGTATGATTACTAAAGAATTTGATGGCCTCACTGGCTTTAGTGCAGCCTCTTTTGCTGCTTGGTCAGCTGCAGCATTTCCTCAGGCCTCAACTGAGTCACCTTTTTGGTGTCCTCGGCAATGTATAATGGCCACCTTTTAAGGATAGCATATGGCCTTAAGAGCTAGAATTTCCTCTTTGTTTTTTGTGTCTTTTCCTCCTGATGTTATTAGTCCTCTTTGTTTACAAAGGGCCCTGTGTACATGGGCTGTAACAAAAGCATATCTACTGTCAGTATATATGTTGACAGTTTTGCCTTTTCCATGTATCAGAGCTTGTGTTAAGGTTATAAGTTCAGCCTTTTGAGTAGATGTCCCTTGGTTTAAAGCTTGAGCTCAAATGACTCATTCCAGGGTTACTATAGCTGCCCTGGCATACCTGATTCCATTGGACATGAAGCTGCTTCCATCAGTGAACATCACCTCATCAGACTCCATCCAGGGCTCATCAGTCAGGTCAGGTCAGAGTCTTTGGAGAGCCTCTATAGTTTCAAGGCAGTCATGGATGGGTTCCTTTGGGTCATCGTCCAGGAGGAGAGTTGCTGGGTTCAAAGCTGTTGTCTTAAGGACCTTTATTTGAGGCTGACCTAAGAGTAAGGCCTGATATTGAGTGATGCAGGCAATGTTCAGGTGCACTTTTCAAGAGAGTTTGTATAGAATGGGGTGCTACGAGGCTTATATCCTGCCCTAGGGTTAGCTTGTCGGCTTCCTTCACCAGTAAGGTGGTTGCCACTATGGCCCGGAGACAGGCTGGCCATCTGGCAGCTACACTGTCTAGCCTCTTGGAGAGATAGGCCACAGGCCTCTTCCATGACCCCGGGGCCCAGGTGACTACTCCCTTGGCGATGCCTTGTCTTTCAGCAACAAACAGGGTGAAGGGCTTATTTACATCTGGCAATGCCAGGGCAGGTGCCATGGTAAGCACCTGTTTTAAGTTGCTAAAGGCCTTTTGTTCAACCTCAGTCCATAACAAGGAGTTATGTTTTCCCTTGGTACTGGAATATAGGGTTTGGCTATTTCAGCAAATCTGGGTATCCAGAGGCAGCAGTAACCCATGGCACTCAAAAATTCATGCACCTCTTTTTTAGTCTTTGGGGTTGGGATCTTTAGGATTGTCTCTATTCTTCTTGAGGATAAGGTTCTCTTTTCCTCCTGTAGTTCATACCCCAGGTAGGTGGCTTTTGGGGTACATAGTTGGGCCTCTTTGGCTGAGACTCAGTATTCCAGGGCTTGTAATTCCCATAATAGGTCTCTTGTGGCCTCCTTGCAGGTCTTATAGTCTTTAGTGACCAACAGGAGATCATCTACATACTATAATAGGGTGACCTCAGGATGTTGTTTCCGATATGACATGAGATCTTGGCTCAATCCTTTGTCGAACAAGGTTGGGGAATTTTTAAACCCTTGGGGTAGATGTGTCCATGTCAGCTGTCCTGAATATCCTCCCTCAGGATCAGTCCATTCAAAGGCAAATAGAGGTTGGCTTACCTCGGCCAGCGGGAGGCTGAAGAAGGCATCCTTAAGGTCTAACATGGTGTAGGTCTGCTGAGATGATGGCAGCAAGCTGAAGAGGGTGTAGGGATTTGGGAAAGTTGGATGGAGGGTCTCCATGTGCTTGTTAACCTCTCATAGATCTTGGACAGACCGGATATCTGATGTGCCTGGCTTCTGTACTGGAAGGAGAGGAGTATTCCAGGCCGACATGCATGGAACTAAAATGTTAGTCTTTTTTAGTCTCTGGATGTGGACAGCTATCCCTCATTTGGCTTCCAAGGGGATGGGATACTGTTTCACTCAAACAGGTATAGCCTGGTTTGTAAGGTGAACCATGACGGGAGACGGGTGAGTGGCCAAGCCCAGTGGGTTTGTTTCTGCCCACACTCCTGGATCTTTCATTGTCGTTCCATTAGGGTGTAACTAAAGTCAGTGGAGGGGGTCTCTGTAGCTACCGTATATTCTTCACTGATTGGGAACGTTATCATTATCCATGTAGGGGGTTCAGAATTAAGAGTCAGTTTTGCTGTTTCCTCCTGGAAGGATATGGTAGCCTGCAGCTTGTGTAATAAGTCTCTTCCCAGCAGTGGGTATGGACAATCCGGCATGACAAGGAAAGAGTGGGTAATGGTAACCTGCCCTGGATTAGTGATTCTATCTTCTGTCCAGGGGTAGGACTGGAACTCTTCTGTGGTCCCTTGGACTAAGGTCCTTTTAGCAGACCATCAGTTTCAGTTAGGACTGAGTAAGTAGCCCCTGTGTCCATGAGTAAATCTACTGGTTTGCCCCTTATTTGTAACATTACCTTGGGCTCCTGGGGGCTCATAAGTATGGAGCCCTGTCCCCGTCAGTCCTCACAGGTGTCTAATTGAAGGACGTGGAGGTCTCTTTCCTTTAGCAGGGGACATTCATTTTTCCAGTGGCCTCTGTCCTTACAAAATGCACACTGGCCCTTGGTTAGAGGGGGCTTTGGCTTCCTTGGTGGGTTTCCCTTCTTCCTAAATCAGGGATTAGATATATTTTTAGGCCCTTTGGTTGTTCTTTGAGATAAAGTGAGGGCTGTTACTGTTATTTTGGCCATTCTCTTTGTTTTTATTCTGGGTCATCACTGGCATTATAGACCTTCTGGGCTATTTCAACCAGCTTGGACAATAATTTACCTTCAAATCCTTCCTGTTTTTGAAGCTTTTTTCTAATGTCTGGGGCCAACTGTAACAAAGGCAATGTTTATCACCTACCTATTTTCTGGAGCCTCAGGGTCCACAGGAGTGGAGACCCTATAAGCCTCCATGAAGTGTTCCAGAAAAGTGGCAGGGAACTCATTTGGCCCTTGAATGGTTTTGCTTACCTTTGAGAGATTAGTAGATCTTTGAGCTGCTGTGTGGAGTCCTCTGAGGAGAGTCTGGCAATACTGATTGAGAGCCTCTTTACCTTGATCTGTATTTGAGTCCCATCTGGGCCAGCTAACGGGGAACACACAGTCAAGGTGAACAGGATCATCAGAAGGTTGGCCATTCAAACCGGTAATGGTTTTGAGGGCCCCTTGGCAGATGCGCTCATGCTCTTCCGACGTAAGAGGGTCTGAAGAAGTTGTTGGCAATCATCCTAGGTTGGCGCAGTCCACGCCATGGCAGGATACTAAAGGAGTCAGCTTGGGCTGCCCTCTCCGAGTTGGCAAGGCCGCTGGAGGGAGAGCTGCTGGCAAGGCCACAGCTACGAGCACTTGCTACAACCGTAAGGGTTCCTGCCTCGGCTTCGTGGCTTTTGCCTTCTCTTTCGATATTTTAGTTAGTGTGGCAGTTCTCTGAGTTCCGAAAAGATTATAAAAATAACACAAATAATTATGTGGTCATTGAACTAAACATTCCCACAGAGGATCCGAGTAAATTGGAAAATTTAAAATTATCCCCTTATGATAAATTGACCACACCAACATATATTCCAAAAGCACCGCTCATGACTAAATATGAGCTGCAGCCTAATGTAAGTTGGCAAACATCATTTACTGGAGATTATATTAATGGCAAGAGAATGGTTGGTATTAATGGGAAATTATATGATTGGGATAAAAATATATGCTGTAAAATTATTAAACCTGCAAAATTAGATCTTAGAAGAATAAGAGAGTACACCTAGTTTTGTGAGGGACTGTGCTGTGCACAAGGACACTTTAACATTTCGATCAAGGTTATAGGGCCACAGCGAATGCATAACCTCAAGATGTGCATGATAATGCTGCTCAAATATCCACTGTTCTTTTTCCATATGAACAGTAGGTTCATTCCATTAGAACATAAGATAATTACACCCACATTAGAATTTAAATGTTAGCATGGTTCCTTTTAGCAAATTTGTACTTACATTTAGCAATAGACATGGGTCATATGATAGTACTGTCTATCACTTTGCAACTGCAATAGTCCCACCCTGTTAATAGGGTAGATATTAACCACATCTTGCCAACCGGAAAAGGTCACAGGTTAACTTCAAGACAATGAGAAGATGGTCCTTCTGATAAGCTGATACCAAAAGGAGGAAGCACGAGCTAATCACCTGAGACGTGCTAATGAAGGAAAAAAAACTGGAACTGGCTTCCCCTGTCCTTTTTAAATTATTAATTCAAGCTTGCTGATGTATTAAAAATAGTACCCAAAAACCCCCTGCAGAGAAAAATCTAAATAAAAGGCATTGTCTCATGCTCTACTGTGCTCCAGCTGCAACACGCTGACAGCCCGCAGAGAGAGAACGTGCATACTGATGCATTGAGGTCTCTGTCTGTGTTTTTTATTTTCACCAGCTTCCTCATCCCTCTTTCAAGGACCCACAACTCCACTGGAGCTGGTCTCCAGCACCAGGTCGGCTTGTGGGTAAAGAACGCAGTCTCCAAAAGGGAGATGAGGTCTTGAGGTTTCTCAGAAAAGGAGGGATTTTGGTTTTTCCAGTTATACAAATCATTGGTGGAGAAAGGGACATATACCATGAATGGCGCTTGATCTTGAGGAGTCCCCGGGGGAAGGGGAGCTTGGAAGAGAGGGAGTTGAGGCATGGGAGAAAGGTTTGTAGAGGTAGGGTCAGAGTCAGATTTAAGCCTGGACTGGTAAGCAGTGCCACTCCAAGTATGTGGAGGGCTGAGAAGTTCAGTAGAATCAGGAGAGGACAGGTAAGGTGGAGGTGCACTAGGGGAGACAGGGACAGGGGGAGAACGGTCAATAAAATCCTCTAGTGTGTCCTGTAGGATGGGGGGTACTGAGGACATGACAGTTCCCTTGGATTAACCTGTGAGAGGAATAGGTTTAGTCACAAGAATTTCTGTCTTGTTGGTACCTTTTTACTTAAGCAAGAGTTTAAACATTTTTTTTAGCCAGGATGGTTTTTCTGTAACTAGTTTGATCCAAACCTGTGTATATGGAATTTGGTATGGTTGGCCTGGTTGGCCAAAACAAACCTCCTGTACTCAGTAGGCAGTAGGGAGGTCTGTAGTTCCATATGAAGGCCATCCAACTCCAAAAGTTGGCCAATCTAAATCATAAAATTTCCTTAGGTCAAATAGGTTGACCGAACTTCCAAAATCAGCAGCCTTCATTCGGAAGTACTTAAAATCGTTAATCATACAATGTAGGGGGGTTGCCCCACAAAACTGTTTGGAGGAATTTTGTCCCATTATGTTATATAGGACCACAGTTAATGACACACAACAATGCACAACTGGCAACACACAAAAGACAGAGACAAGTGGCCACATCCAAAGTCCAAACCATAGGACCCAGTGACGTCTCACAGGAGTCCTAGACCCAGGAAGTAATGCTGCATACAGCCTTCTGCTTGGGTCTCATATCGGAGCTCTGATAACCCAAATGCAAAATCAAGTTTTTGAGATCTCAAACCAAAGCTTACCTCTGGAGGTCCAAGACACAGAGTAATAGGATGAATAAAGACTCTGGTGCCAGTTGAAGAATTTGGTTGTGTTCAGCTCTAGGGCAGGGGCCAAAGAACCCTGGAGCTGAGGAACATCTTCTTGGTGGCCTCCCCTAGGGCCTGTGGCTAGAGCAACCCTGGGGCCAATTTCCCTCTTGGTGGCCTCTCTTAGGGAGACTTGCTACCTTGTCCCACATCCAAAGCTGTGGTTTTGGTTCCCCTGAGCAACAAAATCTCGCTGGGGCCTCCAAATGTTGTGAGGTTGTCATTCAGGAAAGGAACCAAACACTTAATTAAGAATTTAACAGAGTCTTTATTAGCTGGCTGGTGACTGCCTCCCCTAGGTATTTTGGGAGAGCAGCAGCTAACCCTGGTTTGGTGGAATTTATAAAGGCAAAAACCACATCCCTTTGGCCCATGGTTTGTCCATGTGCACAAAGCCAGCTAGGTAGCTAGGTTACAGAAGCTAAACGTGAGCAATTAAAGCAATCAAGCATAAAAGTTTTCATTGTTTATGGTTCCTGCTCCCATGTAATGGTTCACTGTGTATGGTTCCTTTTTCTGTGCAACAGTTTTTGTTTCTATGAGAAGGTGAATGGTTTCTCACGCAGAGGGGGTTAGTCTGACAATGAGAATGGAGCAGTGCCTTCCCAAGATGGCATTGGTATTGCTCAGGATTCTCTGCTACACTCTCCCCCTGATCTCTAAGCCATGGCTCTGAATCTGGGGATGGGAGCAACAGCAAACTCCTCTCTGAGTGACATCAGTACTCAAGAATCTGAGCACTTAGTGGTGGGGGGGGGCGGGTGTGAGGCATCAGCCTAAAGTCTTCTTGGCTTTCCTCTGCATGTGCTAAACCATGCCTTACAAGCCAGGGTAAAGGTGATCAGGACCCCATATCCTCCACATGCCACACCCAAAATAGAACATCTGTTCCATGAGTGGGAACTTGGCAGCTGAAGGGAACCCTACTTCTCACCCAAATTCCTCTAGGACTTAGCCTCAACAACAGGTAGCTGGGGCCAAGATGAGAAATGCTGGCATCCTTATCTTCCCAGGAAAGAGAGAGTGATTTTGGTTCAAATCACACAGACTCTTTCCTTTCTTACTGCACTTTCATATATTTTCTTAACTAGATATCCTTCATTCCCCTTTCCCCCGACTCCATTTTATAGCCCAAGAAACGTTCTCTCCCTCTGCAAGTCCAACACAGTACTGTGGTCTTTCTTTCCTTCCTTCTTTCTCTCTGAGCTCCCACATATGAGTGAGTACATGTGATATTTATCCGTCTGTGCTTTGCTTATTTCACTCAACATAAGTTTCTCTAGGTTCATTCATGTTGTTACAAATGGGAGTATTTCATTCTTTTTTATGGCAGAGTAGTATTTCATGGTGTATATTTACCACAGTTTTCTTATCCAATCATACATCAATGGACATTTAGGTTTGTTCCATGTCTTGGCTATTGTAAACAGAGCTGAGATGAACATGGGAGAGCAGGTATCCTTTCAACATGATGATTTCCATTCCTCTAGGTACATACCCAGAAGTGGGATTGCTGGATTGTATGGAAGATCTATAGTTGTTTGAGAAACCTCCATACCATTTTCCACAGTGGCTGTACTAATTTATAGTCCCACCAAAAGTGTAGGAGTGTTCCCTTCTCTCTACATCCTTACCAGCATTTATTATTCACTGTCTTTTTTATTGTAGCCAGTCTAACTGGGGTGAGGTGGTATCTCAATGTAGTTTAAATCTGCATTTCCATGATGTCTAGAGATGTTGAGCATTTTTTCATGTACCTGTTGGTCATTTGTATGTCTTCCTTTGAAAAATGTCTATTCAGCTCCTTTGCCCATTTTCTAATTGGGTTATTTATTTATTTATTTATTTATTTTTTAACTGCATAATTGCTTGAGTTCCTTGTATATTATGGATAGTAATCCCTTGTTGGATGCTTAGTCAGCAAAAATTGCTCCCACTCTGTAGGTTGTTGTTTCTCTCTGTTGATTGTTTCCTTTGCTGTGCAGAAACTTTTTAGTTTCATATAGTCCCATTTGTTTATTTTTTTGCTTTTGTTGCTTGTCCTTTCAGGTTCAAGTTCATAAAGGCTGTGCCCAGACCTAGTTGCTGAAGTGTTTCATTTATATTTTCCCTAAGTAATTTTACAGTTTCAGGTCTTATACTTCAGTCTTTAATCCATTTTGAGATGATTTTAGTGTATGGCAAGAGATGAATATCTAGTTTCATTCTTCTGCATATGGATATCCAGTTTTCCCAGCACCACTTGTTGAAGAGGCAGTCTTTTCCCCAATGTAGATTTTTGTTGCCTTTGTACAATATCAGGTAACTGTAAGCCTGAGGGGTGATTTCTGGGTTCTCAATTCTAGTCTGCTGGTCAGAATGTCTATTTTTATATCAGTACCATGCTGTTTTGGTTACAGTAGCTTTGTAGTATAATTTGAAGTTGGGTAGTGTTATGCCTCTGGCTTTTTTTTTTTTTTTTTTTTTTTGCTCAGAATTGCTTTGGCTATTTGGGGTCTTTTATTGATCCATAAAAAGATGGAAAGATATTCCATGCTCTTGGATTGGAAGAATTAACATTGTGAAAATGTCTATACTACCCAAAGCAATCTACAGATTTAATGCAATCTCTATTAAAATACCAATGACATTCTTCACAGAAATGGAAAAAACAATCTTACCTTTCATATGGAACAATGATTTTTGACAAATTTATATACCAGTATAACTATTAAACAAATCATGATAAACATTTTCATCACTGCAAAGGGTTTCTTGTGTGTCATCCCAGACAAACCCATACCAGCAACTTTCAGTCCCAGACCACTACTGATGTGTTTCCCTCACACTGCAGATTAGATTTGTTTAAGAGGAGCCTGGAGGATCTTTCTTCTTAATCATTTCTCTCCCCACAATAATGCATAGTCTGACTCTAATAACTCAGGCTGTCTCTCAGCACCTTGAACCTTCAGTGAACTGTCACAAGGACAGTGGTCTTACCAGGATAAGACTATAGAGCTACTGAGACCACCCAGAGCTGCTTGATTTTTGCTTATTCCAGGTTTAGTTCTTTAGTCTCTTCTCTCCTTTGAAGCTCCCCATATTCAGCCACATCTTGTAAGACTCTCTATTTTATCTTAATTTAGCCAGAGTCTATTTCTGTTGTTCTCAACAGGAGAACCCCATTTTCGTGTATATTTACCTTTTTATAATAATACTTCATAACGAAATCTTTATTTAGAAATGAAGTTTCAGTAATTGTGAAGAGTGTTAAATTCCTTCAGTTTGGACAGTCATCGAAACCAGAATTTGTTAATTTTTATAATAATTGCATTACTGTTATGTGGAGTGGAGAAAGAATCATTAACTACAAATTCAGCTTATGTATTTAGTTCTTAGTAAATGTATGGTGAATAGTAGGTGTTCAATATATATTTGTTGACTCTACAAATGAACTAAAAATATACCTGATACATTGAACATCAATAATCAATTCATAATGAAAGGGCAATTTAAAAAACAGGCATAAAATTCCAGTGAATAACAACTTTTGAACAAAATGAAGAATTGTCAAATGAAGCTGTAAAAATATGAAGCATTCAAGCATCGTGTCTTGTGACTTGATTTCTTTATTCAACTTGGGAAGAGGATTGGCAGTTGTCAATAGCTTTTCATCATTCCATTTTCTGTGTGTAGAAATTTAAGTGGCAGTTCAGAATCCAAATCCATTGTCACTGTCCTTTGTACCTTGTAGGTATATGCAAAGTTAATTTAGGAAGGGAACCACTATTCTCCTGAGGGATTAGTTTTAACAAATGGTTGATATGAATACTTTTTTAAAAAAGTCTTTGTCTTCTGCCCAGAATCTTGGCTTTGGAACTATGCAGTCTTTATGTTCAATCTTCAATCACAGCCCTGCTGATTCTGCACTCAGCTATGCTGAGAAATAAGCAGCTTTGACATTTCACAGCCCAAGGCTTCTTTTCTCCTTGAAAGAATTATGTAAGTTAACTACATGTGGTTTTGTCTGCATATATGGTTTCAAAACAGATGGTGGATATTCTTACCTCAGCTGGATGGAAGAGCCCTCAAAACATTTAGCAGTATTTACCAGTCGAGTTGTAACTGATTGTGCTCTAGGGCCTTCACGAACATATTATTTACATTCACAGATGCCCAAATCTAGGCAGAGGAAGCTATCAAATTCAAAACTAAAGCAAACCAAGAACTCATGGTTCTGCTCTTGATATAAGTCAAAGTCAGGCTATTTATCACAATAGGATATAAGAAAAGCTCATTTAATTACATTTGTATCAATCAGGAGATCCCAGAACTCCTTTTCTTTGCAATTGTTTTAGTTCCGATACTTTCATGAGCCATGGTGATATGACTTCACTCTGCTTGTATTTACCAAAGTTATTCCACTTTTGGCTTTTTTACTGCTTATATTCTATTGCAACTTAGTTTAGTGTAGGAGTAATAGCTGCCGTGGACTTCAGATCCTTTCGCTCACAAGATTTGTGTTGTTATCTTTGTCCTGACAATGCCATTTCATAAGATCTAGGAGACAGCAGCAATTTTTGTGTGCTGGAATGTAATTTAAAGGGTGTGAATATTTCTGTAGTAAATGTACACCTAAACACCATAAGTTCTTGAACTGTTTTAGAAAAAATACAATGTAGTTCTTTTCACCTCTTTCCCAATTTTTAATTATAAAAAGGCACTAACGGAGTTTATCATCGATCTAATTGGTCTCCAGTAATGTTATTTATGATACTTCTATTTGGGATTTTATTTGGTATCTTCATGCTTAACCTGAAGTGAATCGGCACTGGGCAGTGCCCACCTTGGTCCATATGCATAGTTTTTTATCTGTTTTCTTTAATGACAAATACACAAATTAATCCTAAATGAAGTATGTTCAGTTCTGAAATTAAGCGAGTATATATTTTGTGGCTTTAAGATGTTTCTAACAAATTTATATAAAGATTGTCTTCTAAAGGCAACAGCAGAGAGGACATAGAAGAAATATGCTGAGAACTTCAAGAACTGCTAATATAAAGCCCCCTCCACCCTCGAAAAACATCTATTTTAGCACACCTTTCATCTTCCATGCAAATTTTTATAGATACTCTCTGGAAAATTTATTTTATTTTTTAAATAGACTTTAGTATTTTTAAACTTTTATTCTGGTAAAAAGCAAAGGTTACTGAGGACAATATAATTCATTTCACAAAAAGTTGTTAATAAGCTATTTTGCTTGACCACATGTTGTCTGGACAAACCCAAATGAGTAATACTAAGTCCAAAAATGCTGCTCACAGTATGACAACCTTTTGGTGACTCTTTTACTCGTATGCTGTTCATTCTAGGACCAGTATCCCAGTGCTCAAGCTTCTCTCAGATTCCTTAGGGTTGGTGAGTTGTGAATCATTTGGCTGGAGCAATCTTACAGGATTTTACTCTTCAAACTACATAAATCACCAAAAGAGAATCAGTTAATGTGCTGTGTATCTCAAATATGTTACAACACTGTCTTTATTTTTCTCAACAGCCTCCACCAAATTCTGTCTTTTCTCTTTACCTTAAAAATTTACACAGTAAAAAGAGCACAAGGTGAGTATTGTGGAAATACATTGAAGAAATAAAAGTAATCTAAATATTCAACAACAGATTATTCAAGAATTTATGAGATATCAGCAGATAGAATACCACACAACCTAGAAAAATAATAATGTAACTATATATCTATTTACATAAAAGGATGTGAGTATTCCATTGTGAGCATTCCACATGCCAAGCACTAGGCTAAGTCCTAGATATATCATGGTGATTGATAGAGTTTGTACATGTTGTCCCCACCAAAACTCATGTGGATATCTGATCCCCAATGTGGCAGTGTTGAGAGCTGTTTGAACCATGGGGGAAGATCCCTCATGAATGGATTAATGCTCTCCCTGGGAGAGGGCGGCTCGAGTGAGTTCTTGCTCTATTAGTTACCATGTGAGCTGGTTGTTTAAAAGACCCCGGCACCTCCCCTCTCTCTTTCTCTTGCTTCCTCTCACCATGTGATCTGCTTGTACCCGCCGGCTGCCTGCCACTTTCTGCCATGAGTAAAAGCAGCCCGAGGCCCGTGCCAGACACAGCTGTCCCAGAACGTAAAACAAATAAACGTCTGTTCTTTATATATTACCCAGTCTCAGGTGTTCTGTTATAGCAACACAAAATGGACTAAGACACATGGTGACCAAAAGAGACTGGATCCCTGCCTTTCTGAAGCTGTGAATTGAGTGGGAGATACCAACAAGAGGTAAGTGAACACATACAATCATGAACATTTCTATAAAAAAACAAAAATTACTGTGTGCTGTGATTTCTGGAAAAATTAGAGTGAATTTCTGCATGTGTGTAAAGTGAAAAATAAACATATACACAAAAAAGGCCCATAAGGGTACACATACTACATTGGCAGCAGTTTTTAGTGGCTGCTGGCAGGACAGGCACTCATCAGGGACGTGTGAAAGTTGTCACACCAGCAGTTATTCAAAGTCCAAGCTGACCAGCTTGTGTGCACTCCATACTGCTTATTAAATGTTTTGAGTATCAACGCTGGCTGTTACCATTTTGGTCAATTTTTATTTCCATTATTACATTTTTCTATATTATCTAATTTTTAGACACCATGTTTTGTTATTTCATAATTAATTGTAAGAAATTTCAAGCATACACAAAGAAGAAAAAAACATTCACTGCTTCACTCAACATGCAAATTCAATGAATGTCAAGAAATTGCCATTTTTTGTTTTAGAATTTTTTAAATGAATAATTATAGAAACAGCTACAGCTCTAAAACTTAATCCCTTTTTTCTTTCCTGCTTCTCCTTCCCAGGTGTAATTATTCTTCTGAAGATGTACCAATTTTATGTTCTAAGAAAAGGATTTTAAAAATCAGTCTGTATCACAGATGCAAAATCTGAATCACACACACACACACAAAGGAATAAAAGAAAAAAGCAGGCAAGGCTACACTGAGCAAAGAGCAATTGTTCGGAGAATGGAAGAAGATTAAGTTTACAAAAGTCCCCGCTGAATGGAATGGTCAAAGTAATCGTAAGAAATTACAAAGACTATTTTGAAAAACTCAGAATAGACATAATTAAACTTCTGAATTTCTTGCAGCTTGAGGAAACCTTCCTGCTGGATTACTACATTTTAGAAATATAGAAATAAACTAACCACAAAAATATCCCATTGTTGCAGGAGAGTTCTAGACTCAAAGTAAACAAAAGCAAAAGCATTACTTGAGAAAGTACTTTGAAGAATTTTCACACCCATAATTTACGTACGTTCGAATAAATGTTTTTATAAACTTTTGTTGAACACAATATGAATCAGTCACTTTACTATTGCCCAGATATATGAGTAGAAAATAATCTTTTCTTTGAGGGGTTCACAATCTAGGCAGTAAAACTTGTTAGATGACATGATGTTTCTCTTGTTCCATCTGTTCCTACTACCCCGAGAAGAGTGTGGCAAATCAAAGAAAGTGCTTAATAAGCAGCTCTCTGTGGGAAGAAGAAAAGAACACTGATTTTTAACATTTATCAATTTCCATGGTATAAATACTCCCACTATGGCTGGTTTTAAATTAATGACATTATGGCACTGAACACACCAGAGCAACAGATTCACCAGAACTAGCTAGCTTCAGGATTGAGCAAAATATTTGTTCAACAAATATAAGTAGTGTAATAATTACTATAAAAGAGATTGGTTCAACTTATGGCAGAAGCACAAAGGAGTGGTCAGATCTGCTGGAAGAGAGGACGTGGGTGTTGCATTCTGTCCTGGGAGGGACAATCCTTGACCTGTGTTTTGAAGGGCATCTCCGTGGTTCTCAATGGGGGCAGAATATGATTGACTGGTGGCAGTGGGTGGGGCTGTGCTACTGGTTTCTAGAAATGTTTGAAAATAGAAATGTTACTAAACAACCTACAATGCACAGGACATCTCTCTCTCTCTCTCTTACACACACACACACAGACACACACACACACACACACACACACACACACACACACACACACACACACACACACACACACAACAATTATGCAAATTGTCATATCTGTCAATAATGCTAACATTGAGAAACCCTGCACTGGGATAACAGAAAAGAATACTCTAGATGAAGGGAAAGGCAGGTGCGAAGGCAGTGGCATATACAGTAAAAGGGTATTTTTAGGAAACTGTAAGGAGCTTAATATGGCAGAAGTTTAGTGTGCAATGAGAAAACAGGGTGGAGTCGGGGAATGAGGTTAAGAAGGGCCAAGGAAGAAGGACATTTTACTAAAGCCTATAAGGAGACTTAAAGGGTTTAAAAACGATTTACAAGAGGTTAACACTCTGACCATATCTTTGTCAGTAGTGATATTTCAAAGAGGTGATATGAGGCAAGATATCCATTTGGAGGCTACTGCAGGAGTCTGGCTCAGGATTTTACAAACTGTGATCCAGGAAACCCTAGTCCACTGTAAGGTGCTAATAGGAGTTCCTGGGTGTGTGTGTGTGTGTGTGTGTGTGTGTGTGTGTGTGTGTGTGTGTGTGTGTGTGTGTGTGTGTGTGTGTGGAGAGGACAGGAGGAGAAGAATTTTCTGATTAAATAAATTTGAGAAATGCTATAGACTATATCCATTATAACAGTTCTAATTCAGAGAAGTGTAGGGCAGTGTCTAGTCTCATTCCCTAGGATACTGTGAGAATAAGCTAGGACTCAAAGAAGGCATTTCCACAAAGTTTTTACAGATGAGTTATCCCATATTAGGATAACCATATGTTTTCCTAATTTCCTTTTCTCATTAGCATAACAATCCACTCTTGCTCCCATAATTTCTGTAATAAAAGAGGGAGAGAGATCGTTTTCTGGTGTGTTCCTTTGGAAACTGCATCCTTTTTTGATTATCCCATATTGTACCACTGACAAAATTACTCACAATCTTAATTTTTTTCAACCATTACACACTTCCTTGCACCACTGGATCTTCTTTATTTAAAGATAACATTGTGTTTTGCAGGCTCTTAATTACCTCATATTACATATTACATAGGGAAACTAAGTACTGCAAGTGACCACTAAACATTATATGAGGGAAATACAGAAGGAGGGGAAGATATATTACAATTATTTCTAAAAGACACAAAGAAACAAATATGGATACAGGCCTTCACGTTGCTCTTTTTTGAGAACACCAAATCTTATGTTCAGGTGCTTAAAAGAGAGATGGGGACACATTTTAAAACACTTAGCCTTTCAGAAAAATTGAAATTGTCCTTGAATGGTGGACCCCACTAATGAATGGTAGGTATGTAATAGAAATGAAACACGGTACTAAATGTTGGCTACTTAAAAGCCAGGTTCAATAGGGATGGAGCTATGTCCATTGGATGGGAAATTAGGCAATCATTGGTGTGCTTTGCCAGAGTGGTTTCGGTGGAGTGCTGGGCCAAAAGGTATCATTTGGGGTGGAGTAAACAGCAACTGCTTTTTCTAGATTCCCTTTCACCTTCCCCTGTAAGATGCTCCTACTTGCCTGTTCTAAAGCTGTAAACTAAACTACCATGAACATTGGCTTATTCTATGAAATAGTATTTGAAACACTTACATAGCTCCTTCAGTCCCAAACTAAATATTGAAAGGCAGCGTGGAACTTGGAATCATTGACTCCAAGTACTTCAGATTCAAGTACAAATTTCATCACTGCTACATACTACTTATGTGACCTTAAGCAAGTTCCTAAATGCTAAGTAAACATTTCCTCATTTATAGACCAGAGTCCTAATAATACCCAGCTCGGGTCAATGTCATGTGGATGAAATCAAATAACATAATATGCAAAAATTAACATAGTTAGAGTTAGCTTATAGAGGGAAAGATTTAACTTAATGTGCAACAACTTAGGAACTTCCTTTGTGTGGGAATTTTTTCTGGAAGCATTATTAATATTTTTCTCAAGCTAACATATGTTTATTGAGCACCAATTTATAAAACACTTTTCTGTGTATTCATTAAGATTAATGGTAAACATGTGTAATACTCATTATCCAATACATTAATTGAAGAACATTATGTGACAGTGATTTTCTCGCTGCTAAGGAAAGGCAAACAAGAAAGATAATAAAAAGTTGTTTTTTTAAAAAAGTGGTTTTATTAAGAGGAGATTCTCATGAGAGGTCAAACTGAACAGCAGAATAATTATGCTTATACATATGAATCAATCCAAAATTAGAAGCCATAAATAGATATGCTTATATTTTCTTGGGACTTATTTCTTCCAAGGGAGGGAATGCTGACTTCGGTATTTAACTCTGTGAACTGCTGGTCACTAAGGGAGATATTTGCTGCAGCAGCCCTACACTCAGCAGATGTGGTGTCATTTTCATGCTCAACTACCCTAAAAAATAATTTGTGAGCATATTTTAAGTTTTTTACTTTTTCCTGAACTGATCAAACAATGAATTCATATTTACTAATTTTTGGCCACCCTTACCCCAATAATACTACAAAATTTTTTGTTACAGATTCCATGATATAAAAATCCAGGGTGTTACTGTTCATGGAATCCCCACTGAAATGTTTCATTATTAACTTACACATTGCCAAATCCAATAGAAAATTTTCGGTTCTCATTTTGTGCAGCTTATTACAAGCACTTGACATAATTGACCATTCTCCTTTATAATATAAATGTTTCATTTGGTCTCTGGGACACCACAGGTTCCTGATTTTCTCCTACATCAATAGTTACTTCTTAGCCTCCTCCACCTGCTTCTCTTTTCCTTCCAACTTCTATTAATTGAAAGGCCCCAGGACTCAGTCCTTGGACATCTCTTTTCTATCTACACTTGATTTCTTTGTGATCTCTGTTAATATCACAGCTTTATGTACCATATGTGTGTTGCTAACATTCAAATCTATATCATTGACTCCAACTTCTCTTCTGACCTTCAGGCTTACATTTTCAATTACTTACTGGAAATTTCTTCTTGGATGTTTAGTGAGTATCTCACATTAAATATACCCTGCAGAGAACTCTTGATTACCACACATACCCTAAACTTGCTATTCTCCCAGACTCCCTAATCTCAATAAATGTCGCCCTGCCATTTACCCAGTTGTTCAAGCAAAATCTTGGAGTCACTCTTGACCCCTCCCTTTATTTTAGACACATATTCAGTTAATCAGTAAAACTTGGTTAATTCTTCAACTTCAATGCTTTTTTAATTGAACCACTTCTCATCTCCCCCAGTGATAAACACTCAAATCTAAGCCACCATCATTTTCTACCCAGTTTACAACAATGCCTTATGAACTGGTGAAACTGCTTCTATTCTTGCAAACCTCCAATCTATTCTCCATACAGCAGCCAAAGGAAACTTTATGTAATGTAAATTATATCACGTCATTTCAGAACACAAACCCTAAAAAGGCTTCCAATCTTTTTTAGAACAAAATTCAAATCCTTACCATGGCTTTTAATAACACATGGCCTAGCCATGACCTATAACCAACCTCATTTTCTAGTTCTTTACCCCAGCTCATTCTGCTCCAGCCCTGCTGCCTTCCTTGGGCCTTCTTTAACTTGACAAGAAGGTCGCCACGTCAGAGTTTTCATTTTCTCTATAATATCTGTGGAATGCCTTTGCCCCAGATTTTAGCATGAGTCGCTCCTCACTGCCTTTGGGACTCTACTTAAGTACCACCTCCTCAGAAGGGTCTTCCTTGAGAACTCTATTTGAAATAGCACCTATCACCCCATAATCTTTTTTCCTTACACTTTTATATTTCTTCCTAACAGTAGTCATTTTTCTGGCTTTATATTTTACGTATGCACATATATTTGTATGTTATAAATTTAAATTATTTATGTATCCATTATTGGTCTTCTCCATTTGAATTTAACCTCCTTGAAGACAGGACATTATTGGTTTTGTTCACTTCTGTACTCAGTGCCTAGAATTGTGCCTAACCTATAGGTATTGAATAAGTAATTGTTGGATGAATTAAATGAAAATATGGTGAGGCCTCTACAGTTACTGCCTACCGGGTAGAGCCTTCAAGTGGCTGTGCAGAGGCACCCTGCCTGCTCAGGAAAGGGCTCTCTAGCCCTCAGCAGTGTCCTCACACTATTATCAACTGTTGAATTTACCCAAATGGGGGAGCATAGTCCAATGGAACTTTCTGTGATAATGGAATGTTCTATATGTGCACTGCCTGTTATGGTAGCCACTAGCCACTGTTTCAGCACTTGAAATGTGGCTACTGCAACTAAGGAATTAAATTTCTAATTGATTTTAATTTTAATTTTTAAATTTAAATTTAAATAACCACATTTGACTACCAAATTGGGCAGCCCAAGTCCAGATCACAGGGAACATTGCTTGCCTTAAACAACCTTGGGTAGGGTCTTCTTTACTAAACATTAGGTGAAACTAAGTTTTCTGGTTCTATTGTCCTATTTTTTAAAATTTAGTAGTATTATTATTATTTTGCAGTTTATGTGTGTTTAGCCCATCCTAGCAATGCAAAAAGAGAAAATATAAAACATCTCTTTTTTTATGTGCTCAAAGCAGAAGACCAATTACCCAACACAGGAAAGATGCTACTGGCAGAAAGCTACCTTGCAAATGAGGATTAGGCAGGAAAATGCAGTACACAATTATTTTCTATACAGCCAGTCAGCAAAGCCATGGATTTTTGCAGATTCACACTTAATTACACATTGCTTTCTTTCTCTTCAGCCAGTGCTGATTTGAATATCTGGGTATTCATGTTTTATTGAGTAACCAAAAAGGAAATACAAAAGTGAGTATTTATTTAGCACCCCTCCTACAATAGTAAGTGGTTTCTGCAATTTGACACAATATAATTTAAAATACACAGTGCTTAACAAATAAAGGAGCTAACAATTATGTCACAATGGTGTCACAAAATTTATTTATCTCTCAATAGAAAATAAATAATTTTTTTAAAAAACAGTATTCTTTAGCAGATAAAATAGGAAAGGAGAAACCCATATCTACACAACTTATTTCATATAGAGTGAACACAGGTAGAGAAAAGAAATGATATCAGGTTCTCTTTGAGCCCTTCATTCCATCCTACCTTCTATAGTCTCATCTACCTTCTGAGGAGACAAATCAGAGGATGTAGAATAAATATCAGACGTATATTTTTTTGTCCCTTTAAATCAAGCTAACCTACCATTTGCCAGATGACTACTCTAAGTAAACCAGTGTGTCTCAACCTCAATATATCCACAATTTGGGCAGGATAATTCTTTCTTTTGGATGCTGTCTTGCACATGATAGGATGTTTAGCAGCATTCCTCACTTCTAGCTAATAGATGCCAATAGTAGCCCCCCCACACCCAGCTGTGATGACAAAATAATGTCTCCAGATATTGCCAAATATCCCCTGGGGCTCACAATCACCTCAGGTCAAGAACCAATGAGGCAGAAGCTAGTCTAATGTATCACAACCCACGTTTTTCCTGTTATTTACTGGGATCTTGACCTTTTAAGCTTCTGCTCTTCTCAACTCTGTTATTCTCTTGGGCCTGAAAATATCTTTAATTGGTTGATCTTGGCATTCTCTTAGACTCAATTTTGGACTTGCCTGCTGATGTTCCTACCCCAGAATGAACACTTTTAGCCAATCCTTAGATAGTGGGTTGTATTCCCAGAGTTAACTTTCCTGATCTGTGCCTTGACCAGATCCACTTAAGATATCAAAGGGGGCTTATACAACTATATGGGAAGAAAATAATCTGATGTTTGGCAGTCTCAGTTCTAGTTTCAGCTTGGTAATTTACTTGCTGTTCCTGTGTCACCTGACGTCAGTTAAATTCCTTGGGCCTCAATTTATCTATCTTCAAAATGAAAATACAGATTTCTGTCTTAATTGCTTCAAAGGTTTGCAAATTTTGAGTTAGATATAACCAATATTAAAGTGCTTTGAAAAGATTAAAACATTTTCCCGCAAATAAAAATGCTTATAATAGTAGCAATGTGCCTTTTCCCATGGGAGCCTATGGCAAGTTACAAACAGTTAAAGGCCGGTAACTCTCAGACATACTGCCCCATTAGTATGCATTTTAAAGTGAACGTGAGCTAGCACCCATCTTCTCTCACATAGTGAGTGTGCTGGAATTCTGAAGAATGGGAATTTGGGATGTCTGGGCTGTCGAGTTCAACTCAACAACTCAAGTACCAATGTCAAATAAGGCTCATGCACTCCCTTAGGGGGGAAGAATGTTTTGGGTGCCTGCATAACTCCCCAAAGAAGTGCTGAGCTCCCCACTCAGTGCTGGATTTTCGATGACTGCAAACTCCTCTCTCATGTATTGTTAACTTCTTCAGCTCCTAAATATGGAGAAGCACTCCTGTTGTCTCTTTTGGTAATGAAATGTAAAATGAGGAATGCTCAGTAGAGGCACCAGAGGGCGCACTCCAGCATGCTGTTGTGTGGTGGCTTTCTAGCCAGGCACAGTAATCTCCCTCTTGAGGGAGTAGCCACTCCCTTACCCCTAACCTTTGAAGCAACTCCACTAGATTCCTGTGCACTGTATGTGTGTATATGCTTGTGTGTGCGTGTATAGTGTGCACACTCAGAATCAGGAATCCCTTAGGCATTTGGGGATTGCAGAAACCATAAGATCAGGCGTTCCTGGAACACATTTGTCATTTTGTAAAGAAGAAAGAGGAGAAGATGACTTCTCTGTAAAGGCTTCTTTCCGTGTGAGTGGTGTTTGAGAAGTACCACCTAGAACTTCTCTGCATATATAAAGGAGGACTAGACTTTTAGAGTTAAGAAATTGAAGACACACCTACTAGCAAAGCAGGAAAAGTGAACTTGACAAGCCATGTCTGAGCTTGCTAAGAGGCTTAGCCTTAATTTCAGTGTCAGGATCTTGCCTTTTTTTTACCCAAGGTGGAAATGAGGAAATATTGCATAGTGTTCAGATGTGTCATGCTTAGGAATGTGTATATTTAAGATAGCTGTAGCTGAGCAAGGGGAAATAGGTCAACAGATATTGCACACAGTTAAAAATAGCCACCACAGTAAATGTGTTGGTATTTGGCCCCGTGCCTTTTCACGTTCGCTGTAATTGGCCATTTGGCTCTCTGTGTAAAGCAGACAGCTTTTCTCACCCTCTGGGATGTGAGCGTTAGGGCACTCTGCTGGCTTCTCCAAACCACATAAATTGGAGACTAAGTTGTTTCCACAATTAAAGCTAAAATTGTCTTCTTTTCATTCAATGAGCAGACTCTTTGCAATGCGAAATAATCATCATTTCGATCAACAGAGGCTTGTTGGTTTTTTTTTTTTTTTTTTTTTTTTTTACTTTTTGGGTTTTTTTTCTTTACATTCATTTGTTTCCTCCCTTACCTCCCCAGTCCCTGGACTCCTTTTAGGATGGTGTCAGATGATGTTGCAAGTCTAACCTTCCACCACACTCTGATTGAACCGACACAGCTGGATTCTCAACCAGCTATGAAGTTTAAATTGGTGACTTCAAATCTGTTCTATAAATTTCAGCAACAGTGGATTTGTCCAGAATTTCAATGTTTTCTCCATGCCTGAATTTTAAAAAGGAAGAAAGAAAATTAGCCAGGCCCAAATGTTTTACTTAAGAGAATGCATGAACCATCACACTCAGCTTCTTTTTTTTTTTCTTTCAAAAGAATGTTCCCATAAATATTTTTGCCCCTCTTGTGTTTCTTTACAATTTATTACGGCTACAGAGCCACACATTTTGCCAATGGCTTAGGAAACTAAGCAACTGTATATCTATGACTAGACAGGTACATAATGTGAAAGTACTGCTCTAAAAAAAATAATTTTACATTAAAGTATCTGAGCTCGAGGAATAAAGGATTTTATTTTGCTTGTAACAGAGCCAAAGACCAGCCTATGCTTGAGTAATCTACAGGAAAGACAGCACTGTTAGAGGGAAATTATATATCTACAATAACTAGTGAAAACAGCTTTTTAGAAACTAGGAGTTTGGTGGCTTTATAAAAACCACTTCAGAGGGAATTCTGGCATTCGTCCAAAAGGATATGACTGTCCTAAGGAGAGTTATGGAGAGTCAGTTGTTTTAAATTACTAAGCTCTCCCTCTGGACTCCTTTTCTATTTTCTCTGGAGATAACCTTAAACTACAGAGCCATATCTTTGAAAACCCATTTCATAGCATCTGCAACCCTGAGTTACTAAAGACCCTTGTTTGGTTACCTGAATATTAGTGGATCCCATAGAGTGAGGCGATGTAACTCAGCCTAAAGCAATTACTAAGGGATTTTTAAAAGCAATAACTCCAAATTTTCTTGTAAAATTGAGGATTATCTGAGAAGAGCTATTGTATAGTTAAGAATAGAGTAACAACACCAATGCCAAGGGTTCGGATCCCCACACCTGCCAGCTGCCAAAAAAAAAAAAAAAGTGACTAACAAATATTTTATAAACAAGGATTCTTAAAAAAACTCTAAGAATCCTTGTTTATTAAAAATTTGTTTTGACTGTGAGAGACAGAATATTATATTCATACCTTAAATACAAATTCTGTTCTTAATAAAATCTTCAAGGTATTCCCCGTTTCCAAAAAAGGAAGTTAATATCATGATTTGTAAGAATGAATACACTAATAATAAATTTTAAAAAATTTATAGGAATTAAAAGAACTAGACTCCTAAAAATGAATGACTTTGATATGTCCACTTTTCTCAGTCCTTTTTCATGTTTTCCGATAATACATGTCTAAGTTTGCCTGGCTGTTTCTGAATATCCTAAAAATAATTTTGACTTACTTTTTCCATCATAGTTGACCTAGATTTTCAACATGTAATAACATTGACATTTTATCCAAATAGTAAGCAAAAAGTTGTGAGAACAGATTAAAGAAATATAAAACAAAGCTACCCAGAGACTTAATGGATGCTAAACTTTTAAATAAGATGTGATGTGGCTAATTTTTCAAACAGAAGAGATAGAAAAGAGTGTATAGATATTGCATCTTTTGTGAGTTTTCAGTCATGAACTAATTGTATAAAAGTACTCTTTTCAGGATAGTTCATGAAACCATTAGCCGTTTAGGAATCACTGCTTTGTCAGAGATGCCATTTTAAGATTGACTACATCATATTGGCTTAGAATATGACTTAAAAACTTCACAGGGTAGGACACTGCTTCGTTTGGAGGATTGAAAGCAAGGAGAGTAAAGAGAATTCGCTGAAAAAGTAAAATTTCTAAAAGATGAGGTATGAGTTGGAATCAAGTAAGCAACTTGATTACTTGATTATAATAGCATGGATGATAATAGCATGGATATCAATAATAATAATAGTAGTAGTAGTAGTAGTAGTAGTAGTAGTAGTAGTAGTAGTAATAGTAGCACTGACCACTTTATTTATGCTGGGCACCTGTGCTAGGTGATCTTATTTAATTCTCACTACACTTTCTATTAATTAGGAAATTTCCCATCCAAATCTTAGAGATATGAAAAAAAAAGAAAAAAGAAAACTAAGATGTAAAATGTAGTTAGGTTTGAACTTGTGTGACTTAAACTTTCTATAGGGATCCAAATGGAAGTGCCCAATAGGCACTTGGACATATAAACTAGAACCTCAGGAGAAATATCTGGTCTGGAGATGTGGATTGGGGATTTATTGGACTATAATTGATAATTCAGTTAACAGAAGTTAATGAGATAAAGTTTCATGCCACGGATGGAAAATTACTTTTTTTTTTTTTTTTTTTGGTCATTAATGATTGCAGTAAAAACTATTTTGGAAGAGTGGAAGGGATAAAAATTATATGATGCTAAAGAATGAAGTATACTGTTCTAACGTTTACCTATTAATAAGAGGAGGGAAATAGGTAAGTGACTGTTTCTTTAAAAACATTCTCAGACCAATAACTTTTCTTAAGAAGAAAACTTTATAAAATTGGCTGAAAATTCCATAAGAAGCAATTCCCATTACCAAGTCCATAAGTATTTTATACCCATTTATGAGCTGCAGAAATAGCATTTATTTATAATTTTTTGATCTTTTTATACCCACTGCTTCCATAATCAAGCCATTCAAAAGTAATAAAACTGAAAGTTGTCTGGATCATTACTCTTCACTTTTTAAACAAGTTGTTTTATTCTTATCTAGTGAATAATACTCTAGTGAATACACTCTAGTGAGTATGTGTGTATTTCTTTAACACTATAAATAATATTTTACCTTCTGTCGATAGGTAGATATCTGAACTACAAATGCACAAAGCTTTCGTCACAGACATAAAAACAACAATGAAACAGTATTTATGCCTTCAAGTTCATGGTGGAAATGCATCTATATTTCTAAAAGAGTCTGCAGAATGCTGAAAAGCCAATACCATAAAGAAAAATATACAAGAAGTTGGTGAAAAACAAAAATCATTATTGAACAGAGATAGTAAGATACATATGCTTGAAAACAGAGATTTCTGCTGAGCTATAGTATATAGGAGGGTATTTTAAGGTACTAAAACAGCTTTCACAAATTGTTTCTGGCATCCCAGCACAAAACTCTGTGACAGGATCCTTTTATCTGTATAACTGCACATAAGGGGGCTGACTTGTTGGCAATGCTTAGCAATAAGTCTCCTCAGTGCCTTCTGCTGACAATGTCATCTGGTCAAGGATATGTTGCCAGCAAGACTTGTTAATCGGTGTTCACTCTTTTGATTCTTTCACTTGAGTTTTGACTAAATTCAGAGTTCAGAGGAAAAAGAGATTGATACATATCTACACACTGTAAATATATCAGAAATAGGTCTTTGTTAGGTTATTTTATTTTTTATTACAAAATAAACTTTTTTTAGTTTTCCTATACTTGATTCTGTATTAATTGTTCAATAATATATGTATCAAAAAACCCATATAAAAATGTCACATTTTAGTTTATTAACCCCATGAAGATAGGGACCATGATGTATAAATATTGAGCTGAGATGATCACGCAGATATTCTTAATTTAAATAGTGATAAAATAGAATACTGCAGTGAGTACTCATCATCCTTAGTTACCTTTATTAATCATATCCTGTCGTTAAGCACCATATATAAGCAAGGAACCATGTTTAATCCTCTCAAAATTCTATTATATATTCACTATGAGACGTATCGCATAACTTAGAAATAAGGATCTCAGAGAAACTGGGAAACTTGTTCAAATTTATACAGTAGGTAAGGTAGAGGGTTTGAATTTAATCCACAGCCTTGCAGATTGTTTCTGGCTTATTTTGCATGGTTTTTTTCCCTGGATTTTTAAGATGAGAAGAGACTTGCTTTATTTTGGTCTTTTTAAAAATTGAAACATAATTGATTATGCATATTTGTAGGATACAGAGTTGAATGTCAGTACTTGTGTATAATACGTGATGATCAATTCAGGACAATTAGTATATTCACCATTTCAAAACATAATCATTTTTTGTGACCCTTAAATTCTCTCTAACTACCCTCCCCACTCCCCTTCCTACCCCCAATAACTACAGTTCTGTTCTCTCACTCCGAAAGTTCAGCATATTATTGTGATTATTGTTTCCTTCTTTCTTACCTTCTTTCTTATTTATTCATTTATTTGGTCTTTGCTTTTTGGGATTTTTAGCTCCCACTTAAGAGTGAGTACATGCAGTATTTCTCTTTCTGTGCATGGCTTATTTCACTTAATATAACATTCTCCAAGCTCATCCATGTTGCTGCAAATGGGAGAATTTCATTCTTTTTTAAGAGTAGTATTCCATCATACACACACACACACACACACACACACACACACACACACACACACACACACACACATTTACCTTATCCAGCTTATCCAGAAGTGCGTAGATGGACATTTAGGTTGGTTCTATATCTTGGCTATTGTAAATAGAGCTGTGATAAACATGAGAGTGTAGGTATCCCTACAACATGATTTCCATTCCTTTGGGTATATACGCAGTAGTGGGATTCTTGGATCATATGACAGTTCTATCTGTACTTGTTTGAGAAACCTCCATTCTGTTTCCGTAATGGTTGCACTAATTTGCAGTTGCACCAGCAATTTATAAGGATTCCTCTTTGGCCACATTCTTGCCAGCATTTGTTATTTTCTGTCTTTTTGATAATAGCCAATCTAACTGGGGTGAGATAATATTTCAATGTGGTTTTGATTTGCATTTCCTTGATGCTTAATGATGTTAAAGCATTAGCTGTTGGCCATTTGTATATCTTCCATTGAGAAATGTTTAATCAGTTCCTTGGCAGACTTTTTAACTGGATTATTTGGCTTTTTTTATTATTAAGTTGTTTGAGTTCTTTGTATATTCTGGATACTAATCCCTTGTCAGAGGTATAGTTTGCAAATATTTTTTCCCACTCTGTAGGCTGTCTTTTCACTCTGTTGATTGCTTCCTTTGCTGTACAGAAATTTTTAGTTGAATATAATCCCATTTGTTTATTTTTCCTTTTGTTGTCTGCACATTTGAGGTCTTATTCATCAAGTCTTTGCCCAGTCCTACCTCTTGAAAGGTTTCCCTTATATTTTCTTCTAGGAGTTTTATAGTTTCAGGTCTTATATTTAAGGACGTAATCCATTTTCAGTTGATTTTGGTATATTGTGAGAATTATGGATCTAGTTTCATTCTTCTACATGTGGACATCCAGTTTTCATAGCACTATTTGCTGAAAAGGCTGTCCTTTCCCCAGTGTATGTTCTTGGTGCCTGTGTTGAATATCAGTTAGCTATTAATATGTGGACTGAATTCTAGATTCTCAGTTCTGTGCATTGGTCTGTGTGTCTTTTTTATGCCAGTACCATGCTGTTTTGGTTACTATAGCTTTGTAGTATAATTTGAAGTCAAGTAGTGTAATGCCTCTGGCTTTATTTTTATTTATTTATTTAGTTTTACTCAGAATTGCTCTATTTGGGGTCTTTTGTTATTCCATATGAATGTTAGGATTGCTTTTTCTGTTTCTGTGAAGGATGTCTTTGGTATTTTGAATATAGCAGAATATAGCAGTACATGATACATGTCCAATCCATGAATATGGAATGTCTTTCCATCTTTTTGTGTCTCTTTAATTTTTTCAGCAGTGCTTTATAGTTTTTATTGTAGAGATCTTTACTTCTTTTGGTGAATTTGTTCTTAGGTATTTTATTTTATTTTAATTTTTGGTAAATGAGCTTGCTTTCTTGATTTCTTTTTCTGCCAGCTCATTAGAATTGGACTTAAAAATGCTACTGCTTTTTTTTTTGCACATTTATTTTACATCTTGCAACTTTACTGAATTTGTTTATCAGTACTAAGACATTTTGGTAGAATCTTTAGGTTTTTCTGTATATAGAATCATGTCAACTATGAACAGGGACAATTTGACTTCATTATTTTCAGTTTGGATGCCTTTTATTTCTTACTTTTGCCCAAATGCTCTGGCTAGTACCTGCATTACTGTGTTACATAGGAGTGTTGAGAGTGGGGATCCTTGTCTTGTAGCTGTTCTTAAAGAAAAAGCTTTCAGCTTTTCCCATTCAGGATGATATTGGTGGTGGGTTCTTGTATATGACTTTTATTGTGTTGAAATACTTTCCTTCTACACTTAATTTGTTGAGAGTCTTTATCATGAAGTGATATTAAATTTTGTTAAATGCTTTTTCTGTATCTATTGAGAAAATCTTGTGATATTTTTGTCCTTGATTTTGTTATTGCCCTTATTAATTTGCATGTATTCAACCATCCTTGCATCCCTGGGATGAATCTCACTTGATCATGATGTATAATCTTTGATGTACTGATATATTCTGTTTGCTAGTATTTTATTGAGGATTTTTGCATCTATGTTAATCAAGACTATTGACCTGTAGTTTACTTTTTTTGTTGCTGTTTTGTCTTTGTGTGATTTTGGTATCAGGGTGATACTGACCTCATAGAGTGACTTGGGGAGAATGGCCTCTGTTTCCATTTTTTGGGATAATTTGAAGAAAATTGGTAGAATTCAGCAGTGAAACCATCCACTCCTGGGCTTTTGTTTGTTGACAGTCTAAGTTCACTGCTTAAATCTTGTTGCTCATTATTGTTCTGTTCAGGTTTTGTATTTCTTCTTGCTTCAGTCTCAGTAGTTTGTATGTATCCAGAAATTTATCCAAATCCATTTTCTCCAGGTTTTCAAATTTGTTGGTCTATAGTTGTTCATGATAGCCTACTATAAAGCTTCTTTGTTTTCCTGTGGTATCCGTTTTAATGTTTCCTTTTTCATTTCTTATTTTTGTTATTTGAGTTTCTCTCTTTTTAGTTAATCTTGTTAATAATGGTTTCTCTATTTTGTTTATTTTCTAAAAAATCTACTTTGTGTTTTGTTGATCTTTGAATTTTTTTTTTTTTTTTTTTTGGTCTATTTCACTTAGTTCTGCTCTTATCTTAATTGTTTATTTCCATCTACTAAATTTTGGACAGAATTTTTCCTGTTTTTCTAGTTCTTTGAGGTATAATGTTAGGATATTTATTTGAAGTCTTTCTGTTCTTTTGATGAAAGCATTTACTGAAATAAAATTTCCTCTTAGTCCTGCCTTTGTAGTATCCCACATATTTTATTTCAATGTGTCTTTATTTTCATTAGTTTCAAGAAAGTTTCTGATTTCCTGTTTAAGTTCTTCTTGGACATATAGGTCATTCAGGAGCATGTTGCTTACTTTCCAGCTATTTATACAGTATCCAAAGTTTTGGTTGATATTGATTTTTAGTTTTAATCTATTGAGGTCTGAGAAGATACTTAAAATGATTTCAATTTTTAAAAAATTTGTTGGAACTTGATTTGTGACCTATCATGTAGTCTATCCTGGAGAATATTCCATGTGCTGATGAGAAGAATGTATATTCTGTAGTTGGATCAAATATTCTGTAAACGTCTGCCAAATCCAGCTGATTCTAAACTGTATTTTAAATCCTGTGTTTTTCTCTTGATTTGTTGCCTAGATGATCTGTCCAATGTCAAGAGAGGGATGGGAGGTCCCCAACTATTATTGTATTGGAATCTAATGTCTCTCGTTAGGTCTACTAGTGTATGCTTTATATATATATGGGTGTTGCAATGTTGTGTGCTTATGTATTCATGGTTTTTATGTTTTCTTGTTGGATAAATCCCTCTATCATTATATAATGGCCTTCATTGTCTCTTTTTACACTTTTTGGTGTAAATTCTATTTTTTCTGATATAAGAATAGCTATTCCTGCTCAGGTTTGGTTTCCATTTGTGGGGCATATCTTTTTCATCTATTAGTCTGTGTGAGTCTTTATAGGTGAGTTTCTTGTGGGCAGCATTTAGTAAGGTCTAGTTTTAATTCATTCAGCCTCTCTATATGTCTTCTGAGTAGGAAATTTAATCCATTTGTATTTTGGTTTGTTATTAAAAGATATCATCATATTCCAGTCATTTTTGTGATCTTCATATGGTTGTTTTAAGTATCTTTTTCCCTTTCTTTCCCTTTCATTGTTTGTCATTATTGTTCACTTTTTTTTTTTTATTGAATCAAAATTGATTATACATATTTTGGGGGTTCAACACTGAGATATGTTGATCAAATCAATATTACTAACATATATATTGTTACAAATCATAATCATTCTTTATGCCCCTTGTCTGATCTCTTCCCATCCCTCTCTCCCTCCCCCCCTCACTTCTCCTTTTTTTTAATTTTTTTTTTATTTTGTCGATATACATTGTGGCTGATTATTGTTGCCCCTTACCCAAAACTTCCCTCCCTCCCCTCCTCCCCCCTCCCCCCAAAAATGTCCCCTCTGTTTGCTTGTCGTATCAACTTCAAGTAATTGTGGTTGTTATATCTTCAGATTTCTTCTCTCCTTCTGAAAGAATAATGGTTACTCTGTTGATTTGTTGCTTAGATGATCTGTCCAATGCTGAGAGGTGTGATCAGGTCCCTCAATATTATCATAGAGTAGATGCTTCTTCTGTCACTCTGAAATGGGCTTTGTGGAGACAGACATCCTCTTCTTTTCTTCATCCCTGCTGGTGACTCTCCTTTTGTCAATGCACTCCAGTGGCTGGCGGACCATCTGTGTGGTGGTTATGGTGTCTAACAAATTTTGTGGCAGCCATGGTTATTGTGGTGGCTGTGGTGGGCCACTCACATGGAGGTGATGTTTTTAGCATGCTCCTTGGTGCTGGTAGTGTGACTGGTTGTGGGAGGGGGGTCCGGTCCCTGGCTCCCTTTCTTGGGTCCCTGGGCGGGCCCCAAGGTGCTGGCATGATATACCTTGTTGTGGGAGGGGGTTCTGGTCCCTAGTTCCATGCCCAGAGCCCCCTGGTGGGGCCCTAAGGCACTGGCAATGTGTCTGGCTGTGGGTTGGGGGTCTGGTCCTCACCTCCATGCCTTGTGTCCCTGGGTGGGCCATGAGGCACTGGCATGGTGTGCCTGGTTGTAGGGGAGCTCTGGTCCCAGGATCCATACCTCGGGTCCCCAGGCTGGCCCCGAGGCACTGGAGTGGTATACCTGGTTGTGGGAGGGAGTCTGGTCCCCGACTCCATGCTTCATGTTCCCTGAGGGCCCCCAAGGTGCTGATGGTGCACCTGGGCCAGAACTAATTTTTTGTCCTTTGCTTACTTCTAAAACTGGGAAACTTCCTGTGGGAACCAGTACTTGAGCTGTGTGGTTGAGCTAAATTTCTGCTTTGCTGCTGTTTCCCTAGGTAAGGCTTTTTGTGCAGCTCAGGGTTTAATGGTTGGCCTTATAGGTACTTCCGGCTCTCTAGAGACGTGGTGCACATGGGTTGTACAGAAACTCTGATCTAGGTCTGAGTTTTTTCATCAAACTGCACCCCATGCAATTCTGCATTCCCGAACAGTCTCCTCTGAGTGGTCTTTCACTGAGTAGGGGGCAGATTGACTGTCCTTTCTGTGTCCCAGTTTTCTCCCAGTGGGCCTGTCTCCCCCACTGCCTGTGCACCAAACACTTTCCATGAGATGGGCCCTGTGCTGGTCCTTTGCAATGACTCACCAGCCTCTGAATGGCTCCCTTTTTTCAGTTGTTCTGGCTTCTCGCTTCTGTGTAGGTCCCTGAGAACCCTATTAGTGGTCTTGCTGTCCTGGGGGCCAACAAGGTCCTCTTCTCCCTTGCTGCCTCCAAGCAACTCCATCCGAAGGGCACAGCTGTGGCTTCTGCCAGCTCTTGCTGCATGCACTCAGCAACTCCAGACTTAAAGCGGCCACAGCCCAAAATGCTCCAAGCAGTTTTTTCTTTCTTTTATCATGGTTTCTCCCACCTTCATGAACTCTGTAGGTCTCTCCTCCACTTCCCCTGAGCTCCAGCAGCCCCAGCTTGGCCGATGCTACATTTTTATAGTTGTAAATTGGTTGATTTGTGAGAGATAGTGATGCTGGAGACCATCTATTCTGCCATCTTGACTGAAACGTCTTTGTTGGTTTTTTGGGGTAGTAAGATATAGTTGTTTTTCCTCTTTCTCATTTGCCTATAAGCTCTACCAGTGAGCTTTGTTCTTTTTTGTGTATTCATGGTGGTGATTATTATTTTTGGAATTCTAGATTCAGGATTCCCTTGAGGATTTCTTGTAGGGCTGGTCAGGTGGTGGTGAACTCTAGTAGTTTTTGTTTGTCTGGGAAATACACTATTTCTCTTACATTTCTGCAGGACAGCAATTCTGTATATAGTATTCTTTGCTGGCATTTGTTTATTCTTTTAGTACTTTGAATATATCATCCTATTCTCTTTTGGTCTGTAGGGTTTCTGTTGAGAAGTCTGCTGTTAGTCTGATTGGGGCTCCCTTATAGATGACTTGATGCTTTTCTCTTGCTGTTTTCAGGAGTCTCTCTTTGTCTTTTGCTTTTGACAGTTTGACTGCAGTGTCTCAGAGAAGACCTTTTTGGATTGAATCCATTTGGGGATCTTTGAGGCTCTTGGATCTGGAAGTCCATATCTCTCCCAATACCTCAGAAGTTTTCCACTATTATCTTATTGAATAGGTTTTCAACGCCTTCTCCATACTCCTCCCCTTCCAGAGCACCCCTGATTCGGATGTTTGTATGCTTAAGATTGTCTTATAGCACTTGTAGATTTTAATTTAAAATTTTTTTTTTTCTTTTTTGACCACCTCGGTTATTTTGAAAAGACTATCTGTGAGGTCAAAAATCCTTTCTTATGCTTCCTCTAGCTTGCGGCTTAAGATCTCCGTCATAGCTTTTATTTTGTTGAATGAGTCCTTCCTTTCCAGGAGTTCTGCTTTATTCTTTTTAAAGGTATTTATCACTTTATAAGTGTCCTCCTTTATATCCTGGATTATTTTCCTCATTTTGTTGTGTTGTCTAATTGAGTATCATTGAATCTCACTGAGTTTCTTTAAGATTCTTGCTCAAAATTCCCCTTCTGTCATTTCAAAGTTTTCCAGCTGTTTGGGGTCTGGTACTTTAGAATTATTGTATTCCTTTGTATTTCTTGTTTTTTCATATTTCTGTTATCCCTACATTGATGTCTGGTCATCTGGTGGAGAAACTGCCTTTTCTATTACTCAAAGAGAGAGACTCCCTTCTGTTGATGTGTTCATATTGATCATTGGGTGGGGTGTTTTAGCCATGTGGCGGGGGTGCAGCTAGCAGGTGGCTGGCAGATAGCCAGCAGGCAGTGGCAACTGGCAGGCAGCAGAAGCTGCACAGTGGGTGTGTGCCAAGTGGCTGTGGCAGGGAGCAGGACACATTTTTGTGTAGGGAGATAGGCAAAGGTGGGCTGGGGCATGTGCAAGAGGAGGATTACCACTGGGAAGTGCTCTCAGCCAAGCAGATTCTTTTGGCCACAAGGAAAAATTCTTCCTGCACCAATCCTGGTGGCAGAGACATGGCAGCTGAAGCCATGTGCCTCCTTCTCCTCTTTAAGCCACCCTTCTGGGTTTTTGTGCTCTACAGTGTCCTCACCAATCTCCTGTCATTCTCCCACACCCTCCTACTGATAGTCTCTTTGGTACTTACTTGTCTATTCCTTGTGCTGTCTTCTTCTGTGCAAGGAATGCATCCTGTGCTCCTCCAGTTCACCATCATGCCCATTTCTCAGGTTATGCGGTGTCCCAGTGTCATTCCTAGGGCTCCCATGTCACTGCAAGGCACAGTGTGAAAGAAGCTGCAGCAAGACCACCTGAGGTCCTTACAGGCAGGTGAGACATGCTGATATGTGGTGCTGGAATAAAGAGCAACCTCCACCTGTCTGCACAGTCACTTCCACATGTTTTCCATCCTAATTTGGTCTTTTTTAAAATAAAGAGTTCTTTTGAAACAATATGTATTCCTTCAAAAGAAGTTTTGACAATATCAAATAGGTTTGGATGGGATGCTGTATTAGTCAAGACAGCTAAGAGTTATAACAAACAACCTCCCAAATTCTTAAGAGCTCAATGCAATAAAGGTGTACTTACCCCTCACTTTTCAATCTTAATATGGGTTTTTGGTGACAGGTGCTTAGCTCCACAGGCTTCCTTCATTTAGAAGATCCACTCAGATATTTCTCAGGACTGAAAGACTTCAAATAGATTCTCTGACTACTGACACTGGCTGCCGATCCTGGACTCAGACCAAGTGTGGCTGGGCTACTCTTTGACCTCAGACACCTGCAGAAGTGTTTCATTGGTCACAGTGGGACTGCTTTTGTAAGTCCAGTCCAATCTGCTCATGTTGCATCCTGACCACCTTCAAAATCACTGGACCCCAGGATATAGTGTCTGGGAAAGGTGGCAGAGAGGATAATCAGTCCACTCAGGGTCCAAACATCACACCAGTTGTTCTAACAGAGAACTGAATACAAAGAAGCATTCCTCACGCATTGAAGAGTCCTGAGGTATCAGGGAGCAGTGCTTGCTGGAGGCAGCTGAGAATAGAGAAAGAAGAAGAGATGTATCAAAATAACCCCTCTCATAATTGTGTTTTATCTAGTTCTTTAATTATAGATTTTGATTTATATATTTAGGTATATGGTAATTAATTGCTCACAGATTAATGATGGTTATCCTTGTAAATTGTGCCTTATATCTTCATTATAATGCACCACTTTATCTAACTACTTACTTTTAACTTTGAATCCCATTTTTTCCTGATACTAATATTGTTACAACTACTTCAATTTTGCTTTATAACTCTTTAGCTATCCATTTGTTTTAAATATTTTTTCAACATTTTGATTTAAACCTGTTTCCTGTGCAAATTATTTAATTTGGACTTTTTAATCCAATAATTGTCTGTCATTTAATGCAATCTATTCATATTTACTCTGATTTGCAAATAAATAATATAATTTATTCTAATTTTATTATTTTGACTTATTTTGCTCTTTTTTAACTTTTCCCTATTTTGCTGGCTTGATCAAATTCCTATATATTCTCCCTTTACCCTTATTCATTTGACAGTTCAACTGCACATTTTCTTTCAATTAGTAGTTTTTCTTTCCTGGTCATAACCATGCATGCAGCTTTGTACTATTATCATGTTAAAACAAATTACCAAGTATTTTTCCCACACAAAGGCAATTTATACCAACCACTTTTCTCTATTTCATTAAAATAAGAAATTGAAATGTTTTTCTTTCTCCCACTCTTCTCAGTTACCATCTTCAAACCTCATATTACAACTTTGAAATGATTTTTTTTTTACATTCACTGCCTCTATCTCCCTAACTCCTGGGGATTGTTAAGATATTTAGGTTGGTACATATAGTTCCAATTCTAGTACTAAAATTTTACTTAAGGCAAATCTTATCTGGTTCAGATGCACTTGTGTATGTATGTGTATTTCTTCTGATGGCTAATCTTATGGATTTAGACTTTACTGCACACACTGGATAATCTGTAATGTACCCTGAGTTCCTTCTCACTTTGTCTTTCAATATCTAAGAATTCCAGTCAAGTGCATTTGCTGTTTTTAATTGTTTTTTCAAATTGTATATGTGAGAATGCATTATCTGAATTCTTACCTGTTTGCAGTTACTTTACTTCTTGAACGGAAAATGATAATTTGGCTGGGTATTGGATTCTCACTTTGTAATCCTGTTTTCTTAGTTGAGGCTGGTAATCCACCATTTTCTAGTCTTCAGCATTTCAGAATACTGATGAATAAGAATACTGATGTCTGTATTATTCTATTTGCTTTGTAAGTAACTTGCACATTTTTATATGCAAGAATATAAGAAGGCTTTTTACAAAAATGTATCTTAATGATGTAGGTTTTTTAAAATCATGATCCTGCTGGGACACAGTGAGAACTTACAATACGCAGACTCAAGGAAGTTTTCTTTTATAAGTACTATTTGATAAATTGTTGTTTCTACTCACTTTATTTCTTCTTATCTTTGTGTAATTTTTGCTTGGCTTTTAGAATTCTTGCCGCTATCAACAAATTAGTGATTTTCTCTACTTCTATCTGTATTTATGCCTTGAAATTTGAAGACTTTTTAAAATTGAAATTATTTCAAATATCGACATTATTTGCTCTTTCCTTCAATTCATATACTGAATATTAATTGTACTACTATTGCTTTTTAATGTATGTCCTTTTACTGTGTTGTGATCAGATCTTAAGTTTTCTTATTGGTGGTAATGATGTTCCATTTGTCTTTTTTCTCTTAAAGAAGATTTATTTTATTTGGGAATTATTGTAAGCTTATATCCATTCTCCCTCTCTTTAGATGCTTGGCCTCCTCAAGTCTGAGGTTATTTGTCTTTCACAGTTTATGAAGAGCCTTGATTCTAAATATATTGGAAGATGTAACACTTGTACCCCTCAGATTGTATATAGATAGCAGCCTATTGTTCATTCATAAATCTAGAGGATATTTTGTTGATGCAAAATCAGCCTGTAGTTTTATTAACAGAATTCCTATTGAAAAAAGCACAAAATTGGCTCAGAGCAATAAGATAAATGCTGATTCAATATGTCCACATAAGAAATTATAGAATAAGAAGGTCAAAACTCACAAGAAATGAAAGGTAGACAAAAAAGTATATTTGTGTTTTCCGTTTTGTATCAAAAGGCATTTGGTAGTCTAAGTAAATTAGTTGACAGTAACATTGAAAATCATTTAAAACACTGAATTAAGTCTTTTAAAATCTTCTTAAATGCATCAATGAGCTTGTAAGAACTCTTGGCATACTTAGCCTAAGCACAGAGACTAGAGAAAGCTAATGAGAAAATATAGCACTCAAGCCAGATTTCCAATGGATATATTTTTCTGAAACGTGTTAACTGGAGTTCGGGATTTTTTTTTTATTGAAATGTGATTGATTATACATATTTGTGGGGTACACAGTTCACTATCAGATTGAACCCACAGGGCTTCTCAGTTTATTGCAGAGGGAGAGAGCATACCTGGGACACAAAGTGGAGTGGGAGAAGGGGGGCCGGGGAGGGACATAGGAGATTAATTGGGTGAGGGACATGGTTATAATCACAATTTGTGGTAATGGGCATGCTGCCAGTATGGATCTGGCCATCGCATCCTGGGCACAAGTGGTGACAGTCAGCTTTGTACCCCATGAATATTTATAACCAATAAAAAATATATATTTTTTAACTTAATAATGAAGCTCCTTGAAGATAAATTAAGAAACAAGAGGCAATATTGTAACAGAAATCAGTAAATATCTTCTGGGTTGCTATACAAATTGACTGAACAGAAGATGCAGAGTTTTGCAAACACTTCCATGTGTCCAGTCACTCAGCTCCTGCTCATATCAGGAGTTCAAATATCCTATTTAAGAATGAGGACATGTGAAAAATCTGTGCCCCAAATTAACCATCCACCCTTTTTTCTCTACTGGAACTATTAAAGTAGCTTACAACTACTTCCAATGTCTGAGAGGTCACCAGGAATGAAAGAAGAAAAGCAGAAATTAAAGTCAACAAACTTTTGGTCTTGGTTCAAGAATTGTTAATGATTTGCCCAGAGGTGAAGCTGCCATTGAGATTCCTTGAAAACTTTCTGCTCTAAAATTGTTCAGGCATTTTGCTTAATATAAAGTGTTAAAGCCACCACTGTGTTTTGACTTAATCTCTTCTTGTGTGTTCCATTCCATTTGAAAATTCAAAGCCATGTTCATTCAATGATGTATCCTTCTGGGAAAGGACAGGCTTTGAGAGAGAATAAGACCTACTGTTCTACTGCTGTGTGACTAATCCTAGCACGATTTACTGTTTCTGAGTAAATCTATTTTGTTCTGAAGAAAGGTGTATGAGTAATGACAGTATAAACTGTGTGCTGTAGCCTTAACTCATAGTCCATAGAAGCCCCCCAAAATGTATCCAGATACTAAGATTCAATTTATCCCACACCCCCTACCTTGGTGAAAAACATAAAAAGGCCTCGTGATTTTTATTTTCTTGAGAAAAAGAGGCTTACTGGGAAAATATTAGGAGATGGTTATAACAATAGAGGATTTGAAAAGAAATAAACAATAATGTTCCCAAACCGAAATCAATGGTTTACTTTAAAATATAACCGAAAGATTTTTCAGTAGATTTGTTCTCTATTTAGACCACATCTTTGAGTTAGAGACATGTCAAATTTGCATTAAACCATTCTTTTTTAGTTGTTAGTTGTTTGTTTTTCTGAGGAAAACCACTGACCTAATCATTAACTACATGCCTGCATTTTTGTTAACCCTGAAAACACTAAATTGTAGAACAAAGCAGAGGTCGTGTAATATGTCATCACAAACTTTCACTTTGTCCTTGATCTGCTTTTCCAAAACACAATTTGGCTTTTATAAGCATTCTATGATTTGCCATCAGACTCATGTTAGTTTGGAATACAGTCAAAGCTGATTAATGAAAATAAGAAAATAAATAGTCTGATACCCCATTTTCCTCACATCATTAAAGAAAAATGCTGTATTTCTAGCCAATGAGCAGTGATCTGTACCTCTTGCAACCCTCAGTTAATAATTTCCCAGTCCCCACAATGTGTTAAGAGCCATAGAAAAGGAGGACACTCTTTGTGCCTTTAAAATGTTCTGCTACATACCTTTCAAGTAAGAAAAAGTCCCACTTTTTCACACATATGAATATGCAATAGAAGTCAAGTTATCTTTTATGTATTAAGTTAGAACAGGTGTCAGGACATAGAAGAAAAGTAAACAGAAAACCTACAAATGATGAGATCATATCTCAAGTTCATACTAGTCTTGGTATCTTAAGACAAAAGAAAGAAAGGCTTTACTTTTTTCCCTTTGGGGAAAATTTTGACACAGTTTTTTTATTCATTTTAACATGCATAAAGCCTGGGATGGTTATGTATATTATATATGTCTTAATACAAGTAATTTCTAAAAACATATTTTCACAGATATGCTTCTGAGATTAGAATTACCTTATATTTAAGTCCTTTTCGAGTCTCACACATTCTGTGGTTCACTTTCACTGTATTTAGTTTGACCAGCAAAGTTATATTTGAAGAAGATGTCATAAACTAGACTTTATTCAATGCTAGTTTTGTTGTCACAGACTTTACCTAACTGAATCTGATTTTGTTTTGTTTTTGTTTTTTAGCTAAAAACAATGTTGGGGGAAGGGATTTTAATTGTTCCTGAAGGTATGCTCTTATAATAGCATGTGTTATATGTCATTGTAAACTGGCCTTTTAAAGATCATTTTTCAAAGCAAGAAAATACATATTTTTCTATGAAAAGCATAAATAGGCCTAGCTGAGTTTCCCTGCTGATGCAATGGTCAAAATATGGAAGTATATCGGTCGTTCCCAGATACCTATTGCTCAGAGTCCTGTCCCCTGCCCTGTCTCCTCCCTCCAGGACGCTGTGTACCACCGCATATAGCAGAAACGAAGAAAAAGATAATACTTGGGATAGAGGGGGCCTATAGATCTCTTCTTCATCATTGTGGTTATTTTTGTTGTTATTGATTAGGGAGCATGCAATACCAGTTGATAAACATTTTTAATACAATCTTTAGCTATAGATAGATGAAATAAACATAGACTGTGGTTGTTCTTACTATTATTATTTTATGTAGTCAGGTACTTGGAATAAAACATCCACTGACAGCATCAAGCATGAACTTAAAAGTTTCTAAATTTTAAAAAACTTAGAATAAAAATAAGTGCTTTAAAAGGTATTCTGTGATTCAGAAATACTAATACTAACACAGATTACTAATACTCCAAAGTTAAAGATATGTAAGAAAGGTTGAAATGACTAAAGAGATGCCAGCAAGATCACAGGATAGGATGTCCCTAGCACTCATCCCTCACAGAAACACTAATCTGACCACAATCCACTGTTAAGAGTGCCTTTGTGGGACCTGTGAGATCCAGTTAGGAGGTTGCAACATTCCAGTATTGCCCCAAACCAAGAAAAGCCACTTAGAGAAAGTAGGCTCATGTCCCCAATAGTAGGTGTGCCGATTGTGGACCTGACTATAGAATGTCAAGCAGCTCCATGACATGGCTCCAGCCCTGCTTAATGGTGGTCCTGAGGGAGTCCCATCTGCCTGGGGTCCTGAGAGTGCACACCCAATCAAGCCTCTGGTCACAGACACATTGACCATGGACCCAACTGTGGACAAAAGCACCCAACGATGCAGCTTCACGCCAACTCAACCCTGGTCCCAGAGGCAGTCCCATTCTCCAGGAGGCCTGGCAAGAGCCACACCCAACCCTGCCCCCCATACCATGAACACTGACTACAAACCAAACTGAAAATCCAGAAGTGGCCCTATGACCCATCTTTAGTTCCAGTCAACCACAGACCCAGAGACAGTCCTGTTTGCCTGGTGAGGAGGTGGAGAAAGAAATTACATTCAAATGATAATCAAAAGTGAGCAACAGTGGATATACTTAGACAAAATAGACTATGTCGAAAACTGTCATAAGACACAAAGGAGGTCATTAACAAAATGTAAAATTCATTTCTTCTATAATCAATAAAACAATTCTGAAATTAGACTCTATAGTGCCCTCTAAATGACAGTTTTCTATTCAATACATGTACTCGAAAAATAAAAAAAATCAAATGAAAACACCTACAGATGAGTGGATTAATGCCAAAGCAATTTCATTTTTGACTGTGTTTTTTCTGCAAAAGAAGAACTGAAATCTGTGCTTCTTATATTTCATCACCTTATAATGGAACTTACTCTGTTTGCTAGCAAAACTTGCTTGAACATTATTATGCTTAACAATCTTACTACTCAATGAGAAAAACTTATGTTTATGATTCCTCGGCATTTATAATACCAGGCTATGATGAATATGGGCTTTCTTTAAGGCCATTATTGCATTGCTTTTCTCTTCTCTTTTCTTTCTCACTCTGTCTCTCTCTCTCCTTTCTCTCTCTCTATTCCTTCCTCTTTTCATTCATCTATTACATACACATGCACGCACACACACACACCCACACACACAACAATACACTGCCTACCATCCAGACAGAATTTCCTGTTTTCAACTCTGGGTTTGACAGTTTATTAAAACTTACCTTTTATAAGACAAACTTTTAAATATATATGGGACATTATTTATGTTTGAACATAAAAACCTGTACTGGACATTATATGAGAGGATTTCAAAAAGTTCATGGAAAAATAGAATTAAAAGATAGTAGGAATCTTTTCATGAACTTTTTGGAATACCCTTGCAGCTTTTCCAGCCCCCTTCTTTTGAGAAATATTTCTGCTAACGATGTGGTTAGAGGGTGTGTTGCCCCATTTTCAGACCCTGTAGCTACAGGCACAATTGATTGATCTAGGTTTGGGTGCATATATGAAGTTAGATGAATCAGATGCTTTTCCTGTTATTTTTAAACTCGGGACAATATAGAGTATGTTTTAGTTCTTTTGTGGTGGGAAATACACGGATCTGGGAATTTTGGTGGCCATTTCTACTGTGTGGGAGAAGCTGGAGAAAATAAAGCCAACCTACAACAAGAAGCAGCAACAAAGACTGCAGAGAGAGTCCCTGTGGATTCCAGGTCCTTGTGTTGCCTGGCCTTGAGATTAGCTCTCAACAGCAATTTCTGCAATTTTCTATCTGCCCAATTTATTTTGAGTTATATTTCTGTCACTTACAACCAGGGTTCTGACTAAAAATATGTTCTGTGAGCTTAAAGTTGTATTTGCTTGTTTATTTTTATCTACTTTTTATATTTCTCATAAGGGGAAATAAGTACTCTATTTAATTAGTTAAGAGAGTGTTGAAAGTGTTGAATACAAATTGGTTGTTTTTATTCTGTGGCAGATGAAGGAATTGTTCTCTTAGGAAATACTTGTATATTCTTTGCTTCTCTATTGCTGCCTGCTATTCTGAAATTAAACTTTTATTTCTTCAGCTTCTGTGTCGGTAATGAGGACCCCACCTAGGAATAAATAGATTAAGATGACATTTTCTTTTGTGGGATGTTTACCTGGGCTACCATTCCGGATACCAGAATTTTGATGGCATTACTAAACTTGGGCATACTCAAATGAAAAACAATGATCACTTCCCCCCGGGCAAAATAAATAAATAAATAAATAAGACTATTGATAACAGTACTTGAAGAGTTCCACAACTTGGGATTTTATAAAAACATCAAAGATTTATTTAGTTTTGTTCATCCCTCATAGCAGATTTAGAATTGCTTAGTTTACCACAGCAAAAATATAATATTAGATACAACGATCAAAATGGACATCCAAGAGTGCTTTGATGCACATGTTAATTCTTCTTACCTATAAATTGGTTTTAAAAATTTAGCTGAGTAGAAAAAGAATATTTTCACGTGTGGCTCATTCCAAAGTTTTCATTTCTTCTGTCCCCATCCTGGTGTCCCCCGATTTCCATCCTGTGCCAGTCTGCAATGGGAGGTTCACCTTGTTAAAAAGTGTAGTATACTATCATTTTCTGATAGTCCTATAGCTCCACCTCACATGCAGAGAACTTATTAAAGATGGCTGTGGAGGATATGTTCCACTAATACTGCTCCCTTATTCATTGCCTGAGGAGAAATTTCTTTTTTTGTCTCTCAATCCTGTATCTCTTTAAACATTCTCAGCTGCCTCTTTTTTTCTGCCACATATCCAAATGGTAAGTAAAGTTTTACTGTTTTAAGTGCTGGCAGCTTATAAACCATCTTTAAGCTCAGAAAGAACAACCCTGACAGCAGTAGGGTCAAGTCACTTCCCTGACAAGCTATTGATGTTAGAAGCTTGGAGTGTGGCTCTTTCACCCATTTCACAACTATCCAATATTAGAGCAACAAACTGAATACTCAAAGACCATTGAATTAGAAATTCTTGGAGTCTAGAGAGAAAAAAGAACTAACCTTATCAATCATTTACTTCATTGTGTAATAGGTTCATATCATCTAAGGAGAGTAAGTTTTATGAAAAGGAGAATGGAGCAATTATTAAGTCTTTGAAGGGAATGGGGGAAGGGTGCTAAAAATAGAATCACAAGAAACAGGAAGAGAAACGTCGAATTTCCCCTTCACGGTTTTCCTATGACAGCCCTCAATGTACAATTCAAGAATAGTGGTCAATGAATTTAGTGGACTGTGCTCAATTTGTCTCTCTATTAAATCCACATAATTCTGCTAAACTGAATTCAGGAATTGCAGAAAAATCTGAAACCAACCCTCTTGACTTTATATTAACCATAAGAGGTAAATACGGTATATATAAGTCCCACGAATATACCTGTATACCATTTCCCACTAGTCCATGTCTTTAAGTAAATACTATTGCAATATATTGGTTCTCTAATCTATATGGATTTTAATTTTTTGTTCTCTTACATCAGAAAGTGCTTCCCAAACTGGTAAGCTTTGAAATATACAGATATCTGAGAGGCAGGGCAAGATGGTGGAAGAGAAGTACCCAATACACTATCCTCCCATAGAAAGAGAACAGAGCAAGGAAAGGACAGCTAAGTATGAGGGAGAGCATCGGTGGGAGAATGTGGGAGGGCAGCAGGAGCCTGGTGAGGACCCCGTGGAGCATGAAAACCAAGCAGAGTGGTGTAGAGGAGAAGAGGCATGTGTCTTGAGCTGCCATCATATCTTCCAAACCAGGATCAGCCAGGAGGAATTCTCCCTTGCAGCAGAAAGTATCTACTTGGCCATGAGCACTTACCAGCAGTAACACTCCTCCTGCTCCTACCCCAGACCTCGTGGACAACCACTGTGGTTGTCTGCACCATTGTTTAGTTCCAGAACTGTGGCCCATCTTCATGAACAGGAGTTCACCCTACACAGTGCACCCCACTGAGTGGCTCATTGTGTGGTGCCAGGCACCTAAGCAGCTCTAGCCTTCTAGCTGCCTATGCAGCTCCACCCACCTGCAAGAGCCCAGCCATCTAGCTGCGCTTGCAGTCCCAACTACCCAGCCTTCCATGAAGCCCCACCTGCACACCTGGGCTCTGTGGTGTCGCTGTCTGTGTGACCCACCCACCCATGTGGGAGCAGCTACCAAGCCACCCATGCATTCCCAGATATCCATTTGCCCATGCAGTCTCAGCTGCCACAACCACATGTGTGGTCCCACTAATACATGTGGACCCAGCCATCCAGATGCCTGTGCAGTCCCAGCCACCAAGCCTGCCCCAAAAGCCCCCACCCACCTGTGTGGGCATGCCCATGTGCATAGCTCCAGCCAGAGATATAGCTGTGAGCATCCTCTGGAAATACTGAATCTACCTAGAACTACTGAAACTACTGAGTCTACCCAGAACCCAAACTAAAACACCCCACTCAATGGGTAATATATAACATATCTGTAGGAGAGAGTCTTTCTCCTCAAAAGTCACTCCAGAGTAATAGAAGAAACAACCTCTAGATGACTGAGCATCAATGTAGAGATACTAGAAATCCAAAAAAAAAAAAAAAAAAAAAAAGAACAACATGAAAATATGACACTACAAAAGGAACACCATAATTCTCAAATACCAGACCTCAAACAACAGGAAATCATTGATATGTCTTGATACGTCTGAAAGGGAATTCTGAGTAAAAATCTTAAAGAAATTCAGTAAGACACAAGATGACCCAGTTAGACAACACAATGAAATGAGAAAACCAATCCAGGATATGAAGAAGGAAATTTAAATAGAGATAAATACCATGAGAAAGCATGTAGCAGAAATCCTGGAACTGAAAGATTCATTCAAAGAATAAAAAACTACAATTGAGAGGTTAATAAGCAGGTTAGAACAAGCAGAAGAAAGAATTTCTGATCTTGAAGACAGTCTTTTCAAAGTAACCCAAGATGACAAAAAAAAAAAAAAAAAAGAGAGAGAGAGAGAAAAGAATTTTAAAAAGTGAAGAAAATGTAACAGAGCTAATAGACCACTTTAAGTACACAAACATCTGAATCATGGTTGTTCTGGAAGGGGAAGAGAAAGGAAAAGGCATTGAAAACATATTAAATGAAATAATAGAGGAAAACTTCCCAGCTATGGGTAGAGATATGGACTTTCAAATCCAAGAAGAACAAAGATCCCCAAACAGATTCGATCCAAAAAAGGTCCTCTCTGAATCACATTTTAGTCAAACTGTCAAAGTCAAAGATAAAGAGAAAATCCTAAAAACAGCAAGAGAAAAGCATGAGGTCAACTCTGAGTGAGTCCACATCAGACTAACAGCAGACTTCTCAGCAGAAACCCTAAATGCCAGAAGAGAATGGGATGATATATTCAAATGGCTAAAAGAAAAATACTGCCAGCCAAGAGCACTATACCTGGCAAGACTATCCTTCAGAAATAAAGAGGAAATAGTGTATTTCTCAGACAAACAAAAGCTACTGGAATTCACCACCACATGACCAGCTATAAAAGAAACCCTTAGGGAAGTCTTGCACTTGGAACCCAAATAACAATTGCAACCATGAATAGGTGAGAAAGAACAAACACCACTGGTAGAGCAAATATACAAATAAGAAAGAGAAAGAAACTATACCACACCACCTCAAAAAGCCAACAAACACTAAAGAAAAACAATAAGAGGGAAAGAAAGGAGCAAAAGATATTTAAATCAACCATAAGACAAGCCGTTGAATGTCAGGAGTCAGACAATACCTTTCAATATCAACCACAAATGTAAATGGATTAAATTCCCCATTCAAAAGACAGAATGACAGATTGGATATAAAAACTAGACACAAAAATATGCTGTCTTCAAGAGACTTACCTAACCAGTAAAGACATACACAGACTAAAATTGAAAGGATGGAAAAAGATACAACACACATATGGAAACCAAAAATAAACAGAAGTAGCTATTCCTATATTATATAAGACAGACTTTAAACAAAAACCACAAAGAAGGTCATTATATAATGATAAAGGGATCTATCCAGCTAGAAGACATAACAATCATAAATATATATGTACCCAACACTGGAGCACCCAGGTATATAAAACAAAGATTATTAGACCTAAAGAAAGAGGTAGACCCCAATACAATAATAGCTGGGAACCTGAACAACCTGATCTCAACATTAGACAGATCATCTAGCCAACAAATCAACAGAAAAATACAGGATTTTTGTCATACCTTAGATCAACTGGACTTGGCAGATATTTACAGATATCTACATTTCATCTAACAACCACAAAATATGCATTCTTCTCATCAGCACATGGAGCATTCTCCAGCATAGACCACATGTTGGATCACAAATCAAGTCTCAACAATTTTTTTTTTAAGTGAAACAACTTCAATTATCTTTTCAGACCACAACAGATTAAAACCAGAAATCAATAACAAGCAAAACTCTGGAAACTATACAAACACATGGATATTAAACAACATGCTCCTGAAGGATCAATAGGTCTTAGAAGAAATTAAATAAGAAATCAAAAAAATTCTTGAAACTTATGAAAATAAAGATACATCATATGAAACTTATGTGATACTGCAAAAGCAGTAGTAAGAGTGAAGTTTATTGCAATAAAGTTGCATCAGAATAATAGAAACATTTCAAATAAACAACCTAACTCTACTCCTCAAAAAACTAGACAAACAAGAACAGTCCAATTCCTAAATTAGTAAAGGGAAATAAATAATTAAGATCAAAGCAGAACTAAATGAAATAGAGACCCCAAAAAGGATACAAATGATCAATGAGACAAAAAGTTGTTTTTTTAAGAAGATAAACAAAATTTACAAACCATTGTCTAGGCTAAACAAAAAAAGAAAAGAGAAGACCCATGTAACAGAAATCAGAAATGAAAAAGGAGACATTATAACCTATGAGACAGAGATTGAAAGAATGATTAGAGTATTATAAACAACTATATGCCAAAAAATTTGGAAACCTTGAGGAAATAGATAAATTTCTGGACACATGAACTACCAAGACTGAACCAAGAAGGCATAGACAACCCGAACAAGCAAATAAAAAGCAATTGGAATGAAGTAGCAATCAGAAGTCTCCCAACAAAGAAGCCCAGGACTGGATGGTTGTACTGCTGAATTCAACCGTCATTAAAGGGGAATCAATAACAATTCTCTTCAAACTATTCCAAAAAATAGAAACAGAGGTTATTCCCCCAAACTCATTCCATGGTGCCGGCATCACTCTGCTGCCAAAACCAGACAGAGATACACTAAAAAAAAAAAAAAAATTTATAAGCCAATATCTTTGCTGAAAATAGACACAAAATCCTCAATAAAATATTAGCAAATAGAATACAGCAACAGATCAAAAAAAATTATACACCATGTGGGATTGATCCCAGGGATGCAAGGATGGTTCATTGCCTCATTAATGTGGGCTTGTGTACACCACACCAACAGAATCAAAGACAAAAACCATATGATTCTCTCAATAGACACAAAAAGACATTTGACAAAATTCAACATCCCTTCATGATAAAGACTCTCAGCAAATTAGGTATAGATGGAAAGTATCTCAACACAGAAAAAGCCATATATGACAAACCTGCTGCCAATATCATCCTGAATGGGGAAAAACTGAAAGCTTTCCCCTTAAGCATGGGAACAAGACAAAGATGTCCACTTTCCACCAGTATTGGAAAGACTAGCCAGAACAAGCAGTCAAGAGAAAGAAATAAAGGATATCCAGATCAGAAAAGACAAAGTCAAACTGTGCCTGTTTGCAGATGACATAATCTTATAAGGAGAGAAACCTAAAGACTTTACAAAAATCCTTTTAGAGCCAATAAATGATTTCAGTAAAGTTACTGGACACAAAATCAACACACAAAAATCAGTATAATTTTTTATACTCCAACAATGAACAAGCAGAAAAGTCAAGAAAACTAGCCCATTCACAATAACCTCTAAAAAAATTAAATACCTAGGAATCAATTTAACCAAGGAAGTGAAAGATCTTTACAATGAAAACTAAAAATCACCATTTGAATGAAATTAAAGAGGATGCAAAAAGATGGAAAGACATTCTATGCTCATGGATTGGAAGAATTAATATTGTGAAAATGTCCACACTACCCCAAACAATCTACAGATTCAACACAATCCCCACCAAAATACCAATGACATTCTTTACAGAAATAGAAAAAACAATCATAACATTCATATGGAACAACAAAAGACACCGAAAAGCAAAGACAATACTGCACACAAAAAAATATAAAATAAATAAAGCTGGAGGCATCATACTACCTGACTTCAAATTATACTACGAAGCTATAGTAAACAAAACAGCATGCTACTGACATAAAAACAGACACTTGGATCGATGGAACAGAATAGAGAACCCAGAAATCAATCTAGAAACTCACAGCCAACTGACCTTCAACAAAGGCATTAAGAACATACATTGGGAAAAGACTGCCTCTTCAATAAATGGTGCTGGAAAAACTGAACATCCATATGTAGAAGAATGAAACTAGACCCATACCTCTAGCCATATATCTAAATCAACTCAAAGCAGATTAAAGATTTAAATATAAGACCTTAAACTATAAAATTCCTAAAAGAAAACAGGGTAAACACTTCAGGAAGTAGGTGTGGGCGAAGACTTTATGAACATGACCCCAAAAGCACAGGCAACAAAAGGAAAAATAAACTAATGGGATTATATCAAACTAAAAAGCTTCTATACAGAAAAAGAAACAATCAACAGGGTGAAAACACAACCTATAGAATGGGAGAAAATATTTGCAGTCTATGCATCTAACAAAGAATTAATATCCAGAATACCCAAGCAACTCAAACAGCCTAACAGTAAAACAACAACAAATAATCCAATTAAAAAATGGGCAAAGGAGCTGAATAGACATTCTCAAAGGAATATATACAAATTGCCAACAGACACATAAAAAATGCTCAGCATCACTCAGGATCAAGGAAATGTAAGTCAAAACCACATTGCCATATTATTTCACCCTAGTTGGACTGGCTATTATCAGTAAGCAAGAGAATAACAAATGGCGGTGAGGATGCAGAGAAAGGGGAACCCTCCTATGCTGTTGGTGGTGGGACTGTAAATTGTTGTAGCCATTATGGAAATCTGTATGGAGGTTTCTCAGCCAACTACAGATAGAACTGCCATACAATCCAGCCATCCCACTGCTGGATATATACCTAAAGGAATGGAAATCATCATGTTGAAGGGATACTTGCACTCCCATGTTTATTGCAGCTCTATAGACAATAGCCAAGAGTTGGAACCAACCTAAATGTCCACCATTGAATGACTGGATAAGGAAAATGTGGTATATTTAAACAGTGGAATGCTACTTTGCCATAAAAAAAAGAATGAAATACTGCCATTCACAGCAACGTGGATGAACTTAGAGAAAATTACGTTAAGTGAAATAAGCCAGCACAGAAAGAGAAATACTGCATGTCCTCACTCATAAATGTGAGGCAAAAAATTAATTAATTAATTAATTAATTAATTAATTAAAAAGAATGAAAGAAAGATAACAATAGTCACAATAATATGTTGAACTTTCAAAAAGAGAGAACGGAACTGAGGTTATGAGAAGCAGGTAAGGAGGAGGGAGGTGTGTAAGAAAGGAATTGACAAAGGGACATTAAAATTGATAACATTGAATATACTTAATTAACCTGATTTGAGCATTACATATTAAACATAGGTATTGATATGCAACGCTGTACCTCACAGACATGTACAATCACGTTTAAATTAAAAAAAATTAAACTGAAAGTATCAGTATAAATTAAAGTAGTATCTGAAAAAAAAATTAAATAAGATCAAATATACTGATTTCTCAGGCTCTAGCACTAGAATCCAAGCATCAGCCTATTTTCTTTGAAAGATTATATTAATATGCCCAGAGGAATAAAAGTCAAAAACTCCAAGTTGCTTCGTTAATTCAAGTCAGTGTTTTATATATCTATGTTACTTTTAATTCTTGTCTACAAGCTTTTTTATTTTAACATATTTGCAGTAACATTAAATACGATGTTTCCCCATTTCAACTTAATATTGTAGTGTGTATATTTTTTCCAATGTGCTATTATTATTTTTGTATTTCCCTTGTTCTCTATTTTCACCTTTACCTGAGGGAAAAAATATTAATTATCTATATTAATTATCCACAACTTTCCCCTTGCTTGTCCAAATGTGTATTGCAAATGTGCTCTTCTTACTTAACAATGCAGTACCCTAATTCAAAAGATATACATGTAATTTATTTCTTATAATGGCATAATATTCTATGTTTTGGTATGCTGTATTTTTTCAATTATTTTTCCATTCATGGATATTTAGGCTGTTTTAGTTTTTGTTTCTGTTTTCCCCCTCAAACTATGAACAAAGTGACAAAACTGCAATAAACTCTTTTGCTCTTACGTACATATATCTTAAGTACTGGTGTTAATATTTCTATACAATTGATTTCCAGAAGTTAAGAATTTTTATTTTTAACAGACTTTGGCAGTTAATGATCAACTGATGGTCTAGAATGTCCTCTAATATTTTTATAAGTCTCAGAGTTATTTTGGTCTATTGTGAGTCCAAAGCTGATAGCAAACCCCTCAGTGGAGAACTGTCGTGGCAATCCTGTGCTGAGTGCAAGAGAAGTATGTCTGCTTTGGACACTATAAACAAAGTTTAGTGTGACCATACATTGGATAAGACCTGGATTTAGCTTTCATCTTCGTGTGTTCTTCATGGCCCATAACTAATAGCTATCATTAAGTCATTTTCCCAAGAGTTAAATTAAATTGCTGTCTGAAATTTTTGTTCCTTCATTTGCCTTTTGCATACCATAACCCAGTACCTGTTTGAATGAAGCAGAGCTCCCTGGAAGCTCTGGGTCTCCTGAATCAGCTGACAGGTGATTGAGGGTCACAGCCCTGGCATATTCAGGAACATACAAAAGTTACCATGGAAACTCTCTGCGATTTCACATTATAATCTTTGGGAGCTGAACTGTAGAAGGTGGTCTGGCAGAAGTCTCAGAGAGAAATTGGCACTGTGTTTATGCCATATAAGCTAAAGTTCAGCAGATGAGTTTTATTACAAAAAAGAAGGAAATGAACACATGGACACCCACACCTAGGAGTTTGCTTTATAGATTTGATCAGCACTAGAATGCTCTTGAACACACGTTTTGTAGGTGTAATACTAAAGACTAACAATGTAGAGCTTTCTCATTACCTGTCAATAGCTATTCTGCTGAAATTCTATGTAGGTAAAAAGCGCAGATTACACATGAACAGTGTATCTTGAAATATATAATATTATATGCTATAAATACATAAACTTGGATGTTAATGTCTTAGCAAGTCAAAGCTTCCTTTTTTCTTTCTTTAAGGATCAACATCATATAATTATCCACAGTTTTTAGTTGTTAAACTGGTCCACCCAATATATCATTCTCCCTCCCAATTTCCATACCGAATCTGGCTCATGTGAGTAAGTACTAGATATTATGATTGCTTGTGTTTTCTCTTTATGGTATACGAAAATATTGAATAAATTCCTCATTCCTCCTCTCCTCCCAATGTGTCTGGTTATCATCTCCATTACTGCTGAAAAACTGTCTTCAATTATACATTTTTTTTAAAATGTAAAATTCTACTCTTTTGTGACTGGCAGTCATTCTGAAATTAATTTAATGTTTCACTTCTATATTTTAATTATAGAAAGAGGTAAATACTATGGAAACAGGATTGTTCACAAATATAAATGAGTTTTTAGTTATCAGGCTCTTTACAATTTTCTTCTCCATTGAGAATATATTACTAAAAGCAAGAACACTCATTTCCTTTTCCTCACTTGATTAGAAAAACTAGCACTAATACATCATCTTGCTAAAGTTTTGGTGTTCTAATTTCTGAAAATTTTGCTTCAGTAATTACTTTGATTTCAAATGTCACAATGAAATTAATACAAATAAAAAGAACTTGGCACTGCAGAGAACACAGTAACAGCTTATGACTGCTATTATGATCAGATATAGTATTTTATGTCCATGTAGCTTCCTAGTAATAACTGCTCATTCTATGTTCACATTATACATAATACAGAAAAAAATTTATGAAGACAGTTCCAAATTACTTGGGGGTAATTTATGAAATACATACACTTAAATAATTATTTATTTAAAATTCTAGAAGAGGGCCAAATTCTAATTTTACTATTTTCTTTCTGTAAAACAGTTCACTAAATATACTATGATTAATTTGGGGGGTATGCATGTTTCTGTGATATCTTTGTTTGTTTTTGCCAAGCATAAAATAGGAACTATAAACAGTCTGCCTATCCATAATGTTTGCCTTTAAAATGTGTTTTTCCATCTTTAAAACTCTTTAAGGCAATTAGGAATGGAGTTAACATATGTGACAAAAGCAATTAGGGAACTGCTTGCCAAATCTGAATTTTATACACACACACACACACACACACAGAGACACACATATATAGAGAGACACACACACACACATATATATATAGACACACACACACACATATATATAGACACACACACACACATACATATGAGTCTAAAATAGGTTGTAATTTCATGCCAAAAGTACTTGAAGAATTATCTGGAGAAATCATCCTTATATAGCCTATGAGAATTTAAATTGATAAAAATAGAAGAACTGTACTGGATTTATTTGCCATACTAACTACTGATTCTTTCTTTGAAATATTTACATGGTGGCAAAAGTGTGTGTTGGAAGTTTAGTCATTACCCCCCAACCCATATATATAGAGATCCTAAAGAATAATTTTCAAAACCATGAGACTCAAAAGTTTTTCTTTAGCTCCCTAACTACCTCTCATCCTCATATCCCTCCAACCCTATCTTCCAAGTATTACAGGCACCCTTATTACATCTCAGTGAAGTATAGCTCATGAATATCCTGCCTTTGCACTTGCTGTTCCCCTTTCTAGAATGTCATTCTTCATTTTTCTGAAGAGGGTTTCAACTCAGTTTTTAAAGACCCAGTTCAAATATTACCTCTTCCAAAGTACAATGAGTAATTCCTATTTCTGAGGTCTTCCCAGCACTCTGTACACATTTCTTGTGTTTGAATGAAATCATTAAACGTTGGTGTTCCTACTGTGTGACTGACATTATATTAAATGCTAAAGACATATGCACAAACACAGACAGGGACCCTGCTCTTAAAGTCTTATTACATGCATGGAATTATACTAGCTCTCTGCCTCAGTAGCTTAGAACACATCACCATTCCTCATTCTATTTCTCCAGTTTCTAATACAGTGTTTGGCACACAGAAAGTACTGGATAAAAGTCAGTTTACACCAGCATGCCGCTCCTCAGGTGACTAAGAGTCCTAGCCCAGTGGAATACCTGCGCCCCTAGGTGCCTGAGCTGACATGGTGCCTCACCCCTAGGGAGACAAAGCCTTGGATGAGCTGTGCCAAGCAACCCTCTGAGCTGAGCAATCCCAGCACTTCACTTCCTTAGATCTGGACTAGCTCTCTGGAGTCTGATCTGCTGAGCCACCCCACCTCCTTGGGGAGTGGAGTCACTGTGCTGCTCCCCATCCCCTGGAGCCCAGCCCACAGCTGTGCCCCACCATTTCTGGGTCCCTGCTGCCACTATACCCAGCCTTGTAGAATCTGGGCCACTGCTATGTCCCACCACCAAGGACTAGAGTCACCACTATGTGGTCCTTCCTGTCCTGGTGTCCAAGTTGCCATTGTGCCATGTTAGCTTCAGAAAGTAAATTGCCCTGCTAGCCAGAGCCCAAGCCTCTGGAACACTTTCTTCCCTGGACCCATGTCAATGCTGCACCCTGACTTCAAGGATCAGAGTCACAGCTACACCCCTGATCCCCGGGCCCAAGCTACTGTGGAATGCCACAGAGTCACAGTCCCTAGCTTTGTGGAAGAGCTGCATCCTCTTGTGCCTCAAAGAATAAACCTGCACCCATATCACAGGTGCCACAGTAGTTCAGCAGGACACTGAGCCCAGGAACCGAGTTCTACAGCTTCCCTGAGCACCTGTATTCTGGAACAAAATGCTGCTGTGGATGTTTGTGAGCTATGTTAGACATGACACCAAGAGAAATCTCCCCAACTAAATGTCCTCACTGTTGGGAATAAAAAGAACAGAAGGGCCTCTAAAGTCCTTGGCACTGAGAACCCTAACAGCCTACATTGCCACCACTGCTGCCACAGACTCCTACAGCCTAGGCCACTGAGGTACCCACAGTCATCGCTGATGTTGAACACAGCAGAAAAAGCTGCATGGAGATTATACTATTGCACTCACCTGGAACCAGAGCCAACACATCCTGTTCTACCAATACCTTAGGACCCATCTGCAGATGACAGTCTTTCTTTGCAAAAGCCACTCTATAAACTTGAAAGAGGTGACTGCTGTACCAGATGCACAGACATCAACTCAGTGACACAAGGAACATAAAAAAGGAAGGTGATATAGTTTGGATATGTTTATCCCCCCAACCTTTGTCCTCCTAAAGCTCATGTTGAAAGCTGATTCCCAATGTGACAGTGTTGGGAGCTGTTTGGGTCACGAGGAGCAGATCCCTCATGAATAGATTAATTCCTTTCCTGATGGGTGGGGATAGTGAGTTCTCATTCTGTTAGTTCCCATGACAATTGCTTGTTTAAAGGACCCTGGCACCTCCCCACTCCCTCTGTTTCTGCAATCTGCCATTTGACACACTGTTTTGCTGTGAAGAGTCACTATCCATCAAATCTGTCACCAGATTGTTCCCTGGACGTGGACTTCCCAACCTCCACAACTGTAAAAAATAAATGCTATTTCTTTATACATTACCCAGTTTCAGGTATTTTGTTATAAGCAACAAAAAAAGGAACTAAAACAGAAAATTGGTACCAGAGAAGTGGAATGTTACTTACAGCGAATACTTGAGAATGTGGAAGTGGCTTTGGAACTCGGTGCTGGGAAAAGGTTGGAGGAGTTTGGAGGAGTCAGAAGAAGTTAAAAAAAAAAGGGGGGGGGGAGTTCCACTTTTGTGTGGGACTTCTTAGAAACAGTTTAAATGGTGGAAAGCAGAATGCTAATAGAAATAAGAACCGTAAAGGCCATTCTGAGATTTCAGATGTAAATGAGAAGGAATTTATTGGAAACTAGGGCAAAGATCACACTTGCTATGAACTGGCAAGGAACTTGGGTGCATTCTGTTTATGCCCAAAAGTTTTATGGAATGTGAAACTTAAAGGTGCTGACCCAGGGTATTTGGTGGAAAAAAATTCTAAGAAGCAAAGCATTCAGGAAACTGCATGGATACTTGTAATAGCTTATGCTCAGTTATGATGGCAAAGGCATGATGTAAAGCCACAAATTATAATTAAAAGGGTAACAGAGCATAAAGATTTGGAAAATTTGAAGCCTGCCCATGTGGTAGAGAATGAGAGAGCATTTTCAGGAGCAAAATTCAAGGGTGCAGCCCAGTGACCTTTTGCTAAGGAGGTCAGTATAGAAGAAAGGGGAGAAGGGGAAAAAGGCCCTGAAGGTATCGCAAAAGTCTCTGGGGTCACCCATCCCATCACAGACCCAGAGACCCAGGAGGACAAAATTGTTCCAAGGGACAGATGTGGGCCACTGCTGTCCTGTGCTGCCTTGAGATACTGCTCCCTGCATCCCAGCTTCTCTGGCTGGAGAAGCCTTGCCTCAGGCAGACTCAAGTGTGGTTCATGCCACAGCTCTGGAGAATGCAAAGTGGAGACCCTGGAGGTGTCCCTGTAGTGTTAAGTCTGAAGGCTGGCAAAATGCAACTGTATTGGAAGAATTGCAGCCCCCACCCCTATTTCAAAATATGTATGGAAAACCCTGGGAACCCAGGAAGAGATCTGTCACAGGGGTGGAGTCATCACATAGAGATTTCATTAAAGCAATGCCAAGCAGAAATGTGGGGTTGGAGCTGCAGCAGAGAATCCCCACTAAGGCTATGCCTAGTGGAGCCATGAGAATGGAACCACTGTGGAGACCCCAGACTTGCAGAGCTACCAGTGTGGAATTCCAGCCTGGGAGAGCTGAAGTATAGTCTGAGACCAGGAAAGCCATAGGAGCCATCTGAGGACTTGGGGACCCATCCCCTGTTCCAGTGTGTGGAGAATGCCAAACATGGAGTCAAGGTATGTGAATTGCTATCTTTGATATTTGACACCTGCCCAGTTGGGTCTCAAACTTGCTTAGGACCTGTTACCCCTTTCTTCTGTCCTATTTCTCTCTTTTTGAATGGGAATATGTACCCTTTGCTTGTGCAACCATTGTATCTTGGAAGTAGATACTTGTTTTGATTTCAAAGATGGAACTTTGAGACTTTGGACTTTTGAGTTGAAACAAATTAGGAATTTGGGGATGAAATGAATGTATTTACCTGTGATGAGGACACAAACTTTTGGGGACAAGGGGCAGAATGCTGTGGATTGAATTGTGTCCACCAAAGTCCATGCATTAGAAACTTAACTGCCCCTGTGACATTGTTAAGAAGGTGGGAAATCCTATTATGGTAACTGAAAGGGTGGGGCTTTGAAGAGGTCATTAGATCATGAAGACCATGCCCTAGTAAAAAGATTAATGAGTAGACTTAATGGTCATCATGAACATGGTTTTAAGGGCTTTAAAAGGAGGAGTGAGAGTTAGCTCTCTCTCTCTGCTTCTTTTATCTGCCATGTGACGCCCTGCTTTACTGTGAAGAACCACTACCCACCAACAAGGTTCTCACCAGATGGATTCTCTAGACTTTGGACTCCAAGCCTCTAAAACTGCAAGCAATAAATACTGTTTTTTACAGATTATCCAGTTTCAGGTATTTATGTTATAAGCAATGGAAATGGACCAATATGAAAGAAAACATGACACCACCAAAGGAACACAATAATTCTCCAGTAACTGATTCTAAAGAAACCAAAATTTTTTGTCTGAAAAAGAATTCAAAATAATGATCTTAAGGAAATATATAGTGAGTTACAATAGAATACAGATAAAAAATTTAATGAAATCTGGTACATAATTTATCATCTGATTGAAAAATTCAACAGAGAGATAGATATTATAAAAAGGAACCGAACAGAAATCTTGAAGCTGAAGAATTCAATAAATGAAATAAAAAATACAATAGAAAGCTTCAACAGCAGATGAAATAATCTGTGGACTTGAAAAAGGTCTTTTAAAATAGCCCAGTCAGAGAAAAGTTTAAAAGAAAGAAAGAAAGGAGAGTAAAGGAAGTCTATGGGTCTTACGGGACACCATTTTCTGTGGCTTGAATAACCCCCCAAATTTGCTGAAGCTTGCTCCCCATTGTAACAGTGTTGAGAATGAGGAATCCAATTATAGATGCTATGTGGCCAACTCCAAGATTTTAAATTAATATATTAGGAAAAATTTTAAGAAAAAAAGAAATGTTTATTTTTCCAAAACTGTAGACTTGTGCAGTCCCAATATAGTAGCCAACAGCCACATGTGGCTAGTGGGCACATGAAATGTGTCTACTCCAAATTGCAATGTATGAAATACACATTTTATTTTGAAGATTTAGTATAAAAACAAAAACAAAAATAAGTGTAAAATAGCTCCTTAACATTTTTGTATGGATTACATGTTAAAATGATAATATTTTGGATAGACTGAGTAAAATAATTTTATTAAAATTAATTTCATGTTTCCTTTTCTTTTTTTACTTTTTTGACATACAAAAAACTGTAGGTATGTATACAATGTACATACATGTAATGTATGCAACATTATGTATTTGGAGAATATACACCCTTGAAACCACTTCCATAATTAATGGAATAAACCTATCTATCCATCATATCCAAAATATTTCTCTCTCCCCACTTTTGCCTTTATTACTTTTTTTTTCTTTAGTGGTAAGAGCACTTAACATAAAATCTTTACTCCTAGCAAATTTTTAAGTATAGAATATGCTACTGTTAATCATAAGCTCCAGGTTGTTCAGTAGATCCCCAGGACTTATTTATCTTACATAGCTGAAACTTTATACTTTTTGACAATTTTCCCCTCCCCCCAGTCCCTGGAAACTACCATTCTACACTCTGTTTCCATGAGTATGACTGTTTTAAATTCCATATATAAATGAGATTATGCAGCATTTGTTTTTCTGTGTCTAGCATGTTTCACTTTGAATAATGTTTTCCAGGTCCATCCACATTGTTACAAATGGCAGGATTTCATTCTTTTTTATGGCTGAATAATATATCTAGTATGTATATACCATTTTTGATTTATCTACTCATACATTGATGGGCATTTAGGTTGTTTTCATACCTTGGCTATTGTAAATAATGCTGCAATGAACATTGCAGTGCCAATATCTTTTAAAGATCCAGATTTTAGCTTCCTTGGATATATTCTCAGAAGTGGCATTGTTGGATCTGAAGATAATTATATTTTTAATATTTTGAGGACTCTCCATACTGTTTTCCATATTGGCTGTGCCATTTTACATTCTCGCCAACAATGTACAAAAGTTCACCTTTCTCCACATCCTTGCCAACACTTGTCCTTTTGTTTTTGTGATAATAGCTATCCTAACAAATATGCAGTGATATTTCATTGTGGTTTTGATTCGCATTACCCTGATGGCCTGTGATATTGAGCACCTTTTCAAATACCTGTTGGCAATTTGTATTTCTTTTATGGAGAAATATCTATTCAAGCTCTTTGCCCATTTTTTAAATTAGATTATTTGTTTTTGCTATTGAGTTTTATGAGTTCCTTATATATATTAGATATTAACTCTTTATCAGATATATGAGATTAATCCTTTATCAGATATAGGATCTGCATAAATTTTCTCCTATGTCATAGGTTGCCTATTTGTTGTTTTCCTTGCTGTTGAGAAGCTTTTTAGTTTGATGTAATCCCACTAGTCCATTTTAGATTGATGTCTGTTCCACTTGTATATTATTGCCTATGCTTTTGGTATCATATCCAAGAAATCATTGCACAATCCAATGTATATAAGCATTTTTCCTATGTTTTCTTCTAAGAATATTGATGTTTCAAGTTTTACATTTAAGTCTTTAATACATTACGAATTGATTTTCATATGTGGATATCCAATTTTCCCAGCACAATTTATTAAAGAAATTGCCTTTTCATTATTATGTATTCTTGGCACCCTTGTTGAAGATCAGTTGACTACATATGAGGGCACTTCAAAAATCTCATGGAAAAGATTCATATTGTCTTTTATTTATATTTTTTCCATAAACTTGTGTCCTCATTACATGCTTTTGTTTCTGGGATATTTATTTTGTTCTGGTGGCCTATATGCTTATTGTTAAATAGTACCATAATGTTTAAGTTACTGTAGCTTTGTTATATGTTTTAGGATCAGAAAGTGTGATAGCTCTAGCCTTACTCTTTTAGCCTAAAAATGCTTTGAGTATTTGGGTCTTTTGTGGTTTATAATAAATTTTAGGATTGTTTTTTCTATTTCTGTAAAAAATATGCCAATGGGATTTTGATAAAAGTACATTAAATCTGTACATTTATTTAGAAAGTTGGGCATTTTGACAATATCAATTCCTTCAATTCATGAACATGGGATGTCCTTCCACTTATTTGTGTCTTTTTAAATCTCTTTCAGCAATGTTTTGTAGTTTTGGGAGTACACATCTTTTACTTCTTTGGTTAAGTTTATTTCTAGGTATTTTACTTCTTTTGATGCTATTGAAAATTAAATTGCTCCTTGATTTCCTTTTTACATAGGTCATTGTTAGTGTATAGAAACACTTTTGTATCCTGCAACTTTATTGATTTTTGTTGGTTTTTTTTGGTGGAGTCTTAAGGGTTTTCTGTGTATAAGATCATCTCGTGCAAACAAGAACAATTTAACTTCTTTTTTCTTCTAATTTGTATATATTTTGTTTCTTTCTCTTGCCTAATTGCTCTAGCTAGGATTTTCAGTGGTATGGTGAATTGGAGAGGCAAGAGTGGCATTCTTGCCTTCCTTTGGATTACAGAGGAAAAACTCTCAGCTTATTACCCTTGATTATTATGTTAACTGTGGTCTTCTTAATATGGCTATTATTGTGTTGAGGTAGGTATCTTCTATACTTAATTTGCTGAGAGTTTTTATCATGGTTGTTGAATTTTGTCAAATGCTTTTTCTGCATCTATTGAAATGGTCATATAATTTTTATTTTATATTCTGTTAATGTGGTTTATCATATTGTTTGATGAACCATCCTTTCATCCCAGCAATAAATTATAATTGGTCATGGTGTATAACGCTTTTAATGTGCTGTTGGATTTAGTTTGCTAGTATTTTGTTGAGGATTTTTGCTTCCGTGTTTATCAGGGCAATTGGCCTACAGTTTGTGAGTGAGTGAGTGTGTGTGTGTGTGTGTGTGTGTGTGTGTGTGTGTGTGTGTGTGTGTGTGTGTGTGTGTGTGTGGTGTCCAGAAGCATTTGTGTAAATATTAGGTAGCGTTGCAAGACAATAGTCTTTTGTTCTTACTCTTCCATTTAAAGTGAATGACATTATGTAAGAAAGCTGTAGTATCTTAATTGCATGAGGCTTGTCAGAATTCCTTTAATACATTTATATAGTGAATTTTATGGCTATCATTCAGGGCCTGCTATTCCTGATAGTTTATTTTTTATTACACTTCTAATCAATCCTGACTTAGAAATTTCACTTTTAAAGGCTTTCAGAAGGGAATAATAAATCCTTCAGTCATTTGTTCTAACCAACACTGTTGAAATCACAAGTAATCATTAGAAATCCATCCCCCTCGGCCAGGAACACTTTCTTCATGTGATGTCACAATTATCTTAACAATTACGCGAGAGGTTACATATCGTTTACTTGTATTTGCATAAATATCATCAATTACCTGGCATTTTTAAAATTTAAAATACAATTGCTATCCATTGGGTTGATACTTGCTTATCTAATATCTCTCAATTACCCACCACACTTGACTCAAATTTTATAACCGCATTTTCGAATCAAATGTACAGTGTTGAGTAAAAAGAATAAAGGAGGAGCTTGAGCCAACCTAATACCTTTTCCAAGTCAATACCATCCTCCCTAAATCTTCTGTTCTTCCCACATCTTCTATTCTTCCTGTTAAGAGTTGAAAACTATATGTTTGATATTTAAGAACACCTAACATTGGCTATAAGACCTATTCATAGGGATTGACCCACTATTCAGAGTGTGCACTGGCATTTTCTAAATAAACATGAGGTCTCCGCATTCCTAAGATGATTTGGGAGTAAGAACAGTATTTGATTCTGTACAGTATTATATTCTGAAAAAAATTTCATTCAAATCTCTCTCAGCTTGTTAAAGAAATGACATCCCAAAGCTATTAATGAAAATAGTTTAAGTGACAATGATATGAGAGGTTATAGAATTTTGATAGCAGTGAGTTCTTAGATATAATCTGATCCAGCTGCATGATTTTACTAATGAGAAAGATGCAGTTCAGAGGAATTCAGTGATTTTTCCAAATTCATGGCACCATTGAGACCAGAATACCGAGCTTCTTAACCTCAAACAAGTGTTCTTCTCACTAAATTGTGTTCTGCTATTTCTAATACAATACCTAAATACTGAAATTAATGGCTTCTTAAAGTTTATTTGGTTTAATGTTTACATGCTTGTGCCTTCTAGAAAAGTGTCTGAGAAACACTCTTGAAACATTTGTGTCAATAATTTTCCATTTCTTTAAATACTTTGCCGTATGGTGGAGGTTTGAAGCTTGTGGTTTTAGGCCAAATTTTATACCAAGGTTTAATTTAATAATGTAAGCATACAATTATCTATTTCCACAATGGTATGTCATTGTAAAAAGTGCTGGTTTTTATTTAACTGGTCTCCTATTAACGATCATGAAGGTTTTTTCAATCTTTTGCTATTAATAACATTGTTTAACATATATGTATATTGATAGATAAATTCCCAGAGTGGAAGCTTATTTGACATTTATTCATTTAACCTGTTGAGCTTGATTTTTGGCATATTATAAGCAATAAACTGTAAGAGTTTTAATGATAATGATGATGATAATTAAATGCAAATTTTTCTACATAAAATGTGAAATGATTGTTTTTATTTTTTCTTCCTGGATAGACGACTAACATTTTAACTCATTTCTTGTTTGAATTACCATGGACACTAGTTCCAACTGTTACTGGTGCAACTGGTTTTACATAGAAATAGAACTGTGAATTTTCAGAGCCCATGAAATATGGAAAAAAGGTCATTAGGGACTGAACAAGGACACATATTAGCTTTAGAACTGATTTTAGATAGAGGCTCATCTTAATTTCAGTTCCCAGCTGAAATTAAGTGACTTTTATGTGACATAGCAGTTAAAAATCAATTTAAGAGCTTCCTGGAACACGATTTCGAGCAAATATGCAGACATTCTCTTATTTAAAACCTGGAATACTGACAAACTCCAGCAGATTGGGTCTCCTAGGCATTAAAACTGTGGGAACATACACAGTAGCAATAGATCTGCTTTTCATTTTCTAGATCCTCAATGACAACCATGAATATGGTGCAGCTATGTGCATAGTTGAAACTACTAGCTAAAAGAAAGCTTTGGATTAACTGGAGATTGTATTTACCTCTCTTATCCCTGCTTCTTTAATTAAAAGTCAAATTTGACCTTGATTATAACCATATATGCCAAGCATTGTACAAAATTAGGAATATAATATAAGAGGACAGGTAAGCATATGGTGACACATTTTAGGAATTTTAAATAATTTAACCACAGATATAATTTTTTGAGAAACTGCATTTCAACATTAGTTACCTCAATGAATTAATTCATCCATTCAATATAAATTTATTTATTTTTGAAAGAAAAAAATTCCTAGTTTCTTCATGTCCTTTTATTGTATGCCATTTACTTGTCTAAAGGAAAGGAAATATTATTAAGCATAATTTTGAACTGTATCCCAGTTTGAATGGCATGCTTAATCTCTGTTTTATCAATAGTATTTCATAGAACATAAGCCTGAAGAGATGATTATGTAAAAAATAACAACAATAATAATAATAATTAAAATCTGTAGGTAAATGTGTTTGGGAAACTGCACATCATATTATAATCTTGGAAATTCTCAGTATACATTAGCATTTGAGGCTCTGAGAAGTCCTTTAGTAAGAAGGGTTAAGTTAATGCATGATCCCCTAATGCATTGGGGCGCCCTGCTTTTGTGAGCACCATAATTGTCTGCAGATCTTGTTAAAACAGATTACTGAGACCCACCTACAGAGTTTCTCATTCATTATGTCTGGGATGGTGCCCAAGAAATTGTATTTGTGTTTCCCAGGTGATTCTCATGCTCTAGTGCAGAGACCATACTTTGAGGACAACTATACACAGACTGCCCTCCTAAAAAGATACTAAACTCCTAGGAGCTTGACTGAAATAGACACTAAGGAGGGTTAAGCACTGATAAAATGCTGAGGTGGTAGATCAGGAAGAGAGGCTGCTGGTTTCCTGTGCCATACAGTTGCTATCTGGAAGATCAGACCTCATTATTTCCATTATGTTGGAGGAGGGTCTATTGTCCTCTATCCATAAATACTGAGTAGCAGAACAGGGCTGGAGGCAAGGTTTTTTTATCATGTCATAGCCACAGCCACAGGGCTTCAGTCTTAGTCTTTGATATACCAGGGGGGGGAACAAGGTGTTTTCCAACCAATAATTTCTGAAGTAGAAAAATAGAGTTAGAGAAAAAGTTTTTCTTATTTCTCACTTTCATCCACTGACTGCCAGTTATTGATCATGTTCTGTGATGGTTAATATTATGTCTCAACTTACTGGGCCACAGGGTACCCAGACAGTTGGTCAAACATTATTCTGGGAGTATACATTTCTTATTGGTTCTTTTTATGTGGAGAACCCTGACTAACACAGGTTTTGGTAGTGAGAGTAATAGAGTAATCTAGGTTTTGATTCTAGAGTAATAGAATTTTAAGGATGAGCTTTTTGAATTAGTTCTGGTGTTTCTAAAATTGGCTTTCTAATTTGATTGTATTTAAAGATGCTAATGACTCTTTTTCAATAGTAAAGACAGCACTAATAGTTCATGGTTTAGTCTGGTAAAACAGATATGAAAAATATCAACACTGAATATTTTTAATTAACCAATTACAAATATCAATATCTAGATGACTGTGTATATAATATTAACAAACATTTTGGCAAAACAAGTATAAGGAGATTGACTGGTTGTTTCTTATGTTGTAAATGGGTGAATAAGACCCCCTTGTGGTGCCTTTAAAAATCATTCCAACACAAATGTGGAAATTACACTCAGAAAGGCATATGAAATTAAAGGATCTATTATACTCACAGGAGGCACAGGAGAGACAGGAGGCACAGCACACGACACAGAGGGTCATATGGCAAGAGATTCCTGGGATTGGGCTCAATTAAGTAGGAGAGAAGTTGAGAGAAAGAGAGAAAGAAAACAAATACCTATGGGCAAGTGTTATTACGGGAGTCGGGATTTCACTGGTGTGTTTGAATGTCACCAGGTCATAGTCACGGGACAAGAAGGGGAACTTATGGAAGGGACCAGCATTATCACACTGATGCACCTGGTTGCCTAGGCATGGTGCTCACAGACTATTTGTGGAGGTGTTGGGCATCACGACAATATAAAGTTGTAAAAAATTTACAGTACACTCCTGGTGTCACTGGACAAAGTGGAGAAAGAGAAAGATAAGCTCAAAGATTTGAATTCCCAGATCAAGATACTTATAAATTACTTGAAAGCTTCTATATGTGTCCTGAAGGAGACTCTTATTTCTAATAGCTGCAGGTCTGAGATTGCTGCAAATCAAACCCAGAATCTTCACATTGGTTCCCTGACCTGGAGAAAGGACTATTATGGTGAGAAAGGGCAAGTGGAAGCCAGTAGAACTAGCTCTACCTAGAAAACAGTAAATCAAATGCAATGGTACATTTCTGAAGGGATGGTAGAGATTTGTGCTACCATCAAGGATTGAAAGATGTAAGCGTGGTGATCCCCATCAAATCCCCATTCAACTTGCTTATTTAGCCTGTGCAGAGGACAGATGAATTTTAGAGAATGACATTGGACTATCAAAGCTTAACCAAGTGGTGACTCCAACTGCAGCTGCTATGCCAGATGCAATTTCATTGCTTGAGCAAATTAAGACACTCTATGGTACTTGTTATTGATCTGGCAAATGCCTTTTTTCTTCATTCCCGTTTATAAGAACCACTAGAAGTAGTTAACTTTCAGCTGTAATACCTCTTCACACAGGTATGCCAACTCTCCAGCCCTATGTCATAATCTAGTTTGCAGGAATCTTGATTTGTCATAATCTGGTTTGCAGGAATCTTGATCATTTTTACCTTTCACAAAATGGCACACTGGTCTGTTACATTGATGACTATATGCTGATTAGACCTAATGAGAGAGAGTTAGCAACTACTCCAAACTTATTGGGAAGACATTTGCATATCATAGGATGTAAATAAATCCCACAAAATTTCAGGCGACATCTACCTTAGTTAAATATTTAGGGGTCCAGTGGTGTAGAGTATGTCAAGGTATTCCTTTTAAAGTGAGGGTTAAGTTGTTGCCTCTGGCTCCTCCTACAACAACAAAAAAGAGGCACAACACCTGCTGGGCCTCTGGATTTTGGAAACAACATATTTCCAATTTGTCTATGTACATTCCTTTACTGAATGACCTTAATAGCTGCTAGTTTTGAGTGGGTCCTGAACAAGACAAGGCTCTGCAACAGATAACAGGTCCAGGCTGCTGTTCAAGCTGCTCTCGCATTCGAGATGTATAATCTAGCAGATCCAATGGTGACTGAACTGTCAATGCCAGGTAAAGGTGCTGTGTGGAGACTCTGGCAGACTCTATAGACGAATTGCAGAGGAGACCTTCAGGATTTTGGAGCAAAGACCTGCCATTCTCTGTGGATAATTATTCTCCTTTTGAAAAACAGCTGTTGTCCTGCTACTGGTCCTGCATAGAGACTGGATGCTTAACCATGGGTCACCAAGTTACCATGTGACTTTAGCTGTCTATTATAAATTGGGTGTTATATGACACATAAAGCCATAAAGTTAGGGAGGCATGGCAGCACTCCATCATCAAATAGAAGTGATATATACATAATTTGGCCTACGCAGGCAACAAAATCACAAGTTATATGAAGAAGCGGTCCAAATCCAAAATTTTATCCCTTCACTGTGAGATTAGAATATCAAAGTAGTCAGTCAGATGGGGTGGTCCCCAGGGCAGTCACCAATATGCTGATCCTAAAATTCCAAAGCCATTTCATAATTCAGATTATAAGTTAATGATATCGTTTTTTCCAAAGGCAGATGTTCCATCACACAATTTAAGCATTAAACGCATGATTTGGTTTACTATTGGCATATAAGATATTATCCAAACAGAAAATGCATTTCTTCTAGACAATTGTGTTCTTCATTCAAGAGGGTGTGTTTCACATAACCAATATATCCCACAGAATATGAATTAGCTGAGGTGGTTGAAATGCTGTGTCCTGTATGCAGGACACACAAGATAGGTTTCTAAGGATTCAGGTGTCACTCTTGCTCTTCCTTGCTTATTTCTTGTGGTGGCCATCATTTAGTATTGCTAAGAGTGGTATCAGCAGCTTGAATCTCACTTTAACCATTGAAATGGTATAAGTTGTTCAAAGAGTAGAGAATAGTGTCCAACTCTTAGGTCAGAAGAGTGGGCTGAGGGGTGCTAGTTTTGGCGAGACAGAGAACAGGGAGAGAGAGGCCCAAGCCAGGCACCATCTTAGACAAGAAGCTTTATTCCACAGTGTGGAGGGAGAACAGGTTAGATCAGCTCCCCCAAACAAAGGAAAGCAGGAGGTTTATAAGCCTTTGAAGGTTCTGGCAGAGTAATGGGCAATTTTGAAATCAGTGGTATGCAAGGTGACACAGCTCTTGTGGTCCACTAACATCTGGTCAGTTAGGGCATGGGCTTCTAATTACTGCCACCACTATATCAGTGCAAAGTCTTTCAACCCATAGCTGGCTATGGTAGCCCACAAGATGTTCCTTTGATGATAAAGTTCACACTTACCCCTTCCCAGGAGAGGAATTTCAATGACCAGTTCCCAGAGCAGAAGAGGGAAAGGGGAGGGGGAAAAGTGTGAAAAGTTGTTTTACATGGCTGTGCTGATTTTAAGCCAGCCATGAAGCCTAATAAGACGTAAGGGTTAATTTGGCTGATTCCTTGCAAGGAGGGCTCCCAGAAAGAGAGTTGACTAGTATTTTAAAATATATAAACTGTACACAAATAATTGTCTATTTTACTGTTAATAATTTAATAAATAAACAGGGACAGTTTTACTTCTTCCTTACTGATTTTTATATGCTTTATTTTTTCTTGCCTTATTATAATGGCTAGAACCTTTATTATTATGTTAAATAGAAGTTATGGAAGTGGACATTCTTGCTTTTTCCCTCATCCTAGAGGAAAATAATACAATATTTTACCACTAAGTTTAATGCTAGATTTGTGTTTTTTATAAATTCCATTTATCACACTGGGGAAGTTCTCAATACATGCTAAACTAGTCTATCATGTATTGGAATTGCACTTTGCCAAACAGTTTATGCATCTATTAAAACTGGCATTATTTTCTCCTTTTTTTCTGTTAATTTTATGAATTACATTTATTGATTTTTAAGTGAAAAACCAATTTTGCATTCCTAGAGTAAATGCAACTTGAGTTTATTACTCCCTTTATATATTGTTGGATTTGGTATGCTAATATTTTGTCAAACATATTTGTTAAGTAATACTGTTTGTCTAACTGTTATTTTTAATAATTATTAATGAGAAATATCTATTTGCATATTTTAAATGTCTTTTACAGTTTCAGTGAGGTAAACTTTGCATACAGTAAAATGCACAGATCTTAAGATCGTGATTAAATCAGTTTTGATACATGATTATGCCCATATAACCTCCACTTCAGTCAAGATATAGAACAATTCTATAATCCCACAAAATTCCTTATGCCTCTCTGCAATCAATCTCTACTCCTCATAGGCAAACACTGTCATAATCAGTTTCTATGAAGATAAATTTGTTCTGTCATGGCCAGAGCAGTGCCTAGTGAGGGACCGGCAGGAACAACATGTGTCTGTGGCTCAAGACTCTGCTCAGTTCTCACTAAACTATCCTTTTAATAATTCTGAACTCTTATAAATCCCCTAGAATAGAAGATGGTGCCATGGACACCTGAAGGGGTGGGATGATATAGACAGAAAAGCCACCACACCTTGTCAAGACATGGCTAAACAAAATCAGCCTGAATATTCCTCAAATTTCCCCATCCTCAGCACAAGCCATTATAGAAAAATCCCAGATCCTTATAACGTCCTTGGTGAGGATTGATTGAATTGTGTCCCCAAAGTTCATATATTAGAAGCTCAATTCCCACTGTAACTGTTGAAGGTAGGAAAACCTATTACGGTAATGATAGGTGGGGCCTTGCAGAGATGATTGGTTCATGCCCTCATGAATGGATTGAAACCATTTTTGGATTAGTGAGTATAGTTCAGAGGGCTTTGAAAGGAGAGTGCTTGAGGAACTATCTCTTTCCCCCACCATTTTCTGCCACATGAGACCCCTGCATTGCTGTAAAGCCACCGCCAAAGAAGACCCTCACCAAATGTGTTCCCTGGACTTTGCATTTCTCAGCCTCTGAAACTGTAAGCAGCAAATTTTGTTTTCTTATAAATCAAAAAAAAAAAAAAATCTTTACTCAAATGTAATCATATAGCATTTTTAAATGCCTTGCTTCTTTTGAACAAAACAGTTTTTGATATTCATCCATGTTGTTGCATACATCAGTGGTTCATTCATTTTTATTGCTGAGGAGTAATTTATTTGAATAAATATATCACAATGCTTTTCAAATCTATTATCCTCATGGAAATTTGTGTTATTTCTGGTTTGTCCCTATTATAAATAAAGGTGGCATAAACATTTTTGTATAAGTCTTATGTGGATAAATTTTTTCATTTATTTGAATAGGATATGTATCAGTAGAAGTTGTCAGTCATGGTGTAAGTGTATGTTTAACTTCATAAGGAAATATCAAATAGTAACAATGAATATTAAGATCATAGAGCAAAATAAGATGTTAATAATTTAGGTAAAGGACCTAGTATAACATACTGTATACGGTATCATGATCAAGAGAAAAATAATATTTTCAAATTAGAGAATGGTCATTAGCACAAGAAAAAGTATAATAGGCAGAAACCTTAATATATTTCTTAGGAATAATTTAATAATCTGAAGGAACAAAAATACCATTATCCTGTGAGCAGAACATAATGGAAATAGTCAGTCGAAAAGACAAAAAGGAAGATGGAAATTGTACCAGCTGCTTGTTATTATAAAAAGAATTCCTCATTTGGAAATCTTTATGTGGGATAACAAGACAATCCCAAGGTTTTAAATAGACAGAAAGGAATGGAAGAAAGTCAAACAGATGTTACAATTTTCTATGCCTTTGGTTCCTACACAAAAGAAATCTGATTTTGTTAGAGGAAGTAACTGAAATAAGTATAGATCCTGATCCTATACATCAGACCATTAGGTTTCAGGTTTGAACAATATCAGCCAACTGTATTTTGAATATAAAAGATGACCGAATCAATAGATTGGTATTCTCTGTTAGAAAAATTTGCATGGGCCATTTATTATGCCTATATAAACAGCCACTGACTTAAATGGCTCTATATTGGTTAACTTTAGAACTCAGGTACTGATTATGCAATGGGGCAAATTGGTACCATAACAAATGGAAATGGCACAGCAGAGCACCCATGTAAAATGGAAAGGATACATTATATTATAGGGCAAATACAGTTCTTCAAGTGTGTCATCCTTACATCATGAGGTTGCTACTGTTGAGATGTGCTTGCTGAATTTTGATTAGATCTGAGGGCTTTACCCTGGACAGAATTCACAAAGGACCAAAGCAAAGAGTCTGTATGGATGGAGGAGCTTTGTTAACAGCAGAAGGCACAACAGGGAAAGCTATTTTCTTAAGGGCCAAAGAAAGAAAGACATTAATAAGGGAAGGGAAAGGGAAAGACACACTTTGTAAAGCAGGCATGGCTATAAAACGAGGAATGGAGAAAGCAAGGGAAAACCAAGATTCAATGTACATTTACATGTACTCCTGGGCTATTGCTAATGGGATTCCCATAAAGTTTGCTGAATGAAAAGAACGTAATTACAGAGCTAACAGTGCTGAAGTGTGTGGGGTGTCAAAATTTGCAAGAATTGAAAAAAAAATTTAGTACGTGTAGGTCCTATCTCAGCCCATAAAAGGGAAAGACAGAACAATAAAACATAATGAGATGGGGGACCAATTGACTAGGAAATCTTGATTAAGGAAAGGAAAGAAATAAGGCAGTTGCTCATTGATTCTACAAAAACTTTTAAAATTTAGTAATCAGTGGGCCAATCAAATGGGTAAAAAGCAAGGAATTCTATAGGTAAACAGACTATGGACATATAATACATTATTTTTGCAACAAGGCCAAAATTCTAAAACACAAAATAGAAACAGGTACTACTTATGGGGATTATAGCTCAATATAAGTAACTCAGGTTAATTGTGTGGTATCTAGGTCTAAAGTGTGGGAAAACAATATTGCCTTACGTAGGTATTTATTCAGAAGTGAGAATGGCTTACCTCTCCTGTTGGATTAATGCTGATACCACAATAAATGAATAAATATAAGAAACAAAAAACTTGCCCTGCAGACACCAATTTATTGAAATCTACTCATGAACAATATATGGAGACAGATTAGGAAAGCAATTTTAATGTCAAAAGGATTTAGATAATCAAAATGGCCTTATTTGAAAATTCCATCTCACAAATATTTCCAATGCAATAGAAATTATTGAGAGATGGGATGGCGTCTTAAAATAAAGGTGAAAAAAAAGGCTTTTTTCTAAATAAGATACTGAAAATTGAGTGATTTATCAATCCAGTCAGTGAGAAAAATAAAAGAATAAAAGTAAATTTACAACCTTAGATACATATGGTCATTTTACAACCAGTCCCTATGATGGAGCACGGCAAAGATGATGGCACCCCTAAAATTACATTGCTATATAAGACTCTGTCTTACCAGTCTGGAGAGAGAGGCTCTCCAGTTGGCCTTGAAGAAGTAAACTGCAGAGATGTAAAATGCCCATGCCAAGGGTCACATGCAGACAACTGTGGGTGGCTTTTATGAGCTGAGGGCCTCAGTCAAACCACTGCAAAGAATTAATTCTGCCAACAGCCCGAATGAGCTTGCCAATGACCGAGCTGACATCTTGATTGCAGCCTATGAGAGACCTGAAAAAGAGGACCCGACCAAGCCATGCCTGGAGTCCTGCCCATGAAAATGTTAATATAATAAGCTACTAAAAGATGTGGTAATTTGTTATGGAAAACTAGAAAGCCCATACAGTTATTTTCATAAACCTATGGATACCTTATCTATAAAAGAAAAGAATCTGTTATGTGTCTAAGACTTAAACAACCCTAAAACTATAAATATGTTTATGTAATACTTGTATATATCTTATAAACAAGTGACATTTGTTCTGTACGAATCCCCGTTCACGAGAAGTATATGATACTGATAAGAAAGATGTCACTTGCTCGCTAGAATTTGAAGACACTGATAAGAATTACACAACCTTGAAAAAATATATTTGGCATGTTGAACTATATCCAGATCCCCAAAGATGGCATAAAACCCAAGATGACAACGCCACACCAACAACCAAGAGACATTCACTGAATGTCTCCTGGGGATGTCAGGTGAGTTGTGAATTATCTTACACTGGCTCCAAGGAAATTGCAACCCTTTTTGCAGATTAAGTAAAAGGGATCTTTACAGGGCAAGTGGACACTAGGACCTGTAATTGATGATGGTTGAGGCAGGGAGACTGAGACTGACTAACCCCTGAGAATAAAGTAATATACTTTCCTGCTTTGTTAGGTCACTCTGCCGTTTCTTTGTGTGTGGTAAAAAAAAAAAAAAACCCAAGATTTGTCATACCAACCATTTTTAAACATATAATTCCATGGAATTAATTGTATTCATAATGCTCTGCAATCAAATTGCTTAACTGAATGATTGTCTGATCATCACATTAAATTAGTATAAATGTGTGCATGGTAGATAATAAATGGTTCAAATTTATCTTGGTCAGCTCTTCTGATTGACATGTTCTAAGCCATTCTTTGTAGTAACACAAGTAAAAACCTAAATTCAAGGCAAATTCTCAAATATAATAGTTGGCATTTGGCTCAAAATCAACATGCATATTTTCTTAAATTCATTTCTAAGTATTTTATAGTTTTGATACTATTATAAATGGAATTTTTTGAATTTTATTTTGTAATTTTTTGTTAATAGTATAGAGGAATGCAATTAAATATTTTGTCTTGAGTCTGTATTGACTGGCCTTCCTATATCTACTTCTTAGTTCTAGTAATAGATTCCTTAATTTTTTTTTAAATAAACAATCATGCCATCTTTGAATAAAGACAGTTTTACTTTTTCCTATCCAACTTTTATGAGTTTTATTCAATTTTATTTTGTTTTATTATTTTTGCTTTATTGCACTAACTAGAACTATCAACAATGTTGAACAAAAGAGAACAAAATGGTTAACTTTTGCTTGTCTGAAATTTACTAGAAACGCTTTCAATATTTTACCATTAAATATGATGCTAGCTGCAGTTCTTTTTTAATAGAGGTTCTTTTTCAGAATGAGAAAGTCCTTTCCTACTGCTTGTTTGTTGAGAGGTTAATCATCAAGAAGTGCTGAAATTTGTCACGTGCTCTCTTTGAATTCTTCAAAAGCATTATAGGGTTTTTCTCTTTTTCCATTAATATGATTAACTGCAGTGATTGATTTCCCTATATTAAATCAAACTTGCATTGCTGAGATAAAACCCATTTGTTTATACTGTATTATCCTCTTTATGTATTGCTAAACTCAATTTGTTAATGTTTTGTCTCAGAAGTGGTTTTTTATCTCATTATTCTTTCTTTCCTGTCTTTTTTTGACTTTATCGAATTTTTTAAAAATTCTAGTTTACTTTCCACATGGATTTTTTAACAATACCTCCTTGTATTTTTCATGGTTTCTCAATGATTATATATTTTTTTACTTATCACAGTCCATTTAGAGTCAATATTGTATCACAGAAAATGCTATTCTTGATATACTGTTGTAATTGAAATTTACAGTTGTTATATGCTAATTTTTTTTGTTTGTTTGAAATATTTTTCTTTTTAAAAGCTTAATGGGAAAACAGCATTTGGTTTTAGACTTAACTAATACACTAAATGTGTTATGCCTCTTCATTTCTCCTTGTGTATCTGTGTTTCCATTTACTTTTAGTTCACTTCACCCAGTAGGACTTCCTTTAGTATTTCTTATGGATCAGTTTTCCTGGTGAGAAATTCTCAACTTTTGTTTATCTGAAAATGTCTTTATTTTGTCTTAATTTTTGAAGGGTATATTTGCAAGTCATGGAATTCTGGGTTGATAGTGGTTTTTTTATTCTTCTTATTTTTCCTGAAGAGACAGTATAATTTTTATGGTTCTCTATATGTAAGATGCTATTTTTCTCTGGCTGCCTTCAAGATTTTCACTTTATAATTGATTTCATCAGTTTGACAATAGGGTTCTACTTGTAGTTTTCTCTGGATGTATGTAGCTTGTGATTTGCTAAGCTTCCTGTATCTATAGGTTGTTGTCTTTCATTGTTTTTTAAAGTTCTCAGTAGTTATATCTTCAAATTTTTCTTCTGCTGCATTATCTTTTTATCTTCCCTGAGACTTCTATTGTGCAGACGTTAGACTACTCGGTATTTTTCCACAGATACTGAGCCTCAATATATTTATTTATGTTCAATATTTTTTCTTTGCTATTCACATTGAGTAATTTCCATTAATCTGTTTCTAAATGCATTGGCCTTTTCATCCTCCATCTTCAATCTTCCCTTAAGTACGTCCACTTAAATTTTTCATTTAAGTTATTGTATATTTCTAGTTTTTTCAGAGTTTTCACTTTTTGCTGAGATTTTCCGTATAATCATTCATTATGGCCATCTTTTCCTTCATATTCTTAGACATGTTTATAATAACTGCTTTAAAATGTGTGCCAGTATTACACCTGGGTCATCTCTGTGTCTGTTTCTATACATTGCTTTTTCTTTTGACTACAGGTAACACATTCTTGCTTTTTTGCAAGTCTAGTAATGTTTTTATTGAATGTGGGATTATTATCTTGGTGTTAAAAAACATAAAGTTACTGGCTAATAACCTTGAACATACAGCACTTTGGTCTTAACATTTCTTAAAGATACATCTATTTTAGTTCTGCCTTCAGTTTAAAGATATATTTTTTAGTCCTTTTTATGGTATTAGTGTGTAGGTATGCCCTTCTGTGATTTCAGTGGAAAACCCAAGATGTATGAACAAGACTCAGATGGCAAATTCTATCTCCCCTGCAGTTGACAGGAGCTAAAACATCCGCAGAGCTTTTTCATACTTTCAGCTATTGTTTTCCACTAAACTTAGAATTTTCCCTGTGCACTCAAAGGTCAGCCAAGTATTTGAAGATAATTTATATGCTGATTTGGTGACACTCTGTGGTTCTTTTCTTCTCAATTTTTCCAGTCAATTTACAGCTGATCTGCTAGCACCAAACTCTATCCTCTGATACCTCAAGCTGATAAAACAGCAAATTTCAACTTGAATTATACCTGCCCCATCCCATATGAATTGGGAAATGCCTTCAGAAGAAAAGCCAAATAAATGTGGATCTTCCCCAGTGTCATTTAATCTTTTCAGGGGTTGAATCCTCTATAATTTCTACCTGCTTTTGATCATTCTAAAGTGACTTTAAATTGGTTTATAGATTATTTTGTTGTAATAATTATTTGCAGGAGAGTGAGTCTTATACAAGCTACTCTATCTTTACCACTGTCTGAACTCATTTTTCCTCATGACAGTTATAGGCCCTTCTTTACTGTCATTTAGCAAGGAAAGTTCCCTTGAAGTCCACCAAGTCTCGACTGATTTTTATCACCACTATAATTAACTTAGTCTTTCTGCCTTGAGTTTACAACGATTTTCTTTTCATAGTCAGATAACTTACTAGCCTATTATTGGAATGTATTTGCCACATATCAATTCATTGAAATATTTGTCACCTATTATGTGCCAACTATTAAAAAAATTGTTGAGGATACAGCAGTGAACAAAACAAAAGAATTGTATTATCATAGAAAATCTATTTTATAGTATGATGAATAAAAATTTTTTAAAAACTAAATTACTTTAGAAATAAAGTATAGTAGTGTTCCCCCACCCCCAGCCATCTGTGGTTTTGAAAATATTAAATAGAAAATTTTAGAAATAAACAATTCATAAGTTTTAAGTTGCACACCATTCTGAGTAGTGTGATGAAATCTCATGCCATCCTGCTCCATCCTGTCCAGGACATGTATCATCACCTTGTCCAACACAACCAGGCTGGATACCTGCCCATTAGTCCATAGCCATCTGAGTTATCAGATCAACTGTCATGGTATTGAAGTATTTGTGTTCAAGTAATCCCTATCTTACTTAATAATGACTCCAAAGTGCAAAAGTAGCAATGCTGTCAATTCCAGTATGCCAAAGAGAAGCTGCAAAGTGCTTCCTTGAAGTGAAAAGGTGGAAGACGTATATATACAGAAGAAAAAACATAGTATATTTAAGGTTTGGGACTATCCCTATATCCCCCCTGTGGATGCCATAGTTTTAGGGGGGGGCTTGGAATGTATCCCCTGCAGATGAGGGGGACTTTAGAAAGAGATAAGTGCTATGAAGAAACAAAGTTAAGAAGGATACTTTGAAATTATACTATTTTTCTATTACTTTTTTTCACTATTGCTATCACTTCATAAATATATCATTAATTGATAACAATTCACAAAATTATACCATTTCTTTCCTTATATTTGTCTAATAATGTCCTAATTCCTTAATGACATTAATTATACCTGTCATTCATTTTTGTGATTTTTTTCTATGAAAGTTCTATTTTTATTTTTTTTAATTTTGGAGTAATATTGTTGCTTTCACAGAAATTTTAATTACATAACTTTTAGGAAAGCTGATGTTTTATATTTTATATTCTTCAATCCATTTATGAATATTCATCAATATTCCTTGAATAAAATATCTATTCTTTAATTTACATTTTTTTTCCTACTGTTCTAAAAAAAATCTGCCTTTTTAGGAAAATGAATAAAATTGATTTGTTCCATGCTTACAATGAAGCAGAGTGAAATTTCTGACTAAGCAGAAGAAAACTACTTCCAAAGTTACCAGACCTGATGCATAAACATAAAGAGTCACATATCTGTACTAAATGAGTGCCATAAAGAAATTTTCTTTGACTTTAGGACAGATTGTGTTTGCATGTGTGCATCTATTATGTTAAGGTGTTTTTCAACAATTTGGCTTTCTTTTGCTTTATGTTAAAAGTTAATATTGATATACGTATGAGCAGGATAAAAATTAATTTTACATAGTAACAGCTAAGATTATCTTTTTTTTTTTTTGTCCTTTTCGTGACCGGCACTCAGCCAGTGAGTGCACCGGCCAGTTCTATATAGGATCCGAACCCGCAGCGGGAGCGTCGCAGCGCTCCCAGCACCGCACTCTACCAAGTGCGCCACAGGCTCGGCCCAGCTAAGATTATCTTAATCTTAGTAATAAATAGCGTATTAATTGCTGTAGTTATCACTTTTTATTTTTAAATTAGTCTTTTCCTCCATCTTCCTCATCTTTTTTCAACATTTCTTTATTTTGAAAGAATTTTCAAAATAGTGAGGAGTTTCTATGAAATCAAGTGTTGGACTCAGTACTTGTAGATAGGCTACTGTTTGCTCTCCTGCTGGTTGTTCCTCCAACCATCATTCCCTTGCATTATGCCTGCCTCTTGATTCTTCTGCTTTCTCTTTCTCTGTACTAGGAAAAATCAAAGACCTGCCAGCCTTTCGCTAATTCTCAGGCTGTGTCCACATTATACTAGAAACAGCTTGGGCAATTCAGCCAAACAGGTGGTCAATTCAGTCACACCAAGAGTTCAACATATGTCTGTTCTCACTGTATTGATTGGTTTCATAAGATGAAGCTGTCAGTGTTATAATTTGAAATAGACACAAACTCATTCTGACTCAATCTGAACTTGAGCCATTCAGGAGCACAGACCAGTGAGTCCAGGGCCTCCAGTTTCAGCCTCTCCCTTATTGTCCTGTTTCAGTCCTCCCTGGGTTAGCTCTACTACAATGTTCTGACACCAAGAAGGAGTCTTTAACCCTATTCTTTTTATTTGTTTTAAAAAGTGATGGGTGAGATGGGAGTATAGGCTCTTTTAAGTCTTAAAGTCATAACTTCATGGGACATTAAAGCAGGAGGACAACCTAGTGTTCACCTTATTGATTTTCAGATTTTGATCATTGGATTTCTAGTCATCTGTCAGAGTTGTCTTGGAGGCTAGTAGGTCTGTGTGCATGGCTGGGTTGGGTGGGGGTGGGAGGTAGGCAGCATGGCTTAAGGGATGTTCAATGGACTGTATTTTCTGCCATTTTCAAGCTTGTTACTGCTATTTCCACTTTACTGGCAAAGATATTGAGGCACTTAGAGGGTTAAGTAACTTATACAGGGTCATACAGCTAATTACATGCTACATCCAGGACAAAATTCAGGTTTGTAGAGTTCTAAATTCTCAGCTGGGTGTAAGAGATTTTCTGTCTTTAAGAATCCAGATGAAAATTCTTTGTAAGCGTAGAATTTAATCTTATTTATTGACACATTGGTAAAGGGAAAGGTAAGGAATTAAGCAATATTAAGTATGAATTTGAAAATTTGAAAAGAAAATGCAAATATTAGAAACATAAAATTTTACCTAATTCATATCTTAACTGCAAATTATTCCTAAAAAGGCAAGAGTTTAATTAATAACTGTCTTTCGAATATGTCAAAGTATATAATATATGTAAGTACGTAATGAACCAAGTCTCTAATTTCAACTTTCAGAAATTAAAAATTAATGCAAAAGCTCCATTCCACTAGTAAAATTAAATTCTCTGGAGATGTACACATTCACAAGCTATAGTTAAATCATGGTCCTTAGAACACACTAACATTTCTATTTCCCTTTGGCGTCAATTCTTGGTGTTCACTATTCTAAAAAAGAAACAGTTATGGATGAACTAGTCAAAGCTATATCCTTAGGCACCTAAAAGAATTCCTATAATTATAAAGGCAGGGATTCTAGCAGGCAGCTAAAAAGAAAAAACAAACAAACAAACAAACATAATTTAAGAACTAATGAGAAGATTTTCTAGATTTCTTCTTTTTAAACCTTGACCTGAGAACAGCTTAATATAATGTTAAGGTTAAGATATCACTAACTCAATTTCTAAATTTTCTTAATAACTTTTCTTTTGTGAGGACTATTACTCCATCTCCTGTATGATTTCCATTCCTTTACTATAATAATTTTCCCCAATTGTATTTTATAATTATATATTTTTGTTCATATGAAACAAAATTTTTATTACTGGTGATATATTATTTAAATATCTCAAATAAAACATTTCATAATTTTCAACTTTAATTCATCAAATCTAATATATTATTGTCTGTGAGACAAATTATTATTTTATATACCACTTAAAAAGGAAAAACACTGCTGCTTAAATTATAACTAAATTTTTATCTCTTAGCATTTTATATTATCCTTAAAGGAAGAACTGTTTTAGTAATATTTAGACATAATTTGTAATCATAGTTACTGTTGTACTTGTGCAAAATAATTTGGTTAAAGTAGGTCTAAAATTTCTTCTCAGTATTTTATTCTTTTGAATTGCTTTTTAACTGAGTCATTAATTTTTCTCTCAATATCATTTTCTTTGCAATAAAGAACAACAGCTGCGCAGTGTTCCTTAAAGTAATAAAATTTATTCTAAACGAAACATCATGAATCCTAGAAATTTTAACACTAGCACTTCCTTTATCCCGCCAGGAATTGTCAACAAGTTGTTTTCCAACAAGTTTTGAATATCCTGCTATCTTAGGCCCTAATAATAATAGTACTTGATCTTTGCAAGAAATTACAGAATTTTAATTATTCATAAGACAATTTATATTTGCCTCCTTGATACAAATTAATACCCTGCTGTTCTGTTTCTATAACTTACTGCATATACAATAAATTTTTGTTCCAATGGCAAATGATCATGTATAATCTTTCTGATGACATTTAAAATGTCAGTTAAATTTAATATATGTGGCATGAGCAGTACTGATAATTACTTTTAAATGGCATCAATATGAACAGCTTTGACTAAATTCATCTATGTGCAGGACATGATAGGAATTATAAGATTCTAGTGACTATACTTCACAGTTGTGAGCACCATGCTCAGCCAGTGAGCGAATCGGCCATCCGTATATGGGATCCGAACCCGGGGCCTTGGTGTTATCAGCACCGCACTCTCCCGAGTGAGCCACGGGCCGGCCCTATACTTCACAGTTGAATTTCAGAGATGCTAAAAATGAGTGGTGAGTGTATCCTAGAATCAATAAAATAATATAATAGAACAATATATTTTCAAGTAGACTGTATCTGAATGAAACATTAATATTTAAAATAGAGCACCTAATCTCTGACAATGAGAAAGAATTAAATTTTTGATGCCCCTAAAAATTTCCAGAAACAAACATAAAAATTCCATTTCATTTTCAAGCACCTATAAAATTTACTTCTCAGTAACACTATCACACAGGGTTCTCATGATACGTCAAGGTATCATAAAGAAAAGTTAATGAAAGAAACACAAACTTTGGGATCAGTAAAGGCTGGTATAAAAAAATACTGGTCTCCGTTGACAAAGGAAATATTAATGAACTTTTCTGATCTTCACCATCTTCATTGGTAACGTAAGTGTAGTAATGTTCCCTTCCAAAGTCTTGTCAGTGTTAGAGATAATGTAAGGTCTTTTGCACCGCACCTGGCACATTGCAGGCACTTAATATATTTCTAATACTAATGTTAGGAGAAATAAGAATCTTCTACAAATGAGTATAAAAAGTCAGTTATGCTTGGGCACAAAGTTACAAAGAGAAAGAATAAGTTCTAGTGTTTTAGAGTGACTATAGCTAATAATATTGTATTGCATATTTCTAAATAGCTAGAAAAGATCTTAAACATAATCACCAGAAATAAATGATAAATATTTAGGTGATGGATATGCTATCTACCCTGAGTGAATCATTACATAATACATGTATGTATTAAAAAATACAGTGTACCCCATAAACATGAACAATTTTAAAAATTGAAAAAATAAAATAACATTTAAAAAGTCAGTTGTGCAACCTGGTTTGATTTGGGGATTGTAGTGAATTGAAGCATTACATTTACTATCTTAACTTAGGTACTTATTCTGATTCTAATCCAAAAGGACATCCTGTTTAAAGGAGAAGCAGAGAAATTAAGCCAGCTTAGCAGAGACTAGTTTTGCCTCCTACCTCTAAGTACACAAAGCTGTACAGAAGCATGATTGTGCAATGTCTTTGGGCCATGGCTGTAGTGTACATGAAGAGTACATTGAATACAAGTCTGCAGCATAAATATCACATTTCACAATGAAGAGATTCAAAAGAAATTTTTCCCCAACCCCAAGGCAGATGTTATATTTAGCCATTCTTGCTTGTTTGTCCAAATTTTACTTTCATATCATAAATGGAATTTTTTAAGACATAATATATTAAATAAAATCTGTTTTGCCAAAATATATTATTTTAAGTTAGAAATCAACACTTTAGATAATTTGATTGACTTTCTCAGATGATTACATTTTAACCTGATAACAAGAAAAGTATAGATGAAAAGATAAATCAATTGTACAACTGGCTTAGCATTTCTGCATAGGGAAAAAGAGATTACAAACGGTTTTAGGAAGATATTTACTAAATAATGTGAGTTCAACCATCTAGTCATGGAACTTTAATATGGTTGTCCTAGAAATACTAATAATTTTGCATCTTTTTAAAACCAATGTGGAATTAGCTGCTTATCATTCACCAAATTCCATTCTCCTGTCTTCCCGTATAACTTATCTGTGGCTGGCCACATATTTGACCAACTAAAGTACATATCCCTGCCTCTGCTGAACCTCATTAATGAAGTGCGAATAGAATTTGTATACTTCTTGGATTTAAGACACTAGGTGCACCTTCTCAATGCCCTTTTCTTCCTTACTCCCTGCTGGAACTGAGCATGGTAGAAATCCAGTGTCCACTATTTCAATGATGACCATTCTGACTAGGCCACAGGGTTTGGGAAGCTAAAGCCCACAGGTCAAATCTATCTCATGTTCTTTTCTTATGTGTTTGCAAGCTAAACATGATTTTTATATTTTAAAGGATTTATAGCACACACACACACAAAAAGAGCACAATATGGAACAGAGACTGTATGTGACCTGCACAGCCTAAAATGTTTACTACATGGCCCTTTACAAAAAAAGTTTACACATCTGTGCTTTGGAATACAGAAGACCAACAACTTGGAAGAAATATCAGTCTCTGAATGACCAATTAAATCATATCTGGCAATCTAGACAGCTTATAAAAGTGTATAACATGAAATAGAAAAAAACTGACAGAGATATCCCATTACACAAGAAAAATCAATATGAATGACAGCTGACTATTCACAAGAAAGAGTGAAAATAAGACAATGGGACATCTTTAACTCTTAATGTGATGAGAGGGGGAAAAAAGTCAACCTAGGTTTGTCTACCCAATGAAAATGTCCTTCACAAATGAAGGTAAAATAAAGATATTTTTATAAAATAAAAATTGAGTGATTCTATCATCCAGCACAACTATACTACAAGTAGTGCAAAATGGTTCTCAAGCTGAAGAGAAATAATATAAGACAAAACTGTGAATGGGCAGAAAGTTATGAAGAACCCCAGAAGTGGTAAATATTTAGAAAAATATAAAATATCCTTGTTGTTATTATTATGTGTATATACTTTTTTAAAAAAATTTATTTTTATTTTTTTATTTATTTTTATTTTTATTTTTATTTATTTATTTATTTTTTAAATTTTATTTTGTCGATATACATTGTGGCTGATTATTGCTCCCCATCACCAAAACCTCCCTCCCTTCTCCCTCCCCCCCTCCCCCCCAACAATGTCCTTTCTGTTTGCTTGTCGTATCAACTTCAAATAATTGCGGTTGTTATATCTTCTTCCCCCCCCCCCCCGGTTTGTGTGTGTGTGTGTGTGTGAATTTATATATTAATTTTTAGCTCCTACCAATAAGTGAGAACATGTGGTATTTCTCTTTCTGTGCCTGACTTGTTTCACTTAATATAATTCTCTCAAGGTCCATCCATGTTGTTGCAAATGGCAGTATTTCATTCGTTTTTATAGCTGAGTAGTATTCCATTGTGTAGATGTACCACATTTTCCGGATCCACTCATCTGATGATGGGCATTTGGGCTGGTTCCAACTCTTGGCTATTGTAAAGAGTGCTGCGATAAACATTGGGAAACAGGTATACCTTCGACTTGATGATTTCCATTCCTCTGGGTATATTCCCAACAGTGGGATAGCTGGGTCGTATGGTAGATCTATCTGCAATTGTAAGCTTCTGCACAGCAAAAGAAACAATTAAAAGAGTTAAAAGACAACCAACAGAGTGAGAGAAAATATTTGCAAAATATATATCTGACAAAGGATTAATATCCAGAATATATAAGGAACTCAAACAACTGTACAAGAAGAAAACAAGCAACCCAATTAAAAAATGGGCAAAAGAGCTAAATAGGCATTTCTCTAAGGAAGATATCCAAATGGCCAACAGACATATGAAAAAATGCTCAACATCACTCAGCATCCGGGAAATGCAAATCAAAACCACATTGAGATACCATCTAACCCCAGTTAGGATGGCTAAAATCCAAAAGACTATGAACGATAAATGCTGGCGAGGCTGCGGAGAAAAAGGAACTCTCATACATTGTTGGTGGGACTGCAAAATGGTGCAGCCTCTATGGAAAATGGTATGTGTATATACTTTTAAATTAAAACAAAACAAAACAAAACTATTGGCTGCTAAAAATAAAATAAGAATAATGCATTGCACTGTAGGGTATATGACATATATTGAAGTGAAATATAAGAAAATAAGAATAAAAAAAGACAGATGTGATTAATAGAATTGATTGTGAGGTTTTTTACAGTATTTGTAAAGCAATATAATATTATTTGAGGTGAGACAGGAGTGATTTAAAGATTTATAATGCATCTTTAGAGAAATCACTAAAAATAACACAAAGGGTTATAGAGAAAAAGCTAATACAGAAGAAAACATGACATTTTAAAAAATATTTGATTCAATCAAAAGAAAAAATAGCTGAAATAAGGAAAAATGAGATAAAAACCAAACATGAAAATGGAATACTTAAACCTCGCGATAGCAACAACACTACATTCAATCTGAATTAATGTACATTCCAGCTCCTGTTAGAAGGCAGAAATAGTGTAACCAAAAAAAAAAAAAAAAAAAAATGACCTGTCTATATGGAGTTTATATAAAACATATTTTAATTTAGAAGATACAGACAGGTTGAGGTTGAAAGTGAAGAATTAGAACATGGTATATCATATAAGAACTAATCACGAGAAAGCAAATACGTCTATATTAATTTCTGATAAAGTAGAATGCAAGATAAAGTGTATTACTAGCAGTGAGGAGAAATATATCACAATGGTAAAAATATCAACTTATTCAAAAGACAGCCTTATAACACCAAGGTCAAGGGTTTGGATCTCCATATCAGCCAGCCGCCAGAAGACATAACTATTATCTATGTATTCGAGAGTAGAATTTGAAAGTAGAAGAAGCAAAAAAGGAAACCGACTAATTCACAATTACAGTTGATAGAAGAGAAGATGAAAAAAAAAAAACCAGAAAAAAATACAGGAGTTTTAAACAACACAAACAACCAGCATATTGGTATGCTTATAGAATGATTAAGTAGGAAGCAAGAATTGATGTAGTAGGAGAGAGGTGTGAGAACAGGTGAAGATTTTTTTTTTCCTTGAGTTGGAAGAGGAAAGGGATTGGATTAGACAGCAGCATAGCTTGTTCATCTATAGACTCTCTATTCCAGAATAATAGGTGGGAAGATAAATGTAGTAGACAGTCTCTTGGGATTCCAGCAGCATCCCTACTCCTGTTACACTTTCTGCTGTACTGCATGTAATCTGGAGTATTATGTTTCTCAAACCTTCTTGACAAATATTCTACCAATGAGAGGTATTTGTGTATCATTTGGAAATAGAGAGATGAGAGCAGGAATATGGGCTTTTCATATATAGGGTTTCCCATAAGCTTCCAGGCATCCTCCTGCACATAACTCACCTTAGCATTGCAGGAGGCTGAGGACTTCTGTGATAGTTCTTTGCAATCTTCTACTCCTGATTTCTTGACTCCTAACAGAATCGTCCCTAACCTTCACTCTGCCAGTCCTTTCAAATTCCTGTGTTAAATTCTATTTTTCTTGAAATATATAAACTAGGTTTTGTTTTCGTGACCAAATTCTATATGATATACCAAAATGTATGGGTATAGAGACTGGTAGGAGATTAACTTTGGTGGTATGAGTCTGTAGAAGTTCTCTTCTGATTGCTCACAGTTTCTCAGTGGAATGGAAAGTAAGGTCACAAGCTGAATTTAAGGGTGAGGGAGGAAGGGAATGAGGAGAAGGTATAAAAAAGTTCTTTAGGAGTATGGTTAAAAGAATTAATTATGATTACTGGGCAATATAAAGGATGCACCTGAGGCTTTGTGGTTCTGGATTTAAAGTAAAACTGGTCAATGTGATTTTGTGGTTTTCCTCAGCTACACTCATAGGCCACAGGTAAAATTCTAAGACTATTGACTGTATGGGCTAAACAGGTCAAGAGTTTTCAGCCTACATACAAGGCTATAAACAAGTTTTTAAAAATACCAATGCTTGTCGTATCCCTCAGAAATTCTGATTTAATATAGTAGAGTGGAACTGGTCATCAAAAAAAAAAAAAAAGTTAAATACCTGCGAGATCCCAATGTAAGTCCAAGTTGGAAAGTCACTTTTAGACTGTAAGAATTTCTGAGTTTTAAAATCTGTGTCCTATTTATATTTTTATTCTTAGTGCTTGACACAATGTAGGCAACCAAAAAAAATGTTAGTTGAACTGAAGAATAAATGTACAAAAAGTCAGGATTTGACAATTATTCTTCATCTCGTTAATTCCCTACTTTGAGTGATTTCTTATACATTACCCTGTAGGAGATTGGATTTAAATGTAGTTATGCAATTCCTTACATCTCCCTTAGAGAATGGGCAGTTAAAATATTAAGGATTAAAAATGTGTGGCATAAGGTCTCACAAATTGTTGCCAGAGACAATCTACTGTCTCATACATAGATACCTGAGGTAGAGTTGGTTTGTTGGACAATACACCCATTTCCTGTTTTTCCTAATCACACAGCTAGACTATATTTTCTGGTTTCTCTCAGAGGAAGACATGACATGTGACAGAATTCTAGCCAATAGAATGGGAGTGGAGGTGATGTACACATATGGCCGTAAGTCATAAAATCTCTCTTACAGCCAGTCTTGCTCTTGCCTGTCCACAGGATCACACCAGATGGAAAAGGTAAACGTGGAAAACACACTTGGAGCCCAGGAGGGAAGTATCCCGGGTCTCTGAATCATCACTTAGAAGAAAATTGCTCCAAGTTAGGAACAATTGCTTTGATGTGAGTAAGATGTGAACTTCTATTGTGAGCCATTATATACTCTTTTTATGTTTATGCAATATTGAAAGTTATTTGTTATCATTGTTTTTGTAAAATGTCTCCCTATAATTAAATATTTTCTCTAATCCAGCTTACTATTACTGGTGACAGACATCTTTTTATCTCAAGTGTCATTTTTCAGCTAGAAAAAAAAAAAAAACAGACGAAGAATCATAAGTGGTGTGCTCTTGGCATTACCTATGATAGCATTACCTATTTAGTGAAGTTCCAGATTGTGGGTCCCAGAGTAATGCTTCTCAGACAAAATGTGTGCATTGGAATCTTGTTAAAACCATTTTCTAATTCAGTAGGTCTGGTGTAAGGCCTCAGAGTCTGCATTTCTAATAAGTTCTCAGGTGACACCCATGTTGCTGGTCTGCAAATCACACTGTAAGGAGCAAGGCTGTAATCAGCGTCATTCAGTCTATAATACTTTGGTCTTACAGCCCTAGGAAATGTACATCGTTGTATGTTGTAATGTTGAGTTGCTGTGATTTTTAGCATCCTTGTTTGTAAAAGAATAAAAATCAATCAATCAATATAAAAATTTTTTTCTTAGCAAATAGTAAAGGAAAAATGATTCTTACCTCCTCAATATGCGGACCAAAACATTTTCTTCATCAGTTAATTATTGCTTACCTAAGATGTCAAGAATGTTTACTTCTTTCTGAAACTGAAACATGAGAACTCATTTTTTTTCTGTCATACAGTTTATTTAATGAATTTTTAATTTAATTACCTCTACATGGAAGATAGGAACATGGCCTCAAACTGCCCCAGGAGCTCCAGAACTGCTGGTGCCATTATGCTTCTGAAGAACTGGGACCCAAAACTAATTTTCTTAGATTCCAGACGATAAAAATATTAAGCATCAGTCTCCCCCTTTTTGGTAGCGAGTCACAATGGACGTCAATTCCCTGACCCTCATCATTCCTGTGCTATTCCTACATTTTTCTGGTACTCTTTGCACAGATGTAGCTAGGCAAAGAAAGGTTAGGTAATTTTCCCTCTGCCTGCTGTACAGTAGAAAATTTTATCTTCTTTAGATAAGGGGGGCATTTGGTATAATTAAATAAGTAATCTAAGGTAATATAGATTACTATATTGGATGGTAATATAGATTACTATATTGGATGGTAATATAGATTACTATATTTGGATGACAAGGGAAAAAAATTAAGAGTATTTTTTCCCTTGTCATCCAAAGTACAGTTCTGGGGGAAAGAAACGAAAAGTTTCACAACTTAAATACAGGTGAGTAACAGCAGTTTTGAAAGTGATATTTGTTGTTATTGTTGTATTGGCAAAGTATCTACTTATCATAAATATTTGATCTAATTATAGACACTAGTACTGTTAAGAGACACTATTTTATTTCAAGTGTCACTTTGCACCCAGAACAAAAGACAGAGGAAAAATTATAAATGGCACGCCTATGATGAAAATTATGCAAAAGGAGAACAAGAAACTGATTTCAACTTAAATTATGAATCCTAGGTCCTACTGCTCTTTGCTGAGTATGTTTAACATAAAGAATCTTATCCTGGATTTTTCTACAGTGAAGAATAGTGGCATAAAATCTGGCACAAGGTATTGCTGCTGATTGGCTTAGTTGGTGTTGTGGCTGCTGTGCTGCATCTCACATCCTTTCAGGTGGAGGTGCTCATTACCCCAGGTGATGGGAATGCTAACCACTGAGGGCTCTCAGCTCACTCTGCTGGAATTGTTTCTTCTCTGGCCATACCCACTCTGGAGATGTGTGGGAGGCAGCCTTTATGCAATGACTGGCTTATACAGACAGTATATGGCCCAAGCTCTCTGCCTCAAGGTGGGACAACTCCAGAGGATCATACCAACTCCAGAGCTCCTAATGGGATTAGTGAGGACTTTGATGTAACTGCATCAATGTTCAACATCTCTTTGCTATTGATCAACTCTCTGACTGGTGTTGATCCCAGAAATGCTCCTCCCAGAAATCTCAGAATCTCAGAATCTCAGTCTGTTTCTCAGATAACCAAATTCACAACATCTTATAAATTCTAGAAATATAAATCAAACCAGTGAAGGATATTGATCTTGCTTAGTACACATGTTAGATAAAATAATGATCCCCCAAAGATGTCCACGCCCTAATTCACAGAACCTTTGAATATGTTGTCTTATGTGTCAAAAGAGACTTTGCAAGATGTAAAGAAGGTAGGGATCTTGAGATAAGGATATTATATTAGATTACCCAGGTGAGCCCAATGCAATCACAAGTGGCATTATAAGTGAAGAAAAAAGGCAGAAGAGAGTCAGAGAAAGGTATGTGAGAACCGAAACAAGGACAAAGTGATGCAGTGTGGGAAGGACTCTGCCTTCTATTGCTGGCTTTGAAAACAGAGGAAGGAGCCACAAGCTGAGGAATGCAGGCAGCCTCTAGAAGCTGGATAATTAGGGAGACATATTCTCCCCTAGACCCTCAAGGAAAAAATGCAGCTCTGCAACACTTTTTAAGGACTTCTACAAAACTGAAAGATAATATATTTGTGTTGTTTTAAGCCACTAAGTTTGTGGTATTTTTTTACAGCAGCAATAGAAAACTAATATAGTATATTTCCTATTTATTTTTCTAAGGAAATAATAGGGTGGTTAATTTTGATATGTCCTTGCCATTATCCCATATCATTAATTCTGATAATAATAATGTAATCTAAATAAAATAATAATAACTCCCACTTAGGTATTTACAACATGACAGGCACTATGCTAAACAATTCTTTCACCCCTCAAATCTAATCTGTAATTAAGAATTATTGTGTCCATGTTTTATGTGAGAAAACTGTGGCTTAGAGAGACTAAGCAACTTGTCCAAGATAGCAAAACTGAGGAGTAGTGATTTAAAACAATACTGTATTGGTTTCTTATTGCTGTGCTAACAAATTACCATAAATGTGGTGACTTTACAACACAAATTTAGTATCTCACAGTTCTGGAAATCAGAACAGGGTTTTATGAATCTAAAATCATATCAGCAGGGCTGTGTTCCTCCTGTAGGCTCTAAAAAAGAATGCATTTCCTGCTCTTTCCAGCTTCCAGAGGCTGTATGTTGCTTGCCTTATGGCCCCCTCCCATCTTCAAAACTACCAATTGCCCTGACTGCTACTTCTGTTTCACATCTTCGTTCATCTCTGACTCTCTTACCTTCCTCTAGCACTTAAAAAACATTTGGGGTTACATTGGGATCTCCCCTGGATAATCTATGATAATTCCCACATGTTAAAATGCTTAGTGTAATTACATCTCCAAAGTTCCTTTTTACTATGTAATGTAACATATTCACAGATTAGAACATGAGCACCTCTGGGATGACCAGTATTCTGCCAACCACAAATACCTCCCACAAATTCCTTCTAAAAATTATGTACTTAAGAAATTAAATTTATTTAAAGCTGTTTGTAGAGCTATATGTGATTTTCAGTATCTTCTGAAAGACATCTAATTTCCACTTTTGTAATTGGAATGGATATGTGACAGGTAAAGGGACATGAAGAAAGGATATGAACTGAAGAAAGAGGAAACAGAGATTGAAGGAGTCAGGATGTCTCCTTTTCCCCAACGTTTGTTTATTTATTTATTTATTTCTATTTTTATTTTTATTTATTTATTTTTTAAATTCTAATTTATCAATATACAATATAGTTGACTTTCATGTCCCTTTACCAATTCCTCTGTCCTTCCTCCCTCTCCTACTCGCCCCATCCATTTCATATCTGTTCACTTGTCTTAACAAGTTCAAGAAATTGTTGTGATTTTTGTCTTCTCTGATACCCCACCACCATTTGCTTGTATATTTGTTGATTGATTGACTTTTAGCTCTCACAAATAAGTGAGAATGTGTGATATTTCTCTTTCTGTGCCCTACTTATTTCACTTAATATAATTTTTTCTAAGTCCATCCATGTTGCTGCAAATGGTAGTATTTCATTCTTTTTTATAGCAGAGTAGAATTCCATTGTGTAGATGTACCACATTTTCCTTATCCACTCATCTGATGATGGACATTTGGGCTGTTTCCAACCCCAATGTTTATTTAAACAATGTGTTCCCTTAGCATCTTTACTTACTTCTATTACAGAATTATACTGCTTGCCTCCCTCCAAAATTTATCATTTTGAGGTCTCATATAGACACTCATTTATTTACTTAAAAAATGTTTTAGAGTGCCTGCTAAGTATCAGAGAGTGTACTGGGAGTTGAAAAACTCCAGAAAATAAAAGAGGACAAGAGGACATGGTCCTTGCCCCATGACAATTATAACCCAAAGAAGAAGACAAAAAGTAAACAAAAAAATTATGTGTCATCTAAGGTGTCATTGACACACACACACACATGGATTATCCTCAATGAGAGAAATATATACATATATTTATTAAATACATATATAAAATACATATATAAATGTAAGTATATATTCCTCTTATCTAGAATAATGCCTAAAACATATTTGATATTCTATAAATATTTGTTAAATAAGCCTACATAGAGAATTTGTTTGCTATAACCATATCTACAGACACACAATTAGAGTGATCACTTATAATTGTCAAGCTATCAAAACATTATAAAATGTTGTAACAACTGTAAAGCTTCTTAAGGGACAAGGGAAAGGGAACTAACTTTTTTTACGTACCAACTATGTTTCAGACACTGAGCTAAATGCAGTAAAAGCAGTACAATGTGAGAGTTAAGGGTATGGCTTTGGAGTGAGCCATGTTGGAATTCCTATCTGTGTGACCCTGAGAGAGTTAATTTTAATCTTTATTTCTTCATAAGTAAAACAACAATAATAAAGACTGTGATATAAAGCAGCAGAAAATGGATGTCTGCCTGACACAGAAGTTCTCAAAGATATTAATTATTATTTGTATTATTTAATTTATCCCATGTAACCCCTGTGAGGTCAATGTGATAACCTCAATTTTCTAATGAGAAAATTGGATTCAGAAAATATAAGAAACTTGTCCACCATTCACCTAACTATAGACAGCAGAGTAAAACAGCCTGTCTCATTTCAAAGCCTGTGTACTCTTCATTTTTCCCTGCTGCCTGTAAATTTACTTATCTTACAGAATTGCCAGACCTGAGCTGTTTCTTCTGAAATGAATTCTTCACCCTTCCTCTGCTCTATCGCCTATTGTCAGAGATCTGACCTGTGTAAGATGTGTTTCCTGTGCTCCGATGTAAGATGGTTTTTGTTTTGGTTCAGACAGTGGGAAGATCAGAAGAGAGACTGGAGAGTGGGGAGGGAGAGCCAGAGTAATTTTTGCATCCTTGGTGGGGGCATCAAATCCTTCATGACTCCATCTACTGCCCTTAGGATGGACTCTGGTTAACAATGCCTCTTTCATTTGATTCTCCATCCTAGACATAACTGTGCTTCTTGCAGTAAGGATAATTGTGTGAATATGTTTTTTTCTGTGTGGACTACAAATATATGTTTGCCTTTTAGACTTTAGACCAATTAAATTTAGCAGTTTGTTTGAGTAAAGACTGATTCATGAATTGGGCAGCACTCAAAATCAGAGGAGGATGAGAAAGCTCCACTGAGCAGCATGAGCAGCAAGCTGTTGCAGGCTGAACACAGAAGCCAGGTAGAGAAATCACCTGATTGGCTACAATGAGGAGGCTGCCTTATTTGGTTATGGTGTGATGAGTTGTCTGCCTGTGATTGGCTGAAAACTGATGGCTTGTGATTGGCTGAAACTTGATTATTTTTTTATGTTCCTAAATTAGGTTTCAGTTTGTTTATATACTAAATTAGATTGGGATTTATTATGTTGGAACTCAAAGTATAGAGCCAGCCTCAGGCTAATGGGCTTCTGCATATTTGATTTAACACATAGAATTTATAAATAGGTCTACATGTTAATGAAGTAATATTTATGATATTTTTATATCTTTTTGATGATTAATAGTTTGTGATGTTTTCTTATTTGAATTTTATTTGATTTGTCCTCAAAAATCTGATTTCAAGTAAATGTGGTAAGGACTGTAGTACAAAGATTTGTCACTATAATGCAGTTATTGGGAAGCAAAAATATCTGTCCCCTAAGTGATCAAGCAATAATATAATTTTGTTTCTACACTAGTCAAAATATTTAACACAACTTGGGATATCACAATTTACTAATTTCCAATAAACCTTTTATGAAAGTTAAAGTAACAGCCTATTTATAAGCAGAAAAAAAACAATTTGATGAGAATTACTTTGAAATAGGCAGAAATTTATCACTTAGAACATGGTTTCTCAACCTTGACATTACTGACATTCTGGAATTAATAATTCTGTGTTGGGGAAAGAGGGTAGGCTATCCTGTGCACTGTAGGATGTTTAGCATTATCCTTAGCCTCTACCCCAATGACACACTCCCCAGTTATGGCAACCAAAAATATCTCCTGGAACTGCCAAGTTCTTCCTGCATGTGTGTGTATGTGAGTGCATGGCGTGGGGGTGGGAGGGAGAGGGTTAATTGCCTCTGGTTGAAAAACACTGACTCATAGCAATGATACCGAGAGAGATATTTGTGAAAACTTCCAAGCTATTTTTTTTTTCATTTTTTTGTTTTGTTTTTCTTTATGGGCTATTTTGTGTATGTATATTTCTTAAATTTGAATAATTAAGTAAACCTTTTCTGCTTACATAAAGTTTTACAATTTAAATATAACAAAAGTATTTTACCAATCCCAAAGCTAAATATGAGCAAAAGAAAACAACGAATTTAGACATCTAACAGAATAACAATTTCTATAAACTACTTGCCTGGATGACTTTCTTCATGTTCAATTGTGTAAGCTATATTTTAAAATCAGTTCTATCATTTTATAATCATTGGCACTGGTAATTTGGTATGCCCAGGGTACTGAACTTGCTCTGAGTCAGTCCACTGCCTGCCTCATTTTGGTGAACCCATTCTGTTCCTAGCGCCTTCCTGCTTCGAGTGTAATCTAAAGCCAACTGACCATACCTGAATGTGCCTCGAGATATAACCACAGGTTCAGAACACCTTCATGTTGGGGCAACATTATCAAGTGGCCTCATATTATGAACACTGTAGTCCTCTGGATCTAGATCCAAATTCCAGCACCTTCATTTACTTAGCTGTGTGGCCATGAGCCAATTATTCAACCTCTGTGAGCCTCCTTTTCTCATTTGTCAAATTGGGGTAATATCTATTCCACAGTGCTGCTGTATTAAATTACATCATTTTTCTTACAGTGTCTAACACAGAACAGGCACTTAATAAAGGTCAGTTATTTTTATTATTACAAATAATTAAATGGTTTATTCAACAAATATTTTGAGACCCTTACCCCTACTGTGTGCCAAGAATTGTTTTCCTAAGTTGCTAATCATCATAAAGAGATGGAACTGAAATTGGTTTTCAAGATTATAGAATGCCAAGTCACAAATTTAATACTTGTTACTGTGTCCAAAATTAATACTTATTTAATGTTTAATAAATGAGTTCATTTATTAACAAATGATTTTGGTCATCTTTATTTGGTGTGGCCTAGTTTCATGATTTTGGATTGAAGGCCATAGGAAAATACATAGACCACACACAGAATACCAGAAGAATTCAACATTTTCCCTAGAGTCCCTGAAAAAAATGTGATTGTAGTAAACTTCATTGAAAATGGAGAAAAAACTTTAGAGCATTTGAGGTTATGATCAGAATATGTATTTTCACCTTTAGATTATTTGACTAGAACTGCATATGCACATTCAGTGGTTCATTAAAAAGCACATTATTTTTCAGAGACCTAACAGATTCATTTATAGTGAAAGAATTTTATTTACCTCTTGAAAATTTTACCAGAACTACATGGAAAAAGACCATAGGATTTATATCCACTATTCCTTTTTTATGAAATGAGAGGTTTCTACTAACTTATTTTAAAGCTCCTTCAGGATTCTTAATAATTTTGTAAATAATTTCACATTAGCCTTAATAGTATAATATCATGAAATTGGTTTTGGAATCAACTGAAAGGCCTAAAGAATTATTTTTAGCTGTGTTCAGATCTTCTGATGGCAGTGTTCTCTACTGAGAATGAGACTTTAACCATCATAAGACAAGAAAACCAATGCAAGCGTTTTCTGTTCTTTCTTTCTTTCCTTCCTCTTCTGTTTTTGATTTCACTGGTCCCTCTCTTCATAAATGAAATAAATGGATATGCAAATGTGTTATTTTTACTTAAACACTATATTCATTTCCTTTATATTTCACAAGGTAGTTCCTAAGCCATTCTTTTTATTTTTTCAACTATTCTTATTAGGAAAAGGTTTCCCTTGCCATTTGATTTATTGAGCCTAGAAAAATACGCCTCATATCTGCCTTACATTTTGATAATTGTTTCTTTGATGACTTTATAAACATTTTAATAAGAGAAATGAAAGTACTAAAAACAATTTTAATTGGTGCTTAAAAAAAACGTCTTTTAAAGTTAGGTGAATGAATGTATAAAGGTAATGCTATGGTCTAAAAGACTCTGAACGATAAATGCTGGCGAGGTTGCGGAGAAAAAGGAACTCTCATACATTGTTGGTGGGACTGCAAAATGGTGCAGCCTCTATGGAAAATGGTATGGAGGTTCCTCAAACAATTGCAGATAGATCTACCATACGACCCAGCTATCCCACTGCTGGGAATATACCCAGAGGAATGGAAATCATCAAGTCGAAGGTATACCTGTTCCCCAATGTTCATTGCAGCACTTTTTACAATAGCCAAGAGTTGGAACCAGCCCAAATGTCCATCATCGGATGAGTGGATACGGAAAATGTGGTATATCAACACAGTGGAATACTACTCAGCTATAATAAAGCATGAAATACTGCCATTTGCAACAACATGGATGGACCTAGAGAGAATTATATTAAGTGAAACAATTCAGGCACAGAAAGAGAAATACCACATGTTCTCACTTATTTGTGGGAACTAAAAATAAATAAATAAATACACACACACACACACACACACACACACACACACACACACACACACACACACACACACAAACCGGGGGGGGGGAGAAGATATAACAACCACAACTACTTGAAGTTGATACGACGACAAGCAAACAGAAAGGACATTGTTGGGAGGGAGAAGGGAGGGAGGTTTTGGTGATGGGGAGCAATAATCAGCCACAATGTATATCGACAAAATAAAACTTAAAAAAAAAAGAAGAAAAAGGAAATAGTGGTCTAAAGAGAGGTGTTATGATCCAGTTTATTAGTCACTCGAGATTAGAAGACTCAATATTTAGTTATCTAACCTTGTTTTTGACCTCGAGGGTGTTATCCAGTTTTACCACCACCTCACTTAACAACCTTAGCCCAGAATGACTTCCAACTCTTTTCCAAGATCCATTCCACATTCAAGTTTTTTTTTCTTCTAAAGTTTTCCCAGGAATGTGCCCCAAGGCTTTGAAAGTAAGTAAAAGTAACAAAATATTTCCAAGGAAAGTTAGTATTGTCTAGAACAGCACTGTCTAATAAAAATATTTTTAATAGATTCATTGAAAAAGTAAAAAACAGGTGAATAAATTTTAGTAACATATTTTATTTAACTCGGCATATCAAACATTGGATCATTTCAAAATGTAATGAATGTTAAACATTATTAGTTTGATGTTTCATATTCTTGTTGTTATACTCAATCTTCAAAATCCAGCGTGAATTTTATCCCTACAGCACTTATCAATTTGGACTAGACACATTTCAAGTGTTCAATAGCCAGCTGTGGCTTGTGGCTACCATATTGAACAATTGCAGATGTGAAACGACAATCAGTTTTCAAATTTTGCATTAAAATTCGTTTTCTTGAGTTTAGTTATAAGCATGAATAATTGTTAAACAAATATTCAGTTGGCAATTCTGGATTCCTAAAATATTAGAAACTATTCTCTTCTCATGATCTGAATTTTGTATTCCCTTTTCTGTTCTGTTCTGGGAGAATTTCTCTAAATGCCCTTCTGATTCATTGCTTCAATTTTCCATAGTATCTCATCAGTTCTTCAAATTCTCCATTATACATTTAAATTGGATAATTTTGTTTTTCAACCAAGGCACTATTTCTTGATACCAGATTATTCTCCTTGATAGATTTAATTTACTCTTAATTCTCTCTGATATTATGGATTACATATTATTAATTTTCTCCCTTTTTCATATTTATTTGCTTGATTCCTCAGAACAAGTTTTCATTCTTTGTACTATCTAATATTTGTACAAGGATTATATTGGTAATTAATTTCAAAGTGATGTGGCAAAAATAGTGGAGTGTATGTGTGGGTGAGCTAACTTTAGTCCACACCCCAGGTACAGGTGGTTAGCATTTAAAGCAACTAAGCAAATGGCTTCACCAGTAAGTGGTTTCAAATAACATTATCTAAAGAAGAATAATTAATGTAAGGATCATTGGAAATTAATTTGGTGAATTTTAGTAGTGCTTAAGATATGTGGTTTGCCAGAATGACTGCATGGACGATACATCTCTGGCATGAACAGTATGTAAATATCCAATATATCCAGGAGCTGAATATCTTTGGAGTAACACAATATCTACAACTCTACATGGCCCAGGGTCTTTGTTACAACGATGTCCAAGTGCAAGGCAACAGTATAACGCCCACCAAACTGAGAAGGTACCCTGAGACTGAAGAATGAAGCAGGCAACTCCATATGGTTTACAAGGAGTTTATTATTACTGATGGGTGAGTTACTTACAGGAAGTGCATTGGGCAGATTATCAATCCAGGTCCTGTGTAGTTGCTTTCTCCGCAGCCCTGGGGGAAAGGAGTTGAAGCTTGCAAGGGACTTAGAGACAAAAGTGGAGCTATGTCAACAAAAGAAAGGCTGCTGAAGTGGAAGATTACCAGGCATTTCACAGCCACCTGTTGCTTACCCTTGGGTTTGCTAGAGTCACTCCCCTTATCTTACACAAGCATAGCATTCTGTTCCTTTAACTTCCTCGGTTACTAAGCAACCTATGCAGGGGATAGATTGTAACTATTGAAGCCAGATCCCTGGAGGCCATGAAAATGGAGGAAGTTCTGGATTGCATTCTTACACAAGGAGGACTGTGTAATTTAAACCAACTACATACTATGCTGTTTGTGCTGTCAGGTGTACTTGCATTGACCTTTGATGAATTTCCCAAGCAAGGTCCTAGTAAGTGTGCATTCATCCCCAAGTTTGCTAGATCGTGTTGTATGACTGTTTTTTGTGTCTTCCTATCAATAAATGTTGGTTCATTTAGCAGATTTTATCTAAAACTAACTTTCATTTTAACAGAGGCCCTGGTAACGAGGTGCGATACAGTATACACTTAATTTCATTCTGTGGAGACTACTAACTATTGAAAAGCCAATTGGCTAGTCAGTTAAAATAATAGGTTCAGTCATTTTTCCTCTTTTTAAAAAAATTTATTGTGGGGCCGGCCCGTGGCTCACTCAGGAGAGTGCGGCACTGGAAGCGCCGAAGCCGCGGGTTCGGATTTGATATAGGGACGGCTAGTGTGCTCACTGGCTTAGCGTGGTGTGGACGACACCGAGCCAAGGGTCACGTTCCCCTTACTAGTCAAAAAAAAAAAAAAAAAAAATGTGTGTTCTTGGCACCTTTCACTCTTTTAATCAACTCTCAGAAAATGTCCATAGTCTCACTGTATGCCCAGTGTACAGTATTCTTTCAAGGCAGTGTTGTTTTATCCAGGCTTGCCTTACAATAATATGATAACTCTTTGATACGTGATTACTGAAAGACTCGATTCAGAACGATACTGATTTCATCTCCTCATGCCTATGTTTTCATTTTTAAAAGCCTTTTAAGTGTGTACTCTTTATGCATGAAAAATAACCAGACACATAACCTTTTGTTTACTCAATATAGAGTTTTCTATTTTTGAGTTTCTGGATTTTAACAGGATTTGTTTTCCCTTGTTGTGATTTTGTAATGAGGAGGCTGTATAATTGTAGGAGTAATAGATTAAAAAGAATTGGAAGTCTCTGAAATAAGTAAAAATATCCTGGAATCATTAACCCTAAATGACTCCAATAATGATATTTTATATTCTAAATGAAACAAAAACAAAACATGATGCGCATTTTTTTGATCAGAATAGTTTAAAGCATCATATCTGAGGCATGATGAAAGATGAATTGTTTGTCTGTGTAGTTCCGGTAGAATGAACATGGATGCCAAAAGGTAACTGACAGGAAGAAAATTCTGAACCCTGATAGTTCTCACTTCCAATTATAGCAGCAGATACTGTATAAAAAATGCTGCAATGAAATCCAAGTGCTGTTCTCAGCTGACAGTTTCCCTCCCCCGCACTTTGGTTTTCTTTTTTAGCAAATTAGTTTTTCCAGGAGCTGCATATTGTGTAAAATTTTTACATTTATAGCAATGAGTTTTCCTTTACCCACAGTGTAACATGTTATTATATGTGATTAGCTAATTTCTGCTTGAGTCTTTTTCCTATGACAAGACAGGACTCCGGACATTTAAAATCAAATGTCTAGCTGTTACATTTCCAGTAACAACTTCGGAACAAGATTGAAATATGGAAACTGTTGGTAAAATTACCTGAAGGACGATGAATCTTTAATAGATGTAAAAATAACGCAGAAATAAGTCAACCAATCTCATTAATATTCCATTCTAATAAACCAAAGAAACAATCATTACATTAAAACCCGGCAGAAGATAAACATTTTTTTTTAAGCTTGGTATGTATTACTCTGGTTCTGTAGATTTACAAAGCATATGCCATCGTTTCCTTTGATATGCCAACATACTCAAATCTGACCAAGACATTTCTTGAAAATTTTTAGCTTTAATTTTAATCCAAAGGGACAAACATAAAAGAAAAAAATCACATAAACAATAATTTCAAAAAAAATCTTATGTAAGTGAAATGAACATTTACCTATGCCTTCCTTGTAACTTCTTTGTTTACACATGTAGATTATTACACAGTGAGAATTACTGCATAAAGCTATAACATAGTGGCACTACAAAATCCTTAGTTAAGAAAAAATAATCACATTTAATATTTTCCTTTTTTATTGACAACAAAGCAATAAAACATTTGATACATATGATTGTAATCTCAAGGTTTGAAATCAAAGCATTAGAATTAGTCAACAAAATTATAAACCAAGCACTCCACTCAGTTGAAGATTAAAATGGTGCTGGATTTTGAAACTTATTTATTATTGTTTAGGCTTATTTTCATTAAATTACATAAAAATAACTATGTATTTCAGAGTATAAATAATTTTTCAGCCAAGATTGTGGAAAGGAGAAACACGTTGGCTCATAGCTGATAAGTGCAATAAAATATTGTTCTTTTAACATTGTTCTGGGGTTTTTTTCCCTAGCCATATCATCTATTTGAACAGCAGCTCTTGAAAAGCTATATAGTTAGAAATAAAGTGTCCATTTTGCAAAGGCACAGTCCTAAGGATTTAGAAATGTGGTCCAGAGGATTAGAGTGAATTTACTTAGTGGGGAAATTATATAGTGATTAAAGCACAGTACTGTTACTAATTATATTAGGGATTTTACAGAGGGATTCAATTTAATTCTTTAAATTCTATATAGATAAAGCTTAAAGTGTGATGTTATCAAAGAGATTATACTGTTAAAAAGATTGGAGAAACCCATTTACCAGTATGAGAGGATTACATTGATGTTGCAAAGGGTAGCCAGATTGTTCAATATTATTAAAGTCAACAGTAAATGGAATAGAAAGCAAGAAAAAGTAATAAATTTATTTTGCATAACTGTAACATAATGTTTTTAATTACCAAGTCATAAAACATACGCACACATACACACATCCTTTTATTAACTCATTCCTAGGAATTAGTTAAATAGTGCTTGCAAATTAACGCTAGTTCTAGTGTCAGTAACTCTGCACTTAAAAATTTTTATCTTAGCACACAGAGGAAATAATTTCCCTGGAGAAAATAATAAAGTTTTTTCCAATTCCAGAATTCAATAAGCCAGTAAGATGAAATTTGGATGCTTCAGTAATTCAGCTTGAAGATAAACCCAAAACTTTTTAAAAGACTAAGTGATTTTAATTTAGGAAACAGCCTAAACAAGTTTTGACTTTTATATCTGAGACATTACAACAGGATCATTTATAGAAAATAAGCAAAGTGTAATAAATGTACTTAAAATTAGAAGATTATAAAAAGAATTAAATTCTACTTAGCTTATCAAAAATTATCATGTGACCTATGAAAGCATTTTTGTTACAATATCATCAAATAATACAAAGTTTAATATTCTACAGGGAACACATTCAGCCAAACCTGTTTTTATCTTCCTTTCTTGTCTCCATTGGAAAATCATCTCTATAATTATATGCTTGATCATTCATAAGATATAAATATAAATATATAATATATATTAATCTATCACCAAAATGTAACTTGGAAAAGAAAAAAAAAAGAGTTTTGACACTTGGAAATAGAGGAATTTAAAAAAAAAATCATAGGAATTTCCATACATGCCAAAGACTTAACTCTGCTTTGCTACAAGCCTATAGCTGAAAAAGGTTCTGACAAGAAATTGGGTTTCAAGAAAGCTGGCTGTTTATTTTCATCCCCACATTCCCATACTGATTGATAAAAGGGCATCAGTTGAGTCATATATATTGAGTAACAGATTCTCTTTTGACTTTTTATCAGTTTGGTGCCTGGAACTTAGAAGTAAGTGCTTAAGAATATTTATCTACATAAAAAGTAATACAGACAGAGTACTATTTCTCATTAATCTAAAGGAACAACACAACTTTTAAATAAATGAGCTAGAGGCATCTTTTCTCACCAAGATCAGGTCTCGATACCTTCCTAAAAGCAGGGGACATTACTGACCTCAGTCTGGTTTGTGTTTGAGAATATTCTGTATATACTTATGACACTTTAAATCCAATAAAACTAACAACTCTTCTGGGAGGTGTAAAAATTTACTTGAATATGGTTATTACATCTGACTCCATTATCACAATTCATGCTTTAATTCTCTTCAGCTTTAATGCTATGATGAGAGCAGGAATGTTTGCCTTGTTTTCAGTATTTTCATACCATCGGATGACTCCAATAACAACATGAATGCCCCTACTTTTCTTCTTAAACCAAGAGTTAAATTGTCCACTGGACATTTGTATACCCAACCCATATCAACTGTATATTCCTCAAGATCAACAGTGTACCAAATTCAACATGTCCAAAAGTAAGCACATTAACTCCTGCTCCCCCCTTCTATTTCACATCAAATATCCCTTCAGTATACTTTTTCTTGTTGGTTGCAAGATACTTGTAAAGAAAGTGTTAATTGCTTATCTAATAATAATTTCTCCTTTTGTTTAGTAACTTAACACCAAATATATTTACGGTGGCATTTTTTTTTTTTTTTTTTTTTGCATTAGGTGTGACCATGTTACTGAGTTCTGTTCAAAAAGATATATGTGGAAGCTGTTATGTGGAAATTCAGTGGACTCTATAAAGAAAGAGAAAAAGCTGCGCCCTTTTACTTCCTGCTCCCTGCCTGGCATAGGGAAATAATAGTTGAGCTGCCACAACCATCTTGGCAATGAAAATTCTAATGAAGAAGAAAAACAGATAGTGGAACAGAATGACTGAAGGAGGCTCGGTCTCCATTAACACTGTGTTGCTATTATCTAGGCCTAGGAATCGTTGAAGAGAGAAATCAAATGCCATTTATTTTACCACTGTTATTTCTGGTGTCCATTACTAGCAGTAGAAGGCAATTCCTTACTAATAATGTACACAAACCAAGTCCCCAAGAGTCCCTATAGACTCTCTGTCTTCCTTACAACCCACCACAATAGCCAATGAATCACCAAGCCCTGTCAGTTTAATTTCTTAAATTGATTTCAAATCCTCTCCTTTCTCTCCATCACTACTTTCGTTGCTTAAGTTCAGACACTGTCATCTGTCTCCATACCATTGCAGCAGACTCTGACTCTGCTTTCCATCTCACTTCCCTAGGGTATGCCATCCACGCTGCTGCCAGAGCACTCTCTCTGAAATGATTATCTGATCATAATGCTCTCTTCTCTCCACAAGCCCAAGCACCTTCAATAACTAATTTCCAACCGAGCATTTTTTTTTTTTAGGGTGGCAAAAACTTGAATCTGGAGTATTAGCGTTATCTATAGCCTTACACCGTGGAAATATCAAAGTACTGGTACTTTACTGAATACACCTTCTATGCCTTATCAAGAGTATTTTCTCTCTGAAATGTCTTGTCTTACATTTTTGGCTATAAAACTTATTCAGCAATTAAAAACTTAAGTTTCTTATTGAAGATTTTGTACCTCTCTGAATTTTGAAATGATCTCTGTATATAATATTCATTATACACAATTCTATTGCATATCACACTGCATTATTATTATTTATATACATGCCTATTTCCTTTGCAAGACTATGGGCAACCTAAAGGTAGATAGAATGTCTTATTCATTTTTGTATCTCCAGTTCCTGTCTCAGTGCATGGAGAATAGTTATACAGGACACTCAGGAAATATTTGAGGAATTTGGATTGTAATGAGGCTCCTCTGTGGAATACTGTTAGTCAGCAAAGCCCTGAGGGATGCTCATTGCTGACTGGTCTATTAACTATGCTCTTGCAGACACACCACTATGTCTGAACTCAGATGCAGGTAAAGTCAACGGAAACATTATTTCCTTTACCTTCAAGGATTCCAAGTTGTCCACATGTGCTTTTTTGTAAATAAGATAATTTTTAAGAGATTTTAAAATATATATATCTTTTCAAATCTATGATAAATTATTTTTTCTATCTGACTCATTACTGACTTTAGTAGCACTAAAATTACTGGTATAGAAAAAAAGTTGCAGTCTTAGTTCCAAAAGAAAATGAGGATTAAAAGATATTTTGAACTATTTTTAACCATTTGCCATAGCAGTTTTTCTTACTAAATTTTAAGTAATTTTCCTAAAAATATAAAGCAAGTATATGTTGGAAATAGGACTCATTCCTAGGTTAGCTGGCTCTGAAGTCTCCACATTAAACATTTTTTCCTGTATTGTCTCCAGTGCATATAAGATTAATATTTTTAAAAAGCATGTTCAATCAGATTCAAGATGATCCAGCAAAATTTATTAAGATCCTGTTATGTTCCAGGCCCAAGCTTTATTCTGTAAAGCTCATATCCTAATAAATGGAAACAATGAAAAATTAACACAGTAAATAAATAAGTTATCCAGTGCATTAGAATATTGCACATGCTACGGGGGAAAAATTGCACAAGTAAGGGAGATTGGAATAATGGGGATATGATTGTTTTTTAATAGTTTCAGATTTGTTAACTCTTACTCCTCACGGGAAACAACTTGATCAACTAGAATACAGTGGTTTTATCCAGTTTATATTGACAATGTAAAGTGAAGTCTTACAGTCCTCACTCATCTCCAAAGTTACTTAGGCCAGTATATTTTAGCCCATCTCCTCAGTGAGGTCATGTCACGTAATTGAAATATGATTAGTTTTGTTTTTTTTTTAATCACAATCTGCCTGCCATCCTGGAATCCCCTAAACTCCTAAATAACTTTTTAAAAAATTTGTATACATTAAGGTAGAATCTTGGTAATGTAAAGTTGTATGAGTTTTGACAAATACAGTATTTCATGTATCAACCACTATAGTATGATATGAAATACTTTCACCACCCCCAAATTCCCCCATATTTCACCTATTATATCCCCTCCTGCAGAACCCCTGGCAATCATTTTTCTTTCTACTATCTCTATAGTTTTGCTCTATTTAGAATGCCACAAAATTGAAATTATATAGTATATTGCCTTTTCTGACTGGCTTTTTACAGTTAGAATATGCATTTAAAATTCATCCGTACCTGTTTGTGACTTAGTAATAGTGAAAATTAATTCTATGTATTAACTTGACTGGACCATGGGGTGCACAGATATTTGGTCAAACATTATTCTAGGTGTGTCTGTGAGGGTGTTTTGGGGTGAAATTAACGTTTGAATTGGTAGGCTGAGCAGGACAGATTTTCTTCCCTAATTGAGTGGTCCTTATCCAATCTGTAATAGGCCTGTACAGAACTGAAAGTCTGACCCTCCCTTCAGTAAGTCTGACCCTCCCGTCAGTAAGAAGGAACTCCTCCTGCATGACTGCCTTGAGCTGGGACATTGTTCTTTTCTAGCCTTCCGACTCAAACTGAAACATTGGCTCTTCTTTGGTCTTAGAGTCTGCCAGCTTTCAGACTGGAACCATCAAGTCACCTGGTTCTCAGGCATCTCATTGTTTTAACTTCCATTTCCTGAGGAAAACTGAGCATACTTTCATATACTTATTTGCCATCTGTCTCTCTTTGGTGAGGTGTCCATTTATTTATTTTTTTCCCCTTTATAAGTTGAGTTGTTTGTTTTCTTATTGTTGAGTTTTATGAGTTCTTTGTATATTTTGAATACAATTTCTTTATCTGATATATGATTTGCAAATATTTTTGGCATCCTGTTATACATACAATTTTGTTTCTTTATTTTTATAACATATAACACACACACACACACACACACACACACACACACAATGTTTAACCTCCAATCATTTGGAACAATCAAGAAAGCAACAGCATTTTGTTCTCAATAGACCCACTGACAATAACAGCATGCTATAGATAATTTTTTTCCAAAAATGAAAGTGCTGCACCACGTCCCTAATGATGCAGCTGCTCAGCCCCTTCATGGTCTTCTCAACATTTCCTTAATGTCATCATTTCTACCAGGTGCATGGGGGAGTGCAATTTCAGGTCAAGCAAAGTCAGGTATCACAGTAGGGGAAGGAAATGATGCTATGTGAGCCCTGAAGGAAGAGAAAAGGACATTTCCTGCTGACTCAGGATTGTGGCCTGTTCAGATGTTGCTGAAGACACATAGAGAAGACATTTGGATGTCACAGTAGTGAATATCACGGAATCAGTTCAGAAATGCATCAACTTAAAAACTTCAGTGAGAAAAGCAAATAACTTAAGAGCCTAATAAATGAGATAATCATTCAGAGAGCCTTACAACCAGTATGAAGAGGACAGAGAGCCGTTCTTTCTCCATCTCCAGCAGGACAGAGAGCCGTCTTTACCATCTCATTCATTGCCTGCAGAGAGAATCAGAGCCATAACTCATCCCCCACACACTCACACAGGCAAATAAGTGAGGTGTGTAATAGTCTCACGGTGTAGACTTATGCAGTCCCCTTGGAGGGATGGGGCCTAGGTTCCTTACTACTCAATAAAGGCAGTCATTCTTTGCCCTCCATGCATTTAAAGCTTGTACATGTACATTCTCAGAAACAAGATGGAATGCAAAGTGTCTTTGCACAGTCTCTACCCAGACTTTCTGTCGCTAGAAGTCATGAGGTGATAATTGCCGTACCCTCACTGCCCCATCTGAGAAAACTCTAAGGTGTTAGGAAACCTGACATACCATCTGGAAACCTGGTGGCTCTTATTCTCCATTCTCTGCCTTTCCCCTATCAAACGTAAACCAGCTCCATGACATCAGCAACTGCCATTAGTTAGAAAAAAGTTTTCTGAACTTTACAGGTAAAGCTTTGTGTTTGTCAGGATTCTCCAGGGAAACAGAACCAATAGGAGATGTGGATATAGATATAGATGTAGAAATAGAGGAGGTAGAGGTAGAGGTTGTACAATTAGAAATCAATATAGATGTATAAACATATAGATGTGCAGAGATATATTGTGGAAGCTGGCTCCCATGATTATAGAGGCCAAGAAATCCCATGATATTCAGTCCGCAAGCTGGAGAACCAGGAAAGCCAGAGGTCTAATTCAGCTCAAGTCTGAAGGCCTGAGAACCAAAATAGTGGAACTCCCATTCCATGTGAGAATCAGGAGCTCTGATGTCCAAGGGCAGGAGATGATGTATGCCCTGGCTCAAGAAGGCAGAGTGAGATTCTCCCTTCCTCTACTTTACGGTTCTATTTGGACCTTCCCCAGATTGATGATGGGTGAGTTTTCTTTACTCAATAGTCTTCTGCTTCAAATGTTAATTTTTTCTGAAAACATCTTCACAGACACACCCAAAAATAATGTTTTACTAGCTATCTGGGCATTCCTTAGCCCAGTCAGGATGACACATAGGAGTAACCATTACAAGCCTCATGGACAGCAATAATACTTTCATTTGTTTCTTACATTTCTCTTTTTTTTTTTGAGGGGGTAGTGGAGAGGTGGGAGGATATTTTTTATTTGGTAACAATTAAAAAAAGGACTTTATGCATTACTTTGATTCTTTTGATCACAGTATATAGTTTAATTATTAAGCCCACAAAGACAAAAAATAACGTAAGAAATTATTGCTTTAATTAGAAACTCTGCAAAAAGCTCAGTCTTCTGAAGTGTGTCTAGAGAAAATTAAAAACCAGTCAATGCAAATAGCCAGAATGTCAAAGACAGAATTTGTAAAGCTAAAATCTTTGTTAAATGCCTAAAATGCACTTGAGTTAGCCAAATCTGATGAGGAACATGTGATTCCATGGCCCCATACTTACAGTGTCAGAATTTTGCCCAGGCATCCAAGCCCAAACATCCAAGTCCAAATGAAGGAACTTGAAGTTTTCAGCACATTTTCTTTCTAGCTGCTATCCCATTAGGAAGATTTCAATTTATCTTGTCCATTCTGTATGTAACATTCACCAACTTTTCCTACATCAGATGTTAGCCAAGTTTTCTTAGTGCAGCAGAACTATTGTGTTTAACACAAAGAAGGAAATGCAAATATGTAGAATTCAGAAACTGATTTTCAGACTTGCCAAGCAGATCTCCAATTGTCAGGAGAGTAGCAACCATCTCCACACCTGGATGTCATTAAATTTCATATCATTGCTTATGCCAAAATGGAACCAGAGCTGAAGTTGGACACTCAAGATTTAGCAGCCCCCTGAGACAACATTGCTGAAAAGGTAAATTTTGGAAATTCTGTTTTCTAAATTTATTCTACTCTTTTCACATAATAAAAAGCAAAACAAACAAAAAACTGCCTATGGCCACTGCTCGACTGCCAATACTTTTAATTTAGTAGGAGGACATAAGTTCTACCACTAGGAAAATCTTGAATAAAATGCAAAAAAAATCAAATAATCATCTTACAAATTTTATCAAAGCAGGCATGGAAAATTCTAGTGAAACAACACCTCCAATGAGCAGGGCAAGGAACACTGTCCTTAATGGATGTTTACTACCAACATTTACTGGAGGAAGAAAATAATATATATAAGTGAATATATTTTCCAGTTTTCCTCCAACATTCTCTGTGTGACATCATCTCAATCAGCAGAAACAATAATTCCCTCTGAGGAAGTATCAGAATCTTGAAGGGAAGCAATTATAGACTGTTCAATAAAATATATTCAAATTAAACATTTATAATTTTGGGGGAAAAAACTATTACTTTTTTTAATGCACACAGATAGTAATGCTCAACCAAACATTCCTTATCCCCTTCACAGGAGAGTACTTTAATATGTGGGGGAGAAACCTAACATTTTTATATTGTAATGACCTGCACACAAGTTTTTAAAAAGGTTTAAAATGCTTTACTGTATGACTGTATTTACTTTAAGATATGACTGTTTCTAAATGGCACTTTTTAAAAATAGGCCTATTACATTTTGTATATAGTAGTCCCCCCTTATGCATGGGCATACTTTCCGAGATCCCCAAGGGGTGCTTGAAATCACAGATAGTACTGAATTTTGTATATACTATATTTTGTCCTATATATACATACCTATGATAAAGTTTAATTTATAAGCAAGGCACAATAAAAGATTAACAACAATAACCAATAATAAAATAGAACAATTATAGCAGTATACTGTCATGAAAGTTATGGGACTGTGGTCTTTCTATCTCTCAAAGTATCTTATTGTACCATACTCACTCTCTTCCTCTTGACCACAACTATCCTCTTGACCACAACTAACTAAAACCACAGAAAGTGAAATCACAGATAAGGGTAGACTACCCTATTTTCAAGGGCCTTCAATGTTTTCAAAGAACTATGACCTAAATAGTACCATTAAAATGTTGCTCAAAGCATTCAGAAATTTTCTTCTGGAAAAGTCTAGTGTAACTGACAAGCAAGACAAAAAAATACATCTCCATCCTTTACAGTCATATATACCTATGGCCCATATTTGTATAACTGCAAAGCTATTGGATTGAATACCCAATGTGTTTACCAAATTATGTTTTAATGCAGTGATTTATTGAGAACCTGAACAATCTGGAAAAATGTGACCCCCTGGGCCTTACTCTGAGAAATTCAGATTCATCTAGATACTTCAGAAGATTCTGTGGCAGTTTATGGGGAATCATGCACTTTGATAAACTTTCTGTTAGTGGACAGAAATGTGCTTCTGTTAAAGAAAGCTAGATTAGGGCTGGCCCTGTGGCTCACTCGGGAGAGTGCAGTGCTGGTAGTGCCGAGGCCGTGGGTTCGGATCCTGCAGGGGTGGCCAGTGTGCTCACTGGCTGAGTGTGGTGCAGACAACGCCGTGCCGAGGGTTGCGATCCCCTTACCGATCAAAAACATTAAAAAAAAAAAAAAAGCTAGATAAGGATGCCAGAGGCTCTGAAGATACTTCCCCCTCCAAAATTTCTAACACACTTTTTGGTGATGACACCAACAGTCCAATAATACTTAGTCTCTCCAGTTAATAACTGTCAAAGGCAAAATTTGCTTCAATGTATGATTTGTTACATGTTTATCTTTCTAAAGAACCCACAGTGTTATCACTTGTGTTACAGTCTAGGGTATGCTATGTCTGGCTAGCCAGCTGATTGTCTCTTTCCTCACTGCCAGAAAACTTCCAGATCTGGAATGTCATCCCCTGCATGGACTGCTGCCTCCTGTGAATTTTGCTACCTGCCCTCGGTCCTGTCTTCTCCGCAGCATTACAGGAATGAGTGATTATCCCCCTGTTTTGGAGTTCCAAAGCTACTATTTAAGTTTGACTACCATGAGGAAAAGCTACCATCCATTGAGTAACAAGCTGGAAGCAGCTAATTAATAGTCCTCCTAAGTACATGCCCCCTTCCTGAGTATAACATAATTTGCCTGGAGGTAGAAAAAGAAGAAATTATTCTAATGATTTTGTCAGTTAAGCGTTTGTATTAGATGTGGGAAAACTTTTGACACTTAGGATTGTAAAATAGTGAACATGTAATAGTTTTCTTTGGAAGTCTCTAGGGTGGTTAACACAAAATTCTGCTGGTTGTCCGAGAGATAAACTAGAGTGTGTAAGAGTTATGGTTTCTACTGCTTGTTTCCTGTTTCCCTTTACCAGTTGGGAATGATTCTCTAGATCCAGATTTCTTTTGCTTTAACCATAATGACTGAATGTCTTTGGGTTCCTTAGTATGATAGTAAATAATGGGGGGGGGGGTGCAGGGGCGAAGCATCGTGGTTTCTTAACTCCAAAATTTTACCAGACATTCCTGTTGATCTTCAGGATTAAAAACAGTGTGGTGCACACATTAAAATATAAATAATGTTACATTTAAACTGAAAAAAGTTTATATTTCTCAATATACATTTTGGGGATGTGTACTTTATCACTTAAATTACAGTACCATTGAATTCAACATACTTGTCATTAGAAATAGATTTTTAATTCTTCCATCCCAAGCATATTGTCAATGGCCTCTAAAAATATTTGTGTATTTTCTTTACACAGGAGATGAGCATGTTTGTTTATTTCCAGATGTGTTTAATTTACTTTTGTATATTAAAAACGGCTACATCAGTTTATCTCATTCCTTAGTTTAAAAATAACGCTTTTATATTTCATAGAGTTTTTCAACTAAGTACACATCTTAAATTATTTCTAGCATTTTTTTTTTTTTGCCTAATGAACATACTCCTGATAACAATTTTGATAATGATATTTATAGTATTTATGTGCCACCTCAGAGCATTGATTTATAATTAGGATAATTCAGATGCTAATAACCACTACTTGGGTTTAGATTACAGTACATCAGACACATACAGCACATTGTTTATTCTGAAGCATTTAAAAATAAATTACTACATAGACAATATGACAAATTCTAAGAATATCAGCTAATTAAACTTAAATTCTAGAACAACAGCTATTTGAGATTTAAAAATATGTGTCACCCACCATAGGCATCTTCAGATAATTAACTGATTATTGCTTGGATTTTTAAGTATGCATGGTACTTTTAGTTCAGACATAGAGTGTTTTTTCTACTTCAAGGAGATAAATGGACAAAATACATGTTTATAAAATTGAAATTGTAATAACTTAAGAATACAATGATATCTCCAGGGAGGATTTAATAATAACATGACAGTACTAATAACAAAACAACAATGATAGTAGTGTACCATTACTAGAATCATGTATGTTCTTACTGGTGGTAAATGTTAATGAATAAGGTACAAAAATATAATGGATACTTTGCAGAACACACTAGATGTTACCTCTCAATAATTAACTGTTGCCCGATCCATCCTTCTAGGAGTGCCCTGTTATCTTGTTTTGTAGAAACTCAAAGGAGTTTTCAAGATGGCGGCGGCTGCGGCGGCTGGCGCGGAGTAGCTGAGGTGGAAAAGGTGGCCACTGGGCCTCAGGCAGCCGGGAAACTTGTGGACCTTCCTCTGGCCATCTCTTAAGGGAGGACTGCTGCTGCTGGCCGGTCGTGGGGGCTCAACGCCACTTTGCCCCCGGCAGGAGAGGCTGCCTCATTTACAGGCAACAGCTTTGAAGTGTGGAGCAGGAAAAGAACTGATTCTTAGCTGCAAAAGCGAGTCTTGAAACAGGGAACACGGCGCCAGGGCTGCTGTGGATGCAGCCAGGATCCCGGAGGCTGGGGCCGCACTGAAGGCGGCCAGCTGCCCTATTCAGGATTCGAGGTTTCAGGCCGGCATTAAAGAAGATTCCTGGGAGCGCCCGAGCGGCGCCGCGACTGAACAGCCCGAGGCGGCAGCGCGGAGAACACGGAAGGCAACAAACCAGAGACAGAGCGAGCGCCCGACCTGGCACAGCACTGTGAGTGATCCCTGGCACAGCTCTGTTCGGGGGGTGGATGCCCCCGCGGCTCTCGCCTGCACCACCAGGCCACTCACTGCCCCGGTGCTGCCTCCATTTTCCCAGGTGCGGGCAGCTCCGCCCTGCTCGGCCATCACTGAGCCCATTTGCTTGGCCTGGCGCGGGGCTTTCCGGACCCTGCGGCCGGCCTCCTCTCCCACTCCCTCCGCGGTTCTCTGGCGGGGCTGGGGGTGTGGGGCGTCCCGACCAGTGTTGGGAGGGCTAGCAAGTATGGGCGGGCCGACTGTCACTCCACCACACCCTGGACTCCGCCCCGGTAAACTTCCTGTTACTGGGAGGCAGATACCATCTCTGCGACCACCAGTTTGGAAAAAAGCCTAACGAATTTCTGGTTGGGAATAGTGTGGTAGGAGAGTTCCCAGGTCCGCTTGAACCTGCCGGAGACCACGCTGCAGGCGGGCACTAGACTCGGTTTATACCGGGGGGATACAAAGGTGAACAAGACCCGAGAAAGATCTACACAGTGCTACAAAGGCACCCAGAGAGACCGGTCGTCTGTGCCTAGCAGAAACCTGGTAGACTTCCTGGGCGAGGCGGTGCTGAGCAGGGTCTTGAAGGCCCAGCTGATAGACGAGGGGTGCAGAAGACACACCCCAGCCCAGCACAGTGTGCACAGAGGGGGGAGACGTGCGGCCAGGGAGGCGGAGACTCGACAGAAACCATACACCCGGTGGGGTCGCCACTGCACGATCTAACAGCCTGGGCCAGAACACACGGAACGGGGAGAAGTCCTGTACAGAAAGTGAAAGCTCAACAGAGATCACACACCCTGTGGTACATGATCCACCAGCCCAGCAGAGTACAAGCTGACCAGAAAGGTGGATCCCCGGAGAAGCCCAAGACCCGAGGCAACCACACACACAAGACACTAGAGGCCAACTGAGCAGTCACGGCGGGAGCCATACCAAATTGGCAACCACAGCAACATCCTAGTTAGTCATTAGTCTCAAACCGGTGGACTGTGAAACCCCCTGCCACAATGAATAAACACCAAAAAAAAGACACCAGAAATACAAAAAATCAAGAAAGTACACCACCAAAAGTTAATAAATCTCATACTCTAGATCCTATAGAACAAGAAGCCCTTGAAATAACTGACAAGGAATTTCGAGTGATAATTCTAAGGAAACTGAATGAGATACAAGAAAACTCAGCTAGACATCATGATGAAATGAGGAAAAGTATACAGGATCTGAAAGAGGAAATATACAAGGAAATCAATGTCCTGAAAAAAAGTGTAGCAGAACTTGCTGAACTGAAGAAGTTATTCAGCGAAATAAAAAACACAACGGAGAGTTTAACCAGCAGGCTTGTCGAAGTTGAAGAGAGAACCTCTGAACTTGAAGATGGGCTGTTTGAAATAACACAAGCAGACAAAAAGAAAGAAAAAAGAATCAAGGACATGGAAGAAAATCTGAGAGAGATATCAGACAACCTCAAGCGCTCAAATATCCGAGTCATGGGTATTCCAGAAGGGGAGGAAAATGGAGATTCCATTGAAAACATATTCAACAAAATAGTGGCAGAAAACTTCCCAGGTATAGGAAAAATCACAGATCTTCAGATCCAGGAAGCTCAACGATCTCCAAATGTATTCAACCCAAAAAGGCCTTCTCCAAGACATGTCATAGTCAAATTGGCAAAACTCAGAGACAAAGAGAGAATCTTAAAAGCTGCAAGAGAGAAGCGTCAAATCACCTATAAGGGAGCCCCAATCAGGTTAACATCAGACTTTTCATCACAAACCCTAAAAGCTAGAAAGGAATGGGATGATATTTTCAAAATACTAAAAGACAAAGATTGCCAGCCAAGAATACTCTACCCTGCAAGGCTATCCTTCCAAAATGAGGGGCAAATAGTATATTTCTCAGACAAACAAAAACTGCGGGAGTTCACTACCACAAGACCACCCTTACAAGAAATCCTCAAGGGAGTACTGGGTTTGGTTCCTGAAAAATAACTACCACTGCCATAAAAACCTAAGAAAAATCTAAACCCGCTAGTACAATAAAAATGGCATTCATGAAGAGAAAACAAGCTAACAAAAACACTATCTACAACCTAAGGAACCAACAAACAAAGAAACCAAACAGTAAATCAGAAAGCAAGGAACAAAAGACACCTAAGACAACCAAACAACCAATAAAATGCTAGGAATAAATCAACACCTTTCAATAACAACTCTTAATGTTAAAGGCTTAAATTCCCCAATTAAAAGACACAGACTGGCTGACTGGATCAAAAAGCAGGACCCAACTATATGCTGCCTACAAGAGACCCACCTCACCCATAAAGATTCACACAGACTAAGAGTGAAAGGATGGAAAAAGATTTACCATGCAAACAGAAAAGAAAAACGAGCTGGAGTGGCTATTCTTATATCTGACAAAATAGACTTTAAACTAAAAACCATAAAAAGAGACAATGAGGGACACTACTTAATGATAAAAGGACTGATCCATCAAGAAGACATAACAATCATAAATATGTACGCACCCAATGTTGGAGCAGCCAGATTTATAAAATAAACTCTATTAGACCTAAAGAAGGAAATAGACACTAATACCATAATAGCAGGGGACCTGAACACTCCACTGTCAATATTAGAGAGATCATCTAGGCAAAGAATCAGTAGAGAAACACAAGATCTAAACAAGACTCTAGACCAATTGGAATTGGCAGATATCTACAGAACATTCCACCCAACAACCTCAGAATATTCATTCTTCTCATCAGCACATGGATCATTCTCCAGGATAGATCACATATTAGGTCACAAATCAAGTCTCAATAAATTCAAAAAAATTGGAATTATCCCATGTATCTTCTCAGACCACAATGGATTAAAACTAGAAATTAATAACAAACGAAACTCTGGAAACTTTACAAACACATGGAAATTAAACAGCATTCTACTTAATGACATATGGGTCCAAGAAGAAATCAAGCAGGAAATCAAAAAGTTTATTGAAACTAATGAAAACAATGATACATCATACCAAAACCTGTGGGATACTGCAAAAGCAGTATTGAGGGGAAAATTTATTGCATTAAATGCTCACTTCAGAAGAATGGAAAGATGGCAAGTAAACAACCTACACTTCACCTTAAAGAACTAGAAAAACAAGAACAATCCAATCCTAAAGTTAGCAGATGGAAAGAAATCATTAAGATCAGAGCAGAACTGAATGAAATTGAAAACCAAAAAACAATTCGAAAGATCAACGAATCAAAAAGTTGGTTTTTTGAAAAGATAAATAAAATTGACAAACCATTAGCATGGCTAACAAAAAAAAGAAGAGAGAAGACTCAAATAACAAAAATTAGAAATGAAAAAGGCGATATTACAACTGATTCATCTGAAATACAAGGAATCATTCGAGACTACTATAAACAACTATACGCCAACAAATTTGAAAATCTGGAGGAAATGGATAAATTTCTGGACACACACAAGCTCCCAAAACTGAACCGTGAAGACGTAGAAAATTTGAACAGACCAATAACAATAAAGGAGATTGAAGCTGTTATCAGAAGGCTCCCAACAAAGAAAAGCCCAGGACCAGATGGATTCACAGCAGAATTTTACCAAACATTCAAAGAGGAATTGACACCGATTCTTTACAAACTATTCCAAAAGATTGAAATGGACGCAAATCTCCCAAACTCATTCTATGAAGCAAACATCATCCTGATACCAAAACCAGGTAAAGATATAACCAAAAAAGAAAACTACAGGCCGATATCCTTCATGAATATAGATGCAAAAATCCTCACTAAAATACTAGCAAACAGAATACAGCAACACATACGAAAAATTATTCATCACGATCAAGTGGGATTCATCCCAGGGATGCAAGGTTGGTTCAACATACGCAAATCAATAAATGTGATACACCATATTAATAAACTCAAACACAAGGACCATATGATCATCTCTATAGATGCTGAAAAAGCATTTGATAAAGTTCAGCACTCATTCATGACAAAGACCCTCTATAAGTTAGGTATAGAGGGAAAGTATCTCAACATAATTAAAGCCATATATGCCAAACCCACTGCCAGTATCATCCTGAATGGGGAAAAGCTGAAAGCTTTTCCTTTAAGAACAGGCACTAGACAAGGATGCCCACTCTCACCACTCCTATTCAACATAGTGTTGGAAGTACTAGCCAGAGCAATCAGAGAAGAGAAGGAAATAAAGGGCATCCAGATTGGAAAAGATGAAGTCAAACTGTCCCTGTTTGCAGATGACATGATCCTATATATCGAACAGCCTAAAACCTCTGCAAAAAAACTGTTGGAATTGATAAATGATTTCAGCACAATAGCAGGATACAAAATCAACACACAAAAATCAGTAGCATTTCTTTTCTCCAATAGTGAACATGCAGAACGAGAAATCAAGAAAGCCTGCCCATTTACAATAGCCACCAAAAAAATAAAATACTTAGGAATTGAGTTAACCAAGGAGGTGAAAAATCTCTATAATGAGAACTACAAACCACTGCTGAGAGAAATTAGAGAGGATACAAGAAGATGGAAAGATATCCCATGCTCTTGGACTGGAAGAATCAACATAGTGAAAATGTCCATACTACCCAAAGTGATATACAAATTCAATGCAATCCCCATCAAAATTCCAATGACATTTTTCTCAGAAATGGAAAGAACTATCCAGACATTTATATGGAACAATAAAAGACCACGCATAGCCAAAGCAATGCTGAGCGAAAAAAATAAAGCTGGAGGCATAACACTACTTGACTTTAAGCTCTACTACAAAGCTATAATAACCAAAACAGTATGGTACTGGCATAAAAACAGACACACTGACCAATGGAATAGAATAGAGAATCCAGAAATCAACCCACACACTTACTGCCATCTGATCTTTGACAAAGGCACCAAGCCTATTCACTGGGGAAGGGACTGCCTCTTCAGCAAGTGGTACTGGGATAACTGGATATCGATATGCAGGAGAATGAAACTAGATCCATACCTCTCACCGTATACTAAAATCAACTCAAAATGGACTAAGGATTTAAATATACACCCTGAGACAATAAAACTTCTTAAAGAAAACATAGGAGAAACACTTCAGGAAATAGGACTGGGCACAGACTTCATGAATACGACCCCAAAAGCACGGGCAACCAAAGGAAAAATAAACAAATGGGATTATATCAAACTAAAAAGCTTCTGCACAGCAAAAGAAACAATTAACAGAGTTAAAAGACAACCAACAGAGTGGGAGAAAATATTTGCAAAATATACATCTGACAAAGGATTAATATCCAGAATATATAAGGAACTCAAACAACTTTACAAGAAGAAAACAAGCAACCCAATTAAAAAATGGGCAAAAGAGCTAAGTAGGCATTTCTCTAAGGAAGATATCCAAATGGCCAACAGACATATGAAAAAATGCTCAACATCACTCAGCATCCGGGAAATGCAAATCAAAACCACATTGAGATACCATCTAACCCCAGTTAGGATGGCTAAAATCCAAAAGACTATGAACGATAAATGCTGGCGAGGCTGCGGAGAAAAAGGAACTCTCATACATTGTTGGTGGTACTGCAAAATGGTGCAGCCTCTATGGAAAATGGTATGGAGGTTCCTTAAACAATTGCAAATAGATCTACCATACGACCCAGCCATCCCACTGTTGGGAATATACCCAGAGGAATGGAAATCATCAAGTCGAAGGTATACCTGTTCCCCAATGTTCATCGCAGCACTCTTTACAATAGCCAAGAGTTGGAAGCAGCCCAAATGCCCATCATCAGATGAGTGGATACGGAAAATGTGGTACATCTACACAATGGAATACTACTCAGCTATAAAAACGAATGAAATACTGCCATTTGCAACAACATGGATGGACCTTGAGAGAATTATATTAAGTGAAACAAGTCAGGCACGGAAAGAGAAATACCACATGTTCTCACTCATTGGTGGGAGCTAAAAATTAATATATAAATTCACACACACACACACACACACACACACACACACACAAACCGGGGGTGGGGAAGAAGATATAACAACCACAATTATTTGAAGTTGATACGACAAGCAAACAGAAAAGACATTGTTGGGGGGAAGGGGGGAGGGAGAAGGGAGGGAGGTTTTGGTGATGGGGAGCAATAATCAGCTACAATGTATATCGACAAAATAAAATTAAAAAAAAAAAAAAAAAAACCACAACCAGCAATTATACCATATTCTAGGATTTAAGGGGATAGTAGATATGTTGAAGAAGGTAATTAAATATGGAAGAAGAAATAAGGACCATACCACATGATAAGTGACACAAGAGACATGTATGTATTTTACTGCCAAACACTGTAAATAATTGACAGTTTCTACAACCATAATGAACTGATTAAAGTGATACTTGAAAAACATACTACCATATTTCTAGCAGGGATAAGAGCTGACTATAAGTCAAGACTGGCAATTAAAATATTGTATCCGGCATTACATGGTCACATACATTCATTGTTGTTAGCAAAGTGACAATTAAACTAAAATAAAGACATAAGAAAAAATGAAAAAAAAAAAAAAAAGAACTTACAATTTGCAAAATTGAGGAAGACCTTTAGGTTGGGTTGATACAGACAACTAGAGATTACAACTTGCAAAATCGTAAGTTATCTGCTATAATACTCACAAAGGTTTTACTCTCAATATTACAGAAGAAGGGGCCAACCTTCTAAGAACATGAAGTCAAAGGCAAAGTGATGAAGGATTTGAAAATTTCTCAACATCTATTTACCTCAGGTGATAGCTGCAAAGTCACGATGCTTCTTTAAGATTCTATGGCATAGAAATTGCTTACTCTCTCCAAAAAGACAGAGCCCACATTTATTGCATGTTCTAAAGGAAACAGGTGACCTCAAAGTCCTAGATATAAAGTTAAAATGACAATGGATACAGTATATGCAAAAAAACCTAGATAAATTATTTCTTCCTATTTACTGTATTGCCTTCAGGTTCTATGCCAGGCTTGTGGGAGTACAAAAGTGAGTCAGTTATACTTTTTCTCCTCTATGTAATAACAGTCTCACAAAGAAGCTGAGAATAGTTAAATATAACCTAAGGAAGAGTGTGGTAAATGTCATCAGGTGGTAAAGGTAAAGTATTAGAATAATTTAGAGCAGGAAGGATTACTTCTGCTTGCAGGAAGTCTTTGTGGATCAGGGAACATAAGGCAGGCCTTTAGGTGTGGATTGATACAGACAACTAGAGCTTATGAGTAAGTTATATTAGGGCAACAAACAACTGGAGCAAAGCAAAAGAAACAAAAGGGGTAAAGTGTGGAATGTAGATGGAAAAGAGCAAAGAGTACGGGTGGTTCAGCAATAGCAGGGAATGTTTGGAAATACAGATCAGGGCCAGTCTTTAGAGGACCTGGAATAGCATGGTAAGTATAGTTCCTTAATGCAGGTAGACTGGCTGAAATGTGAGTTATATACTGAATTTAACTGAGAGTTACCCTTGAGATAATACAACAGCACGAATCAGATACAAGGGCAAGTTCTTTGTTAAAGATGTAACAGTCCTCTTCAGAGAGGTCCCAAAGATTGATGTTTCTCATGCCAAAATTGGAAGGGACCTGGAAGATTTGCATGATCCACTGTTCTCACTTCCTACTTCTCTTACTGTACTAAAATGAGGATGTATCACCTTCAATTATTTGACATTTCTTCTCCTGTAAAAAGAATTTGTTTACGTGTCCATGCCAAAATCTTTATTTAAAAAATTAACTACTAATAATATTATAAGCATGTAATTCATTGATTTTCTGCAATATCCCAGACCTTGTTATGAGCCTATTAAACTACAACATTTCTTTTAATTCTGGTAACTAGTCCACAAGTATAGTATTATTGTACTAACTTTGCACATAATCAAACTGAGGATCTGAGAGAGTAAATCTTTTATTGTCTTATAGCTAACATACAGAGACAAGATTTGAACACAGGGTACTTTGGCTCCAAAATAATCATGATCAATCCACCATGACACTGACTGAAAATGCAGTAAATTCAACCTCTGTACTTTCTTGCATAAAAAGCCTGTTAATTCTGTTAGTATGGATTTTATCTTCTAATCAATTCTGTCATTTGAATTTCCTTAATAGAAACTTAGGAAAATTCCTCTTTCCCTCTTTATTCCATGCACATAACATAGCTCTTTTCTATATTTATCAAGACAAAGTTCTCCAGTCTCAATACCTGACATGATATTCCAGGGAAAATATTCAAAATACTTAACAGCTGGTGTGTCATGGCAGCTACCAGTCAGGACAGACCACCAAGCAATCAGCTGATAAACAAGCAGAATGGCTGCACTGACACATACCAGCTGAAATACATCTCTCATTAATATCCCACTGAAATCAGTAAACAGCATTGCCATCTAAACAAACTGTGATTGACTGCATTCCTCACGTTTTATGTTCTGAGTTATCATAAAATACCTGACTCTTAGAGGACTAATTCAAGGAGTAGTGGAAAGAAGAGAGACATTGGAGCATTCGAGACATGATGCTCCATGCTTAGAGCTGCACATGCTTAGAAATCACTTGCCTTTCAGAGTCTGGAAACAGGGATTACAACTCCTGCTCTTCCAGGGCTTATGAGGACTATATTGATCAAAGTGTGCTTTGGGTCCTCACAGTGGCAGAAACACAGCAGGAGCGAAGAGTGATCCTGGACATTGTTCTTTACTCCTCATGGTTCCCGCATTGGTTCTCTTTTTTTCTGCTTCTCCAGGCTCTACTTCTCTTTTCTTTTCTTTTCTTTCTTTTTTTTTTTTTTTTTTTGATTTTAGTGATGAAAGCTATTTTATTTTATTTTTTTTCCAAGTTCAAGTTTTATTTTTTTAATTTTTTTAATTTTATATTGTCAATATACATTGTGGCTGATTATTGCTCCCCATCACCAAAACCTCCCTCCCTTCTCCCTCCCCCCCTCCCCCCCAACAGTGTCCTTTCTGTTTGCTTGTCCTATCAACTTCAAGTAATTGTGGTTGTTATATCTTCTTCCCCACCCCCGGTTTGTGTGTGTGTGTGTGTGTGTGTGTGTGTGTGTGTGTGTGTGTGTGTGTGTGTGTGTGTGTGTGTGTGTGAATTTATATATTAATTTTTAGCTCCCACCAATAAGTGAGAACATGTGGTATTTCTCTTTCCGTGCCTGACTTGTTTCACTTAATATAATTCTCTCAAGGCCCATCCATGTTGTTGCAAATGGTAGTAATTCATTCGTTTTTATAGCTGAGTCGTATTCCATTGTGTAGATGTACCACATTTTCCGTATCCACTCATCTGAGTTGGAACCAGGCTCTACTTCTCTAATGGATGATTCCAAAGACCAAATAAACAGATTAGCAATGTATATCTTTTTAGTATATTTTTAATAATCCCTATTCTAATTTTTGTTTTATGCTCTTCTTCTTCTCTAAACTTTGCATTCGTTGCTGATTTTCATCATGCTTTTATCTGAAACCTTAAGAAAAAGTCTGGCCAAAATGTCAGGACATTTAAAAATAGTTCAGGACACTTTGTATTATACAAATTAAATCTGCAGTGGGATTCCATTGAAAGGTCTTGTTTTCTTGTAGTGCTCAGCCCTTAAAAAATTGTTACCAGAGCGCTGTCCTTGTTGGCTTCTTTTTTTTTTTTTTTTTTTTTGTCTTTTTCGTGACCAGCACTCAGCCAGTGAGCGCACTGGCCATTCCTATATGGGATCCGAACCCGCGGCGGGAGCGTCGCCGTGCTCCCAGCGCAGCACTCTACCAAGTGCGCCACAGGCTCGGCCCCTTGTTGGCTTCTTACTCTCATTCACCTCCCTGACTTCAGGTGATGTGTCCCCCTCCTACATCTGTACCTTGTGCTCTTCTGAGATCCACACTTATTTTTCTCTTCACTGATTTTCTCAGCCTGAATGTTTCAACAGCATTCTTTCCCCTCCCATTGCACATTTCCAAATCTGTATATAAATTTTCCTCACCAAATCCTGCCCTTAACACCCATCTAGTCACCAAAATCAAAAACCTGAGAATTGCATGAGGTTTCTCTATCTCTCATCACCTCCACCCCTAGATAAGACCTATCATTTTTACCTTTTACTAATTAATTTATTTATTTACACATTCGTTCATTCAGTTATTCAATGAGTATTTATTAAGTGGCTATTACGTTCCAAATGTATTGAAAAAAACAGGAGACAAAGACATTTGGTTCCTGCCCTCGTGGAGGGAAAGGGAAGAATCAAGAGGGATGACTGGATTTTTGGATTCTCTTCTTACCTTACATGATTTTTGTGAGGCTCAAACCGGACAAGTACATGAAAATATTTTGTAAATTGTGTGGCTCTCTATTCTGCCTTGTGCTATCTATACTTAATTGTATACATGTCTATCTTTTTTCTCTAGATTGTAAGTGAATAGACCATATGTCATTCACTTCAGCAGAGTGTCTTCTATCTAGTCCATCATTAATAAATGTTCATTGAGTTAAAAGGATGAGATGGAGTGAATGCTGAGATGACAAATGACTGGATATGATAAATAATCTCCTTTGAGAAGTATATATACAAGCTTTCCACTTCAGGTTTTTCAAAGTAAATTGTAAATTTTTAAGTATTCTTCCTGCTTCATTTTTAAACAGCCATGAATGCAGCGAATCAAAGATTTAATAACACAATGTTTCACTGAGGAAGAGTCAGGGTGACTGAACTGAGATATACCTTGAATTCCCACCTGGTTTACATGATTTAAAAAAAGTTAAATACTCCCTCTTCATACATAAGCACTTCCCTATTTGAATTATTTGACTGGTCCCTCTTCCCTATGAAAGCATCCTTGATTTATTCTTAAACGACACCATAATCCAAGTGGCTGAGAACAAGGTCATGGTTTTTGTAGGCCCCACAATAATGACCTCCTAGAAACACAGCTTCCCAAACAAATAAAATAAGCTATTTTGTTAATGGTCATAACAGGATGGGGTAGTGATTTGCCCACGCATAAAACTTAAGCCTGATTCCAAGAAAGAGTATTTAATGGGATAAAAGAATCTCTTCCCCATTCTTTGCACCTGATAGTATATGTTATTTTTATCTTTCTAAACATTAAATATCAGCACAGACAAAGTGTTGAAATAATGCCACGGGAAAATATAATGTGTGTATTCCATTTCAAATCACTACTAATTTATAAACTATTCTGTAACCTGCTTATTGCTTTCTGGACTGTTATAAAAATAGCACATTCAGTATTTTCTCTCTCCTAAGAATACTGGAAGACCTGAATGATGGTGAAGGGAGTAGAATGAGTGGTGAAACGTTTACCATGCAAAGCTTGGCTTAACAAATAATACAATATTTCTTCTTTTGCCTAATTCTCATTTCATAAGAGCTATTTAAATGTGTGCCTCCTTCTCTGTTGACTTTGATAATGCCCATGGGAGTCTAGCACACATAAAACATTTATATTGATATTTCTAAAATGAGCTTACTCATTTGGTAGAGTATTTCTGATTCATCCATATATACACTCCCTAATATGAAGCAACACTTCTTTGATTAGATATTAGTTGACTACTATGTCTTCAACTACAATTAGTATACTTTACTTATTTATAACTGCTAGTGAAGAAAAGATTAATGTTCATCCACACTTCTTCCAAAGGAAGAATAGCTTAAACAAGACTTGTTTAAAAGAGCATGCTTGTTTAGACTATAACTAGATGTCAAACATTCCCACTGAGGTAGACTTTTGCCCAGCCAAAATCAATAATTTTTTATCCTGTTTCTGGTAAGAGGACTTCATTTTTCCTTTGGAGAAACAGTTTTCTGCTTCTCCCATTCTATGTTGTCCATTTGAGTCTGATTCCATCCCCTAACTTTGTTGGTCAATCAGAGTAACTGTGATTGGTTCACAACGGGCACAGGATACAACTTGGATTCCAGATTCCCACCCTAGACTTGCACTGCTTGGAAACAGAATCTCTTTCTCCTGATATTGTGAAATGTCTAAAAAATAAATCGAAAATTTCCAAGTATGGAGAGTGCCAATCTGAGAAAAGAGCCAATGCAGAAGAACATAGAACCCAAATACAGAAAAAGAGACATTTTCCTGAAATCATTGCTTAGTTCCTAGATCTACTTGTGACTACAGTTTGTGGCGTACCTGCTTCCTTAGTTAAATTAGCCAACACAAGCTCTTTTTGTTTATGCTGGTTTGAGTTTGGCCTCCATCACTTACAACTCAGAAGAAATCCTCCATATTCCCTTCCTGCAGAACCACTAGATTTTAAAGAATTTCTTTTCAGTCATCCTAGAAAATAACAACTCCCTCCAGAACTATGCTGTAATTGGTTTAGTCCTCATTCAGCACTTAATATGCAAGTGACAATTGAACCACAGTAATAGATGGTTAATTATAGCTTCAAATTGCTAGTACAGTTGTCATTAGGCACTTCTGGGCAGCAGATGTACAAATGTTCACCTTTCTTTTATTCCAGAATTTTACAGGTTTTCTAGAAGTCTTACTGGATACTTTCAACTATAATTCCAATATTTAGGCAATTTGGTTTTGGCAGCCATGACTTGACGTTGCAAGATCCCTGAGAAAAAAGAGGCACAAAGAAATCATAGTCATACTCAATACCAATTTTTTCTTCAGTGCACTTGTTAAGTTCTGTAAGATAAGTGGCTAAGAAGCCTAGCAGAAAGAAACTATAAAGCAGAGTCAAAGTTTTGGTTATCTTATAGTACTGGGGATATGCCCTATTCTCTCAGTATAGAATCCAGAATGATTTCTACCTAGCTGTGGAGTAAACTAGAGGTGAACTCAGTACTCCTAGTGGTAGTACTCGTACACTCCTCTATTGGCTGACTCTCTATGGTCAATTTACCATTCTAGGAGTTCCCTTGGGAAGAATCCCTTGTAATAATGCACCTGGAACTGACTTTTGTATTTGGATCAAGATGTATTTACTTCTCTATGGATATCCAGTAGATCCAACACCATTTATCTAAAATAACTTCCTTTTCCCACTTTACATTGTCATAAATAAGTGATGTACGTTTCCTCTTTTTATGATGCTTATCCTTCCTGTCTATCAGGCAACAGAGGTCAAAACATTTTAATCCATAAGAGACCGAGTTGATTTAAAACTGATTTACAATCTTTGTTAAGTCTTAGTCTACCTCTAGTCCACAGCCTTAAATTACACTTTTTGGCTCTCAGTCACATAAGATTGCTTAAAATTTGTTGTCTTCTCTACATCATAGCAGCCTTCCTCTTCTCAGCTTTTCAGCCTCCTTCCATGCCAAGCACTGTAAAATGTCCCAAGAATAAAAGCAGAATACAGAAATAATAACTATTAGGGCAGACATCAGTGAAATTGAAAACAGGAAAACAATAGAGAATATCAATGAAATTAAAAGCTGGTTCTTTAAAAGATCAATAAAACTGATAAATCTCTAGGTAGGCTAATCAAGAAATAAGAAGAGAGAAAGTGCAAATTACCAATATCATAGATAAAAGAGGGGTCACCACTATTGATCCCATACTGCAAATAACTATGCTTACAAATTTCATAACTTAGATTAAATTAAGCCCTTCTTTGGAAAAAACAACTACCAAAAACTGACACAGGGAGTAATAGATCATTTAAATGGGTCTATAGCTAGTAAATGGATTAAATCAGTAATTAATAACCTTCCACAAAAGAAATAACCAAGTCCAGACAATTTCACTGTAAATTCTAAAAGCATTTAAGGAAAAAGATAGTATCTGTTCTTCACAATCTATTCCATAAAATAGAAGCAGAAGGAATGATTGATAACTCATATAATGAGGCCATAATTATCCTAATACCAAAACCAGAAAAAAAATTACAAAAAGACTACAGACCAATATCTCTCATGAACATAGACCAATATCTTCTCATGAACAAAAACCTTTAACAAAATATTTGCAAATCAAATTCAAAAAGTGTGTATAGAAGGAATTGCACACCATGACCAAGTAGGAGTTATTCCAAATATACAAGGCTGATTAAATGTTTGAAAATCAACATATCAACTCCGAAAGGAAGAAAAACCATATGATCATATCATTTAATGCAGAAAAAGCGTTTGACAGTATCCAGTGCCATTCCAGATAAAAACTCTCAGCAAACCAGGAATATAGCAGAACTCCCTCAACCTGGTAAAGAACACCTACGAAAAGCTTACAGCTAATGTCATACTTAATGATGAATAAGTCATGCTTTCCCCCTGAGATCAGCCGCAGGGCAAGGATGTCTTCATTCACTACCCCTATTCAATATCATACCAGAATTCCTAACTAGTGTAATGAGACAAAAAAGAAACAAAATGTATACAGATTTGTATACAATAAATAAACCTATTTTGCTCACAATTATTTGGTTCTACATAGAAAATCTCCTGAATTAATAAGTGATTACAGTAAAATCACAGGACACAAGGATAATATTCAAAAGTTCCTTTCCTATATGTCAGCAATGAACGATTGGAATTAAAAATAATTTAAACATATATCACTTAGAATAAAACTCCAAAAATTCAATACTTAGGTATAAATCTAATAAAATATGCATAAGGTCTGTATCCTGAGAACTATACACCTCTAAGGGAAAAAAATGCAGTTATAAATAAATGAAGAGACATTTCACAATCATGGACTAAAAGACCCAATTGATCTGAAATATTATGTCCACACAAAAGCCTGCACATGAATGTTTATAGTAGTTTTGTTTATAATTATCAAAGGTGGAAGCAACCTTCAACAGTTGAATGGAAAAGCAAATTGAGGTAAATCCGTACAATGAAATATTATTCAGAAATTGTTTTAGTCTGTTTGTCCGCTATAACTAAATAATTTATAAATAATAGAAATTTATTTCTTAAAATTCTGAATACTGGGAAGTCTATGATCTAGGCACCAGGTGCAAATGTCATAAAAATCATTTAGGTGGTTGAGAATTCCAGGAAGGAATGTAGATTATGACAAGAGAATTTAACTGTATTACAAATGTAGGAAACAACTTCACTGGGGTGGAGTAAAACATGCTAACCTAAGTTAGAAATGAGTGGAATCTGTAACACTAAAGGCAAAAGGAACTGCATTTAAGTCCTGTATTTTTAAGTAATAAATTAGATTCTTACAGGGGTACTGATTAGCAATTCTGATACTCCTTATTACGTATGACAGAATAGAACAATTAAGTAAATGTACGGTGAAAGGTGGGAATTTGTTTTTCACTGTTATATGGGAATTTGCAAATCCGTACAAGGAAGAGGCTAGGATGATCTGTGTGGAAATGAATTAGAGTTACATACCAGTATAAATTCATATTTAGCTTAACATAGATACTGGAGATTACATAGAGATATATTCGTAGATGTGTTTATACATGGGTTGGTATACATGCATATCACTTGCTCTATTAGCTGAGACGGTCCACAAGTAATGATACTCTACAGCAACTAGCACATCAAGCATCCAAAATTTGCTTTCTAATACTGTATTCCAAAAAATAAGAACCAAAGATCCTTGGATAAATGTCTGATTCTAAGATTAGTGTTGTAGTAACCGAAAAAGGTCTCAATGATCAATGCTAGAACAATATGAGCAACAAAATAAATTTAGTAGTATTGCATTATAACCCAAAATATAAAATGAATATCCATAAGTTTATAAAGATATAAATGAATGTTGGAATAAATAGTATAAATAAGAAGAGATAAATCTCCTGCACAGAAGAATTCCGAAGTATTTATGTAGATGCTCCATCTTCAAGGATGGGGACTATAATTGTATTACAGCTGAGATATGTGTGTATGTCTCTTTCTGTGTGTCTGTGTGTGCTGCACACAGACACACAGGTACTTCAAAAAGTTCATGGAAAAATAGAATTGAAGGATAATACAAATCTTTCCATGAATCTTTTGAAAATCCCCTGTATATAGGTTTGTATACAGCAGAGCTTAGCAAAATGCTCAGCTCATAATTACTCAAAAAGTGGTAGTGGTAATGGTGGAAGTCATAATTGAAAATGTAATCACTGATAATAATTGTTTAATAATAGTAAGATAGGGACACTGGTAAAACCACTTGGGAAATCTCTTTGACAATATCTATCAAAACTATTGCATAATCTATGCCTCAGCAATCTGATTCTCAGGTATATATTCCCAGGTATAATCAAATATAGATGAATAATCTCTGAAATGTGTATACATTTCACCAAGTGGCAAGTATTAGAATGTTTATAATAACACTACTGGGAATAGCTCAAAACTAGAAATACCCAAATGGCCGTCAATAGAGTGTATAAATAAACTGTGGTATATTCACCATTTATGAAATAGCATACAACAAAGAGATTGACAATCTACAAGCACATGCAACAATATGGATGAATTTCACAAACATAATGTTAAGTTAAAAAATCCAAATATGAAGGAGAATACACTATATGATTTCACTGATAGTACAAAAAGTTAAAGTTTGTGTTGTGAGAATTCAGGATTCTAGTCACTTTTGAAGGCTGGTGGGTAGATAATTACTAGAAGTGTACATGGTGGAGCTTCTGGGGCTCTTGGTCCAGGTGCTGGTTACATGGGTGTGTTCAATTTGGAAAACCTCATCTATCTTTACATTTATGTGCACTTATCTGTAGGTATACTATACTTCAAAAAAAGTTAAAAACAGAGAGGGGCACTATGTTATTTTGTAAAGGACACTGTATTTATGGAAGATGTCAATAGGTAGTTTTAAAAGCCTGAGCTACTTAAATTCTGAAACTGAGTTTCCACATTTACAGTATATCACAGAGTTATTATGAGGTTTAAATAAAATCAAAATAAGTGAAAGCATCACAAAAAAAATCAATCAGTATTAACCATGACTACCTATGGAATGGCTTTCAGACTGCTGAATCGTCAGCATCATTGATGTGGGGAAATGACTGGGGCATTATTCATTTTCAACTACTTTCCATATTCTTTATCCAAAGAATAATTTCCTCAAGCTCAGTCATCCAGGGGGAGCCTGTATATGCACTTGTGCTACATGGAATGTCTGCCAACTCTATATAAAATTTAATAAGATAAAATAAAATCTGCTTCTTCACGGTGTCAATGATGCCAGTGCTATTTTGGGCAGTGTGTCATGGTGAGAGGATTATTACAACTTTCAAGATGACTGTGTTAAGATTGCACCTGAGAAGTGTCTTGTTTTGTTTTGTTTTGAATATTTGATAGCTCAGGTGCCTCCAGCTGCAGATTAAGTGGTAGGAGATTTGGGATGTGGTACAAAGATAATCTATGAAGTTTCATGCTTATGAGAAAAAAAAGAAGAATGATGGGTTAAACATGCACATTGTTTTGCTTTGTCAGTGAGAATGAACATAATAGCCCACAAATATTAGAAAGGTATAAATTCTAAAATAAGAGAAGGATAAATTATTATAGTTAGTTGGAGAGGGTATATGTATGAGTAGCAGAATATCATTTTTAAAAAGAGCAGTTTAGGTTAAACACCAGAAAAAAAGTCTCCTGAGAGTAACAACTATTCAACTATATAATACTCATTTAAGGAAGACAGTGTGTTCCATTTTTCAAGACAGTGAAAACGAAAGCAGGCCAAGCAGCCAGAGGGTGAGTTATAGGGAGTAATACTTTGCTGACAAGATGTTGGTTTGGTTTAGCATCCAACATTCTGAAATTGATCTCATTTAAAAAGTATATTAAGAGATACCTAATTTGAGATCATTTTAATTTGGTTTATTTTTTTTATTTTTATTTTTTTTGGTTTTGCTTGTTTCTTTTTTCTTTAGGTTGTCTTGTTACCAAATGTTTGTCTCTGAGTAGGTGGAGAAGAAAGACAAAAGATCTGTTTTAAGGAAGATGTTAATGTGTCCCTGTAGTATCATTAAAACTAATGCTATTTTAAAGGTTATAAGCCCCCCAAAGCAGGTTTTTCTGTTCTGTTCCCAGTTTATAAAACAGTGCATGACAACTTGTAGACAAGCAATAAATTTTTTTTGGTAAGTGATAAAAAGATTAAACTTAGAGAAAAATATACACACCTAAATTAGACTTATCAATTTAAATATAATATCAATAAATTATTATGCCATGCCAAATCCAATTTTCAACACCATGTTGAATCCCAGCTTTTGTTAGAGTATTTAAATCTTATGGAATAAGTTCAATCCTTCTATATTTGGAAACCAATTATTTTGTCTTTTTTTATTCCTTAAAACTCTTTGAAGGTCCTTTGAGAGCAGTACAGTATTAATTATCCTACATAGAAATAAAATCACAATAAGAATTTCAGATTTTACCAATCTCTACCTACCAAATATTTTGTAACTACAATTGACTGTATAGAACAATAAACAAAACCATACTAGACAAAATGGACAGATTGCCATTTTGCTGGGATAACTTTTCATCACAGAGGAAATATATTAGGCCACGTTCTTCAATCTCTCTCTGTCAGTAAATGTTATACATATGATACAAAGTATGATGGGAAGAATGAAGAAATTTCCATCAAAGACCAATTTCTACCTTAGGGGATAATTAAATTCTCACGAAAACAGCATTTGTTCAGTCGTTTGCCAACTTCTGGATTATAAATCTTCTGTAATATATTATTGGTATAAACATTATTCTTAAAACCTATACCTAAGAGACAACACATTGTTTTTTAATTCAAATACTTTGATTTAAATCACCATTCCCAGGATTTCCAATAAAAGTCATTATGGCGGGGGGAGGGGAGCAAAGTAAAACATTTTTTTCCTCCCAAGAATTATTAATGTAAAAGTTCAAGACAGAATATCCTATGCAAAAAGCTGGAAAATATTTTTTGCCTTGGTTCATCATTGTCTACCTTGAGAAGGTCATGGTCCAAACCAGCCTTTCTCAACCAAGAGTTTCTTAAGGGTTAAGTCCTAATGCCCTAAGTCATTAATTGTATATAATGAATTAACTTTTCTCCTATCCTTCTAGAATGGTACTACCGATAAACTATCCCTAAGAGAACAGACAAAATACTCATTTCGTGTGAGGCTTAAGAATCTTGCCAAACCACAGTTGAGTAAAGGTGGCCTAAATTCATGTGGTCCATTTTTAGCCTATTCCTTGACTGCTTACAACATTTATTCATTTCCTCTCCGCCACTCAGACTTTCTGCCATTTCCAAGTTCTCTGTGCCAGCAACCACATGTAATAGTTCCATTAGATGTCTTTCGACCTCCCTGGTCCCTGCATGAGCATAGGGACCAGACTTCATCACCCTCTGGGAAATCACTTCTGCCAGTACTCTCTTTATCCTGAGAAATCCAGTCTTGCCCAACCTCTCAGCAGTTCCAAGAGCCCTCTAATTCTTTCCCTCTTCAAAAATAAAGTCTCTTGGCATCTCTACTGGAGTAAAGGAAGCCTCAAGATCAGTTTTCTCTTTTAAAAGGAGAAAGAGAAATTATCACTTATTCTTTCTTAAGGAGCCTATGAAAAAAATAGGGCAATATAATTTCTTAGTCTATTTTGACATGAACATTTTAACTGGTGCCATACTCTTAACTGTTCGCTCTTTAGGTACAATGTTTCCTGATCTTCCTGGACTTTACCAAATTATGGCACATAGAGAAATGACAGTAGATATATCCATTATTGGGGGAAAATAGAGGGAATTTAGGGACCATATTAGGCTGGATAAAAAAAAAGATTACATTTCCTTTATATGGCATAATTATGATTAAAAACTATATAAAGTATTGGATGAAATTTTACATTTTGAATTTGTATAAAATATTCAAATGCAATCTAAAAATATTTAGTCGAAAATAACATTATATCTGGGTTGTTTTTCCTTGAAATGAAATACACAGTTCCAGTCAGAAACTTCGTTAAGATGGATCTTTTCAAAATTTTGGCAGAAACTATATTTGGATTGATAGTTGATAATAATTTTGTCATTTCTATAAATGATCATAAATCACAACAGTTAAAGTTATAAAAATTCTAATAGCTATTTATTTTCTATAATTTACATGCTTTTTTCAGTTTTTTTTTTTCAGGTTTATTGAGGTATACTTGACTAAAAGAAAAACTATATATTAAAGGTGTACAACACGATGTTTTGATATACATTTACATTGTGAAATGATTAACACAATCAAACTAATTAACATATCTATTATATCCATCATTTCACATAGTTATTGGGTCAAACAAAGAATCAAAAGGGAATTTTAAAAATATCTCAAGACCAACCAAAATGAAAACCAAAACCTGTATCCCATACCAAAACCTATGGGATACAGCAAAAGCAGTATTATGATAGAAGTTTAGAGCAATGAATACCTACATTTAAAAAGAAGAAAAATTTCAAATAGCTTAACTTTACCCCTCAAAGAACTAGAAAAAAGAACAAACTGAGCTCAAAGTTAGCAGAGAAAAGGAAAAAAAGTACAGTTGATAGATTAAATAAATCAAGTAGAGATTAGAAAAGCATTAGAAAACATTAACAAAACTAAGAGCTGACTAACTGAAAAACTAAAGAAAATCAACCAACCAACCAGCTAGACTGACTAAGAAAAAGGGAGAGAAGATTCAAGTTTAAAAAATCAGAAATGAAGGAGGAAACATTACAATGGAAAAAAAGAATCAAAAAGACTATTATGAACAAGACTATTATGAACGATTATGTGCCAATGAATTAGGTATTCTAGAAAATATGGATAAATTCCTAGAAAGATATAACCTACCAAAATTGAATCAAGAATGAATAAAAATCCTGAACAGATAAATAAGAAATAAGGAAATTAAATCAATAATCAGCAAAGGAAAAGGAATCAAAGGAAAGCCCAGGACCAGATGGCTTTGTAGGTGAACTCTAGCAAACATTCAAAGAAGAATGAATATCAGTACTTCCAAAAAAATAGAAAAGGGAACACTTCCAAACTAATTTTCTGAGGCTAGCATTACCCTGATACTAAAGCCAGACAGACACTACAAAAGAAAACTACAGGCCAATAACTTTCATGAGCATAGATGCAAAAACACCCAATAAAATACTAACAAACCAATTCAACAGCATAATAAAAGGTTTATAAACCATGCCAAGCAGGATTTATCCCTGGAGACAAGGGTGGGGTGGTTCAACATACACAAATCAATTAATGTGACACACCTTTTAAAAGAAAACCTGAGACACAATAAAATTTTCAAAGAGTTTAATTGAGCAAATAGCAATTTATGAGTCAGGAAGCACCAAACCCAAAGAGGTCAAGTTTTTACAGGATGAATACAGAAGTAAAACAAAGACAATATTTAATTGGTTACAGTTATACAGTTGTCTCATGGTGTGGATTGAACTGTGGCCCCCAATGTCCAAGAATTAGAAATTTAACCCCCACTGTGACAGTGTTAAGAGAGTGAGAAATCCTATTACAGTAATTGAAAGGTGGGACCTTGAAGAGGTGATTAGACTGTGAGGAATATGCCCTAGTGAATGGATTGATTAGTTGATGGTTTGTTTTTTTGCTGTTCATTTGTTTTTTGTTTTTGATCAGTAAGGTGATCTTAACCCTTGGCTTGGTGTCGTCCGCACCACACTCAGCCAGTGAGCTCACCGGCCATCCCTATATAGGATCCAAACCCAAGGCCTCGGTGCTACCAGCACTGCACTCTCCTGAGTGAGCCACGGGGCCAGCCCTAAGTTGATGGTTTAATGGTGGTCATGGAATGGTTCTGAGGGCTTTAAAAGGAAAATACGTAAGGAGCTCTCTTGGTTGCTCTGATCTGCCCTTCCTACCATGTGATACCCTGTGTTGCAGTGAAGAGTGAACCGACCAAGATGGCTCTCACCAGATACATTCCCCGGACTTTGGGAAACTGTAAGCAATAAATAATATTTCTTTACAAATTATCCAGTTTCAGGTATTTTGTTATAAACAACAGAAACAGATTAATACACCTTATTTGATCTTTTCCATGGAAAAGTTCCTAGTTATATAAGTTAGTTGGCTGCTTCTGACTGTCTGAGCTTATGTTTATTTTTCTCTCATACAAACATTTACAAGAAATAGCCCAAGTTGTCTTACTTATGCTTGAAATCTAAACAAGGTTAAGGTTAATTTCAATTCCTAACTGGCTTTGTCTGCTCAGGTATTTTTCCAGGGCCGGTCTCCATTTTAATTTGCTTTAATACATCACATTAACAAAAAAAAGAGAAGAAAATAAAACAAAAACAAAAACGCTATCATCTCAATAGATGCAGAAAAAAAATTGACAAAGTTCAATATTCATTCATAATTAAAACAATCAACAAAATAGGTATGAAAAGAACTTATCTCAACACAATAAAGGCCATACATGAAAAGCCCACAGCTAACAGCATTATCAATGGAAAAAAACTGAAACCTTTCTGTCTTAGTCCATTTATGCTGCTATAATAAAATACCACAGACTGGGTAATTTACAAGCAATAGAAATGTATTTCTTATTGATTCTGGAGGATGGTAAGTCCAAGATAAAGGCACTGGCAATATTGGTGTCTAGTGAGAGCTGCTCTTGGCTTCTAAGATGGTACCTTGTTGCTGCATCCTACAGAGAGAAGGAACACTGGTGTGTTTTCACATGGGGAAAGGATCAAAAGAGGAAGAAAGTATTCCCTTCAACCTTCAACCCTTCTATAAGTGTGCCAGTTCCATTCATGAGGACATTTATTGCTAATCTTCCTTTTTAGTACCGCTTTTGCTGCATCTCATAAGTTCTGATATGTTGTGTTTTCATTTTCATTTATTTAATGGTACTTTATAATTTATGCTTTGACACCTTATCTAATCCAGTAGTTGTTTGAGAGTGCTGTTTTAAGTTCTATGTATTTTTTGAATATTTCTGTTTTTTGAATGGAATGTTTAGTTTCATTCCAGATTTGTTTGTTTTGGAAAATTCTTGGAATAATTTTTGCTCTGTGACCTAGCATATGATATATTCTAAAAAATGTTCTGTGTTTACTTGAGAAGAATGAGTAGTTTGATGCTGTTGGGTGCTATTAGGTACATTTGGTTTATAGTGTTGATCAGTTCTGCTGTTTCCTTATTGATTTTCTATCTGAATTATCTATCCATTATTGAAGTTTCCTACTATAATTGTATTGCTGTCTATTTCTCCTTTCAGTTCTGCCAATGTTTGTTTCATATATTTAGCATATATATTTTGATATGAGGTACATATATATTTATAATTGTTATATCTTCCTGTTGAAATGACCCTTTATTTATTATTATATAATGACCTTCCTTCTCTTTTGTGATGAATTTTTACTTAAAGTCTATTTTTTTGATATAATTATGTCTCTTTTGGTTTTCATTTGCATGGAATATCTTTTTCCATCTTTTAATTTTTAACCTATATGTGTCCCTAAAGCTAAAGTGATTCCCTTGTAGATAACATATTGTTGTATCTTGTTTCTATTGTTGGTGGTGTTTTTTGTCTGTTTGTTTGTTTGTTTTTAATCTTTTCAGCCACTCTGTGTTTTTTAATTGTGGAGTTTACTGTATTTATATTTAAAGTAATTACTGATAGGTAAAAAATGTATTTGCCATGTTGTTAATTGTTTTCTGACCACTTTGTCATTCCTTTGCTCCTTTCTTCCCCTCTAGCTGTCTTTCTTTGTGATCTGATAATTTTTTGTAGTGGTACTCTTTGATTCCATTCTCTTTATTTTTGTATATCTGCTAGAGGTTTTTTCTTTGTGATCAACATAGGCTTACATAACACATATTTATAGTTAGAATAGTCTATTTCAAGCTAATAAAAAATAAATTGCACACAAAATGTCTACACTTTTACTCCTCCCATCTTATGTCATTGATGTCACAACTTACATCTTTTTATAGGCTGTTTCTATTAAATTATTTTATCTATAGTTATTTTTAATATTTGTCTTTTAACATTTATACTAGAGTTAAAAGTGATTTAGGCACCACTGTTACAGTAGTAGAGTATTTTGAATTTGACTTATACTGTCCTTTACCAGTGAGTTTTATACTGTCATATATTTTCATGTTACTAATTATCATCCTTTCATTTAAATTTGTTGAACTTCCTTTAGCATTTCTTGTAAGGCAGGTCTAGTTGTAATGATCTCCCTCAGCATTTTTTTTTAATCTGAGAAAGTCTTCTCTCTAATTTCTGAAGGACAGCTTTACCAAGTATCGTATTTTGGCTGGCAGATATTTTTCTTTCAGCACTTTGAATAGTTCATCTTATTTTCTCTTGGCCTGCAAAATTGCTCATGAAAAATCTGCTGATAACCTCATGGCATTTGCTTTATGATGAGTTACTTTTCTCTTGCTGCTTCCAAAATTATTTTTGACTCTTGATAAAGTAATTATAATGTGCCTTGGTGTAATCTTCTTTAGGTAAATCCTCTTTTAGGACTTTTGGGCTTCATAAACTTGGATGTCCATATCCCTCAAAACATTTGGGAAGTTTTAGCCATTATGTTTTTAAATAAGATTTTTCCCTTTTCTCTTTATCTTCTCCTTCTGTAACTCCCATAATGCATATATTGGTTCACTTGTTGGTGTCACATGCATTCCACAGGCTTTCTTAACTCTTTTAAATCTTTTTCATCCTCTAACTGGATAATTTCAAGTAACCCATCTTTGAGTCTATGAATACATTCTTCTGCTCAATTGAGTCTTCTATTGAAGCTCTTTATTGAATTTTTAAATTTCATTCATTGTATTTTTCAGCTTTAGAATTTTTGTTTTTCTTTTATGAATTTTATCTATTTGTTGACCTAAACATTTTGTTCATGCATTATTTTCCTAATTTTGTTGTCTGTGTTTTCTTTTAGCTCATTGAGCTTTCTTAAAACAATCATTGTAAATTCTTGTCAAGCAATTCATATATCTCCATTTATTTGGTATTAGTTATTGGAGTTTTATTAGTTTTCTGTAGTGGTATCATCTTTGCCTGATTCTTCATAATCCATGTAGCCTTGCATTGATGTCTATGAATTTAAAGGAGCAAACACCTCTCCCCATCTTTACAGACTGGTTTTGACAGGTGAAAATTTTCTACTGCCAAATTCGCAGACTTGAAACTTGGGACTGCCTTTGGTATAGCAGTCCAGCAGAGCTAAAGCTAGGTCATGTGCCTGCTGATAAATTCCACTTAGTTCTGCCTTTCACAAAGTTATCACCAGGTTCATCAGGTGGGTATAATTCCTGCTGGATCCCCAGGTGGACAGAACTACCTCCATAATCACAGGGCTGGTGCCAGGTCATTGGACCACTTCTGGGTCCCCAGTCTACTACACAGATTATGGGCCTGTTACCAGAGTCCTGGACAGATGTGGCTCCTGTAGTCTACAATCAGGTTTTTGGGTGGATATCTGGGTAAGCAGGACTGCCTCTGCAACTACAATAGAGCGTACTGGAGCCAGGTCATAGGGATACTTTAGAGTCTACAGTCGGATCTGAAATCAGCAGACCCACTACTAGATCTTACATGGGCATGTCTCACACTGGGTAGGATTACACCTAGATGCTGGCAGATCAGCGTGGAACTGAATCACCAGGCTGCTTCAGGATTCACGTCTGTGACTGAGTTCAGTGCACTAGTTATCAGGGGCACTAATGAGAATTGAGGGGTCCTTAGCTGGGCAGGACTGACTCCAAACCATGGTGGAGCGGGGCTGGAGTTAGGTCACAGGACTGCATTAGGATCTGCAGTTGGGTCTGAGGTTAGTGGGCCTGTAAACAGAGGCACAGAGAGGAGAAGCTCTTTCCAGATCTCTTGATGGGTGGAGATAGTTGCAGGACTGTTGTCAAGTGGGGCTAGAGCTGAGTACATAAGGGAATGAGACTGCTTTTATTCTGTAGCTAAGACCACATCTAGAAAGCCTGCTATTGGGGCACAGGCATGCCTTCTAAAAGCAACTCTCCTCAGTCTTGGCTTTTACAACCTCCTGGATTTTGCAACCTGCTACTTGGGTTCTAAAGCTTCCACAAAAACATTTTTGTCCGTGGATGGCTGTCAAATCATTCTTTAAGGGGAGAAATGTGAGCTAGGGAGCACCTATTCCACCATCTTGTTGACATCACTCTTCCAACAAACATAATTTTTTAATTTATTTTTAATTTATTTATTTTTAATTGGAACATAGTTGATTATACTTATCTGTGGGGTACAGTATTGAAAATTAATACCTGTATGCAATATGTGATGTTCAAATCAGGAAAATTTGTATGTTCAACATTATACAAGTAATTTATTTTTGTGGCCCTTTACCAATTCTTCCCTTACCCACCTCCTACAAATGTAATTTTGAAATTTCTTATGGTGATGTTAGTACTCTTCAAATTCAAGTAGATTTTTTTCATATCAGGTGTTGCCTAATAATAATCTCTAATTGAAAAACTTCTTGCAAGTGACTTGCCTAGCACCAAAAGGGCACAAAAGCCACAAAAAGAATTTCCCAGTAAATTTGAAGACAGAAGTTCAACACTACCACCTAAAGGTGCACCCTCCAGAAAATTCTACCTAGCCACCACCTCCCTCATCCCATTTACTCCAACCCCTGTCTCTGTCACCTTGTGGTGCTTCAGTGATCCTTAAGCAATTTGGGGCTCTTCCACAGCCACATTATCTGTGGAGTATGCTTGCATCTGGCTACTGAAGTATATTCCCAAAAGATAAAGCACCTCCTTGGCAATGTTCAGAACCACATAACATACTAGCAAGAACTAAATGGCACTAAATACTCTGCTGCCTGCAGTGACTGCCGATTATACCCAGCAGGGAATGAGAAGTATCTAGCAGTGGGGATGGGAAAGATGATGAGGAGATAGAAGAGGGTCTCCATTCACCCTACACCCCACCCTACTAACTGCTCTAAAGACTTAGAAAATAATTATTTTATGGCACATGTGTAACAATTTTACCATGCTACATAAATGATTACACACTAGTACCAACCTCTGCCTTAGGCAATTTTATAGGAGCCCCTCTCTCCTGTTTGGTTCCTTGTACTCGTTTCAGTTTCTCAACCCAGATTGAGAATATATATAATAAGATTGCAGTTGAATGCTCTACCTTTTATTCAGATTTCTTTATTACATGATATTGTCACATTGCACTTCTTACCACCTCTGTCCTTAGACAGAGACTACCTCTCTAGTCTAAGCCTTTATTTATAATTGTTCCCCACTTCATCCTCAGTCAACTGTATCTAGAGCCAGCAGATTAGCAAGTTGATCTCATTAAATTATATATCAGACTGTGTTACTCTTCTCAAAACTCTCTGATCTATCCACAGGATTAAATATAAAACATTCCCATGGTCAAAATGGTCTTAAATAATCTAGTGCCTCAGTATTCTTCAATCTCATTTCCAACTACTTTCCCCCTAACTCACCAGGCTTTAGCCATTCTGGAAATACTCAGTGCTCCTTTCTGTCTTTTGCTTGCCATCTTCTGTCCCCAATTCTTCCTGAGGTTCACACACTTACTTCATTCAGGTCTCTCTGACCATAAGGCACCTGCTAACACCCTCTCTAATAAAATTGAACATAACATGTTGTGTTTCTTATTTACTCCCTATAGTGCTAAGAGAATGTAGTGCTGGCTGAGCTGAAAAGACTTTCTTTAAAATCTGCAGAAACTTTATGCTTATTCAACCCCTATGTCATATAATCTAATACAGTTATGACCAATCAATGGAGGAATAAACATTTCACATTATTGAATTTTTTGTGTTTCCTTATCATTCCTTCAAGGCAAAAAAATACTGTTTTTTAAAAAAAAAAAAACTTAAAGATTTCTGATTAAAAAAATCTTTTGTTAAACTCGTGATTTATTCCCCTGGTTTCTTAAACTAGAAATATTCAACACACTATAACTTTAATTTTCAAGCAGTTATCATTATTAACTTAAATTTTTACATAACCTGGATGTATTGAGATTCACACACATTAAATGATCCCAGACTGCTGTGCTTTTTAGTTCCTTTTTCTGTTGTATGACTTTTTTCTGATTAAAAATTAATACAAGTGTTTTTTTATTCACAAATTGAAAAGTACAGAAAGTATAAAGGAGAAAAAGTAATCCATAATCGCCAGCAAAAGCATTAATAAAGTGACTTTGTCATTCTTTACAGTGTTTCTTATATTCATACTTTTAAAGAAAATTAGGATTATTTTGTTTATATAATTTCTTCTAATTAATTAATTAATAATTAATTTTTAATTATAAATATTTATGGGGTACAGAATTGACTATCAGTCTAGGGAAAATACTTCAGGATGTAGTATTGAGCAAGCACTATATAATTTTTAAAGTATAGTTTTGAATCATATTAATAGCTATATAATTATTATTTCAGAATGTAATTTTAATGATTATAAATTGTTGTGTACTATAACTTTACCATTCTTTATTTCACAATTAGCCTTTAATCAGAACATTAGGTTAATTTTAAATTTTTCAAAAAATAATACCTTGATGAATATTTCTATATGTAAACTTTTTGGGTCATTAATAAGTATTTTATTAAAGTAAAAGCGCAAAAGTTAAATTGCTAAGTCAAAGGGCATAAGCATTTTTAATGCTCTTGATAAATATTGCTAAATATGCTTTTAAAATATTGTACCCATTTATATTTCCAACAGCGTTTATGAGAATAACAATTTTATTCCATTGCAACAACACTAATTATTATTTTTAAATAAATATTTTCTCATCCAATAGGAGAAGTAGTCACTGATTGCACTTTTTGTTTACTACTGACTCTGAACATTTTTTAACATGTTAACTATCCATTTGTAATATTTTGTTTGGGTATGAAAATTGCCTTTACATTACATTGTGAGCTTTCAACCAGGTTGTTTTCTTTTTTGTTTGAAATAGCTACTGAAATATGAAGAATAAAACTTTTTCATTAATGCTTCTCATTTTTTCCAGGTTAATTTGCCTTTTTCATTTTGTCTTTAAGTGAATCTGTAAAGGGAGCAAAAAGGGGAAATATTATGCTGATGAAGTTGAAATGGATAAAGCCTTGGAAAAATAATATATGTCTCGCTTGCTTGTTTATCAATTCTTTTTTCCTTTTATTTATTTGTTCAACATATATTTATTAATAATTTTTTCAGTGAGTTTGTTAGTGTCATCTTAAAATTCTAAACGATAGCACTGAATATTGAATTATGTATCTGAGTCTCAGGAATATGTGGGATGAGCCTCTGGCCAGACACTTTAGTTGTATAATAACTAACAGGAGCTTCTTGAAACCAAAATTCTGATTATAACTATAAATTCTTTGTTTGAGAAAAAAATTACAAGAATAACAACTGTTAAATCTTGTGCCTGCCCAGGAACTACTAAAATAAGCGTGTATCTTAAGGGAAATATGAAAAGCTGAAAGGTGAGGTATATGATAAATAATGATAAATCTTGGAGTGGCAGGAATCTGGAAATACAAAGACAGAAATGCAAGAGGCGTAAAAATTCTAAAAACAATAAAAATAACATTTAAAAAATGTTCCAAACAAGAAAATGAAGCCAGAATAGAACCACTGCTTGGAGGTATATGACATAATTCTACAGGGAATAGTTAGTAAAAGGGGTAACAGAAAGAAGGTTTAAAAAGATCTCAACAGATAGTGATAAATGAATTTGACCTGCCCTTAGGTTAAAAAATAAGAAAACATAGAAGTATTAAATCGGGGAAACCAGTCTACAGGAAAAATACTCTGGAGTTTTCGTTGATCAAAAACTCAGTAGAATCAATTGTTCGGTGTGTGGCCAGAAATGACCCAGTCACCATAGGGAAAATTTACAGAAGTATAGAATCATAGAAAAAATTATCCTCCACTATTTCATCCTTATCAGAACACACCTGCTGAACTTTATACAATTATGTGTTTTTATCTCAGAGTGATAGGTGCAAGTTAAGACTCACCAGTGCTAATGATCTGGATCATTTTATACAGTCTCTTGAAAGGACTTGGAAATTTCTCCTGTGAATGTTAGTCTCAATACAAGGCATAAACATCTTAAATTATTTGAATGACTGCTATAATAAAAATATTTTTTACTTGTTTTCTGTTGTACCAGAAAATAAATCTGAGAGCACCAGATGGAATTCACAGAAACATAGATGTTGGTTTAATATTTAGACATATTTTAAATGCAGTGTGTTCCTGATTATTGGAAGAGTTGAAGAGGTCAGGAATATGGTAGAAAGAATTTAAATATAGGATGAAATCTAAAAAGAAAGATTATCTTAGCCCTTTCGATGCTACCACTCTACATTAATCTACTTTTCATTTTTGTTAATGTGACTTAGTAGGTTGTTCTCATCAATTTCTTTACCTTTGAAAGAATTATCTAAATAAATGGCTGCTCAACTAATAAATACATAATGAAAATGATTATTAAATATCTTAGGACTTATTTTTTTTTTTTAATGATCAAAGCAATATCAGAAATCAGAAATGGGTGTGAAACCTGTCTCTTACTGGCTGCCAGAATTTGGACAGAACACTTTATTTATTTGACTAAACCTCAGTGGCCAGACAGCTGATTCTCATTAAGATAGAAAGAGCAAATATTATTATCCCTGTTAAATAGATTAGGACAGTTAGTGATAGTGTTGGTTCAGATCTATGTATTTGCTTATTTTTTTTCTCTCTACTTTTATCAATTGGGTGTTAAAATCTCTAAATATGGCTAGAGAATTTATTTATTTATCTTTTCAATTCTATCGATTTTTGCCTTATATGTTTGAAATTCCGTTATGGAGAGTTTCCACTTTTATGATTGTTCATATCTTTGTTTTAATTAATCTATTGTTCTGTTAAAATAACTGCACGTAAACTGAGTTTCTTGAAGTAACATTTATTATCTCACAGTTTCTGGAGATCAGAAATTTGAGTGCAGCTTAGGTGGGTCTTCTCTTTCAATGAAGATGTCAGCCAGGTCTGTGATAATCTCAACACTTGACTAGTCCTGAATCTGCTTCCACGTACACTCATGTGGTTGTTCACAGGAGTCAGTTCCTCATCAGTTGTTGGATTGAGTGTGTCTCGTAGTACGAGGCCACCCTCAATTTCTTGACTTGTCCATCTCTCCAGCATAGCAGCATGCTTTCTTAAAACATACAGGCACAGACGGCAAAATTCTACAACCGTAAGATAGAAGTCAGAAGTTTTTAACATCATCATGGAGGAGAGATCCCATCAATTTTGCTATATTCTATTAGTAGGAAGTAAGTCACTAAGTCTGGTCCCACTGTAGAATAGGGTATGACACAAGGATTTAAACTCCAGGAGGCAGGGATCACTGGGAGACATGTCAGAAGCTGACTACCATCATCTATTTGTTGAATTAACCCTTTTATTCTTTTATTATGTCCATGTCTATCTCTGGTAATAATTTTACTTCTAAATATATTTTACCTGTTGTTAATATAGCCACTGTTTTCTCGGAATATCTTTGTATTCCATTAGCTTTCAGTCTATATGCAATTTAATTTAAAGTATGTTTTTTGTATACAACATAGAGTTGGGTCTCATTTTCACTTTTATTCTTTCTGATAATTTCTCCCTTTTAGTTGTAATGTTTATTTTATTAATTTTTAACACATTTGGTGCAATTATTAATATTATTAGAAATTGGTGTACCATTTTCCTTTTTGTTTTCTACTTGTCTCCTGTGTGTTCTGTTCCTGTGTTTCCCTTTGTTGCCTTTTATGTGGATTTTAAAATATGTTTTAGAATTCCATTTAACTTAACTTCTTACCTATATTTCTGTGCTTATTTATATACTTTGATTTTTCTTAATTTTTATTTTTATTGTAAGAGTTGGTTGTACATATCTTTGAAATACAGAGTTGAATATCAATACCTGTATGTAATATGTGATGCTCAAATCAAAATAATTATTATATTCAACAATATACAATTTATATATTGTATAATTCACTATTCATGGCCCTTTACCAATTCCTCCCTTCCCTCCCACTCATTCTTTCACACTTCTAGTAACCTCAGCTCTTCTTTTGAAAGTTCAACGTATTATTGTGATTGTTGTATTTTTCTTTCTTTCTTTTATTTATGTTTATTTTTTAGTTCCCACTTATGAGTGAGGACATATAGTATTTCTCTTTCTGTGCCTGGCTTATTTTACTTAACATGTCTTTCTCTAAGTTCATGCATGTTGTTGCAAATGAAAATATTTCATTCTTTTTTTATGGCAGAATAGTAGGCCATTGTGCACACATACCACATTTTCCTTATCCAGTCATCTGACAATGGACATTTAGGTTTGTTCCAACTTTTGGCTATCATAAATAGAGCTGCAATAAACATGGGGGTACGGTTATTGCTTTGACATGATGCTTTCCATTCCTTTGGTGTATATCCAGCAGTGGAATTACTAGATCATATGGCAGTTCTACCTGTAGTTTTTGAGGAATCTCCATGCCATTTTCTATAATGGCTGCACCAATTTACAGTCCAACCAACAGTACAGGAGGGTTCCCCTTTCTCTGCATCCTCTCCAGCATTTGTTGTCCTCCATCTTTTTGATAATAGCCAGCCTAACTGGGGTGAGATGATGTTTGCATTGCCCTGATTGTTACACTTCTCACTGTGTAACAGAGATGAGAAAAGATTACTCAAAGCAATATGAATGTGATGAGAGCCCAAAGGGACTGCACCTCAGTAACTCTTCTGTTAGAAGGAGAAACTGGGTAGCAGCCCTGAGTCAGTTTTTGCTTCAGTTTTTATTGAAAAAACAAGGAAATTACAGGAAAAGAACAGAAGGTTAATCAGTCATAGTAAGAACATACAGAAATTGGCTATGTAACAATCTTCATCCAAGCATGCATGGTTTAAAATTGTTTAAACAATACACCATCGAAAGAGTCATAAATTTAAGCTAGGTGACATGCAAAAGAAACAATAAGACAATCATGAAAGTGCCTGACTTCTTGAGAAACTTGCAGAAACAGCTTAGAGCAAAATGTGGAAAACCGCCATGTACTAACTAATCTAGCAAAACCTCCTTGGAAATCGTAATTTACATGGTTTCCCATCATTTAAGCTATGCTGTGTTAAGGGTTATTGCCCTCAGAACAATCCCTATTTAGTTTCAGTTCTCTTGTTCACATTGAAGCCTTCAAATTTGTGTGAGTTTCCTTCTCACAAAATCTTCCAATAAACCCATTATATTAACAATCAGTATATATAATCCCTTACCTTAACAGCAATTAGAATTGATTTGGTGGGCTCTTGCCCTCTAGTTGTAAGCTCCTTCTTCCTATCTGAGGCCTTTTGTCCCATGCGTCTATTACCTAAAAACCCTACACTAAAAATCAAATAGGAATCAAAGTTTCTAATCCTCTACACCTGATGCTGAGTGATGTTGAGCATTTTTTCATGTGTCTGTTGGCCATTTCTATATCCTCCCTTGAGAAATGCCTATTCAACTCCTTTGCCCATTTTTAAATCAGTTTTATTTTTTACTGTCAAGTTGTTTGAGTTCCTTACCTATTCTGGATATTAATCCTTTGGAAGATGCATAGTTTCCAAACAATTTCTCCCACTCTTTAGGTTGTCTTCTTGCTCTGTTAATTGTTTCTTTTGCTCTGCAGAAGCTTCATAGTTTTATATAATCCCATTCACTTATTTTTCTTTTTATTGCTTGTGATTTTGGGGTCATTTTCATAAAGTCTTTGCCCAATCCAACTTCCTGAAGTATTTCCTCTGTGTTTTACAATAGTCACTGAAAAAATAAAATACCTAGGAATCAACTTAACCAAGGAGGTGAAAGATCTCTACAATGAGAACTACAGATCACTGTTGAAAGAAATTAAAGAGGACACAAAAAGATGGAAAGATATTCCATGCTGTTGGATTGAAAGAATTAACATTGTGAAAATGTCTATATTACCCAAAGCAATCTATAGATTCAGTTCAATCCCCATCAAATTACCAATGATATTCTTCACAGAAATAGAAAAGACAATCCTAACATTCATATGGAACAACAAAAGACCCTGAAGAGCCAAGGCAATCCTGAGGGAAAAAAAAAAAAAAAAGCTGGATTTTTTTGCATGCACTACCTGACTTCAAACTCTACTACAGAGCTATAATAACCAAAACAGCATGGTACTGGCATAAAAACAGACACTTGGACAAATTGAACAGAATAGAGAACTCAGAAATCAGCCCACAAATATACAGCCAACTGATCCTTGACACAGGCACCAGGAGCATACATTGGGGAACAGACTGCCTCTTCAATAAATGGTGCTGGATATCCATATGTGGAAGAATGAAATGAGACCTGTACCTTGCACCATATACCAAAATCAACTTAAAATTGATTAAAGACTTAAATATAAAACCTGAAACTATAAAACTCCTTATTTATATGCTTTGAATTTTTTTTAACCTCAGAAATTATGATGCATCCTTAACTTTCCATAATGCACTTATAGTTAATTTTGTACTACTTTATATAAATATAAAAATCTTGCAAACATATAGAATCATATTTTCCATCCTTTACATTATAGTTTGTTATATGTAATATACTTATGTACATTATAAACCTCACAAGACAATGTCATGATTTTTGTTTTAAACAGTTATATGATTTATTTAAAAAATTAAGAGGAAAAACAACTCATAATTTTTAAATTGCACCCCCTTCTGAGTACTCTGATGAAATCTCACACAGTCCCACTCTATTCTTACCTGGACATGAATCATCTCTTTGTTCAGCATATCCAGGCTGCCAATGCTACCCACCTGATAGTCCTTTTGTAGTCATTTAGGTTATCACAGTGCTTGTTGTGTCCAAGTAACCCTTATTTTACTTAATAATGACCCCAAAGTGCAAGAGTAGTGATGTGGACATATTATTATAATTTTTTAAATTTTATCATTAGTTACTGTTTCTAATCTCTTACTTTACCTATAGATAGCATCTTCTTACTGTATCCTTACAAAGTGGAAGGGCTAGCTAACTCCAGGGTTTCTTTTATAAGATCACTTATCTCTCATGACCTAATTACATCTCAAAGGTCCTACCATTTTTGAGTTTAGAATTTCAATATCAGAATTTGGGGGAGGGTGCACAAACATTGAGACTACAGCAAATTTAAATTTCTTAGTTTTGATAATTGTACTATGGTTACATAAGATGATAACATTGAATGTACGGTGGATGGGAACTCTGTACTATTTTTATAACTCTTCTGTAAGTCTAAAATTATGTCAAAATAAAAAGCTAAAAAAATAATGATTATGGAAAAGCTATCATAGTTATATATGTATAGAATAAAAACATATACATAGGGTTCAGTACCATCTGTGGTTTTAGATATCCACTGGAGGACTTGGAACTTATCCCCAATGGATAAGGGAGGCGGGGGGCTACTGCATGCCATTTTTATCTTGTTGCTTTCAGGGTATGCTCTTTATTTTTGGATTTTAATAATTTGACTTTGCCTTGTTGTACCTTGTGGCTATCTTTTTTATGTTTACTCTGCTTGGTGTTCATTTAGCATTTCAAATATGTGAACTTCTCTTAGTCATTAAATTCACAAAATTTGGGGCCATTATATTCTCAAAGATTTTTTTTTTCTGTCCAATTCTCTTCCCTCTTCTTTATCTACTCCAATTATACTTATATTTGACCATTTGACATTATTTAACAGGCCTCTGTGGCTCCATTAGTTTTTAAATCTTTATCTTGCTCATTACAGTTGTTAGTTTTTATTGATGTATATTCAAATTAACTAACTTTTTTCTTTGTCATATCCATTTAGTTGTTAAGCTTTTCCAGTATTTTCTTTGTTTAATTTCCCAAATTGTATTTTTAACTTGTAGAATATTCATTTTTTGTTATTATTTTCATCCTCTGTTAAAATTTTCCATTTTTCTACTGAAATAATCATTGGTTAAAAAAATACCCTTTTAATTGATTGAGGGTAGTTATAATTACTGTCTGAAAATCTGTTATTTCCAACATCTGGTTTACTTTGTGGTCAGACTCTTTTTTTTTTTTTTTTTTTTCTTTCCTGAGGACATTCTTTATTTTCTTGCTTCTTCACATGTTGGGCAATTTTTTTTTTTATTATTTCTAAGATATTATGAATATTAAATTGTGAATTGTCTTGATTCTGTCATTTTTCTCTAATAAGAATAATCTTTTTGTTGTTTTAGCTGTTAATTATCTTGTCTGTGCTGGAACTGCAAATTTTGTTTCTTGCATGAAAGCTCTGGTCTCACTTCACACCTTTAAGACTATTCCACACATGACTGCTACACAAATCTATCAGAGATTGGGTATCCACTCTCTGGCTTTTTCCCTTTCTGATGCCCCCTACTCTCCTCAGTGGCATTGAAAGTTTTCCAACTTTACTTTTCTGGTTATCCAGGCCAGAAAAACTGAAGCTTTATTCATGCTGTACCCCCGCCATGACTAGATGCATTACACAGCCTGCACCAAGCCCTAGGCTAAAAGTTGCAGAGAGAAGACTAACTTCCTTAGCTCCTCATTTCTCCTTCTTCAAGTGAGCATGCACTCATAAGCAGAGTCCGCCTGCTACTGTTCACTGTTTCACACCCTTAGGTAGTTGTTCTTTACACTATGTCCACATTTTGTATTTTTTTCTAAAGGAGTAGCAACTAGGACATTAATCTGCCATATCCAGAAGAGAGATTTCCATCCTTTTACCTTTAATATGACTTTATATTTAAACTAAGAATTCTATAGACAGCCTATAATTTTGGTCTTTTTTTTTTTCAGTCTTACTATCACTGTCTTTTATTTGGAGTGGTCGGATCACTTTATTCATTATAATTATTGATTGGGTTAGGGTTATTAGTATTATCTTGATATTTGTTTTCCGTTTGTCCCATCTGTTCTTTGTTCCTTTTTTATCTCTGTATTCCTTCTTTTAGATCAATATAGTATTACTAATATATTAGTATTCATCCCCATTTTGGCTTATCTGCTGTTTCTTTTGATCATCTTTGCCTGTAGTTGCTCTAGCTTAAAGCTTATAATTGCAACTTTAACTTATCCCCACTAATCTCAAATTACACTATACCACTACACAAATAATAAAAGAAAATCACACCAGTTTACTTCCATTTTCCTTTTCTTGTTGACTGTGCTATTATTCTTATGTACTTTAGTTGTAAATATGCTATAAACTCCAAAACATATTATTTTTTCCTTCAGCAGAAAATTATCTTTAAAAAACAACTATAACTCAGAAAAAAAATGTTGTTTCTACTTACCCATATATGTACCTTTATGATGCCCAGCATTTCATTAGGTAGACCCAAGTTTCCTTCTGGTATATTTTAATTCTGCTTGAAGATATTTCTTTTAACATCTCTTCTAATAAAGATCATATGTCAGTAAATTTTCTCAGCATTTGTTACTGTGAAAGGGTTTGTTTTTTCTTTTTTAAAAAAAGCTATTTTTGCTAGGTGTATAATTTTAGATTAATGGGCTTTTTGTTGGTTTTTAAATTTCAGTACTTTAAAATATCACTGGCTTGTACTCTGGCTTGAATGAGCCCACTGGATATTAAAGTTTCTGTATGAATTGGGAGGGGGGGTGGACACAAACATGCAGTCCAAAATATTCAGCCCCCAATAACTTTACTCTTTGTCTCCTATATTCTGTAAAACCATCATTTTTCTGCCTGGTACTTCTCTTTCTGTAACATTGTCTATGAAGTGTCTGTAGTCAGAAAACCAGGACAGAAAATATTATTTTTCTTCTACCAGGGATCACAGATCTGTACTGCCTATTGTACAGTACCTGAGAGCTATTTATTTTTATATTTTGTATTTCATTGGTGAATAAGTACAGTGTCTCTTTCTCCATAATGACCAGAGTGGAAGTACCCACACTCTTTATTTAAAATTAGTAATCGCCATAAGACATATTTTTTATGTGTTTAAAGGTCATTCATAATCAGAAGGTATTTCAAACAAAAATAGAAAATTGTGCTAAATACAGTACTAAGTACGATACTTTCTCTGAGTAAATCTCACAAGCACTGAAATTACTTTTGGATAATGACTTCTGAGCTACATTATCACTAAAAGTCAGGAAAAGGCAAATGATAAGTTCAGGTTTAATTTCTGTTTCTTGATGTTTACATAAGAAAAAACAATAAAGCTCAAAATGTTGCTTTCCTTTTTTTTTTTTTCTTTTTAGCAGAACCACTTCATCAAATCCTAGGTAAATCCTTAGGTACAATCTTTTCTAATTACACTAATCTTTTTAATCAAGAGTATAAAATATTAAATGGACTTCTGACACTTCACAACTGCTAAATAGTTGGAAATTATTTTGTGATTTTTCTTTGCCTTAATTATGTTTTACTACATTGGCCATTCAGTCCAGTGCCTAGGGTGACCATAAGGATTTGGCTTATAATATCTTAGCACTTTACATCATATCTCAAAATTTATCATTTTAAAATTTTGGTCTTTTCAATAACTAAGCCTATATCAGTAACTACATAGATCATTTTATCAACTTACTTCATTATATTAAAACAGGAGGTATTCGTCTACCCATTCCTGGATTTTCCTTTCTCTAGATATTAAAATTTTTATAAATTTAAGTTGGGAAAATGTGTACATGAAGACCTCAGAACTCTTCAATACTCATTATCAGTACTTAGGTACTTAAAGAGAATAGTTATGAAGGATTTTTATTGTTATTGTTACTTAAGGTGTTTAGTAAGAATTATTTTGAGACCACCCACACATTCACTTATATCATGTGGAAGTCAATAGGTGGCAAATGAGATTTTTTTGTGTGTTATTGCTCTTGTTGAAGATGTAGAAACATTGAACCATCTGTTGATGGATCTCACAAATAACTCTTCTGGTGTACCACAGAACAAGAATAGTTAAATCCTCAAATTATAAACCCACTAGTATTTGTATAGCTATGTACTTCATATAGTGTTCTCTTGATTTATGGTTTTATTCTATAATTCTTTCTCCAATAAATAATTGTGATTATTATAATAATGACAATAATAAATAATTTTGCCAGTTTGAACCCACTTTTTGTTCTTGCTTTGCACGATTATGAGAATATTTTAGATTTATAAGGATACTTTTAAAAGTTTGTGGAAAAATTGAATTACAAGATAATACCAATCTTTCCATGAGCTTTTTAAAGACCCCTCATATTGGGGTTTACTTTGGGAAAATTTTTACATCATTTATAAAGTAAATTCAAAATATACTTTGTGTCCCATAAAAGGTAATGTAAAATTCGTTCAAAAATTCTAACATTGGTACTCATGTTTTAAAACACAAAAGGTAATTTCTTCTGTGGATAATAATTGTTCCTATTTTATTCCTGAAATATTTCTGTTTTATTGTGACTTGTCATAAGTAACTACTGCTTATAAGTAAAGATGAATTTAATTTCTTCTATGTCCATTTTAATTTCCAAAAATTTTGGATTTTGCACTAATAGTTTTGGATTTTCAACAATCAATCAAAATTTGTTATATTTAGACATATAGTTAGGCTTTGGGATATTTAAGTAAACTCATTTCTAGCCACCACATTCAGAGATGAAAATTCAAACATAATACATGATTTGTTCATTTCTTTTTCTCTGTGAAATTCATCTATTGTTAACACCACCTCTATGTTTTCTACAGAAATTAGTTTCATTTCCTATAAGTTACTCTCCTTCCTGCATGTCTGCATCAATCAATTTATTTTGATAGTTATTACCACTTGTTATTCTTTTCCTAAAGGAAAAGAAAATTTTAAAAAAGGAAAGCAGTGACTAAAGACAAACTGAAGTTTAAGTGACATAGACACTTTATTATTTTTGCATATAAGATGGAGAATGTAGACAACTTCTTCAATATTTAAATAAAACAAATGATGCTTTATTAAAACAATAAACTATTTGAGGGATTCTAGAAACTGATTATATTACAGACTGGACTTCAAAAAGTGGAAAGTGAACCCACTAATTATGATTCAACATAAATGTTGAAGTTGTTCTTCAAATATCTCAATAATTTGAAGACTCTTAAAGGCTAAATAATTTATAATTCTTCCTTGCTTTTCTTAATTTTTAAGGAAAGAGGATTCCAAAAATGTAGAATATAAATATATCATAAAGAAAATATAGTGTAGAATTGAATTTAAACTATGAAACAAGCCCTGAATCAAATTTAAGAAAACTGAAACTGGCACTTCTGCTACAGACCTTATGCTTTTATGTTCTCAACATTGGACCTTTGAAAAAAGAAGCGTCTGATCACAGTGGTGCCTACACTGCACTGGTCTGCTTGTGTTTAGAGGTCACGATGCCCTAGCCTTGTATTAATTAATGTACTTTAACTTGATCCTCCTTTTTTCTAATTTTCTTCAATCCATCTCTAACTGGAGAACCCAGTTTTTGGGCAAGATGAAACATACCCCCAAATCTCTTCTCATCCCCTTACTACCTGGATCTCCCTGATGGAATACTTTGAGATTGAGATTTTTTATGACGTAAATAAAATCAGGGAAATGAAAACGAGATCCAATTACAGAGATTCCCAGACATCTAAAGTCCCATATGCATTAAGGACGACAACGCAAAAATAACCAAGCCAAGCTTGGTTCCTGCACTAATGATTTCAACGAGGCCAGACTATCAAAGACAGTTGAGCATTGCTTAAATAATGCCTGTTCTAATGTAGCACTTAGGTATACACATCTCTGGAATTTGAGAACACCCTGTCCCAGCTGTGCTGGTTCTGGCCACACATCCCAGGACGTAGGGCAACGCTCCTAAGGGACAGCAAGGGTCTGCGGTCTGGAGAAGAACGGTGGCCACATTACCGCGGAAGTGAGGCTCCAGCCAACAGAAGGTGACAGGTCGTGACAGCCGGAGTGGACGCTGCTCAAGAGCAGGCTTGAGTCTAGCTCTTCCGGACAGAGGCGTTCCTTGGTGAGGGTCCTTCGGAGTCGCAGTGGAATTAGGAGTCCGGCTTTTCTCCATCCCCTGCGCTCTCTCTGCAGGTCTTTGCTCACGGACCCCCCGCCCCCCACACACCCCACCCCTCACCGTGCACAGGCAGAAGAAAGTTTTGCACAGAATGAGCCCCGCGTTGACGTAGGCACCGTCGCCTCCCGTCCCAGCTGGATAGAAGCCCAGAAGGGAACGGGTGGGGGGATGTGGAGGTAGGGCTCGCCTGGATTCCTGCGGTCAGGATCCCGGGGCGGGGCGGGGCGGATCAAGGGCCAGCCAAGAGTGTTGGTCCTAAACCCACAGATACATCAGGCTTTTCCGTCCTCCATCAACCTCCTAAATCCCAATGAGGTCATAGCAATGAGAGACAGTCAGATCAAGAGAGGGGGGGGAGGAAGAGGACGACGGCGAGGGAGAAGAAACCCAGACGGAAAAAGGCCATCAGACAAGGTCGCTTCTTCTGGCGACACAGCAACTGCGAGGAGCGTGGTGCTGAATATCATCCGCCCGCTCCGCCTGGGGAGCGGAGACTCGCAGAAGCGCTTTGCGTTACCACGAAAACAAAGGAGAGGAGACGCGACAGGGAGGAGAGAGCAGCTCTGAGCGGCTCTCCTTGGATCTCCGGGAAGCCGAGCTCATCTTGGCAAGGAAGGGAAGACGGAGGAGCCTGACAGGGTCTGAGAGGCTCAGGAGGGAGCGGGATTTCCCTGCGCAGGTCTGGGACGCGGCAGAACTCTGGACAGCGCCTCGCGAGTGGGGCTGGAGCTCCCGGGGCTCCTCCGGGTTTCCGGTTCTTCTTGCCAGCCCCGCCACTGCTGTGCCCTCTTCTCCTGGACTCGCACGGCCGAACCCAGGAAGATCCTTCTGCGATCCCTGTCCGAACGTGCCAGGGGGCGGAGCAGCTCTGTCGCCTCTGACCCGACCAGGGAAAAGGGTCTTCGGTTCTGGAAATCCAGACCTTGTGGATAATGCTTCGCTGGTGAAGAAAGAAAAGTTTGAAGATCTGGTAGGGGGTGGAAGGGGCAAGGAAGATAGTGGAAGAAAGAAGGTGGATGGTTGATTTTCCTCTCTGATCTGGAAGGAATGATGACCGAGGAAGGATGTGCACCAGCGGCCAGATCATTGGGAGCCTCTTGGTGCTCTCTGTGCTGGAGATAGGGCTGGGGGTGTCCAGTGTGGCCGTGGGGGCGGTCAGCTTCAGCCTGGCCCTCCGAGAGCACAAGCCGCAGCTCGGAGACTCGTCCCCGGTATGGAGCGGGGTGTGTGTACGTTGAGCCATTTCACTCTCTACCTCTTTATGGTGATGGTCAGTGTGCGTGCGTTAGTCACTACCTCCCTGGTTAACAAAACCATAAATCTCCTCTGGCTTGCATGTAGGTTCTGGTTGGCAAGCTATGTTTCTTTATGTTGTCCTTTTATTAGTTTCTTCTTCTTCTTCTTCTTTTATTTTTATTTATTTTTTTCTCAACCTGGGCTTAAGATCAAATTAAATGACTGTGTTTAAAGTTGGGGGGTGGGGGGAGGGACTCAGTTTCCACTGGCTGGTTCTGCAAAGGCAAAGGGTTGCCCAGTGGTGCTGATGGGGGGTGGGAGGGAGGGTCACACCTGTCAAGGGCAGACTCACTTAGTCTTTTGTTCCTTTTACAAGGAAAATCAAAATGGGATTGTTATATCATTTTCTGTACCAGGAACAAACAGAGATAGCTATGCATTTATCTCTGGACAACAATGACCAAGGTACACCACAGGCAACAGTGTTACAACAAAAAGGAAAATGTGATGAGAGTGTGAAAGGAGGGCTTGGGTGCATTTCATCCTGGAAAACATTGCTCTTAATTTTCCCTTGTAAGCTTTCAGATACTTCCTCTGAAAACTCTTTTGTAAGTTCTAGGCAGTAAGTTAAACAAACAACAAATGGTGAGATATGCAACAGCATTATAACTGGAGAATAGCTCAGCTCAAAGAGGGTAACTGCTCAGTACCTACCCTAAATGTCATAATTTTTCTCTAAGTCAGTTGGCAGATCCAACAAGCTTCTTCCTTATTTCCTTAGGGTGAATCTCAAGGAATGCCTTAGAGACCCATTTCTTCCAACCATCAATAAGATAACTCAGCTCTATTCCTAGTGTGGACCTAATTGAGAAAAACAGCTTTTCCCTCTCCAAGTTATATACATGTTATATTCCTATGGGTTTCTAACTTGATCTTACTTTTTAAGATAATGTTATAGGATGTTATTTTGTTACTGACAATCCATAGTATGTTTAACAACCATGGTTTAGTTACTTGAGCTTCAAGTCACCAAGAGAAAATGATCATTTAGTAGTTCAAGGAAAATTATTCCAAGGTAATTGATTTTTGAGAGATGTTTTAGCATTCTTAAAAATGGTAAAATTGTGCTTTGGAAAATTAGTTTTGCATTTTAATTTTTCCAAGTGAGGCAAATGTTTTTAATTTGAAGAACTTATAAGAAAAAAGAAAAAGAAAAAGAATATTCAATTCAAACACTGAATTCCTCTAAGAATCTTTGTTCCTAATTCTATAATGTTACTATCAATCAATAATCACTTTGTTCTTTATTATATATTTTTGTCAATGTATATATTAAAGTTGAGTTTGAAAAGATAAAAGGCATATCTTAAATCTTAAATTCTACATCTTATATGTGGTAGTAATTATTTTGAGACTTGTTGGTATTATGTAAACATAAATAAGACTTTAAAATTCAATTGGACAACTGCCAAAATGCAGCATAATGTCAACACATAAAGTAAAGGATAGAAAATGTGATCTTTTGATGGCTTAAGCGGGAGAAGCCTGAAACACTCTTAAAGTCACTCTCCACTCTACCTGAAATTCAAGAAATTAAGTGGATAGACTCTCTCTAAATAATACAAAAGTATCCAGTTTATTTTAGAGAATTAAAAATTGATTACATTAGCTTGGTATTGTGTAAGACAAATAATTCAATGATTTTTTTTCTCTCTTCCCAGACTAGTTAATATAATCTAGAGGAGTCTATATGTGTACATGTATAGAAAAGGAAAGTTTGAATCAGCTCAGGGAATAGCAAATAAATCAATCATAGCTATATAGTTGTTATCATAAAGAATCATTTCCATTTTTAAATAGTTGTTTAAAGTAATCAAAATTCACTTGGGTGCTTAGAACAACAGTTTTGAATTCTATTGTCTCATCAGTAAAATTAAACAATACATCTGACTGAATGAATGGATTTGAAACTAGAATGACAAACAGTTGCTCACTTTTATAAACCCATTAAAAAAATCAAATTTTTGAAGAAATAAATGCCAAGTTGGGGTTATTGTGTTTATCTAATTATAGGTTGGCTAAGTGGGTTTTTTAATTTATTTGGGGGAAGTCATTTGTGGTACAGTCTGAACTACCTTGTAGTTCTTTCAATGATGAATTAATATAACTGATATTTATAAAGGGATTAATATGTGAAATGCATTTTACTATTTACTATAGAAACTAGATGAAGAAATAAAATTGCTGTCCTCAAAAGGCGACTTACTGCCTAGCAGAGGAAACAGGATGGGTACATCACTAACTTTGTCAGCAATGAGAAGATAGAGTGTGACCTCAGAGAGATACAGGAGCAGAAAAAAGGGAGAAAGTTTAGGTGGTGTGAAATATCTATGCAAGAAGTATTATTTTACTATTGATCTTGAAAATGTATTGGTACTTGGAATTAATGCATCACTGTGTTAAGTAATGCATTCCAGTGTAAGATCTGAAGTCAGACTACCTGATTGCAAAATCCAGATCTAGCTGAGTGACTGGCCAAAGTTTCCTCATCTCTATAGGGTTGCTATAAGGCACAAATTAAATAATGCTCTGGTAAAGTGCATGGCATGTAGTAAGAACTGAATAAATATCAGCAGCTAATACTAGATGCACAGACTGGCAGTAGAAGGTGTGATAAAGTAGATTCTTCCAGGCAGCATGCATAAAGGTAAAGCACTGGCACAGGATGGGCTGTGTCCTAGGAAAAGTAGACTTTTCTGTTTTTCTGAGGTTTAGATGTGTGAGAGAAAGATAAGGATAGAAAGAGTGATTGGGGTCAGACCCAGACTGGCTGTGTGTCAGTCTGAAACAATTGATTTATTTGATCATATTTTTAATAATAATATCAATTCTTACTTCCCAAAGACACTCCAGGAAGATGCAGAGTGAAGCTAGATAGAAAATTATTAATCTCTTAGGTAATTTATGAATTAAAAATCTATATTATTTATGAATACCAAATGAGATTTTACAATAATTATCCCTTTCAGGATATGTATAATCTATAATCAGACTGGATTTTGATTGGTGGCATGAAGCTTATTATACAAGATTTCTGAATTAAATGTAAAAGCCAAGGGAAATAAAAGCTGCACTGTGAAGAGATTATAAAAGAAACCCTGGAATCATAAGCATGTTATCTAGGACAACCACACTCAGGTTTTAGGCAACTATTTTGATTATTTGGCCCCAAACATGCAAATACAAAAAAAAGGTGACCTAAAAATAAAATAATACCAAGGTAAAGGACTTAAAATGCTTGAGATAAATGCTTACACAGATTATTTCCAGCCACTATTTCATAATCAGGTAGGGTTGCTTCCTGTGATCAGTCTAAAAAGTGTGGGTAATTAGAAGGAAAAATCATTTAACTATAATTTCAAAGAGAAAAAAAGCTATAAATGTCTTTTTAGCATTTTTGTTTCTTCTTGATTCTTTGTCACATCTGATATGGTCATCTACAATGAAAGCACAAAATCACAAGACATAACTGTTAGATAACAATGAAGGAGCCATTGAGGAAGCTATTTTGGAAAGGCCATTGTCATGTAACTTGTAATTGATTTGTAAGATTTATTGACAGAGAGTTGTATAGAAAGGGCTGTGTTTACTATTGGCTATGTGAAAGTCACTTTTCTTAGCCTCCAGTGCTTCACCTATAAAGAGAATGAACTAGATTTAGTAGTACGCAGATTCATAAATCCCTGAGAATTTTATTCTGTTGCTCTAGGTTGGCATTTGATAATCAAGAGATTTAAATGATGGTGTCCAGAACAAAGTCTGATGCTGAGTTATATTTAATATACATCATGCCATAATTTCATCTGTCTATAAAATTTTATTTACTAAAAATACTTTTATAAGCCTAGTTTTCTCATGCAAACCACAAGGTAGTTTTTAAAAATATTTAAAATTTTCCATATATAAATCATTTGACTCTTGAGTGACTTTATTGCTTATTTTTCTGGAGCTTGCTTAATTTGTATACCATAACGTTATCTGCTTAATAAACCTAATTTTTTGCTTAAATGAAATTTATACCATAATCAATGCACATACCTGTTCTGTAGACTCCTGATTCACCATGGCAACAACTCAGCTAACTGTAAGATTTTGTTGAAATTCAGCTTTAAACATTTTGATCCATACTATAGCAACACAATGAGGTGTTATATATAAACAATAGCTGCTCCAAGGTATTATTTTTAATATTTAAATATGTCAAATTTATTTAATAAAGAACAAACAAAACAATAAGGTGAACCCCACTCCCCAAAATAGTTACTTCAAATGTACACAATTTGAAGCTTGTGTATCTCTAACTAGACAGTAACTCATTTTTCTCAAGGGTCCAAATACATATGGATTTATATTTTTTAGCATGAGATAAAAACACTGCCCATATTCTAAGAAAAAAAAATTACAAAGGTATATTTATGCCCCATTTCTTAATTAATTTTAATTATATAAGTAATTCATGAATATATTCTTTCAAAATATTTTTTAAATAATTGAAACTGAAGTTCTCTTCCCTATCACCTCACAAAATTAGCCACCAATATGTTATCATAATTTGATAGAAATTTGTCCATACATAAGTAGTTTTGTTTAGAGTATATAGCCCCATTTTGACCAATTATCTGGATATAATGAAGCCCATTCATGGATTCTGTAGAACCCAGGTAAAGAATCTCTTTCCCATATGACTCACACTCTCATTCTCAAATGCTTCTGGTTACCTACTGGGATTAGGCAATTGGATGACTTAGGCAAGCCAGCTACTAGAAAATGTAGTTATTATTCAAGGAAACATACCATGCATCGAAATAGAAATTAATATATGTCCATTTCTGGTATTGATTGATACTGGTATGATGGAAGAAAAATGGTAAATTTTGCCATCATCTGTTATTTTCTTAGTCTTAGTCTAGTTTCCATCCATGTGCAAGTGGCATGTGTTGTAATTTCTATCCAGAGTCCATGACAAAAATCTGCTTTGGAAGTTTAGTCCTTATCCAAGGGTATAATTGTTCTTGAAGTCTTTGGTCTAGAAACATTAGAGGATAAGTAATCATATTTGCATCAGTCACCTACTTAATGACAGTTTGCTTGATAGGAACATGATTTGAATAAAATCAAACCTCTTAATTTGAATGCTTTTGACTGAAACATTTGAGTTGGCTCTCAGTATTGGCTTAATTATTAGCCTGATCATCCAATGTGCACTTCCAATATAGCCAAACAATTTAACTTTTTTGTATATTCACAGCCATCCAACCTGAATTGCTTGTCTTTGATCTCAATTAAAACAACAATAGATTTTGGTATATGTGTACATAAGAATTATATATACAATTATATATACATACTATTCATTCAAATCACTATTTCTATACTTAAATACCTGGGCCCAGAGTTGGTCAAAATATTTGACTTTATTGTCTTAGTAACCTACCGAAATTACCTGGTAGCCACTCTGCAGATCCATTTTTCAACATGACCAAATAGACAATGCCCAGATAATTAGATGACAGTGTATTAACACTCCCGTTTAGCATATTTCTAGGAAAGAAAAAGAGAAGAAACTGTGTGACTACTTTCCTCTGTGATATACAAAGCCATGCAGTCCTTCTGATTGCAGATCTAATCTATATACGCTTTATTCAAATTGAATGACAATCAGATTAGATTCGAACATCTCTCTGAAGATAACTGTGGCAGTGGATAAGCTATGTTTCTTCACTAAGTCACAGCTCTGTCATTTGTAAAAGGAGAAAATACTAGAATCTATATCACGGAGTTGTGACACTCAGAAGACAACACTTATCATGCTGTTGGTGCTGAGCCTGACATGGAGTAGGTGCTCAGGGAGTGATAGCTGCAACCTTCCCTATACTGCCCTCTTGCTGCCCTCCTGCTGCCCTCCTGCTGCCTGGGACCCATAGTCCACTAACGGTGCACTGGCATTCAACTTTTCTCCAGCACCCTTTACCTTTAACAACTCTCATTTGACTCATTCTTTTTGCTGTTAGAATGAGTTATAATGAGACATGTAGTATATGTCTCATTAGCTTTGATTTAATTCAGGTATATACATTAGCAACTACAAAAATATACCCAAATATCTATGTTAGAGAGGTGATGTAAATATTTAGCCTAAAAGTGAATGAGGAAACAAGCTGTTGCTGTAAAACACCTCTCCTTTTGTTTTTCTTTTGTAGCAGGAGAGGGCAATAGAAACTCTATCATAAAGATATTTGGTAATGAAATCAATTAAATGATTATTTAAATTAGACAACTCCAACAGTAGGGATGCAGTAACTATCATTTGTGCCATTAAGCAAAGTTTTAAAAAACATTTAGAACTATGTAAGTATTTGTCAGAGAGTCAAAATAAAAGTATAAATTAATACCTCTAATAAAGATAATATCTGAGAAACTTGTATGGCTTTACTTGAACTGCCTGAGTAGCTTTTGAAATGATGTTATATGTTGTATTATTAACAGATGCATCAATTAAATATCTAGATTTCAACAATGACTATTATAATATTAATTAGTGGCCATGATTTTTTAGCATCAATATTAAAAGCTCCTGAGAAGCAATTCAAACTTCTATTAGTTGATTATCTATTGTTAAATATTGGACAAAATTATGTGGTAAAGACAAAAAGAAAATATTAATGGTTAAGTAAATCACCTTGGGAGACAGGGTACCTTTATCTATTTATCTTGTAAAAATAATACTAGACATGTAATTCAATAGTTAACTAATGTCCAGATGCTACTATACACATTATTATTTCTTTTCTTTCTCCTTTCATTTTTTTTTTCTGACCGGTAAGGGGATCGTAACCCTCAGCACAGTGTTGTCTGCACCACGCTCAGCCAATGAGCGCACCAGCCATCCCTAAATAGGATCCAAACCCGCCGCCTCGGCGTTACCAGCGCCGCACTCTCCCGAGTGAGCCATGGGACCAGCCCTATACATTATTATTTCTAATCTTAATAACTTTGTAAAGAATGTAGTATTTTATAAAGCTTTAGTAGAAAAAGGAACTTACCTAGGGTTCATTGTTTTGTAATAAACTGAGTCAGTATTTAAAGCCATGATAGTCTTATTTCAAAGTCTGCGCATTTTCTATGGCATTGTCTGTAACTTTGGAAATTTTCATGGAAAAGTTATTCATTAAGTCCTGACCTCATTATTTGCTCCCCACTTCTGCATATATAAATCAGGCAGGATGGCATATAGGTCAGAACCCCATCATTTTTATGTGTTTTCAAGAAGAGTCTGGCCTAGTCAATGAATCAACAAGCACAAGCCCCATGTATCAGAACTGTGCAATCTAAGAAATTGGATGTAAATCGCTCCTGCTCAAAGATTAAGCCTTAGCTTTAAAAAATAAAAGTAAGTTATGCATCTCCAATGATCTTAAATATTATGAGGGCAAGTCAGGAAGACACAAGACAACAAATTTAAACAGTGTTCAAAATTAGAAGTATCAGTGAGGAATCAAAAAAGACTTCCTAAAGGAGGGGAACTTCTTGTGAGCCTTGGAGATGCAGATTTTCAGGGGACAGAGGAGAGAAGATGTGCTAAGCAATGCTATTAACATAAGTAAAGTCACAAGGGTGGAAGGAGACAATAAAATGGACTCTTTTGGAAGGACTGAGAAGACCAGTCTTGACAGAGCAGAGACATTTCATGTAAAAAATAGTAAATGAAGATCTACCTCATCTAAATAAGGTGGGAGCAGCCTTAAAGGGTCCTGAGAAACTGATGAAACTAATCTGGGTCTTGATTCCCTAATAGGCTTGGAGAGCTCTATAGGGTGGAACTCGATGATCATGGTGCCAAGGCAGTGGGTCCAGACACTGCTGCTCCATTTCAAGGCAAATGCCAGCCCTTGGACCCAAAATGTATATCCTGAATCAAAAGAAACACTTGAGGGAAGTCCTGAGATTTGAGAGAAGTCTAAATCTACCACCACAAATCTAACTACATCCTCAAGTATCTTTCTGATGGATGGTGGGTTTATAAGCTCATAAGTTCCTTGTGTCCAGATATCCTGATAGCTGCCTGGCATATAAAAATAGGAATCTGTACATTTAATTGGAGGTATCGCATAACACAAAGAAATTAAAATAGGTTTGGGAGCTATTAAGACTTGGGTTTAAGTTCTAGCTGTAGCTTTTTCTGGTTGTTTACTCCTGAGTGAGTTTTATTATCTCATTGAGCAATCAACTAACTCATCCACAAAATAGCAATACTACTACTTATCTCTTGGAGCAGTTCTAAAAATTAAATGTGGGATTTATATAAAAGTATTTAATATACATGTTAGGTGTTCGATAACCATGTCTGACTCACAACAATGACTTCATGATTTTGCCTTTTTTTTTTTTTTTAAATCAATACTCTGTGTATGGTTTCTATTTAGGTATTTTAGATGTGCTACATTTTTATAGATTTCTGAAGGGGATCTTATTGTAAAATAATTGTTGAAATTGACCTTGGGCTCCAGGCTTGCTTACATTTAGGACATATACTCTCTCTTAGAAAATGTGTACTCGTCATAACCAATTTTGGGCATTGGTAATAGTTGTGATTTAGTCTGCATGTCCAGTGTCCCAGGAATAATTGTTTTAATTCAATGTTGAAACAAAAAGGTACAATTTTTGTTTGTTCTACCATTTTCTCATTATTTTTGGCTGACCAGTTGGAATTCTTATTTTTTCTCTACTTGTCACTTGCTAATTATTTTTCTGCATAGATTATTCAGAGCAATTAAAATAATAACGATGACATTGATAATAACACCAATGGCAGCTTATGTTTATCTCCTAAGAATTACAACTGCTTTCATTATACCATTTATCTAAGCAGACAAATTTCTTCATTTAAGGGATAAGACTCTAAAATATTTGGAATTTAGTGATTTAAGATCAGAATGTGAAATCAGTAATAGGAGTAGAATAAAAATCTAAATCATCTAAAGAAATATGTGTGGGCATATGTGTACACACACGTGGGCTCAGGGCAAGTGGAAAGGCAAGCAATTCCTAGGAAGAAGTAGATAATTGTCACTGATGTACAATACGAGGGTACTTCAAAATGTTTGTGGAAAAAATAGAATTAAAAGATAATATGAATCTTTCCATGAACTTTTTGAAGTACCCTCATATATGCTGCTAGTGCCCTAATGCAGGGGCAAATTGATAAAATCCTGACCTCTGTGCAGCTTCAGCTTATTTTCATAACTGGTTAGTTTTCAGAGACTGCCAGGATGTTGGATGGACATTCATCTGTTGTGCTGGCAATTCTTGGGAAGAGCAGAAGTGCATAACTTCCATCCACTTATCCCCTAGAGTCACTGGCTATTTTCAACTCTGTAAGAACAGGTCACAAATTAGACTCAAAACTGGCATGCACCCAGGGAAGTTATGCTTTTCCTCTTCACTAAATCATCATCTATATTTTAAACTCTGTTACAGTTTCCACATATATCAGGTTGTGAGCATTATATTTGAATGCCATGTTAATATATTACAACGTTTAAGTTCATTTTACTCATATTTATACAATGAAATCTTAAACAAAAATATAAGCAAAAATCATGCAAATTGGGGTAACGTAGATAGATATAAAACTACCTAAAGTTACATGTAACTCAATTTATTAAATTTTAATTATATAACTATATCATACAGAGGTTCTTGTAATATATATAAGAAATTTAAGCTACCTTAATAATTAGTGTTATTGTTAACATTATCTATACCTAGATGGATATTCAATATTGATCATATTCCCCTTCACTTCCCTCCAGAAGTAATCATATTAAATGTTTATATAAATTTAATTTTAAAATACAATTATTTTTTGTATTTGACTGAGATTAAAAAATTTGGGACCCAAAAAACAAACTCTCCTGGTTTGCTAATGTTATCTATGAGATGAGTTTTGTTTTATTTTGTTGTAAGGACTGAAGTAACTAATGACCATCACTAAGATTTATTTGGACAATTGACAATTTAAATATACTGCAAATTTGCGGTCCCTCATTCAAAATTCATGAATTTAGTTATAATTTTTCTTGCCACTTTTGGAGCACAAACAGATTTAACATCAAAATCCCTTATTTGGCATGCTCAAAATATTTAAGAAATTATGTTTTAAAAAAGAAAAACTATCATAAAACAAGACAATGCGGAATGAATTATAAACAAGAAAAACTGGCTGAGTGCCGGTCACGAAAAAGAGAATCAAGGCTGATTTGTTTGTGTACTGAAAGATTTGGGTCTTGGGCCAGTCAGAAGTTTCTGAGATTTTTTTGGACTTAGATTTTATTTGGAAGTGATTGGCATACCTATTAACTATATGCTATGTCTGATGATTTCTTCTGAAATTTATTCTTGTGTTCATCATTCTTTCAGTTGTTTTACAGTCTCTGAAAAGGTTTTTCTCACTACCTGCTGTGCATCCTCATTTAACACTGTAAGCTTATTCTTTGCATCTCTTCAAAGAGTGCTTTTGGTTTTATTTTTGTATTTGCTGTGGTTGCCTCCTACCTTACTTAGTCTGCTAAGCCACTAAGATGGACTGATGCTAATGGAAGACAGCTTATCACATCAACATATCTATTGTACATTTTATCCTCCTGGTTTTTTGGGGGGAGGGGGAGGTTTGTGTGTGTATGTGAGTGTGTGAGTGTGCAGTTGATTATATTCCTGAAAGGTCATGGCTCTATTGGTAAAGATGTACAGTTACCCTTTTTCAGTTAAACTGATTGTGAAATTTTCTGGAGTGAAAAAAAACAGATGCCTTATTTTATTTCAGTGCTTCATTTTGAGATAGAAAATAAGAAATTGGTTTGAACTTAAGGGAAAAAAGAATGCTGCATAATTAGCAGGATTTTCCATGGACTAAGAAAAACAAGGAATATAAATAGGAAAGTGGAAAAGTGGCTTCTTTTAAAGATGAGTACTATGCTAAAAATGCAGAAGAATTGGGAAAGGGTAAAAGCCTAGGCCATTGAGGGATCTGTAAATCTAATAAAGGCAGAGAAAGCTCAAGGAACTGGATTGTAAGGTAGCACAGCTCAGGGCCTGGGACCCCCAGGATGAAGTTGATGTTGAGGTCAGTGGCAATGACCCTTGACTGGCCTCAGCTCCATGGTCCACACTGGGTTGGGATGGTCAAGAGCAATCATGACAGCGTGGTGTACAAGAAGAGCTCTGTGGGAGGCCAGGAGGGCAGGCTCCCATCCTCATTCACATGAGCCAGCTGCTCACTCTCCTCAGTCTGCTTTTCTATTAGATTTAGCCAACAAATATCAATTCCACAGCTACCATATTCTATGTTCTGAGTTAGGTCCTGGAGATCTAGCAGTGAATAAAATAACCCTTCATCTGCTGAGGCTTATTTTAAAAAGGAATATGGACAACAAATAAATAGTGCACAAATTAAAATTACAAATTGTGCCATATTAAAAAAGAAAAGTAATAGGCTTGTGGACAATATAAAAGAATTGTATTAACAGTGGGGGATTCAGGAAAAGTATCTTTAAGGAAGCAATATGTTCTGAAGGATGATGAAGCATTATTCGGATGTAGAGTGGGAAGAGTATTATTCCACGCAGGGGAATCGAATGGGTAAAGTTCCGGAGAGAGGAAAAGATTGGTGTTTTTCAGAGACAATGAAGACCAGGGTGATCAGAGTTCGGCAAGTGAAGACGAGGAGATAGAAGGCATTGGGTGAGGTGGAGAAGCAAACAAGGGTTAAAAATCACTTGAAGCTTTATACTTATGCTAAATAGTTTGAATGTCCCCTGATTTTAAGAGGAGCCATTGAAAGCTTTTAAGGAGGAAAGGGACAAGATTATACTTGCATTTAAAGAAGCTCATTCTGAGCTGCAGGTTAGAAAACATATGGAGTCAGGAAAGTAAGATGATACAGTATTTCCTGTATGTGTGATATGTCTGATACAATGGTTCCTAGGATGAGTGGAAGTGGTAAAAATAGAGGAAGTACAGATATTTAAGGTACATATTTGAGAAGACTTTGTGGTTGCTTATATGCCATTACAGAGGATAATATTAAAAGTGACTCCCAGATTGAGATCAAGCAACTGATAGGATAGAGTTTTCACAATTGTGTGTGTTGTGTGTGTGTGGTGGTGTGGTGTAGGGTGGTGAGAGTTCAAGAATCTATTCGTAACCTGTTAAGGTAGAGGTGCCTGTGAGATATCAAAGTGGAGAGATGTTGTGAACTATTAGAGAGGTGGGTCTAGAGTTCAGGAGAAAGGGCTGTGCTGGAAACCTAAACGTAGATGTACACTGTAAATAGAAGGCATTTAAAGCCATGTGACTGGTTGAAACCATCCAGACAAAGTCTTTAGTTACTATCACATTTGAAGGCTGAATAGTGATGAGAAGTAAGAAAGAGAAAGGAACAGATATGGTGGCCCAAGAAATACACTGAGGACCAGATGAGTTGGTGTCAGCGAAGCCCAAAGAAAAACTTTCGTTGTAAGATGAGATATGAAATGTGGTGGTCATGGTTTAACTTAGCAAAAGTAGTTGAAGTCAAGCAATGTGAATGTAAGCCAGCAGGCTGAAGAAAGAATGGGAAGTAAGAACATAGAAGTGACAAGTGTAGAAGCTTAGTGGTAAAGGGAGATGGGGTCTGTGCAGACAGAGCAATAGAAGAAAAAGGATTTGGAATCAAGGAAGGTTTTTTCTTTTTAAGGGAGATTTTGGAACACGTTTGCATTCTGATGTGAGTAATGGAGTAGAAAGGGAGAGGGGTCTTCAAACATTTCATGAAAAATTCATATGATCTTTTAATTCCCCTTTACCACAAACTTTTTGAAGCACCCTCATACATAGAGAGCAAAAGTCTTTGAGTAGGTGAAGGGTAACTGGATTTAGAGCTGAAGTGGGAGGTTTTTTTGTTGACAGATTTCTTCTTTGCCTATTGTAAAAAAAAGAGAGTAAAATGAGTATGAGTGAAGATGCAGAGAGTTTGGCACATGTGACACCCAGTGGTGAGAGGAGTTCTGGATGGCTTCTGTATTACTAGCTAGTCTGAGATTCTAGCAGCCAATAGCTGGGTGGAAAGGGGGATAGGAGTCTGGTTTGAGATTCATGTAAAATATCTTTAACTTAACATAATTTTCTCCAGACTCCTCAGACAAAGAAACAGAAATACCACATGTTCTCACTCATAACTGGCTGCTAGGAAGGAAGGGGGGTAGGGAGGGAGGGAGGGAATGAGGGAGGGAAGGAGGGAATGAGGGAGGGAGGGAGGGAGGGAGGGAGGAAGGAAGGAAGGAAGGAAGGAAGGAAGGAAGGAAGGAAGGAAGGAAGGAAGGAAGGAAGGAAGGAAGGAAGGAAGGAAAATACCATAACAATATGTTGAACTTTCAGAAGGGGAGAACAAACCTAAGGTTACTAGAGATGGGGGAAGAGAGGGATGGGGTTGGGAAGTGATAAGCCGGGCACAGGGCATAAAGAAACATCACGATTTGTAAGAATGCATATACTAATAATAAAAACTTAAAATAAAAAACAAATAAAACATTATTAAAATATATTCTCTTGCTGTTGGCTGAGAATTATAACTCAATTACACAATATAAATTGGATAGAGACTTAATTTCATTCTAAATTCATCATTTTGCAGATAAATAAATTGAAACCCAGAGAGTTAGTATAGCTGGCTAGCTGTGGAACAAAGACAGCAGTCTGAATCACCTAATTCTTATTCCAACACTGTTTCCACAGATGCCTCAAACATTAAGTATCCTTAAAATAAGCTTTTAACCAAAAGTAAAATGCAGTTATCTGACTACTGCCTGAAAATGAACAGGACCGATCCCAAATTATTGGCACTGCTAAACTATGATGGAAATATAATAAGTAATTTAACAGATCTCAGGGGTTTCCACCCATTTGGAAATTTCAAAGAAACAGCTTTCTATAGAAATTTTGGCAAGTTCTCCATTGTGCCTTTCCAGACTAACTGGGAAATGAAAGTTTATTTTTAGAAATTAGCTAATATTTTCAAACCCAGAAGAGCTATTGATCAATTTGGGTAAGTGAGCGAGTTGCCTTCAAAAAGGCCTTAAAAACAAATTCCAATGCTCATTTATCAAGCTGTGAACATTCAAAGAAGTTGGACTGGAACTATCTAAGTCCTGTAGCTATGAATACTTATTGTTTTTATTTTTCTTTTTTAAATTCACATATATAAGAATAAAAACAAACATTCACTACACTATTAGCCTGAAATGCCTAAGAATAAGTATGCATATACATATTATGACTTCATCCAACACTATTTTAAAAATTATCAAAATATTTCATAAGTATAAATACCTTTTAATAGTGCCATATTTTTTAAAGTGCTCTTTTCCATAATTTTTTTTGACCATGGATATAGCAGTGTGTACTTACTAGTGATAGGGTGAACTGAGTTAAGAAATTAAAATGTCATTATGAAAGATAAGCAATATTCCCCACCATTATATGCCAATTTTCTCAAAGCAATAGTTATTTTGGAGAAAGAAGTGTACCTTTAATTCATGATTTTGTTAATTTCTTTTCAGCTCTAGCTAAGGTATATTATCAACCATCTTAGGTCGTCAGGCCATCCAAATAGCCTTTTAGGCGGAGATGTGAGTGACTTATCAAATATTACGAGGAAAGTATCCTCTGTTGTAAAAGATGCAAGTTTGGGAGACATTACACAATAGGTTATCGGGTAAGCAGGTGGAGATCATACTGCTTCTAGAGATCTCACATAACTAAAATTAGCTAATTTAGGAAAGCATTATACCTGCTGGATGATAAGATTTCGGGGAGGAAACTTGTTTCTCCTTGACTTGTAGCCTTTACTAGAATAGGGCATCATCTAGATTTGCACAGTTCAATAGAGTAGCCACTAGCCACATGTGATTATTAAGCACTTTAAAATGTGGTTAGTTTGAAGTAAAATGTGTTGTAATTATAAAATACACACTAGATTTCAAAGACTGTGAATAGAAAAAAGAATACAAAATATTTCAAGATTTTATTTTTATGTTGATTATTTGGCAAATGATAATACTTTTTTATATTGGGTTAAATAAATCACATTATTAAAATTAATCTAACTTTTTTCTCTATTAATGTGACCACTAAAAATGGAGTTATATACATGATTCACATTTGTGGCTTACATTAGGTTTCTATTGCACATCTTTTGTCTAGATACATTTTTGGACCAAATAAGTGATTAGCTGGCCAGGAAATTTTTATGCTTTGTTTTGCTGAGATATATGCTATAGATGAGAAAAGGCTTTAAGACAATTTGAGTTATCATTCAACTGGGAAGGCAGAATTGGCTTAAATACCAGAAACAGTCAAGTGTTACAGTATGGCATTTCCCAAAATAGACACCTAAGTTACCTGCTTCCATGACACAGGCCTTTCAACCTTTATTTTTTTATGGTGATATCAAAGTCTTTGTGTGACCTTTTATTAAAAGTATTTTAAGTATTATTTGGGAAGTACCAAAACTGTTTTGAGAAAGGAGAAACTTTTTCCCACTTCTCCCACTAACCTGAAATTCATTCATCTATTTATTCATTCATTAACAAATATTCATTGATATTTTCATATGTGCCATATCCTATGTTAGTTCAAAAGGTTTAAAGATGTTTTTAAAAACTAGCACCTGAGTAGGAGGAGTTCAAAACATGTTGGAATGAGAGATATAAAATGAATAATTACCATAACATAAAATCAGTGCATCAATGTTATAACAGGCATTAATACAATATGTTTTGTTAGGTTCTGAGTAGGAGTACATAGAGAAGTTTAAGAAAGCCTAACAAATAAAGTTAATATTTACACTGAATCTTGATGTCCAAAAAAAAAAACTTCACATGGAGGGAGAAAGTAGTCATTGACACTGCAATGTCCCATAGCTATGAATTTTCCTTTTAATTCCATAACTATGTGATAGTAACATTAGTCTTCTCATCCTTATAAAAAGAATGGGAATATCATTGCATTATAAGTGTTATGTTCAGTGTCAGAAAGCTTTGATTTATGTCATGGTGGATACCGGAGGAATACCTGCTAAAAATGAGTGGGGAAAAAGTAGGGCCACTTAGATTCATGAACGGAGAATGTCAGAGCAGGAGGGAACTTAAAATTCCATCCAATCCAATTCCTGCTTTTTAAAGATGAAGCCCAGTGGGATCAATTGATTTGCCCAATATAAGTAAATGGCAAAGAAAGAAGAGATGGGAGCCCAGGGCTTCTCTTCTGAAGTGCAGAACTTTTTTCTCAATAGTGCATGGCAATGGCCTAGTGGGTTGGCAAGCTCCTAGTCCATGACTACAGAAAACAACGCCATCAAAAGCTGCACCTTGGTAATAACGCACTTCAAACCCTGGTCCTGATTTACGGCAAGCTTTCAGCCTGTTTGTACAAGATTCCTGTCTGTAATCTACTAGTCAGAGATGCACTTATATTATTGACATGTTTTATCACACAATTTCTCCCTCTTTTTTTTTTGTGACATTTTGATGACTTTTTACCCTCTTTCTTTGCTTTCCTAAATATTTGTTCCTTTAACAGAACTAATCTTAGCAAGGTAGCCTTAGTAACACAAAGCTTCAAGATATACAGGAACCTAGAGCTTCCCAATGAATCAATTTAACAAATAATTATTGAACTAACATTGAATGAAACACATTGCTGAGAATTTGCAAATGGATAATACACTGGACTCTGGATCCAAGGGCTTTATGGTTGGTGGGGGAAATATACTTGCAATTAATAACAGATATTGAGCACTAGAAGTCTTCTAAGTGATTTATACCTACTAATTTGCTTAATATTTACAGCAGTCCTAAGAGGTATGTATTTGTATGCATCTAGTTAAACAAGAAACTGTGGAAAAATAATTAAGTAACTTTCTCAAAGCCAGACAGCTGAAAAATGGCAGAGCCACGATTCAAACCCAGCCAACCTGACTACAGAGCAGTCACTCCTAATCACTCAGCTCTATTACCTCCTGATAAATCTAAATAAATATAGTTTGATACAGAATGAAGTGTCTGCAAATTCTGTGGATACAACAAGAAAGGTAAAGAGGAAGACAGATGACATCATGAGGGATGGGCCTCTGGGGGCAAGTCTGGAAAAATATCATAGGGAGGGCTTAACGAGAGATGAGGAGAGAAAGGCATTCCAGAATGGGGGAGGCATGGCCCATGAGAAGTTGAAATGGCAAAGAGCATGTTGGTTTCAGAGCACAGAATGCACAGGAAAAAGAAGAGCCTGAAGAGTAAATTGTCCTGACTGTGAGGATCTTGAGCACTATACTATGGAATTTGAAGTATGTACTTCTTTACAAATGGACAGGTACAAAAAATGTTTTAAAGGTTTTGAGGATAGGAATGACTGAAGTCAATTTATTTTAAGAATAATCTCCCAGGAAGTAGTGTGAACAATTAGAGCCATGAGGGTTATATGCATCTTTAATACTAAAATTAAGAGTCAGAATGAAGGGAACACCATTGGAAATGAATATAAAAAAGGGCACATGTGAGAAATTTTATGGAGGCAGAGTCAGCACTTAATTGGAGGTAGGCTATGAAAAATAGTCGGAAGATATCGGAAATTAAGGCTGGCTTTCTGCCTGAGTTAAAGAGAATGAGAGTGTACTGAGATCAGGAAAACAAAAATGAAGGCAGGTTGGAGGAGGGGCAAGAAAATGAATTAATTTAGACAAGCTGTGCCTTTTTGATTCATTTATTCATGAAATATTCATTTCTGTTATGCATTAGATCTTGTGCTATGTACTGAGGATAAAATAAAGAACACAAAGTTAATATCCCTGCCTTCAATACACTCATAGTCTATGAAGGGGAGACTAATGTAAACAAATAATTATACAAATAAATATTTAATTCCAGGGGTACACAGGAAAAAGTGAGGGTGCTATAAGAGCTTAAAATGGAAAGGAACTCAGTCCAGAAAGTTAAAGAGGTCTTTTAAGGAAAAGTGATATTTAGGCAGAAAGTTGAATCATGAACAGGAGTTAGCCAGTTAAAGAAGAATAGAAATATTTCAGGCAAAGGAAACAGCATACACCAAATCCTTGAGGTGGGAAGAAATTTGATGAGTTTCAAGAAGTTAAAGGAAAGGTCAGGGAAGGCTGAGTCTGGAGGAGAAGGCAGATCATTAGACATTTTACAGGCCATGTAAAGATTTCAGATCTTGTCTTACAGGCAACAGGATGACATTGAAAGATTTTTAAGCATGGAAGTAACGAGTTCAGAGAAGACTAGATTTGATGAAGACAAGGATGGAAAGGATCACTTGGAAGCTTTGACTGCAATGCTGATGAGAGATGATAGTGTTCTGAAATAGAGTTGCAGTGATGGAGGTGAAGTAGACACATTGCAGATATATTATGGAGACAAAAAGAACAATCTTGTGCGGTCACTGAATGTGGTACATGAGAATAGGAAGGAGGTGTCAATGAAAAGTCCCAGATGTCAAGGATAAGAGCATAGGGGATGCTTATGCTAATTCCAGAAATGAAATACACTGGAGGAGGAAAATATTTTCAAAGGCAGGATGACAGTGATTAGAACGCTCTGAGTGTGAAGTGTTTTTGTAATGCATCACATTGCCGATTATTCTAGTTGGCTTTGTTCTTACTTCCCACACTGTGGCTCCCCGCAGTTCTGGGGTCATATCATCACCATACCTACTCCAGTAGAAACGAGAGTCTGAATCCCTGGCTGATGAAACAAAATTTTTATAATGAATTTTCTTTTCCTTTGATTGACCTTACTTGTGTCATGTGATCAATTCTCAAGCAATCACTGTGATCAGAGGGATAGAAGATCCTAATTCATTAAACCTGGTTCATAGCGCTGTGGGATATGAAAAGCACATAGCTGAGAGTGATGCACAGTAGGTTTCCTCAGCAGAAAAATAAAGTGTACTTGACAGGAGATGGATAAATAAATTCTGAACAGCAAAACAGCAGCTTTCTGCCACCACACACAGTAATGGATACCATCAAGCAGATAAAAGAAAAGATAAAATGTGTAGTTTGAAATGTGGAGAGGACATCGTTGTGGAAAGAACAGTTAGAATTCTGTTTCTGAGTTCAGACAGAGGTTGGTACTCAACACGTTGATGTGAAAAGTTGTTGAGAGAGAAGTAATAGCGGAAGCCACAAAGAGCACAGAGTGAGAAGGAGAGAACCTTAACTCCAGGAATACCAGCTTAAATGTGAGTAGGGAAAAAGAATCCAACAACAGAGACTGAAGAGTGAGGGGAAGAAACGTAGGAGGGCAGTCAGAAGAGTGTCATGGAGGCCAGAGGGGACAGTGTTTCAACAACAAGGGAGTGGTCAATAGGGTGTCATTCATTGATCATCTTTGAAATAGCAATGCGAGTGAATTACTTCAAAAAGTTAGTGGAAAAATAGAATGGAAAGATAATATGAATATCTCCATGAATTTTTTGAAGTACCCTAATACAGAAATAATGACTTTATTTATTCAACAAATAGTTGCTGCAACCCTACTGATTGTTCAGTACTGTAACTAAGGACCTTACACTTCCATTCCAACATTTTAATAAGTGCCTTCTTATAGCTGGGAACCATGCTAAGTATCCTGAGTGGGATTCTGTGCTGGTGGTAGTTAGAAAGATGAATAAAAAATAGTCTCCTCCTCAAAAAGCTTAAGGTCTAGTGATGGAGACAATAAACGTGTAAATAACTACGATATTAGTCAAAATGTAATAAGGCCCATGAAAAGATACGAAGAGGATTCAGAAGAAAAGATGGGCTCTTGACTGATCAGAGAATTTGAGATAGGCCCAGGAGAATGGATAAGAAAAAAATAAAACTTTCCAAGTAGAGAAGTGGAATGAGCAAAGACGATAAACTGAGAGTGTATGGGATTATTTAAGACCACTTTGGCTTTAGAAGATCAACAGGAGACCAGTTAATAAATTGTGTTAGAACAATCTGATTCCTGACGTCAGTCAAAAAAGTTGTGAAAGCCGTTGAAAAAAAATTGAACACAGGAATGAGATGCTAAAAATAAGCCTTGGAATGAATTTAGAGTGATATTTGAGAAACAAGAGGCAAGGAGACTCTCTCAAAAGCTCTTAGATAACCCAGGTGAGGGCTGGTAAGGCCCTGAATGAAATAAGAGGTTCATTGAAGATGTAGAGTTAATGACACAAAGTTACTAATTTGATGGAAATGACATGGAAAGAGGTGGGAAAAATTAATAGTGCCTCTGAGTTTTGACGGAACAGTAGTAAGAGTGCCAGACATAGAAAACTGATGAGTGGAAACAGGACTGTGAGTCTGAAGCTGACAGTATCCCTGCTGGATTGCATTCATTGGCCGCTGTGCATCTGGCTGTGTGCACGCCGAATTGCAAAATGATTGTAGGCTGAGCTAAAAATAGATGACACTTTCCTGATGACCAACATCCTGCATTATTCTCTGGTCTCTCGGAGCATGACCCACTTTAAACATGACATTTTGCTTTAAAATATCACATTCAGAGGCAAGTATTATTGTCAACACTTAGAAGACTTCCCTGGAATCAATAGAAATGAATATGTTTCATAATTATTTTCTAGAACGCGGTCCATGTACAAGCCTTGAAATCTTGTTAATTGCAGCTCGACATATGAAGGCCAGAGGTTGGAGAGAATAATGATGCTCAGGTCCCAGAGTGCATATTGATGTGATGGAGGAAAACCCACCTCCATGGAGATGGGAACATGAGCATTCAGAAGCAAACGTACCCGCAGTTTTGGCATAAATTGAGTGTATTAGTCAGGGTTCTCCAGAGGGGCAGAACCAATAGGATATGTATGTAAATATACAAGAGGGATTTTATCAGGGGAATTGGCTCATGCAATGGTGAAGGCTGAGGAGTCCCATGATAGGCCGTCTGCAAGCTGGATTCCAGTAACATGGCTCAGTCCAAGTGTGAAAGCCTCAGAAACAGGGAAGCCATTGGTGCTGCTGGTGTGAGTCCTGGAACCCAAAAGCTGGAGAGTCTCAAGTTCTAATGTCCACAGAAAGGACAGCAAAGTGCATCCCAACTCCAGCAGATAGAGCAATTCACCTTTTCCTCCCTTTTCATTCTTTCTGAACCCCCAGTGAACTGGATGGTTTCTGCCCACATTGAGGGTGGATCTACCCCACCCAGTCCACTCAGACGCACATGATAATCTCTTCTGGAAACACCCTCATGGCCACACCTAAAAAGATAGCTTTACCCGGTTCTCAGTGTTCTTAAATCTAATCAAGTTGACACCTAGAATTAACCATTACAGTGAAATTTTGTGAATAAAAAAAAAAAAACCCAAAAATGTATAAAATATTTCTTACAATTCTCTCCAGACTTTAGACACAGGTCTGTACCCATCAGTTGCTCAAAATGCTATAAAGTTTTAAGAATTATTATTAATACCTCCATTTATTTATGGTTCATTGGACATTAGAAATATACCACAAACATCTTAAGCGTTATTTTATTAATCCTTTTAACAGCACTGTATGATATTGGCATACTTGCAGTAGTATTTCCATTTTACCGATGGAGAAGTTGAGATTCAGAGTTTAAGCAGCTGCTGTAGGTCTCAGTAGTATGTGGCACAGCCAGATCTAAAGCCCATGTCTGCCTGACTCCAAAGTCTGTACTCCTAACCGTAGTGCTATGTCCCATCCATTTCTTTTAAGCCCTGGTTCTAAAGAGCAGTGTTGGTTCTATATTCCAGACCTTTGTGGACAGCATTTTTCAGTGAAACTTTGCCCAGAGTGAAAGGTGTGATGGAGCATAAGTAAGGCTTCTCTAATGCTTCAGAAGCTAGCAGCTCAACACAAAAAGCCAGCGCAGATACCTCTCTGCCACCTATCATCTCATTCTGCTTGCTGATGCACAACCATCATGCTATCTGTCTTGTCAAGGGATAGGGCTCTCTTCCAATATTTGTGTTTCCTCCTCAATCTGTTTTTTCTTAGTTCTGCACTAATACATATATAACCATTATATCCTTTTCTTTTAATCAGACAATCCCCCCTTTTTTTTTCCCCCAGAAATCAAGAAAAAACTTTGAATTTTATTCCATTTTAACCAATCCTCTTAACTTGGTCCAAGTATTACAATTACTCCTCCCAGACACCTTTAGAAACAAAACACAGATCAAGGAAATGAGAGTTGGAAAATTGTAACCTTCAAAATAAATGTTTAAAAAGATATAATACATGATCGTTTCTCCTTTTGAGATTTTTGAAGTGTTTTTTTTTTTTTTTGGTATAATTATACAAGATTCACTCTATTTCTGAGGGGATGATGTTATTTTTATTGAGTTCTATAAAATACAGAGCTTCCTGTAAAGGAAAGGAATTGAATAATGGATGGCGTTTGTTTATAGACTTCTGAACAATTGTAGAGCTCATATATTTTAATCTCAGTTGTCCTGTTTAGGAGTAGAAAATGAACTGAAGTAGACAAAGAACAACAGGGGGCCACTGCTTAGAAAACTCTACAACAACACAGCAACTTTCCACCAGATTAAGGCTGATATGTGCTAAGAAGTTCCCCAGAGACACAAATATCTATGAGGAGGAAATGGACCAGACATAATGATGATTAGAGACATCAATTATCTGTAAATTTGCTAGAAAGAAATATTCTCTTGACCAACATAAGCAGGTCTGACAATTCTTGATTTGCTTTCCAGGCAATTCCATCACTAATACTTTTCTTTTTAAATTTAAGTTTCAGTTTGCAAATAATCATTGTATATATTTGGGGGGTACAATGTAATATTTTCATCTATGCTTACATTATGGAATGTTTAAATCAAGCTAATTAACATATCCATCAGCTTGCATTCTTTGTTTTTGTGGTGAGAACATTTAAAATCTACACTTTTAGGGAAATGGGGAATTGTTGCAGTCTTAAAAAGAGAGAAAGAGAGATAACAGAACATTCAGAAGACAGTGATCATGAAAATAGCTGAGAGAACAAGTCGTATTTGTCCTAGAGAAGACATAGGGTGAATGGTGTACTTGTCTTAAAATATGGACAATGGGTAGACACTACAGGGATAATGTCTTCAGACGTCATACAAGAAAGAACTTGCTAACAATCAGTTACTTGGAGATAAAAAATTCTGTCTGTGTGAATGGAAGAAATTGATTCTAAACTGTAAAAACTATTGTCAAGTCATTGACAAGTCTGTTGTTTTGCTAAATTGAAAATAGTCTTATAAGCATTTCATTACGGCCCAACATATTCTAAGAAAATATAATTTTAAGAACTAAACTTTAGTAATTCTTTAGTATTCTGCTTTCAGATACTTCCATATAGTTACTTAAGACAAATGCTACCTGTACCTCCTAAAAAAGATTTTTGCCTTAGGTCGTTTTAGGAGACTATTCAACTTTTCATCCGCCTTTAAATCTAAACAAAATGGATTCCTTATCACCATAAACTCATTTCTTCTACTTAGCTCTATATCAAAGAATTGAGTATCCTTAGAATTTTGTTATTCCTTTTTGAGCTTGAAAACTAGAAGTCTTCTTAACCACATCTTCCCTCGGAGGTAGCGTGAGACAGTGGAGAGTGTCCATGCTTTGAATCAGATAGTTCTGGATTTGAATCATGCTTCTGCCCTTTCTTAGCAACACACATCGTCCAAGTATAAACTGCTCTGAACCTGTTTCTTCTTCTATAAAATGGACCAGTTTTGTGGATTGAGACCACATGCTTGATTATTGTAAACCCATTCATTAACACTGAATGATTGTAAGTTCTCTTCCAATTCTGGCTTGATAAGCTCTCATTCTTTCCAAGCTCTGTCATCACCCTAGTTTGGTCAGATACACAATGAACTCCTCTAAAGCTATAAGGCTACATGATCATTATACGTGATCTTTATTATAAATGGAAATCTAAGGATCTTAACTCAGGAGAGACTGAGGACACGGCCAAGTGAAGTCCAAGACAATAATAATAACAATATAAACAATAAATATACATGAGGGAAACCAGTGGAAATAAATGTGCTACATAAAAAATATCAATTAATTCAAAGGAGAAACCCTTTTTAAAAAAATCACTCCCAGCTAGAGGTAAAGACCAATAATTTTAGTTGTAAATTGGAAAACAACCCTGTAAATTAATTGGTAGTTACTGCCACCAAGTGGTAGGAAAATACTTCTTCAGAGACTAGACTCCAGTAGCCTTTAAGGGGGAAAGCTCCCTTATCATGCCAAAGACCCAAATTTATTACATCCTCTCCCATTGCATCATAACCACCCAAGATCTGATCTTCATTAAATAGCAAGCTGTCTTTGGTTTCTATTAACACACTACCAAAACATTTTCCTATCAAAAGATAAAACTTAGAACTTATGCCAATCTCTGTCCCAGGAGGTTCCTCTAATACAGAAAGAAAAAAGAAACATAACTGCAATGAACATTGAGATAAAATCACTGAACCAACAAACTTTGCCAGTTGTGATAGGGATGTTCTGTGATTTCTCTAGTTCCAAGAGAACCACGGTGAGATGACAGGAATGAAGAAATCCTCTACGTTCTAAATCTGGATTAGACAGTACTGTAGTTCCTTCTTGCTGAGGTTCTGGGCAAAGCAATCGGCCACCATTTAGCCCTCCTAACTCACACAGTGTTATAAAGAATATGAATCAATTAATGTTTTCAGAAAGTGGCCTAACATATAAAGTCTGCATGTGGAGGCAATTATAATTTTCTACAACAGGAATCAAAGAGTCATCTGTTATTAACCTTAAATAAAAACAAAGGGAAAATACTGTGGCTGTTTCTTCAGTTACAGAAAACTATTATCTTGTATTTTATATTCAGAAGCCTCAATTAACCAATACCTCAATACATTTATATATCAGCATGACTAATTTATGCTCAGAACAACATATAGCTCATCAGAGATAGATTATACAGTGCCACATGTATGTCACTGAAGTCCAATTCTTTGAAAATTGAGCATCTAGCCATATGGTAAATGACTATGAACCAGAATGTCAATATATTTCACAGGATTCTACTTCGATCCCTTGTCATAATTGTACCAACCCTGCACTATTGAGAGGTGGTCATTTACTCACTCCCCATATATTTTCTATTAAAGGAACCTCTTTTATATTATAAGAAAGTCCAAGCTACTTTGAGGGCAAGTCTGTTCATTAGCACATTTTCCTGATAATGAGTTGAAATTTCCTTCCATGTGACTCCTTTCCATTGTTCTTGGATTTAACATTTAAATTCAGAAATAATATGCAACATTTTAAAATGCTACCATTTCCCAGATAAGCTGAAAATATCATTTTGGTAGTACTAGCTATAATCTATGAATATGCACATCTTGCAAAACAAAACATATCTGTTCTGTATAGCTTATCTTTCAGCAATCATGTAACCTCACAAACAGGTATTTTTATAGCCTCAGCACTTCAAAATAAATAAAATACAGATCTTCTGAGTTATTTGATTAGATAGATAGATAATCAGAACAAAGTGCAAAAGAATCATCATTTTTATAAAAGTAACCCCCAGAATATGCCAAAGGATGATTTCAATTGAGAGCAAAAGACCACGGAAATGCCCTCTGGCTCTTTGTTTCCTAAGGTTCAATATCCTCTCAGGACCCTCAGTACTGGGTCCCTCAGACAGGATGGAGAATGGAACAGGGCCTGCATATTAGATGAATTATGCACCAGGAAGGAGACATCTTGCAATTTTTTTGTTGTTAATTTTTCTCTTATACCCCTTCATTTTCTAGCCATGTTCCTTTGAAAATACAAGCTTATTTCAGTTGTATTAAGGAATAAGTGGAAAGGGATTTATTTGATGTTAGGTTTTATCCACAACAGGGCAAGAGATAGAGCAGGAAGCCTGAGACTAAGTATGGTAGTGATTGTGAGGAAGAAGAGAAAAAGTCCTCAAGGGTAAAGTTAAAACTAAGGCGATCAGCATACTTAAATAACTGCTCTTCCCACCAGAGATATTTCCCTCAAAAACTTTTCACTAAGAACATTTTATGATGTATCTGTTAAAAAGAGTATTTTCTGTTAAGGTGTTTCTGATATACTTAGAGCTAATGTGAAATGAAGTTTAGGGCACGGTAAGTAATGATTTGGGAATCTCAAGCTTCTGTTCTCATTAAACTTCTGCCACTGACTTGGTTTGGGGGCATCTTAATTTCTCTACCCACAAAACAGAAATGTTAAAGAGTGTTTTTTCAGTCTTCCCAGAAATATTGGGAGAAAGAATCTGGATGGTAAGTGTTGCAAACTTCTGAAAAAAGTAAACTATGGAAATGTGAGAATATATTCTAATGAAATACTTGAGAAACCTTTCCATCTGGGGTCCTATAACAGGAATCTAAATAAAGGCACTGGATGATGAGGGTAATTTCCCTCTGCTAAGACATCTTGTACATTTTCTTTTGGTAAGGCTGATAATGGTTGTGCTGAAGGATATTGATGGTGACTGCAGTATTTAATGTTTTCTTCACAGCCATAACCCAAATGTTTTTGATGCTCCCGAGTTATTTGTTTGCCACATTTTCATTTCTTCCTGCAACTTTTGTGAGTTTTTCAGTAAAAGCACACCTTAACTCCAGGAAATGGAAAAGCTGTCAGGCTTAATCTTTTTGCTTCTTTAAGAGCCAGCACCTATTGTCTGGCTCAGTTGAAAGTATAAGTTATTTTTGATTCAATGTAGTATCATCTTATAATATCACAAAGACATACACGTGTTAAGTCCTCTATGCAACTGCACTAGCCTGATAAAATTGCTGAGTAATGAATAAATGAGCCAGTGAAAGACTGGAAAAAGGGTTCAAAATTATTCCATGATGATTCTCTTTATCCACAGAAAACTGAAAGCTATCGCATTAATAACGTAAATCAGTGGGACTCAGAAACCACCAATGCAGACTTCTTCTTAAACAATTCAGAAACTCAGCATCTTCCCTGGGTCCTTTGTTAGCTTAAGTTCATAAATCATCTAGATTGTTATTGTACTTCAATTCCAATGATTCCTTCCAGAATGTAGTCCTTAAAAACCTCACTCTCCAGATTCATTTCCCAGAATCTGCTAGTTTTAACAGGCTGATTCATGTTGTTGTAAGATCTTATTTTAGATATTTTAAGGCAATGAGAAATTTATTAACACTTTCCAATTTTATAATTCTCCAGTGTCCCCTTTTGAGATTTGATTTACAAGTCTTCCTCTTTACCTTGTCAAGGTTTTAGGGCTCTCTGGCAATCAAATTGAACTAGGTACTGGAAAGATGAAATATATGTTTACTGTCCTTTAAACCCAGTTTGAAGTTAACAAAAAAGGTATGTGGAAAAAAGAAACACTTCCCCCTCAGGAAATTTTAGATGAATTATAAATAGTGCTTGGCAATTCATTGGTTTCCCGTGGAATTTGGGAACACTTCATTCTAGTTTACTTTTTCCAATCCCTTAGTTTTCATAGTCCAATTATGCATATTGATGGGCTCTGGAATAAATGTACTCAGAAAGAAAATCATAATTTCATACCTGATCCAAAATATGCATTATAAAATTTTAGTAAACAGAGAGAGCATGGCTAAGTAATATGAACTGTAATGCTGAGCCACAGAGTGAAAGTACAATTCTTCCCTGTGTTATTTCACAAGCCTCTAATCAACTGCTTCAGGCCCCTTTAAAAAGAGAGAGGGAGACAGAGACAGACAGGGAGAGAAAAAGTTGGGTAAGAAAACTTTCATTTTTGTTAATGTTCCTTGAAGAAGCAATTCCCCCTTTCCTTACAGGCGCTATGTGGAATATTGATAGCCCCACTTTCCCTTCAATCTAGGTGTTCTGATCCCCAGAAATTATTCATCATCACGGGAAACAGAAACAAATAAAACTTAAAATAGTTTAAAAGCCCAACTGTACCACCAGTTCTCTGATGTGGGAAATGAGTTTGTCAAAGATAAATCACATAAAACTTGCTCTGCAAAGGGATAAAATGGCGACAATAGGATCTAGAGAAAGCAACATTAACTTCCTCTCCCTGTGCTTGAAGGTCAGTATAAACAAGACACTTAGTCCTGCTAGAGTGTCTTAACACCTAAGAATGGAGAGATAAATGTTCTCTATGAGCATTTAAATCTTTCAGAAGGAGAAGAACCTTGGTTCATCATACAAATTCAGGGAGTGTTTGGGGTCTAATATTAGCCATCCTTTACTGCTCCCTTCAGGTTCATTACATGAAGCTTCACTTGTAACAAGTAACCTCATCTCATTCCAATAAAATGGGTCTACAAAAGTCATTCTTTCAAAAATTCTTGTCAGTGCTTTCTATCTCAGGGCATTTGGGCTAAAGTAGGTCCAATTGTTAAAAGAACCCAACACAGATTCTCAAGAAAAAGGCAGGTAGCACAGACAGCTTTTGTATGCTGCCTAAATCCCAAAAGCGTAAAATCTTGTTGCTTGAAATTAAAGCAATGCAAATTCAGACAGGATTGTTGTATAAAACATATGTCTTCAAATGGAGAGAGATTCTCCTCACTTTGAATGAGATCTTACAGATGACATCAAGCAGGGTACATAAACCTGAGATAATTATTAATGTGACATAAGCCCTAAGATCTGATGAACTTATTCTTATGGGACCCCATTTCCCCTGTGATAGTATTCTCTTTTTCCCCAGAAAAGATACACAACAAAGATAGCAATAGCCTAGCTTTAGTCAGAGCCCTTCAGGGGGAGGGCCATAGCGTATAATCACAAAGTGAGGTACACCCTTCCTTTGCTTAGAACTTGTGCTTTTACACAAGGACAGTTTGCCAAATATATACCTGATTGCTTACAAGAACCGCAAAGTAGCAAAGCAATGACCCTTTTTATATTTAAAAAAAATGTATTCTGATATTTTAATGTTCTAAAGCTTTTTAGGATATCTTTTTATTGTTTTTAAATTATTTGACCTTGACTGAATGAAAAATGTCTGGATTTCTTCCAGAAACAAATTTCTCAATGGCATTTTCAGATAGTGTGTGCATCAAGGCTAAGGGGGCAACAAAGATAGGATTGAACTACAATCACTCAGAACAGTGTACCAGCCAACAGGAGGAAGTAGCATTCAGATGAGAAGGCTGAGACCCTGCCTAATTTCTAGTTTCAGCAAAGGGGAATAGCTATTCTGTGTCTATTCTGAAGCCAAACCAGGTGCTCCAAGAGAAAGTTAATCAATTACTGGAACATATATTCACAGAAAAATTTTCCTAATCATTTTACCATTTTCTTTCTCACGTAATTAAGAACATGACTTGTTCTAGTTTGGGAAATTGCTTTTCACCTCTGCATTGGTCCTTTTCTGTTGCTTATAACAAAGTACCTGGTACTGGGTAATGTATGAAGAAACGATATTTATTGCTTACAGTTTCAGAGGCTGGGAAGTCCAAAGTCCAGGAAACACATCTGATGAAAGCCTTCTTGGTGGTAATGGTGACACAGAAGTCTCACATGACAGAATGGTAGAGCAATGAGAGAGAACTTCTCATGTGCTCTACTTTTAAAGCCCTCAGAACCATGCCCATGACCACCATTAAACCATCAACTTAATCATCTTTTCAAGGCCCTACGTTTCAATTATCATAATAGGATTCCTCACGCTCAACAGTTACAGTAAAGACTAGCTTCAATGAGTTGGGGAGGAGGCATTCAATTTACTGCAACTTTTAAATGAGAATTTTCTTGCTATCATTACTTAGCACCAGGTTAATAGCTTTTTCAATGACTTTTGTGTAGAAAAGTCTACTCATATTGACATCTCAAGAGCATCTGAGGATTGAGAAGGAAACGTCAAAACCCACAAAGCTATAACAACAATAATTAAAAGGTCAACACCCCAAAATTATTTTTAAATGCTGCTGTTGAGTAGAGAATTAATCTAACCTGACTAATAATGAGCTTTTCCAAAAAAAAAAAAAAAAAAAAAAAAAAATTTAACTGGATAACTGGATTTTAGTCAGTGAAAAGATTAATTGCATCCAGTTATGTGTCTTAGAATTGGCTAAAATTGATTAATTTTTGACTCTTTCCTGTATACTGTACATATACTCATCCATTCATCTACTAATTTACTCATTTAGTTTGAATTTCCATTATGTCATCTAGAAATTTTATGTCAATAGCACAGCTTTTTCAGAGGAGCCATGGCAAGACTGGATATAACAAATAGACTATCCATAATCCTAACAATGCCAGTAATTACAAATTAAATAACACATTGAATTCTATTTTTGCATATGGAGGTTTGCATGAGGTTTGAAACTGGGTTTTTTGTTTTGTTTTGTTTTGTTTTTTTCAGTCCATACTTTATTTTCTTCATTAACTTGCCCATCATAAAGAAAAATTCCCTTTTTCAACCCATGTTTTTCTAGAGGGTCAAGAGACTATCAAAAAGCTTTGAAAACTAAAAACTTTATTTCAGCTACTATTATGAATGCATGGAACTACAAAAGCCTTTCTAAATAAAGCTGAAATGCAGTGGTCATTGAAAGTGAAGCTGCATCTACTTTAATATGTAGTAGTCTATGTTTCCTTATATTCATCTGAAAAAAAATAAAAAATAAAAAAAACACCTAGCCTTCAAACTCAATTCTCCACGATAGGCTTCATTTTATTTAAGAACTGTACTCAATTCTTGTTAACTACTCTATAATACTTCTGGGTTTGTGCCTAAAATTCTGACCCTAGTAGATTCTGAATTCAGTTCAATTCAGTTCAATATGCAAAACCAGCCTTGTGTGTAGGCATGCAAGGCAATGATCTTAGTGTTGTGACTGAAGAAACCCTAGCAGAGTTCTTTGACCCCCAAAATATGGGCTTCCGCCCTCTCCCTCCCCCCTCCCACTTTCCAAATATATATTTTAAGAATGTACCGATTGGGGAGTTTTTATTAGTATTTTTTAAATGCCCACAGGGAGCTTGGAACTATGAGTCATTCACTAGTAAGGATGATTCTTGATGAGCTATTTTTTCCTAAAACTTACATAATAATTTTGCCTTGAGCAAATTAGCGACTATTTTACTTCTTAAATAGGTGACACCTACATATGGCTCAAACATAAATTAAACTCAAGGTATTCAATGGAAAGTCTAGCCCCTTCATCAGTTTGACATCACTCCTCCAACCGAGGTAATCACAGCCATTTCCTTCTTATGTGAAGAATTAAATTATGTTGCTGCTCTGATTATCTTTGGTGCACCACAGACTTCCAATTCCTCTCGTGATGGGCTGTGGTTGCCTTGTGCTCTGGGTAGGAGCTGAGGTGCTGGGAAGTTTTGTTCGGTGTTAGTGCCCCATCCTCAGCTTGAGTCCCTGCTCAACTCCACCACAGAGGGGGGCTCCTCCCATGCTCTTGCCTCTTCCTCACTGGTGGACCTGCTGTTGCTTTTTACTCCCACCTGCTAGGCTCTTGGTGAAGGGCAGGTGGGCTGAAGGAGAAGGTTCATTATTGTTCTAGACCAGTCTCAGCTTAGGTGGGTCTTGTGCACCTGGTCTCAGGGGTGGGACTTTCTTGGTATTCTGCACCCATCTCCCTGTTACAACCAAACTCTGCCTTTCATCTGTGCTTTGTCCTGAGTAGGAGGCTCCTGCCTCTTCTCCAGTGGTTGGTGACCCCCATATAGCACAGGCATAGGATGCTAGGCCCAAGATGTATTCCTGCTTCTCCCTGTGTAAAGATTATTTTCTTCTGCTATTCCTCCAGGTATAGTAGCAATCTATATTTGCATATGCCCTGGAAATGACAAGATTTGCTATCTCCACCACGGGCTTAAGGCTTTGCTTTATACAAGAGAAGATCTAAGGAAAAAGCAGGACTTTGCATCCCCTCCACCCCACATCCACCCCCACACCCACTTGAATGAGGACCAGTGTCTCTTCCTCCCATGTTCTGTGACGGTGACTCAGTTTATATCAGACTTTCCAGACTTTGCTTGAAGGGGTTTGTCCCTCTTTGAATTGAGGTTATTTAATTGTCTTGGAACCTCAGCTCTCTAATGGATTCTAGTAATTGTGTAGTTTATCCACTTTTTCTTATTGTTAGGGCAGGAATGGCATTTTTTCATCTTTCTACATCCTAAACAAAAGTGGAAATCTCCAAGGACATAAAGAAAATCCACTCAAAATATAGGATGCTATTTCCATAATAACTCCATTTCATCTGAGTCACAACCCTAGCTACCTATGGAATTTAATATAAATTGGAATTAAATGAATTCCACTTGGAAGACTAACTAGTTTCTTTTCATAGTGTAGCACTTGATGACCTACCTTGGATTGCTGTGTTTGTATTGCTTCATAGCAATGGCAAATCAAATAACACTCTCTGGATTTAAACAGCCCATCTTCTAAGAAATAAAATAATATTTTTTTCATTTAAAATTGTATATCCCATTCAGACTGAAGCCTAATGCTTCTATAAATTTTTATATATTTAAATAATCGAACTGTTTTGTGTTAATTTTGGTGTATGATGTTAGGGAAGTCTAACAAACTAACCTAATTTCCTTTGTTAAACAAATAATTCTGATCCTTTCCCCATTAATTTGTTTATTTTAGTTTTTTTATTGAAACATATTGATTATAGATAATTGTGGGGTACAGAGTTATATTTCAATACATGTATACAATGTCTGATGATAAAATCAGGGTAATTAGCATATTCATCATTACAAAACTTAATCATTTCTTTGTGATGAGGACATTTGATCTTCTCTCGTCTAGCCACTTGATAACAGGGAGTAAATTATGTTAATTATGCATGCCTAATTCAACTGTTCATCCACAGAACTTATTTTTCCTGTCCAGTCATTTTGTGTCTATTAAACTCTAACTATCCCCCAACCCCTTCCCCGTTTCCCGCCTCTAGTAGTAACCAAGTTCTGTCCTCTTCTTCTGAAAGTTCGACTAATTATTATCATTTTTTTCTATCTCTTTCTTCCTTTCTTAGTTCCCAGTTATGAGTGAGAACACGTGGCATCTATTTTTCTGTGCCTGGCTTTTTGTTTTAATCTTTTTAGATTCCATATATGAGAGATATCATGTATTATTGTCTTTTTAAGCCTGACTTACTTCACTTAACATGATGATTTCCAGTTGTATCCATGTTGCTGCAGATAATAGGGTGTCTTTTTTTTTAATAACTGAGTAGTATTCCATTGTGTATACATACTACAGTTTTTTAATCCATTCATCCTTTGATGGGTATTTAGGTTGATTCCATCTCTTGGCTATTGTGAATAATGCTGAGATACACATGTGAGTACAGGTGTCTTTTTGATATACTGATTTCATTTCCTTTGAGTATATACCCAGTAATGGGATAGCTGGGTCATAGGGTAGATATATTTTTAGTTCACTGAGGAAACTGCATACTGTTTTCAATGATGGCTGTACCTATTTACACTCCCACCAGCATTGTAGGAGGATTCCTTTGTTTCTGCACTTGCCATCAATTGTTATTTTCTGTCTTGTTGATAACAGCCATTCTAACTGGGGTGAGTTGATATCTTATTGTGGTTTTAATTTGCATTTCCATGATGATTCATAACGTCGAGTACTTTTTCATGTTTCTGTTGGTCATTGTATGTCTTTTGAAAAATGTCTGTTCAGGTCCTTTGCCTATTTCTTAATTGGGTTATTTATTTTTTTGCTGTTGAGTTGTTTGAATTCCTTATATATTGTGGATATTGCGCCTTGTCTGACGTGTAGTTTGCAAATACTTTCTCCCATTCTGTAGTTTGTCTCTTCACTTTGTTGATAGTGTCCCTTGCTGTGCAGAAGCTTTTCAGTTTTATGTATTCCCATTTGTGCAATTTTTGCTTTAGATGTCTGTGCCCACTCCCATTCCCTATATTTTCTTCCAGTAGTTTACAGTTTAGGGTCTTAAATTTAGGTCTTTTATCCATTTTGAGTTGATTTTTGCATATGGTGAGAGATAGAGGTCTAGTTTTAGTCTTCTGCATGTGGATATCCAGTTTCCCCAGCACCATTTGTTAAAGAGGCTGTCCTTTCCCCACTGTATATTTTTGGCACCTTGTGGAATATCAGTAGGCCATAAATGCATGGGTTTATTTTGGGGCTCTCTATTCTAGTCCAATCGTCAATTTGTCTATTTTTATGCCAGTAGCATGCTGTGTTTATTACTCAGCAAATTAGGTGTAGAAGGAAGGTACATCAACACAATAAAGGTCATATATGTCAAACCCACAGCTAATACACCGAATGGACAAAAATCGGAGGCTTTTTCTTTAATTTCTTGAACAAGAAAAAGGATGCCCACTTTCCCCACTCTTATTCAGCATAGCACTAGAAGTTCTAGCCTGTTCAATAAGGCAAGAGAAAGCATTAAAAGGCATCTAAGTAGGAAAGAAGTCAAATTATCCCTATATGCATATGACATGATCTGTGCATAGAAAACACTAAAGACTATACCAAGAAATTACTAAAACTAATAAGTGAATTTTGTACAGTGGCAGGATACAAAATCAACACACAGCTCTTCTCTGCCATTTTCTGCCATGTGAGACTCCTGCATTGCTATAAATCCACCACCATAGAAGACACTTGCCACATTTGTTTCCCAGACTTTAGGGAAACAAATCAGCATCTGAATCTGATACTGTAGTTTCTATTAAAATTCAAGAAGGAACTGGATAACCAGGCCTTGGGACAGTGTTCATAGCAAAAATGCAGATGTTAGAAACATAGTCTCCAAGGATCTCAGCTAACACCCACAGAAGGGAAAATCAGTGTGAACTAGCCAGACACCTACCTCCAAAATATCTACAGGGTGACTTGCTGGGTATACAAGATCTGGTCATATTCCTTAAAAAGATCAAGTTCAGGCATCTTTAATAATACAGAAGCGTTTAATTATTAAGTATTCAAAATTATCTGGATTTTTGAGATGGCAGAATAGACGGTCCCCAGCGTCACTCTCTCCCACCATCGACCAATTCACAACTATTAAGAAAGCAACCACTGTCAAACTTGGGTTACTAGAGCTCAGGGGAAGAGGAGGAGAGACCTATGGAGCTCATGAAGGTGGGAGAAGTGTGAGGAGAGAAAGGACTGCTCTGACCGTTCTGAGCCCCGGCCATTTCAAGGCTGGTCCTGGTTAGCACACAGAGCAAGAGCTAGCAAAAGCCACAGCTGTGCCCTTTGTGTGAAGTTGCTTAGAGACTACAAGGAAGAGGAAGGCCTTGTTGGTCCCCAGGCCTGCAAGACCACTGACAGGGTTTCCCATGGACCCACATAGGAGTGAGGGGTCATAGATAACTGTAAAAAGGAGTCACAAAGAGGTCAGTGAGTCATCACAAGGGACAAGTGCATGGCTGGCCCCATGGGAGGTGTTTAGAGTGAAGAGGGTGGGGGACACTGGCCCACCAGGCGAGCACTGGGGCACAGCATGGACAGCTGATCTACTCTTCAATCAGCACAGGCCCACTCAGTGTAGACTGGTCAGGGATATAGAACTGCAGGGGGTGCAGTTCTCTGAAGAGACTCAGGCCTAGACCAGAGTTTCCACACAACCCAGGTGTATTGGACCTCACAAGACCCAGAAGTACTTAAAAAGTCAACAATTAAAACCTGAGCGGCACAAAAATCCTTCCCCAGGGAATCAGCAGCAAAGCATCGATTTAGCTCAACCACAGGGCTCAAATGTTGGTCCCCACAGGAAGTTTCCCCACTTTAGGAGTAAGCAAAAGACAACAAATGAGTTCTAGTTCAGAGTTTAAGTGGTGGGGGTAGCTAATAATCCAACACAGAAGTGAAAAAAAAAAACACAAAACACTCACAGATCAGAGACAAAATTCTGATATTAGCCAGTAAAGGTCTAACACCATCAAAGAACACCTATAAAACCTAAAAGAGCTGGAAGCACCCCGGGCTCTTGAGCCAGGGTGAGGGGAGCCTGAAGGCTTCAGCCATGCCCCTCCCCCCATGTCCGCATCCAGCCCAGCAACAACTGAGCCGCCACTGGAAGCCCCTGGGCTCCCTAGCTGGGGTGGAGAGGATACAAGGGCCTCAGCCACGCACCCACCCCCAACATCTGCATCCAGCTCAGTGATGACAGAGCCTCCACAGAGCACCCCAGGCTCCCAAGCTGGGGTGAGGGGAGCCTGAGGGCCTCAGCCACACTCCCTCATGTCTGTATGCAGCCCAATGACAACCAAGATGCTGCTGGAAGCCCCAGGTTTCCAAGCCAGGGAGATGGGACAAGGGTCTCAGCCATGCTCTCCTGACATCTGCATCCAGCCCAGTGACAACAAAGCTACCACCAGAAACCCTCCAGGCTCCTGAGCCAGGGTGTGGGGAGCCCACAGGCCTCAGGGATGCCTCTCTGCCCTCCACAAACAGGCCACTCCCCACCTCCTCTTCCATTTCCCTACCCCTTCCTGCTGCTCTATAACATCTTTGAACGTAAAAAATAATAGTAATAATAAACAAATTTAAACAAAACAAAACAAAACCAAAATCAATACGCAAAAATCAATAGCCTTCCTATATGCCAACAATGAAATAGCCGAAGAAATCCAAAAAGTAATCCCATTCACAATAGCTACCAAAAAAATGAAATACTTAGGAGTAAATTTAATGAAGGAAGTGAAATACCTCTACAATGAAAATTATAAAACATTGGTGAATAAAATTGAAGAGGACATAAATAAATGGAAAGATATCCCATGTTCATGGGTTTGGAGAATTAACATCATCAAAATGTCCATATTACCCAAAGCCATCTACATGTTCAATGCAGTTGCTATCAAAATACCAATGATATTGTTCACAGAAATAAATAAATAAATAAATAAATTTGTATGGAACCATAAAAGACCCCGTATAGTGAAAGCAATCATGAACAAAAAGAACAAAGTGGCATCACACCTCCTGACTTTAAATATACTATAAAGCTATAGCAACCAAATTCTTACATATCCTTGTTTTCCCTGATCTAACTGTCTTGCTATACCACTGCCTGCTTTATGGTCATTTTACTTCCCTATAGGGAAAGGTCCCTTGCAACAACTTTCCTTACCCATTAATTTTTTAGCAAATTTTTGGTTCTTCTCACATAACTATTATTTCAGCTAATTCTTAAAAAATATTTTGATATGTATTTTAAAAACATCTATCCAGGTTTGAAAAGATTAGGAAAAAACAGTTATTTTATTAGTTCTGACTTGAGATAGCAAAATTTTAAAAATCAAATGAAAACATGCTTTCTTTGCAAGTCAAAGTTTTCTTTGCAAGTCTGAAGGCCTTAAGTAGGTTTACTACTTATTAATAAATTTATTATTTTATTTATGTGGTTTAGCTCAAGTCAGAAGTATGTGCAAATTTGAATTCAAATGGCCCTAAAAGATTCTGTACCAATTAAACTATTTACCATTTTATAATAACCAAAATGTCTAATAGGCTGTCATTGGTAGATGATTTAATGTAGCTGTTTTGCAAACCAATTATGTCACCATTGTCCTTATTTACAAGAAATTATGTGCCATCAGTAACTTCATCCCCTTTTGTTCTTCTGACATATCCACAAGCACAGTTTTTTCTGTAAAACAAGGAAGTAGCCATTCTATCAGTTTGAGAGGTACAAAGAATGCCTCTATAGAGAAATACCGTCCTGCCTTATCTTTTGTGCTAGATTCTCTACCTGCAGTATCACCTAGTTGCTTGGTATGAATGAATGAATCACACCACTTTTCTCAGTGAAAGTAGGAAGGGATAAGTCGACAGTGAAGGAAAGTAGAAGTAATAAAACCCTAAAGTCGTTTACTTTATAATTTTGGCTGGTGCTAAAACTGATTCAAGTTTTGATTACATTTTACAATTACCTATAAAAACCTTGCAAAAAATAAATGGAGTTTGCATTTTTATCCTTTACCATTCCAGACTGAGGTATTTTCCTTTTCAGCTTTTGATGGGAATTTAAAATTTTCAAGCTCCCTGAAGCTAGTGTCATGAATGAACTATAAGCTAAAATCCAGGAGTTCTCATATCTTTGAATACAGAATAATTGTTTTTCTTTTTCTTTGCAGTTTCTTCTTTGTGGCATATGTGGAATATTGTGCGCCAAAAAAAAATCGGGACTTGTCGTAAGTTTTTGCCTTGTTTGCATTCTGCACTGAAGTGTTTGAAATGTAAGAATTCAATAACAGAAATGATGACTAGCCAACTTTCCTATACTGAATGTTACTAATTTAGGATAAAAAAGGAGGATGACAAATAAATCCTGGCTTTCTTGTTTTCAAAGAAAACCATCAGGAGTATTACAGGCAAAACACCATCGGCAAGAAAACCTTTGATATACTCTTTAAATACATGAAAATGCAATGTTTAACAATTGTTGTGGATGACAGTCTCCAGTTTTCCAGTTTAGAGATTTTCAGGCGATTTACCTGAATCTGTCAGTGAACTAAGAAAGATAAAGCTTGAGGCCATGAAAAATTTAACTGATTAAATGTGTAGCTGGGCCCAAGGATTACTGGGTTTCTTTGACTGTGAAGCTAATTTTGCAAAGCAGCAAGACAGCTGTGTTGCTATGGTTACAGTTAACTCTCAAAGATTTTATTTTATTGTTGTGAATGCACATGTAAATATTTTCAGATGTTTTATGGTACTATTGTGGGTTTCTGGGGTAGGGAGCAAGCTCCCAGTTAACACAGATATTGGCTGCAAGAGGACCTCTGCACACTGACTTGTGGCTTCCCCACCGTCTCCCATGACATTTTATGAGAGTTTGGAAAGAAGAAAAAAGCATGGCTTATCTTGAGTACTATAAGAAGGATCATAAACCTTTGAAAACTGGCAAAATTAATACTACACAAGGACCCTAGGAAGTGGCCTTTGAGCCTAAAAAGTATTTTCCAAGGGTAGGCCAGTTATCTGCACAGGGCAGAAATGGGAATATTGCAGTTATTTTTGCTTAACCCCTTTTCCTAATCATCCCTTTCTCTGTGAGAATATATATAGCAACAAAAAGGATAAAATCCTCACTGCCTCAGACATGTGAGATGTAATTTTAAAAATTACATAAAGGGAAAGAGGAAATCTTTGGGGAAAAATTGTTTTTTTTTTTTAAAGGATCACATGATTACATGTTCTACACACACTTCTTTCTCTTTCAAGCTCCTTCTCTTTCTTTTTTTTTTTTTTTTAAGATGACTGGTAAGGGGATCTCAACCCTTGATTTGGTGTTGTCAGCACCACGCTCTCCCGAGTGAGCCACAGGCCGGCCCTAAAAATAGTTTTTTTTGAGATTTGTAATTTGCATCTATGATTCTCCCATCATTGTTTAGACATGGCCTTCATTATTTCTACAACCGTCCTCTACCAAGACTCTTCATGGCTGTGTAGGAGCAACTTCTTGGGAGAAGGAAAGAGGAAGGAAGGAAGGAAGGAAGGAAGGAAGGAAGGAAGGAAGGAAGGAAGGAAGGAAGGAAGGAAGGAAGGAAGGAAGGAAGGAAGGAAGGAAGGAAGGAAGGAAGGAAGGAAGGAAGGAAGGAAGGAAAACAGACAAAGAGGGAAGAGGGAAGGAAGAAAAGGGTGGAGGGAGGGAGGAAGGGAGGAAAAAAGAAAAATAAAGAAGACATGAAGAGACTTTTTGTAAAGGCACTATTGCCTTTTTTGTGTGTTTTTGGTTTTTTTTGGCTTTCTAATTCTATTATAAGTTATAAAAGAAAAAAATGGTGCCAACTTTTTAGAAACTACCATTCAGGTGGTAGGTGTACCTACCCTCAAGAACTACCTTATCCTCCTGTACTTTTTGAGGTTTCTTTAGATGGCGTTTAGCTGTCGAGGATTCTCTATCCTCCAATCAAATTTGGTAAAAATTTCTGCATTCCAGATATCTCTACACTCTACAATCTAAAGTCTCGTAAGATTTGAAAATGGTGCATGATTATAAACTTGAATACAGATTTTAGTGTTTTAATTCCTATTTAATCCCTGAGAATGTTCTGTCAACATATGTTAATTCATGCCTTTAAAGAATTAATGAGAATGACATCAGGAGAGATAAGGTTTTCCTATGATAGTAAATTAAATGTGTCGTGGTACATCTACACAATGGAATACTACTCAGCTATAAAAACGAATGAAATACTGCCATTTGCAACAACATGGATGGACCTCGAGAGAATTATACTAAGTGAAACGAGTCAGGCACAGAAAGAGAAATACCACATGTTCTCACTTATTTGTAGGAGTTAAAAATAAATAAATAAATACACAAACAACCTGGGGGTGGGGGAGGAAGAAGACACAACAACTACAATTCCTTGAAGTTGATACAACAAGCAAACAGAAAGGACATTGTTGGGGGGGAGGGAGGAGAGGGAGGAGAGAGGGAGGTTTTGGTGATGGGGAGCAATAATCAGCCACAATGTATATCGACAAAATAAAATTAAAAAAAAATAAAAATAAAAAATAAATTAAAAAATTTAAAAAATAAAAATTTAAAAAAACTAAAAATAAAATTTATTCTCCTAGAATATGCCAACAGAAAAAAAAAAATTAAATGTGTCATCTACTTTCTTTCTTTTTTTTTTTTTTTTTTTGTCTTTTTTGTGACCGGCACTCAGCCAGTGAGTGCACCGGCCATTCCTATATAGGATCCGAACCCGCGGCGGGAGCGTCGCTGCGCTCCCAGCGCCACACTCTCCCAAGTGCGCCACGGGGTCAGCCCATCATCTGCTTTCTTAATTAACAGTAATTCATATCTGAAGGCTAGAAATGTAATATTTTTTCATATTTTCTGAGAATGAGTAGACACCAAAATACAGTCCCAAGAAACTGCATGCCATCTGAATGTGCATTAAAATAGAATATAACTGATTAATTCTACTTGAAATTGTGAGACATACGTTTCCATTTGGTGGGATAATCCCATTACCTGTTAATTGATTTTCAGTATTATATTCAATCAAGTATAAAAAAATTTACTCGTCCATTACTGGGTTCTGATGTTAAATACTGTGAGACCGACATGATAAGAAATGCTGAATTAAGTTGAGAAATGAAAGGGACTATTTGTCGTTTCTCCTGCCCATCACCCATCATGCTTTTTAAAAAATTTTAACTTATCAATATACAGTGTAGTTGATTTTAATGTCCATTTACCAATTCCTCCTTTTCCCCCTCCCTCTCTCCACTCCCTGTTTCAACATCATATCTGTTCACTTGTCTTAATGAGTTCAAGGAATTATTGTGATTGTTGTGTCTTCTTCCCCCACCCCACCCCCATTTATTTATTTGCTCATTTATTTATTTATTTTTATTAGCTCCCACAAATAAGTGAGAACATATGGTATTTCTCTTTCTGTGCCTGGCTTATTTAACTTAATATAATTTTCTCTAAGTCCATCCATATTGCTGCAAATGGTAGTATTTCATCGTGCTTTTTATTGTGATATTTCATATATCCAGGGCCCTCTACTGGGAAGAGCATCCACTTAGCTGAGATGACATATTCTTCTCTAAAAAGTTGGGCTCAATTCCCCTCCTCTCCACCCCTAGGGCAATCCATTCATCCCTCTTCCTTAATATTTACCATGCCATGTGGAAATGTTGAATCATCTCTTTCACAAGATTTCAATATGCTCAAGGGGAATAATTAGGAGCTATTCTTTATAAATCCAGCAGCTGCCTCACTCAGGGCCTTACAAATACAAAGTGCTAAGTGCTTGCTAAACTCAATTAACTGTCAACAGCAAGTAATACCTGATAATGTAAAATTAAATGCTATAAAAAGTTATAAAGCCATTTGCTCTGGGGAATTATAATGAAAGAGGAGATCAAAGAAGTCCAGGAAGGCTTTCTGAGAAAGTTAGGACTTAATTTGCGCTTCCCATCTAGGAGTCCAAGAAAAAAAGCAAAATTATTTCCAAGAAATGAAAAATATCATGGATGTAGGAATGAGCAAGCTTTCCTGATGGACACAAAAGCTGGCTAGAATAAAGATTCTTGTTCCAGAGAAGCATGAAAATAACACTGGATAATTAAATTAGCATCACCCTACAAAGTATCCTGAAAGCACACAGGAGAATTTAGACCAGATGTAAAAACCAAAAATAAAATTATTAAAGTTATCAGAATATTTAATTAAGTTTATTAATTATTCACAGAGTATTTAACACATCATTTTTGGTTCTGCTGGTGATCCTCTGATATTTAGCTTGGCTAAAACTCCCGAGCTCTGTGAATAGAGACCCATATTTGATCAAACCTATAGTAGGACCAAAAGCAAAATCCCATGCTGTGTTTCTCCAAATGAACAATCAAACAGTATTTTTGGAACCCCTATTACATATTCTTCATTGTGGTGCCACAGAGTAACAAAAGATTTGTAAGATACAGGGCCAGTTCACAGAGAGTTTCTAAAAGATCTGTCTGGGAAATAGATACACACACAACAAACTACTCAGTAAATGAAAAAAGAAAAAGAAAAAAAGAATTTGACTAAATTCCTTAAGCTCACATAGGTAGGAAGGTATACAGATCTGATGTTGGGTTGAACTAATGGCAATAAAATGAGAAGATATTTAGGAATCTGGGGGAGTATTCACATAATGCAACTGGATTTGGAGTCAGAAAATCTGGGTTCAGTTCCTAATCTGAGAGTTACTTGATCACCATTCATTTTTCCAAAATGTATATTACAATCTCTCTCAGAAGATAGTTAGGAAGGTTAATTGAGATATCTGTTACAGTTCCTTAGCATAGTAGCACCTGACAGACATTAAATGAATATTATTTAAATCTGAATCTACCTAGAAAATAAATTTTGTTTACTTCAGAGTTTTCGTAAGATAGATTCTTGGCTTTAATGAGTCAGCTGTCAATTTCTGAAACATTAGGATCTACTCCCTGTCCAATGAGTCAGATCAAACAGAAACTCAGATGAAAGGATAGCTCCTGTCCTCTGTGAAGCACCCAAAATACCTTCTCTTCATCACAGGCTAGCCATCCTTGACTTGCAGATGGTCAGCTTTGCCTCCCCAACTTTAACTCCCCCTTTCTTTTTCTTATCAGATGATCCTCTTTTCAGCCTGCTGTATCTGTGGACTCATTGGGGGCATCCTGAATTTCCAGTTCCTTCGGGCAGTCACAAAAAAGACCTCTTCCCTGTATCCTCTGCACCTTGCCTCCATGTCTCTCGCGTGCATTGGGATCGGAGGCTGCACGCTCTCTTCCTGGCTAACTTGTCGACTGGCCAGCTATGAACAGAGGAGGATGTTCTCAGAAAGGGAGCACTCCCTGCACCACTCTCATGAGATGGCTGAGAAAGTGAGTGTTGGACCTTTACCTCTCACTGCTATCATGTGATGAAGACAGCAGTCTACTCTAGATGAATCGACTTGCAGCTCTGGGTGACAATTTGAGGAATCAGACTTTATAAGTTTGGCCCTATTGGATTAAGAATAGGAATTTGTTATTACTTCTTTTTCACTGTAATTCATGGGTACATCTATTTTCAAGATAATTTGGTAGCCTGTCTATCTATTCACATACACAGTTCCTAAAATAGCATTCACAAAGTATTGAAAATCTTACAAAACGGATTTTTGTGTATTATATTGAGGAAAAACACGTAAACTAAATACACTCTCCACTCAATAATGCAAGTTTTAGAAATAGTATGAATTCCTTTTTCTAGTACATCCCCTGTGCTTGTAAGTAGATGCATTTGATTATGTAAATTAGATCTTCTAGCATAAAGAGGCTTTTTAATAAGGCAACAAAAAGCTTTATCTGTCGGTGCAGACATTACAATCCATATAAAGCTTCATTTAACTCTCATCTAAACTTCATGCATATTTGGATAGATTTGTTTGTATTTTAAACAATGGTTCTTGCATAATTATTTCATGAAACCCATTCAAGCAGAAAGTTACATTAATTGTTGTCCTAAAAGGACAAACAGTATAGTGACCTGTCTGTGTTTCTATTACATTTTGCACATATTTATTAATTCAGTTCCTGCTGCTGGATCTATTACAGAAAAGATACCTATAAAATAAACTCACTGTCATAGTAGCCACATCATATGTTACTTTATATCATGAAAATAAACTTGCATAACCACGGAGTAGCAAGAGTTACTCTGTATTTCTACATAAGTTATTCTGAAGAGAAAAATATTTATTTTATGTGTTTCCATTTTTTGTACAGTTTATACATTCAAATAAGGAGAGTAGATGTTATTCAATTGTCCTAAGAAAGCAATTTTAAATAGATCTATGCGTGTTCTTCAAAAGAGAATTGATGGAATAAATAGCAAGACTTTTAATTTAAATAAATGGGTTGTTAAAATTAGATTATTATCTATTTGGCTAGTAGCTTTTACATGCTCTATTTTTATATTAGTGTAATTTAGTTTTTTGTGTATACATTTGTGCAATATTTATTGTATGATTGTTATATTTATATTAGAGATTGAGGGCTATTGAAATAACCGACTTGCCCAGCTGCCCGGTGGTGCCCCCGACACCAGAGTTACCTACAAGGTACGCCGCTTTCTAGGGAGTTACCATGTTGTAATGTCGCTGTGGAAAGCACTGCCTCTTCTAGGAAGCCATGAAGTCAACAGATCAGTCTGGACTGATACTGTGATGTTGTTCCTCAAAGTACAGCTCTTATAAGAGCCACTTTGAGGAGCTGACATAACCTACATGGCAGACTTGCAGCTTCAAAGATGGTTGAGTATTTAAAATATTCAGCCTGCCTATAAGCATCCAAACACATTTCTGCTTGGATGATTCATGACTCCGTTTATTCTCTGCTATATCATGATTCTGACTCAATATCATCTTTCATAGATTAGAGTTTTGCTTTCAATAATAGACGTGTCTGGATAAAGACAAACTGTGTATTTCCCTCATACCAATATTGCATGAGCAGATAGCCAAAGTCTGACACCAATACAGTAAACATTCTGTATGGAAAGTTTCTTCTTGTAAAATTATCCAGTGTGATACATTCCTAATTTATTTCTCATATTTCAAATTTCTAAAAATAAATATTTACAGTTCTTGGTTTCATTAAACAGAATAATTGGAAATACAAAAATTACAGAAACACTATGGCCTATTTGCAGAATGTATGCCCATTTGCAAATAGCCACATTTGGTATTGCCCAAATTTACAGTACACTCTTCTTGTTAAATTGAACATGACTATTTGCAAACAAACTGTAGAGACTCATTCATATTAAAGCAAATTTTCACTGTTATTTCTTATCAGTGATTTTAGTGTCCATGTTAGTTTAAATCTAGTTAAGAAAACTCTTTTTTCTGGTAATATCTTTAAAAACTATTTTTTAAAATCCTATTTAAAATATTTGTACATTAGATTAATTTTGTTAATTTGGTTTTTAATTGCAGTTTTAATTGCAAAGTCATTTTAGGAGAAGAAAAGTCACCTAAGATTGTTATTTTTATAAATCTATTAGAAAATTTTTGTGGTTTTTTTTCTCCCAGTGGAAAAAATAGTAAAACAAGTATGAGGAAATTTTGTTGAAGATCATTTTGAGGGAATAATTTCCATTTATCTGGTCACCAATATTGAAGTCTTGAATGACACCTCAACTCAGTTTTTTTAACTATAAACTTAAACCCAGCCCAATAACTCCAATTATTTTCAGACTTTTACCATGTATATCTCTAGCAGATTCTCCAAGTATTTCTAGCAGTTTCTCCAAACAGAAACTAGATAGAAATTTATGGAAATGAGAAAATACTTTTAATTTGAAATCTTCTTTAATGCTTTTTTGCAAATAGGCTTGTTTAAGTGTGGAGAGATATTGCCAATTTATTTTTAGATAATTTTACCAACATATTGCTTATAATGTGTTGCACTAACCATTATGAACATGAATGGGCCTCATATCTCAACACCTTTTATTGTGTGGATGAGAGGAGTTTAATGTTAAATAAAATACACAAATTCAAAGCATTGAAATTTTTCTTAAATTAATATATTTTCTATAAATGCACACGGAACATTTTATGCTAGTTTATCCTTTATGTCTATATTTCATTGCCTTCCCATGTAGTTTTCCCTATTAACATCTTAGAAATTGATCCCTTAAAAACATGAGGTTCTGCTGTTTTGCTTTTACTATATGAATGACAGTATCATGAAAAAAATCTTTCTTACCGTGATTTTGTAGTGATCCATAGTTATACGTATATAAGCGATGATCCCCTTGTTGGCCTTTTATAGTTCTTAACAGAAAGGCCACAGATTTTTCTATAGAAAAAATGTAACCACTAGAATGTGTTAGCACTTTTTTGACATGCTCAGTAGAGGAGCTTATGCAATGGAAAAACTTGGGCATTTTAACCACCTTCTTCTTTCTAGGTGAGGTCCTTCCAAAGTAAAGTTGAGGAAAGAATGGGGAAACTCAAGAAACTGGGGGAGAATGTGGGTAGAAGACTTTGGTCTAACGGACTGTCACTGCAGCATTTCCATGTGTTCCAAGATGACATGAAATTTCATTTCCTCAAATTCAGCAACAATATCAATTCTTGACCTTCCCCAGAACTCAGCAAGTTTTTCAGTGGCTTGAAATTTCTGTTTCGCAAACCCATTAGCCAAATCAATGTCTTAGTCTGAAAGTGAATTTTAACTAATTCATGTTATTTTCTTAACAGGAAATGACCGACAACATGAGCAATGGAGGACCACAACTCATCTTTAATGGAAGAGTATAATCAATGTTTTAAAGAATTGAACATTTTTTAGGATTTTCATGAGGCAAGGAGATACCAAAGGATTAGGAGATAAAATTAAAATAGTTCTTGCATTTTTTTTAATTTCTCCTGAGCATCTACTAATTATTCCTCCTCAACTTGCCTCACTTATTTCTCCAGCTTTTATAATGGGGTGAAAAACTTTCCAGAAATGTTCTAGCACAGTAATTTCAACAGACTCTCCAGATTGTTGTAAAGAAGACTTTTCATGAAAAAATAAATAAATAAAACAGAAATAAGTTTCGTATTCTACACAAACACTATTTGACTAGCATGAGTATTAGATTTGTAATGACATATTTCATATGAGTAATTGAAAAGTGCAAATATCAAGAAATAACAATAACTTATTGATGTCTTTGTTTTGGAAGACAAATGGCTTCAAGAATGCCACAATTCAAAACCTCAATAATGCCTTGTTATAAAAACATTGTAATTATTTTCAATTTGTGAATGAACTATATTTCGTAATTTATTTGTAAATGACAAAAATACATAACACATAAAAAAGAGATTTTTTTTAGAGAGAGGATACTAATCTGTATGATATTTTTGCATTTTTGCAGAAGAGTGAAAAGTTGTAAGTGCATATCCTTTAAGAAAATAAACATGTTTTGATCATACCGTGCAGATTGATCTGCATGTTCATAAATGAGCGCAAGAATAAAGTATGTGTGTGTACGTATGTACATATACTGTAGATATAGAAAATATATACAGCATATATTTATAGCATTCATGAATGGAAATAGGTAGTAGAAAAGAAATTGCGATGCTGTGGGGTATCAAGATTCTATTCCAACAGAGATGGGAAGGCAATTGCTGAAGGCTTTTCTATGCCCACAAAGTCACATATTTAATTTCTACTATATTTTCCCATTTTTCTTCTTTTTATGTCTGTTGTGAGTAAATATTATTGTGGCTGATATTTATGGAGATGAGTGATCAGAATAGTGTAGTATAAAGATAGATTACTCAATAATTTGGCTCTTGTATTACGATTATCGTATTTATGTAATAGCAATTTTTAAGATTTATTTATACACATTACTTTAAATCATATACTTCCATATTTATAAAAAAGACATTATGACCTCTGATTATTCATGATATTTGTATTTCAAACACCTTGCAGATAAATTAAATCCTGCAAAAGAGCAGACCATGTGCCCCCACCAAAATGAAGTTATAATTAGCTTTGCTATAATTTAGGTGTTTTGTTTGTTTTGTTTTGTTTTACAGTTCACATGGAATAATATACAAAGACCATGTATAAAGAAACATATAGTTAAAGAACCTGAAAGAATTACCTGAAGAAGGAAAATAAAAGGATAAGCTTACATTTATATAGCTAAATACAATCTTTCTCTTCCATAATGCAATGTCAAAATAGCAACCAACTGCAATACACATAAGCAATAAAAATAGCATGGCCTTTGAAAATATTTATGAGAACATAACCTGTGGCAACAGATAATGAAATCTAATTTTTTAAAAAAATATTGCTCTCATTGTATTATATCCTTTTACTTCTCCCCAAAGATAATCAATTTTCAAGTCATTTTTATGATTTACTATTGAGCCATAAGTAAATTAAAACCTTTAATATTCAGTATGAAAACATGTTTTAATTTATAAACAAAACATAGGTTTTAATTGTGCTAACAAAATAAGAATAATTCTAGTTAATGGAAATCTTTTAGTTTTACAGCAATGTAATCATCACATAACCTATTTTTAAAAGCTCATTTAAAAAGGCTGTATCTATTCAATAGAAATAACTGGACTATGATTGTTTGGTGTAGTTTTTGAAGTCTCCCAACTCATTTGGATAACTTCATTATCTAGTGGATTACAGAAGTTTTCCATAAATTCAACCTCAAACAGTGAATCAATGTCATTACCATTCATTTGATACCACAAGCAAGCATGATATTCACCACTGAAAATCTAAACTATACAATGAAGATATTTTGTGTGCATATGGTTCTACTGAATTTATGGAAGGATACAGTTTTTTATCGAAAGAATAACCACTGACTAATTTTTGGTGGCATTTCTCTGTAGACATGTTTGTACAATACAAAATTAGAACACATTAGTAAGATGTTTTAATGACTTTTGAACTAATCTGTGAAGTCACACAATAAAGGACAAAAGAAGGCATATCACTGCTTTGACACAGAGTTACAAAGAGATACAGTCATCACAATTATCTCAATAGTTCACAAGGTATGTTTAACCAAGTACAGACGTATCTGTCAAAGTAGTTATTTCAATCTAGTATTTTCAGGACTGAGTTTTTGAGTGATTCACCTGGGATGTGTAGTGATTCTTTTTAAGTGGGGGAAATTAGGAAGACATTGTTCAAGTGCTTGAAAATTTAATTTTGACAATGGAATTTTTTACGTGACTATATTACAGTTTTAGAGTGAGGCTGCCCTTGAGGAAAAGTAATGTGATACTAAATTAGAAAAAAACATATGAAACTGGTGTGGTAGTATGCTTTAGAGACTAGCTAAAAAGAGGTAGAGTTATTATAGATATAAAAGAATAAAAGTGGACTCTCCTTGGAAATTTTAAAACATATGTATGTGTGTGTGCATGTGTGTGTATGTATGTATATTAAATATATATTAATATACACACAATGGTTTAGAAATGGAACATGGTATGATGACTCTACTGATATGTCTATGTAATAAAATGGTGTGCTTTGAAACTATGTATGGTGTTGACTTTCCTTTCTTTTTAAATTTTTTTTTATTGAAACATAATTGATTGTACATATCTGTGGGGTACAGTGTTAAATATCCATACCTGTATGCAATATGTGATGCTCAAATCAGGATAATAATATATTTAGTATTATACAATGTAATCATTTATTGTAGCCCTTTGCCAATTTCTCACTAATTCCGCTTTCTCCTCCCCATTTCCCACCTCTGGTGGCTCCAGCTCTGTTCTCTCCTTTTGAAAGTTCAATGAAGTATTATGAGTGTTTTATCTTTCTTTCTTTTTTTATTTATTTGTTAATTTTTTCAGCACCTACTCACGAGTGAGGACATGCGGCATGTCTCTTTCTGTGCCTGGCTTATTTCACCTAACATAATTTTCTCTAAGTTCTTCCATGTTGCTCTGAATGGCAGCATTTCATTCTTTTTTATGGAAGAGTAGTACTTGACTTTCTTGTTATTATAACAGAAAAATAGTTTCTGCCAATAGCGAGGTGAACAAATGTGCTGTTCTGAGATTGGCAGGGGATGGATGTTGTGACTGAAGAGGAAGAGACAGTTACAAGCTGAAGAATACGGAATTTAAAAAGGATGTTATTTGAGATAGGAAAGATTAGAATGCGCTCAAATGTAGAAAGCGACTGGTTGAAGATACAGGACAAAATTACCGTAATATAAGAGTGAAGTCTCTGAGGAGGCAGAATAAGATTCGGATCATAGGAGACAGAATTAACTACAGATAGTACTGAGATTGCAGGAGATTTCACAAAGAAAACCACAATATTGATAGATCTCTAATAACCTACTTGAGTCTGTCAAATTGGTTGCTACTGGCATTTGGGGTGGACAATAATTCATTGTGCAGACTGTCCCACGCATTTCACCCACTAAATGCCAGGAGGACACTGCAGTCATTCTAACAACCAAAAATGTCCTAACAAACTTTCACCTGTTTCTTTGTAGGGAAGTATTACCCAATTAAGAACCACTGAGGAAAACCCTTGAACATGATCTGGAGCAGCCGATTTCAATGCTACGCACAAGTGTGGACCTGAATTGCTCGAGGTCAAAAACTCACTATTCTAAGGTCTGCCTATGTTATCTAGAATGGTAGCCACTGTCCACATATGACTGTTTAAATTTAAATTAATTCAAACAAATTCAAATATTTAGTTTCTTCATCAAACTAGACCCATTTCAAGTGCTGGATAGCCACATATGGACAACAGTTAGAAATATCGCTGTCATCTCAGAAAGTCCTATTGGACAGTGCTGGTCAAAAGCACATAGATGGGAACTGCCCACTGTCCCTCAGTCCTTGTGCAAGTTCTTCCACAGTCAACTAATAATCATTAAAATAGAAAGCGTGAAAAGAGCTGGCAAACACTCTATGAAATTTGAAAGTTGGTGGGCCAGTTAAATCTCTGAACAGTGAAACTAGCAAAACCAGTAGTAGCCCAACTCATAATAAAGTTGAGAAGTTGCTTTAGAAATTTCATACTAAAAAAAAAAAAAAAAAAAAATCTGCTCATAGAAAGATTCCGCTAATTCACTAAATATTCGATGATTGACACACAAATGCAATGTTGTATAACTCCTATTTTTGAAGAAGTTTACCTACTACCGTGTGTTAGTGAATAATCCTGCATTTCTTGTGCTTGGGAAGGTTAATAACAGTATACTGCCTTCCACCTTATTTTTTCACTTAGTTCAAAGTTGGCATGTTTAAAAACCTTACATCCCAAACTACATTTTCAAAGAATATTTTGCAAACATGTTTCAGAAACTGAGAGGGAGCATTTTAAGTACCGTTTGGTTAGAACACTGTTTCCAAATAAAGTTTCAAAACTTGGCCTCACTTCTCTCTTTTCTTTTCCAGTCACTTCTTTTTTCTGGAAACATATGTAATATCTCTTACTCAAAGTGTATGACAGCCAAGAAATTCAATTATTCCAGTTCCATAAATCACAGGTTGTCAGTTACTCATGGCAGAGAAAACCAATTTAGAAATTGCTGAAAATGTGGATGCCTAGTAAAATCAGAGTAATTTTTTTTTTTTTTTTCACTCTCCTTGCCAGGAAAACTATTTACTGAATGCAAGAGTCTTTTACTAGGAATGCATTTGTTAAATAATCAAGGTATAGATACAAAAAAATTTTATTTTAATATTTTAACAGTTCAATATTGTCTATATCAACTAATTATAGTAAAAATTGATACTTTCATTTTAGTCGGATAGCCTTCATTTAGTTGGAAATCTTGAAAGACTAAGGGGCATCTTTACTTTTCTTCACATCAACTAGGAACTATCCATTTTCAATGTTTTTTCTTTATTAACACCCCAAAATTCTACTTCTTTAGCCACACAATACATTGCAAGACTTTCCCCAAAGGCAAAATGTATTATGTTACTGAAAATTGTCTAGGAGCCTCTAGAACTTGGCTGAAACGTCCCAGAAAAATCTAAAATTTTGTCAAAATGTCACCGAGTCTTTTATTAACCACAAGGAATGACCTTTTCTTGCTATTAAGTAATTAGGGTATTTGGTCTCCACCTACTTGCCAAGACAGAGGTTCTCAAATATTTCATAACATCCTGAAGGAGGGCTACAAGAACCTTAGACCTGCCAAGTCACTGCCCAGAAAAGAAAAGCTCCATATTCCTTTATGGGTGGCTCTTCCAGCCAACACTGCTCCTCATTCTGGACTATAAATCAGCCAAGAATGAGATAACACCCAAACTTATAGATATAAAAGTACTCTAGGGGCTTTGGTTAGATAGCTGTCTAGATGTCCACTGGCATAATTACTATTCAAAAAGTCTATTCAGATCCAGACTTCTCTGTATTTTCTGTCTTCTAAGTATGTTAATATTCTTACATCAATCTCTGAGAAAATAAAATAAAGTAAAATTATAAAGGCTCCATGTACTCTACAACAAGAATAAATTGTTGGAGAGAACATCAAATTTCCAAGTCACAATGCAGTGAATAGTGATAATATTAGCCTCTTGCTATCTACTAGCAAAAAGATAGTGGTGCAGCAGTGCTATTTATTAAGCCCTATTATAATGTACATTATCTATAAATGTGACTATTTCTCTATTATTGCAACATCATTTATTTAACATGAAATAAGGAAAAAGTGGGTAGACATCAACATTTTACCTAATAGGTGAGGTCATTTCTGGCTGTACCCACGGATCTTAAAGTCATTCAACCAAATCATGCAACATGTATACACACTTTGGTCCAAAAAACAAACCATAACTCTATCTCATGTGAGCCGCCCTCCTTTATTTGATCTGCTGCTTCTGATTTCTGATCCAAATTTCTGGTTCTGTGGTGCTGCCTTGATTTCAGTTTCTGGTCCCTGCACTTGAACTTGAGACTTCATCTCTTCAATTGTCAAGCTTTGACAGCTACCCCCACTCATTTCACTCCAGGAACTCAAGATTGTTTAACAGAGCTCCCCACTCCTGAATCAACCAGTGAAATCCAGCCTTGCTCACTGAGCTAGCAGCAATTAGTGACAGAAGTGGCTTCAACAATGTTAGTCAACATTGTTAGCACAGACATGTGCTCAAATTAGAAACAAAAATATCAAGGAAGTATGTTGGGCAACTGAAAGAAGACTTGAGCTCCATATACCTTGAATGTAAAGAGGCTGGAAAATCTAGGAGGTCATTAGAGATAGCCAGGGAGCTGTAAGTGAGAAACCAAAACAAGACCACTTCATCTTTGGGATTTGTAGGTAAATGGATTGGACTCGTAAGAGAAAACTAACTTTGTCATGAACAAAATTCTTTCCTCATATGTCAGATATGTTCATTTCTTGTATCCTCTGTTTTTTTTTTTTTTTTTTTCCTTTAAAATCTCTGGTTTAGCTTACTCAGCTGTGCCAGAGAATATCAGAAGATGAGGTTTTATTCAAGCTGGAGCTAACACTAGCAGTATCACCCTAAAAGCCAATATGGCACAAGACAGTAGGATTCACAAGAAATGTCAAGGTAAAGTAAGACACAAAGAGGTAGAGTTGCTTCCATTTACTCATTGGTCCACTCCCCCCAGAAATACACCTTTCAGTGCAAAGCTTGTAGTTCCAGATATTTTACTAATAAATGTGGCCTTTAGATAATGTCTTTCCTCATAAATTTCTGCAGGGCATTTTTTTCACAATTAGGCCAATACACTAAGTCACTGGATAAAGATAAAGTTATTACCATAATAATTTCCAAAGCACAGAAATATTAAGAGCATCCAGTGGCCACAAAGAGGAAGGCCTAGAATAGGATATATTCATATGAGTTTTTTGGTCATTTCAGAGAAAATTGCATATCAAAAAGCAGGCTGTCTAAATTTCATTTTTATCTACTTTCCACCCTCAAATTTTCATACCACATTCTTTGGAAATATTTAATGTCAAGGATCTTTGAGTTCATACAGACTCTGCAGCCAGCAGGTGGTTTATTAAACTGCAGCTTTAAAGTAATTTTGAAAAAATTTAAAAGTAATGGAAACAGTTTTCTATTTTTGTTCTGCAATGAGCTGAAGACAGATGGAAGTAAATGTGAATTTCCACAGGCACCCTTGCAAGCACCATGGCTAATTTTATTAGCCAGATCCCTTGCATTTGGAAATATTAAAAAAGGGTGTTAAAACTCAGTTGCAGTAAGTTCTGACTGGAAAGGAAATAGGGCCTTAGGAGAAATACCGACCCTATTTTTCATAAAAGGACAGTAAATTATATAAAGATGGCATCTGTCCTCCTAAAGCAGTTTCACCCTCTTCAGATACCTTCTTTACCCCTTCTCAACCTCTGGAAACAAATCGTCAATGTTCAAAGCTGCATGTGTACACACTCATGCATACACACAAATACACATCTCAAATTTATTTTATTATTTAAGCCAATTCTTTTTAACTAGCAGCTTTCATTCAAAGGGCTATGCACTTTCCTCCTGGCCTTTCTGGTAATGACTGATAGATACCTAAATAGATATTTGCAACCTCAGTAAGGTGGACCTGAAAAATTGACATGACTTTATTTAGGTCTATATTTTAAAGCTCAGGTTTAAACCATGTATATGTGTGTGTGTGTATCTCTTTCTTTCTATCTCCATATATATATACACACACATATGTAATGAAATAATCAACTACCTTGTTAATTATTTATGTGCGTGTGTGTATATATATATATATAATGCAGTGATAATTGGCAAGGTAGTTGATTATTTGTTCCATTGCGTATATACACATGAGGTCTTCAAAAAATTCATGGAAAGATTTGTATTATCTTTTAATTTCATTTTTCCACAAACTTTTTGAAGTACCTGTGTGGAGGGGGTGTGGGGATTCTCACTCACACATTCTTAAGTAATATTCAGAACATCCAAACTATGGCCCGGAGAAAAAATTCAAGCAAAAGGATCACAGTGTTTCAACATTATTATATCTGGTCACCACCAAAGTGAGAAAGATGCAAATAATTACATAAGAATGAAAATACAATAATTACTTATGTTTTTTTCTCTTGTTATTACCCTCATGAGCACCTATTATGATTTACAAATAATTCATTTATTATAACTGTGTAATAACTGTACTTATACGTAACTGACCCAAAGAAAGTTTGTCTCTATACTGAAGAAGTTGAATAAACACTGACTCTTCATGGGAACTGGCATTTTAGGTGTTCTTTGAGAAATTCTGAACTAATAGAGTAAAAATTAAGAAATATTCAGATAATTGAGGTAAAGTAGTGTTTAGGATAGTTTTAGATACACAATTTTGTATACCGTCTCTCATTTACAAATGAAAATGTAGTCTGAGCATATTAATTGTTAAATAAAAATGCTTGTGCCTCTTATTTCAGTGGTGGAAGAATTGTAAAGGGCTTGGCCACATCAGGAGTGAATTGAATATATGCACGTGTTAATGAATCACACATTTTATAGAGAATTGTTTTTTCTTCCTGAAGATTGATCTATACTCCTAGGAAATAATCATATTGTGAGTTAGATTTAATTTGTTTCATTTTAATGATCACAAATAATCACCATAATATTATCCCTTTCAGTATAGTCCAAAGGGGAACGTAAAATGAAATTCTTCATTATTTGAAAAAATGTGTGAAATTTAGTAATGGTATTCTATCTTTTCAAATATATGTAAATTGTACACTACTTTATGTTCACTATTTAGCGAACTTTACTATGGCTTTACACTAAATTAAATGAAATAAATATAATCAACTACTTGGTTAATTAGCACTTTATTTGCATAAGTCATATCTGAATAAAAAGGATCAATTCAGATCCTCTACCCTATATTTCAAATTTCTTTAAAGACACTGATTCTCAAATTTCAGCGGGTATAATAATCCCCTGGAGGGCTTGTTAAAACAGGTTGCTGGGATCCATCCCCAGATGTAGTAAGCCTGGGACGGGATCCGAGAATCTTCATTTCTAACAAGTTTCCGGTTGATGCTGTTGCCATAGGAACGGGGACCTGACTTTGAGAGCCACCAATAAAACAGTAAAGAAGTTCGATCTTAACTTACGTTTATAGACAGACTTATTTGAGTCATTGCATTTCTATGCATTTCATTTCTAGCAAAAGCTATAGCTTGCAGAATATAAAATCTATTATATTCAGCAAAATGTAATACAATGTGCTGTTATTATTTTTCCTCACTGTCTGTAGGCACAGTGTATATCAATGTCGACAATCTAAAAGCTCCTTCCAGAGGAAGCTTCCAGAGTCAAACATTGATCCTAAGTCTTTTTTTGAAGGATTGTAGGTAAAAACAAGCTTTCAATAAAGAGTGGCTTTGATTTTTGCCATCTCTAGTGCTTTAGGCTAAAGCAAAACTGTACCAATTTCAGCTCATGTTTGCCATCTGCTGATATATTTGTGAACTACAAGCGGTCTCTATTAACCAATAGTTGGTTGATACAGATTGTGTTCAGGTTTTTGTGTGTTTTCTTTTTTTTTTTCTTCATTTCCAAAACCAAATAGACACGTTTTAAACACGTTTTTTTCCCCTAAAAGCACTGTATTTCAGAATTTACTAAACTACTAAAAGAAAACTATTTCCTAAACAAATCATATTCATTTCAAACAACTAGTTTGCATGGAAGTTATTTTAATTCTTCCTACTGACAAATGACATTACAAATTTGTATCTCAGTATACATGTCTTATATCTAGAATAAATTACATTAATAAAATATTTTAAATGGATAAAATATCAAACTCTTTAATTGTGTTAAGCCAAATAAAATGTTTATGTGTATGATTTGCTTTTAATTGCAGTACAGTGAGGAGGATCTGAAATTAATCATGTTAATAATACCAAAGCAAAAAGAAGGAATCATTTCCAGAGAACTTGCGCCAAAGCATCTTCCAGTTCTTATTTATACTCTTATCCAAATTTTCTTCTTACATTTAGCATTCAGCTTTGTTATTCATTCAAGTAGGTCACATGCTCCTGGTCTCAACTTAAGCTTTACAGACTTAATCAGGTTAAATAAAACATATCATATCTGAGGCATCGATCATGGACTCAAAAAAACGTATTATTGGACACTTAATATAGGGCAGTCACTGTGCTTGGTATTACACTGTCATTATCTTGTTAAATTCTCACAAGTTCATCATATCTCTAAACTAAAGATTAGGAAGTTGAAGTTTAAAAATGCTAAGCAAGTTGTTCAAGGTCACAGAGCCAGGATTTGCACCCAGAGGACCTAACAACCTGACTCTACCGTAGAGTCAGGCAAAAATTAATTGCCTGAATTATTTTGTGCAAGACCACCAGCATTCATGCTTTGGCTAAAATTAGTGCTTGTTTGACAACTTCCCAAGCCTATTAAAATGGTAATATATACCCGTTTGCTCTAATTCCCACCTTAACATTTTTTAGGGAGAGGGTAAACAAAATACGATATCCATTTTACTGGCTGTTAAAATTTCTTTATCTGGTTTTGTCATATGTGTAAGAAAAGTGAAGATCTTTAGCGAATCAAAGCATGAGTTGTGGAATAAGTCGTGCCTGGGTTAGAGTCTCTGATTGAGCAATAACTGTGTGTTCTTGGGAAAGTCACAAATTGATTACTCGAGAAGTATGTGCTGGGCTCTGGGCATATGACTGTTAATAACACAGATAGGATTGCCCCATCATGGGATCAACATTTTTTCTTTTTTAATTTCCCCAGACTCCTGTATCCTCATCTTAAATATATATAATAACTTCAGTAAATTCATAAAGATTCTGTTTTGGTGATTTTCATGAGGCACTGAGCACAACAGTTTGTAATAAAGTTTAGCCAGGATGATAATGATCATGTTGGTCATTGTGATGTTGATGATCACCAGTCTTTCCACCAATTTGATAAAATCAGCCAAATAAAGGTGACGAAACCTTTTCTGTCAGTACTAGTATTGCTCCTTATCCATAGTGGGCATATTTAGGGACTTCCAATGTATACATGGTACAGTGGATTGAATTATGCCCCCCCAAAACTAACTGGAACTTGAATTGTGTTCCCCAAATTTTGTGTATTAGAAACTTAGTCCCCACTGTGACTGTTAAGAGGGTGGGAAATCCTATTATGGTAATTGAAAGGTGGAGCCTCGAAGAGGTGATTGGATTGTAGAACCGTGCAGTAGTGAATGGATTAAAAATGGTGGTCAGGGATGTGGTTCTGAGGGCTTTAAAAAAAGAGGAGACTCTGTCTCTCTCTCTGTTCTCTCTGCTTCCACTTCTTGCAAAGTAAGACCCCTGGGTCACTGTTGCCACCACAAGATGGACTTTAGACTTCCCAGCCGCAGAAACTGTAAGCAATGTTTTATTTTCTTTATAAATCACCCAGTTTCAGGTATTTTGTTATAAGCAACAGAACAGACTGATACTTCTGGTACATGACAGAAGTAACATCTGCGCCACTCTTAGGCAAAGTACGTGAGATCAGAAGCAATCCTTGCACTGGATTGACATTGGATAAGTTCCTGAGTCAAGACAAGAGGTCATTATGTGCTTCTCCTTCTCTCTGGGGAACCTGCACAGCTGCCAGGAAGGCAAGCTCACCTCTACGCTGCTGGAAGATGAGACAGGTGGAGGTACATCTGACCACAGGTGTACAAGTGAGCCCAAATGAGGCCAACCCAAATTTGTACCTACAGAACTATGAGTTAAATTAATTGTTATTTAAAGCCACTAAATTTGTTTTTTGTTTGTTTTTATTGAAACATTGATTACACATATTTGTGGGGTACAGAGTTCAATATCAATACACGTATACAATGTGTGATGATCAAATCAGAGTAATTAGCATATTTGGGCATCACAGACCTCCAAGCTGCTTTGATGTTTGGGGGTCAAATCAAAGAGAGGCCCCCAAAATGACAGCTGAGCTTGAATCACTTGGAAGGCAATGGTACAATTCCCTGATTAAGTGTGTAAGAACCCAAATGCCCCAAGGGATCACACCCTGATCATATAAGTCCTTCTCGGCCACACCCCATCATGGCGCTGGTTGCCCTCCAAATAGGGATTGTATTTTAAGCCAATCAGCCTTCCCTAGAAGCCCTATATATATGTGTGTGTGCCGCCTAATAAATGACCTCTCTCCGGTGGATCGTCAACTGGTGTCGACTCGTCCTTTCATTTGGTGGTGAAACCTGGGACAGAGCTTCTCTCGAGCGGCGACACTTTTCGGATCGAAGCGGCAACATCTTCCAAGTCGCCCCTCAGGGCTCCCTCGAGCTGTAACACTTTTCGAATCGCAGCGGCAGCACTTTCCAAGTCGCCCCTCGGGAACTCCGTCCCGCCAGGACCGGCCTCCCTTCCACCGCTCACCACTGACGGTCCACCCTCGTCCATTCTTTTCGGCGCTGGCTCCTTCCACTTACCACTGGCTCATCATTAGGTAAGCCCCCTTTCCTAAAGGGCACCAGCCCTTTTTCAGGCTACCACAGGGAGTCTAGATCATCTGGTAGCCCCTAACGCCCATACCCCCCCATCCCACCATGGTCTTCACGACCACCATAAATTCCCAAACTATAACAGTTTCCAAAGCCCCGGTAAACTTTTACTTTCATTTTTGGAGGTTAAAAGCCCCATTCTGTTCTCTCCTTCACCCTCCTGTCCACCACTCTCTTCTCTCCACTTCCCAGGTCCGGGACCAGACCAGAAAATCCTGGCGCTAGGTTCCTTCAGGCACCGGGCTTTTGCCCTAGAGAAGTGGAGGTCTGAGTGACGACCCACACCTCCCTTCTCTCCTCCTGGTTCGTACCTGAACCTGCCGGGACTGACGTGACCTACTGGAGACGCCCTCTAGGATCCCGCCTTTCCCAGCCAGCTGAAGGATATGTCCTATCACTAAATCTCTGTTTGATTACTGTCTAAATTCCCATTAAGAGACCAGAATGGGCGCTTCCTCCTCCTCCCTAGGGGACTCTCCACTTCAATGCCTTCTGAAAAACCTCACCAACCTTTCCCTCAGGCTGGATATTGAGCCCAAACTCCTCACCAAATACTGTACACAAGACTGGCCTTATTATCCTTTAGATAATCAAAACACATGGCCCCCTGAGGGCACACTAGATCCTAACATTCTACGAGACCTCTTTAACTACTGCCAGTGCCTAAAAAAATGGAAGGAGGTCCCCTACATCGGGGCTTTTCGCCTCTTGGCTCAGAACCCCACCCTCTGTTCCTCCTGTGCTCCCTCTCAAGTCCTTTTAGCCTGTAAACCATCTTCACAGTCACCCCTCGATTCTTCCACCTTCGACCCTGCTGATGAACCCCCACCCTACCGACCTCCTCCTCCCCCAGTGCCTCCGGCGTCCGCTCCTCCTCCCCCATCATCCGCATCACCTTCTGCACCTCCTGCGCCATCCACTCCCCCGTCGTTACCCTCACCTACTCCTGACCCACTAAGCCCCCCTTTCACCCGTTCCCGAGGACCTCCCCCTGCCCCTTTAACAATCGCCCCACTACGTGAGGTAGCTGGGGCTGAAGGAGTAGTTAGGGTCCATGTTCCCTTTTCTCTAGCTGACCTTACAGAATTAGAAAAAAGACTAGGCTCTTTCTCTACCGACCCTACCACCTACATTAAAGAATTCCAATGGATCCTGCAGGCCTACAGTCTTACACATCATGACATCTTCATGCTCCTAGCCAATACCCTCCTCCCCGAGGAACGCCGCAGGGTCTGGGATACAGCCCAAACCCATGCCACTGACACCAATCGTACCAATCCAGATCACCCGCCAGGCCCACAAGCAGTCCCAGAACAGGAACCTAATTGGGATTATAACACAGCCCAGGGAATCCAGGCTCGAGACCGTTTTGCCTCTTGCTTAATAATTGGCCTCAAAAAATCAGCTCACAAGGTCATCAATTTCCAAAAAATTCAAGAAATTGTCCCAAAAAAGGAGGAAACTCCCTCCGAGTTCCTCAATCAACAATACACTAACTTAGACCCCAACTCAGAAGCCCAATCCTACCCCAACATTAAAACTAAACTTAAAAAATTAGAGCAGGATCCTGCAACCCCTCAGACTGAAATCCTGTCAGTGGCCTTCAAGGTTTTTCATAATCGGGAGGAGGAAAAGGAACGTCGAAAACAAAAGGCCGACCACGCCAACTTCCAGATGTTGGCCCAGCTTATCAAATCCCCTGGGTGCCCTCCCACAGCCTCCACCTCTAAGCCTCCACCTGGAGCCTGCTTTAAATGTGGAAAGGAAGGGCATTGGGCAAAGGCTTGCCCCACCCCCAGGCCACCCACCACTCCTTGTCCAAAATGCAAAAAGAAGGGACATTGGGGATGTGATTGCCCCCTTGCCTGAAGGGGTGAGGGAGCAACTGCCCCACAGTCCCCCGAACCGTGGACACCACCTATGGTGGGCCTCACTGAGGAGGACTGAAGGAGCCTTGGGCCCTTCACAAACATCTCTATAACAAAGCAAGAGCCCAGGGTATCCATGGTTGTGGACGGCCACCCAATATCTTTCCTCCTGGACACTGGAGCCACCTTTTTGGTCTTAAGGGAATATAAAGGCCCCACCACCTCCAGCAGCTCTCCTATAGTCGGGGTAGGAGGTAAACAAATCTTTCCCCAAAAAAACCCCTCTTTTAACCTGCTGCCTTCAAGGCACTCAATCCGTTTTCTCCCATTCCTTTCTAGTCATGCCACAATGCCCCGTCCCCTTGTTGGGTCGGGACATTCTATCACGGCTTCAAGTCTCCATTACTTTGCCCCTGTCCTCTTCCTCTTCCCCTGTTTCCTTCCTCCTAGCGCTAGTTCAAGCCCAAGATCCTACTAATTCCACCCCTCCAAAGAAGTCCTTACCCATGCTAATGCACCCTGTTGACCCCACAGTTTGGGACACTGCCAGCCCCGCTCTGGCCCAGTGTTCCCCTGTACACATAAAACTAAAAGACCCCTCCAAATATATTTGTCTCAGTATCCATTAACCACAACAGCCCTCCTCGGGTTAAGCCCCATCATTTAGGCAATACTCCCATACTCACTGTAAAAAAAACCTAATGGCGCCTTTCGTCTCATCCAAGATCTCCGCCTTGTACCTATCAAAACAGTTGGACCCCACTGTACGAGGCTGGGCACCCTGTCTAAGAGCCCTAGCAGCGGGGCTGTTACTGCATAAGGAGGCATCCAAATTAACATTTGGGGCACCTCTCACCATTCTCTCACCACATCACCTTAAAAGACCTTACCTATAAGGCTCTCCCATCCCTCCCACCTTCCAGAATCCTAACCCTCCTATCCTCGTTTAAAATCCTGCCCTATCCTTCACTACCTGCCCACCCCTAAATCCAGCCACCCTACTCCCTATACCAGATTCCCCAAACACCCCTTTGCACAGCTGCATAGAAAGCCTTCAAAATTTTATACCTTACCATTCTTCCATCACTGAGGCACCCCTATCTCACGCTGATCTCGCATGGTTCACGGATGGGTCCTCATTCAAGGAAGGAAACACTCATTATGCAGGGTATGCCATAGTTTCCCTTGATTTGGTTATAGAAGCCCAACCTTTACCCAAGGGTACTACCAACCAGCAGGCTGAACTTATCGCTGCCACGCGAGCCTGCGTTCTAGCTGAAGGAAGAACTCTTAACTTATACACTGACTCCAAATATGTCTTTCATATACTTCTCTCTCATGCTGCCATATAAAGAACGTGGTCTGCTTAACACCAAGGGTAACACAATCACCAACTCAGCTTTAATCTCCACATTAATTGAGGCATCCCATTTACCTTGTGAATTAGGAGTCATTCATTGCAGAGCCCACCAGAGGGACGATTCCCCAATCACTCGCAGGAATTGTAAGGCTGACCTCGCCGCATGCACTGCGGCAATGCACCCACAGACAAAAAACCAACTTCCCATTCTTCCATACGGCTCCCAAGGTTCACAGACACCCTCTCAGCCTCAACCGCCTAATGATGATAAGTCCTCTGTCTTTCGCTTGCTCAATGACCTGTTTCACTCTAGCCCCCAAGCTTTATCCCAGTTTTTACAAGTCTTCTTCTCAGTCACCCCATCTGACAAAGCCCTCTTACAAAAAATTTCCTCCTCATGCACAATCTGCCAGCGTACCAATCCTAACACCCTTCTCAAACCTGGGCCATACCCCTCCCACCAGGCCAGAGGTCTCACACCCGCGGCCGACTGGCAAGACGATTTTACACACATGCCTTCCGTCCGGCGCCTTAAATACCTCTTGGTGTTTGTTGATACCTTTTCAGGATGGGTAGAGGCATTCTCATCATCCAATAAAAAGGCCTCCACCGTAGCCCAGACTCTCCTTTCCCAAATCATCCCACGATTTGGGATGCCCACTTCCATTCAACCTGACAATGGACCTGAATTTACCGCCCAGGTAATACAGAAACTCTCCCAGTCACTCTCTCTCCCCTGGCACTTACATTGCCCTTACTGACCTCAGGCATCCAGAAAGGTAGAGAGAACCAACAGAACCTTGAAGGACATACTAACTAAATTATCTCTGGAATTACACCTTGATTGGGTCCGTCTTCTACTTCTCACTCTACTCAAGACTGGGGCTCTCCCAAAAAGGCCCTCCAATCTTTCCCCTTTTGAAGTCACGTATGGTAGGCCCCTCCTACCCCTGGGGATCACAGCAATGAAGGACCCATACCACGCACCATGGCTTTACCCTTGCTCTCCCACCTTCGCACCGAGCTATGGAAGTACCAGTACTGGCTACTTCCAGATCCATCACTTTCCAAAAATAACCTTTCACTCAGCCCAGGCCAATTAGTATTCTACACTTCCCCAGAACCTAAAACCCCCCTAACCCCTAAGTGGGAAGGCTCATGTCCTGTCATCCTTTGCACTCCAACTGCTGCTAAACCTGCCCTGCCAGGTAATCATGTTACTCCATGGATTCATATTTCCAGGCTGAAGCCTTACACTCAGGATCTACCCTCGGCCACCGAGAACTCCAGTAACAAGCTGCAAGGAAACTTAACATACCATTCCTTTAAGTGTATCCCTCATCCTACCAACCCTCTCAAACTCCGCCTATCCCGGACCTCAGCCTTACCCCCAATTCCGGAGACATGAACCTTCTCCTTGGCCTTCTCCTGCTCCTTTCACTTCACCCAGGGAGCCTTCAGACCCCTTCCTATATATGGAAGTTTGAGGTAATAGAAACCTACACTCATAAACAAACCCAGATCAGCGGCTCTCTAGCTGGGACCGCAGATTGCCCCATCTCCGGTTGCTCTCAAACTGTAAACATCCCTCTCGCTATGTCCCAGTTAATCAAACAAGCCACCCGCCCTTACCTATGTTTTCTCTATGACCAAACTGCCAACCACTGTAAATGGTGGCCGGACACTTATGGAGGCTGTCCGTATTGGTCCTGCAAAATCCATGACCCACTTATTGGTGCGGGCGGCAGGTTGTTTGCATTCAACAGCGGGACACAGCAATACTCCCTAACAGTTTCCAATCCCTGGAACTCCAGATGGGCTACCAGGATCATTGCCTTCTTCTATTGCAACAGCTATGCCTCTCAACCATGTGGAAGTCTAGAAATTTCCCGAAAATACGTTCCTGCCGACAATCCAATGTCCCATGTCTCCACGGACATCTCACATCAGGAAAAACAACGTTCCTCTGCCCTAGAACAATCCTCTTCCTTTTCTGCTAGCCCCCCAGGGTCACCCATTTACACCTGGCAACAAATCATTTCTGAAACACTCATCTTTCTCAACCACACCTCACCGGCTCTTTCTCCCGGAAATTGTTTTCTCTTCCCTTCCTCTCGATGTTACCTCCTCCCCACCATCAGAACCCCTTAACCTTCCGGACGTCCCTCTCTGGGAGCCCGACAACAAACACAATAACACTTTGTTGCCCCGTCACTGTTTCATCGGAAACTCTTCCTCCCTAACTTTTCCTCCGTCGTATTGTAATCTTAACACAACCATTCATACCCACACCATCGCCCCACCAGGCTCTTTCTTCTGGTGCAATGGAACCCTCTCTACCTCCGTCCTGCCTAATCTTACTGCCTCATGCCTTCTTGTCACCATCGTCCCTCAACTCACTCTGTACACCAGTTCAGAACTGTTCCATCTTCTTCATCCCCCCTCAAGGCAAAAAAGGGCTGCCTTCCTCCCGATCATGGTTGGTATTTCCCTAACAACATCAGCAGTCGGAGCCGGCCTGTCGGGAGGAGCCTTAGGACACAGTTTATGGGCGGTCGAAGACATAAATGCTAAACTTGAAGGGGCTCTGACCTCCACTGCCGAATCTCTTTCCTCTCTACAGAGACAAATTACCTCTTTAGCTCAGGTCACCCTCCAAAACCATAGAGCACTAGACCTCCTCACTGCAGAAAAAGGAGGTACTTGCATCTTCCTTGGGGAGGAATGCTGTTATTATATCAATGAATCCGGTCTAGTAGAAACAAACATCATCAAACTCACCGACTTAGCTTCCAGCCTACGAACCACATCCAGTTCTAACCCCTTTTCTTCTTTTATCTTAAACCCTATCCTAACTTGGATTTGGCCCATTTTGGGACCTCTAATCATTATCCTCATAACCTGCCTTTTCTTGCCCTGCATCATTAGGTTTCTTCAAACCCAAGTGGGAAAAATCTCTAATCAGGCCTTTAGCCAGCTTTTGCTTAGAAACTACCAGCTTCTAGGTACCGATGAACCCCCCGCCTCATCTCATGAGCGCCTCAGCCAATGCTGAAGAGACACCACCTTACAGAGGAAACGCATTCCTACACGTCCTTGCCACCGACGCCTGGCTGCTCCCTCCAGTCTCCAACTATGAACAATGGAACCAGTGCATATTCGACTTGTGGCTTCAAGGAACGTTTATGGACTTTTCCCCTTTTGAAATTACTTGTTTCTCCACCCTCCTTTGGGGTTTCATAATGGGTATTTATGTACCTTCCTCCCTTTGCCCCCCCCCCCCCACAATGCCCCAGTTCAGCAGGAAGTAGCTCGATGACTTCAGCGTCCCCTTTCCTAAAACAAGAAAAAGGGAGGAATGTAAGAACCCAAATGCCCCCAAGGGATCACACCCTGATCACATAAGCCCTTCTCGGCCACACCCCATCATGGCGCTGGTTGCCCTCTAAAGTAGGGATTGTATTTTAAGCCAATCAGCCTTCCCTAGAAGCCCTATATATGTGTGTGTGCCGCCTAATAAACGAGCTCTCTCCAGTGGATCGTCAACTGGTGTCAACTCGTCCTTTCAAAGTGATTGCAGAACACGGAGAGAAACCGGACCAGAGAGAGATGGTGAGTTCGTTTTCAGATATGTTGCATTTGAGGCATCTGGCCTGCTTTTCAGGATTGGGTTCATATACTAAATAAATATTTTTTGCTTTATTATTGTACAGTCCAAACTTGTAAAATTCTACCATACTACCCTACCACTGGAAATGATCAAAGTGGGAACCCCCATTAAATCTACATATTAAATCCAATGAGGACTTTAGCGAAAATACACGCTTGCCGGCCCTTAACAGAGGAGTTGGTTGGCTTTCGCGCATGCTCGGTACGTATCACAGGCTCCGAGCTCCCCGAGTCCTCGAAGCGCGGAGAAGCTGTTGCCCTCTGCTGGTCAGATCTGCGTAATGCAGCGTAAGGAGAGAAAATTCCTAGGGCGTGTTAGCTGGCTGATGACGTAAAAAGCAGGCGTCCGGGAAGAAGCGGTTATGCTTTCGTCCGTGGTAGGCGCCGAGGGAAACCTGACAAGCCGCATGGCTGCGGGTTGTTCAGTGGTGCCACGGCCGAAGGCGGCCTCTGAGCGGCCTGTGGTAGGACCCGCCAGCGTCCTGCCTTGCTTAGAGCTGCCGACTTATGCCGCTGCTTGTGCGCTCGTGAATAGCCGCTACTCTTGCCTCGTGGCCGGGCCGCACCGGAGGCACATTGCACTGTCGCCCCGCTACCTTAACAGGAAACGCACTGGCATCCGAGAGCAACTCGATGCGGAGCTCCTGCGCTATTCCGAGAGGTACCGGTCTCTTTGTCTTTTTCTTCTCCTAGTGGGCAGCGCCATAATGTACCGGGTTGTCCCTTCCTTTGGGTACAGGAAGGGGCCGCGGATGGGCGTGTTGATGGAGCCGCAGAAAAGGAGCGACTGGTATGTATAGGTCGCGCCTGCTACGCGGACCTTAGCCCCTGGGACTTCTGGAGTCGCACCCCACCTCGCAAAGCCGGTACCGCCGTGGTCCAAATCTGTACAGGGTCCTTTTCATAGGAGGGGAGGAAAACTTAAAGATGAAACCAAAGAGTCAGCGGAGGGAGTTAAACCGCTCTCTCTAGAACTGTGGTGTAGGAGTAAAATAGACCTGGGGTATGGAGACCTGGTAGGCCTGGTTCTGTTTGGCATTGAATGTCTCATTTAGCCCCTTCCGGATGTTTTCCCCTTTGACAATGAAAATTTGGTATGCAGTATTAAGTAGATTCTTGGTCTTCCCGTAGAAGATGGCACATGAAGCATCGGTACAACCGTTTAATTGTACAAAACGATGGGTGGGTTTTGTTGCTTGATTTAGCCCTGGTGATTTCCTCTGGTTCTCTTCTCTTGGACGTGATCGAGGATGAGGGAAATACTGTTTTGTTTTGTTTTGAATGAAGAGTTTATTCATTCTAACTGGCGAGTCTTTTGCTCTTGGGAGTGAAGTAAAACCTTCTGGTGCATTTAAGTTCAGGTGTTCGTAAGTAACCTGAAAACTCTTAGTGCTCCAATACAATTACGGGGGTTGGAGGATGTGTGACTTAATATTCCTCTGAACTGCTTTGGTTCAAAAAAAGGGTTCTAAAACTATAATGAATGGATCCTCTAGGGATTCATGATTGTCCTTAAGGAATTCCATTAACCCTTGGAAATAGCAGGAATTTCCAATGCGAATTTCCTTAAGCAAGGTATCCAAAGCTCTCACCACTTTCTGGAGTGATCCTGGATCCCCCGCAGAGGTTAAGAATCAAACATGTCTAGAATATACAGCTTCCTCCAAGCACCGACACACACACTTGTTATATGTCTGTCTATATTATATACCAGGGACTTGGGATATGAAAAAAACAAAAACAAAAAATAAGATTCCTGTTTCAGAGAGATTTAAGCTGTAGTAGAGATATAAATGTAAGCCAGATAAATCCAGTGTGGTGTTAAAATTTGACAGAAATCTAAATTAAGTTACAATAAGAGAAAGAGTGATGAATTGGATCTTGGGACCTTTGAGAACAACTTGGTAGAAGAGGGTACTTTGAGATGGTAGCATTACAGGCAAAAGAGAGTGGCATAAACATAGGTAATAGATGTGAATTGGTATGCGTGGACCAGAGAACTGTAAGTACTATATAACTGGAATAAGGTGTATGTCGGGTGAAAGGCACTAGGTGCCTTTGGATTGGAGAGCAGGGGATCAAAGACAGGGGTGGGAGATGAGTCAGAAAGGATGGCCATTTTGCTCTTTCCTTCCTTCCTTTGGCAGTTTTTTGTTGGGTTTTGTTGTTGTTTGGGTCCCCCCCCCCCCCCCCCCCCCCCCCGTTAAGCAGGTTTTGGGCTTAGTCCTCTCAGTACCCTCCAACTCCTGAGCCTTGGCACACTCCTGAAAGAGTAGTACATATCCATATCCACAACCCCTGGGACATAATCAGATTCTCAGTTTAAGAAACAGCACTTGGTAGCATCATATGATGGTTTAAACTATAGAAAAGGAGATCAGTTAAGAAATTATAATTAACCAACAGAGTTATGACTAGAGAGGATGGATTTGAGAGATTTAAGGCTATACAAGGTTGTCATGAAATCTGGAAACATGGGCAATGTGTTGCCACTTACTGTAACCATTATTGCCTCCACTTGACAGGCTAGAGGAAAGTCACCCAGAGTGGCTCCAGTAGGAACCATTACAACAGAGTGATAAGAGAATGATTGATTGATAATTTCTATAACTGAGTTGGACAGCCTTGCCCTGTAGAGCAGGGTACACTCTGAGTAGATCTTAACCTCCCTGTCCCTCATTACTTGTATGCTAAAGACTCTTGTTTATTCAGTGCAAAAAGACACCACACATTGAGCTATGCATTACTAATGAAGGACAAAACAGTGAACGTATCGAGAATTGTAATGTGATATCTATTAATCATTTATTATGTATAGTTGTTTGTGTTTCCAGACTTTTGGGCCATCCTGTAGAATCAGTAAGACTTGCTTCTCCTTCTTTAAAGACTGAGGAAAATGGAGGAATTGAGAATGACCCTCATATTCGTGTTTAAGTCATCTCAGCAGCATCTCCTATTTTGACAGACTGTCCACTTTTCCTTCCCATTGACAGGATTTTTTTAAAGGCATTCCGTTTCAATTTTGGACTGTCTGCTTAGAGAAAGTAAGTAGTTTTTAAAATCACATTATAAGTTTTGACAAAGTTGGACCATTGAGAGGCCATTTAAGGAGGAGAAAAAAAAACATTGTCTTCCATATGATAGCCTTTGAGTTACTTGAAGATGGCAAATATGTTCGCTCTCAGTAGATCCAGAGAAGTCTCAAGTGTACAATCTAAGCATCCTTTAAATTTGATTTACTTATTCCCTAATTATCTCCAGTGAGGCTGTTATCAACTTAGGATGGTTTCTGGAATACAAAAATAAAGGAGAAAAAGATAAATAGTGTTGGGGTCCTTGTCTTGGCATGTCTGATGCCTTTTAGTAAGTTACATGCTGTGAGATGCCAAGGTTTGATGGATTTAAACAAATCCTTTTGTCCTTAGGCTTTGTTGCCCTATCTTCCAGTCATCAGTTCTGAACCTTATAGGACCCAGTACTTCCCTTTTATAAGAAATATTTTGCAGTACCACTTTTATTATTGTGAAAATACTCTTTAATGTGCTGAAATGAAATTTAAAGATACTATAACCTACCTACAGAACTTCCAAAAAAAGTCTATATAGTGCTCTAATACAATACAGTTAAATGTATTTCAAAATGATAATGCTCAAGCATGATTTCCTGGGAAGACCAAAGTAGTTAGATGCCTCCTGCACCTATACCTAAGAATCACTGTGAATGTGTTAGTTACAGTAAATGTGTATTGATGCAGGTGTTGGAACTGACAACTCACATAACACAGAATTTTTAGTCACCAATACTTTTCTCAAATAGTTGAGAAATTCTTGGTAAAGTGTCACACAAAACAATAATTTACATATTACTACATTCCTGAAAATTTTAATGTATATTAAAACCATGCATAGATGACTTTGTATTGATATGTTTAAAAAAATAGATTCTCTGCCTAGCTATTTATAAATATGTTTGTTCTCTTACTCAAAACTCATGAAGGATATTTCTTCATTGTACAGGACCGTCCTATTCATGGCAGACTATCTCCCTTCCCTGGCTTTTGAAATGTTTGCAACAACCATGAATAGTACCACAAATTCCCAAATGGTCCCCCAGGTGCAGCAATACTCCCTCCCTTGAGAATCATTCTGTGACAATTAAGAGAGAAGGCTTTGATTGGGGGGAGGGGTCTTAATTTTTGTTTTTCTGTCTAGTATGACAGTTAATTTATTTTTTTCTTTCTGCTGCCTGCTGTCTTACTCTATATTTTCTGTGACCCTAATATCTTCTTAATGATGGTATAATTCCTTCTTAGGAAAGCCACGTGCAGAAATTAACAACTGAAAAGAGAGCTTTCCTGAGCAAGTTTCTGAGTTTATGATATTCCTAATTTGGTAGTTATTAAAGTTTCTTTTCTGCGGCTCCTGACTGTTTTACTAAACCATCTGTTAGCGATAAATTCTTCCTCTTCTTTTATGTGAATCATGCTAGAAATTTAATTGAGTCCGGCAGAAAATTGTTCTCTGCTATCAAGGGCCTTACAGTCATGTGTGGAATCCAAACATATATATAGATAGATTCAATAAAATTTGGTTCAGAACAGTTGTAAAGTCATATACTTGGGGTCCTAAGGAAGTAGAGGAGTGATTTTAGCTTTGCCTTGGGGAGTCAGAGAAGTGTGATGGGAAGCCACCATGTCTTTCTCCTTAGTAGTTATAATTCCTTGAGAACTAGGAAATGACATTTTGAATTAATAGTGGCACCTTAATCCTCACTGTCAAACTTATAGACTAATCTAAAGTATTGTCAATTCTCAATATGTGATGTAGTTACATTTCTTAACATTTCCATTTACTAATAACACTTGCATTTCGGGATTTTTCTCTATTAAGTCATTGGCTGTAATATTCAGGGGCTTCTTTAACCCTAATGCTTCCCTTGCTGTATGCCATCAAGTATAGAAATTAAGTAATGGCAGATAATACCAAAATTGCCTATGATTTAGTCATACTCACAGAAATACACAGACATTTTCCTTGCCAAGTCCCATTATTTGTCTTTCTGACATGACTAGAATTCAAACTGATAGCAAATAGGGAAGAAGGGTCAATTTATTGCTCATGCATAATTGGACATTTTGTTTCTAACTACCTATCTTGAATAATAATTTTTAACTTAGCCAGCAATTTGGAACCCTTTGGTGAAATGGGACTGCTAAAGTTGTTACCAACCAATTATGTTATTGTGTTTTTGATATGGATGATATATTTAGGAAGTGTATACTTTTCTGGACTCTTAGAATATCTAATCAGTATAATAATGGCCTTGTTTTTAAATGATATCATTTTCTTTTTCTTCTTCTTCTTTTTTTTTTCCCTTTTAACAGCCTTTCAGGTGTCCCCATTGCATATGATAACATTAAAGTTGTGGGTGAACTGGGAGATATTTATGATGATCAGGGACACATTCATCTTAACATTGAAGCAGATTTTGTTATTTTCTGCCCTGAACCAGGACAAAAGCTTATGGTATGTATATTATTTTTTCTAGCTTTTTTTTTTTTTTTTTTGGTATAATTATGTATATTTGAAAATTTTAAGAGACTCTACACGTTGGGATTCAAAAAACTTGCTGTTGTGGATAAACAAAAATTGTTTTAAAAGAAAAAAGAAAAAAATAGTTTTTATCTGTTCAAGCTCAGTAAGTTTTTAAACTCCATCCTAAAACGTATGCATGCATAAATATATGTCTCATCCAGTTTATTCTTTGCATAGTACCATAGTACCAGAATGATCTTAAGGGGGAAAAAAATCAATTATTATTTTTAAACTTCTCAATTCTACATAAATATCTTCTTTTATAAAGGATTCAAACAGTATAGTGGTATATAAAACAGGAGTTCAAATGGTTGTAGGGCCAGGCAGGTAATGAATATTCAAATTGTTGTGGGGCCAAGCAAGTAATGAAAATGAATGAATGAGGGAGGAGAGGATAGCCATTTTGTGCCATGAAAGTGAAGGCCCTGTGTGGAAGGTCTTCCAGTTTTTCAGAAGCGTGTGTGTGCGTGTGCGTGTGCATGTGCACGTGCGCGCGCGCGGAATTGCTTAATCTAATAAGAACTGTTAACTAACTTGTTATTGTTAATAAAAATATGTAGCATATTTCACTATGACAAAATCCACAAGGTACTTCTAATTTTGTATTTATTTTTTAAATTTTAATTAAACTGGTAGAAGTAGTATTTTTTGTCTGACAAATTTTACAATCGGATTCCATGCTCTTAAAGTTGGCAGTAGATTTGTATTTGAAAATTCCCAATTATAACTTCCGTCTGCTTTGTGTAAGTTATTATCATAGATGTAAACATGTACATGGAAAAACGTTCAAATTGTACAGTAAGTATGAAATGAAAAGTGTTCCTTTTAGTCTGTCCCCTCCAACAAGATCCAGTCCTCAAATACTTTTGGCCAGTCCATATTTTTTCTCAATTTTTATTTATTTTTAGTGAGATATAATTTATATATAATAAAATACACAAATCAATGTGAAGTTCCATGAATTTTGACAAGTCCATATACCATTCCATCTCTGTAGAAAGGAGCCTCATGCCCTTTCACTCTCTCCCAGATACAACTACTGTTCTGAATTTTTTATTATAAATTAGCTTTGCTTGTTCTATGATTCCATATTACAGGAATTATTCATTATATCCTCTCAAAATCTGGCTTTTGGTCAACAGGTGAGCATGTTTTTGTGTCTTATTCATGCTGTTGCATGTATTTTGGTAGTTTGTTCCTTTTTATTGCTCATGGTATTCAGTTATATGAATATATCACAATTTGAGTATCTGTCTTAAATTTTGGGCATTTGGGTTATTTGCAGTTGTGGGTTATTTGCAGTTGTGGGTTATTTGCAGATGGAGGCTATTATGAATAAAGCTGTTGTGAACATACATTTTCATTTCTCTTAATTATCTAGAAGTGGAAGTGCCAGGTCATAGGGTAGATATGTTTTTGATTTTATGAGAAACTATTGTGATACTAATTTCCCATTCATCACTTCTAGTTGCTCTATATCCTTGCCAACATTTGATGTTGTCAGTATTTTAATTTTATTAGAGGGCATATAGTAATATCTTTATGGTTTTAATTTGCATTTCTCTTATGAGCAGTTTTGTATGTTTCAGTAAGAAGGGCCTGTTCAAGTACTTTGCCTATTTTTAACTGGGTTTTTGTATTTTAATTATTGGATTTTTAATAGTTCTTTTTATAGTCTTGATACATATCCTTTCTAGATAAATGTATTGCAGATATTCTCTTCAACTCTGTGACTTGTCTGTTAACTTTTAATGGTATCATCTTTAATGAATGGAAGCTTTTAGTTTTGATGAAATGCAATTTATCATTTTATACTTTCATGACTATTGCTTTCTGGATCCTATCAAAGAAACTTGCATACCTCCAGGTTGTGAAGATATTCTTCTGTAAATTTCTAGAAATTTTGTGTTTAGCTTCTCCATTTAGGTGTATGAATACAATCTTAAATGATTTTTTTGTGTTTAGTTTGAGGTAGGCCTTGAGATCCATTTTCTTCTCCATATAGCTATCCAGTCGTTCCAGACCATATATTCAAAAGGCTTTCCTGTCATTAAATTGTTTTTAATTGATACACTATTTTTTACCGCAGTTTTACGTTTACAGAAAAATTGAGTGGATAGTACAGAATTCCAGTATAACCCCCCCACACCACCACACACACAAACATACAGTTTCCCCAGTTATTGACACCATCTTGCATTACTGTGATGCATTTGTTACAGTTGTTGAGTCAATATTAATACATTATTGTTAAATAAAGTCCATAGTTTGCAGAGTTTCTTCTTTGTGTTGTACATTCTGTGGGTTTTGACAAATGTGTGATGACATGTATCTGCTATTACAGTATCATACCGAATAGTTTCACTGCCCTAATGATCTCCTGTGCTGCACTTGTTTTATCCTTCCCTCCCCCAAGTCACTGTCAACCACTGATCTTTTTATTATTTCCATAATTTTCTCTTTTCCAGAATGTCATGTAGTTGGAGTCATACAGTATGATTTTCAAATTGACTTCTTTCACTTAGCAATATGCATTTAAGTTTCTTCCGTGGCCTTTTCTAGCTTGATAGCTCATTTCTTTTTATTGCTGAATAATATTTCATGGTATAGCTGCACCACAGTTTGTTTATCTAGATCATCCAGAAACTACCAGTGAGGACACCAGACTCCTGATCCTGACAGATAAGGAAGTTTTATTTTGCCACATATGTAAAAGGGTTGTTGAATTAATATTGCATTATGTACATATAAATATTATTTACAGTTTTATAGTTCAGATAATGTGAATTTTTAAAATATTTTAGGGTTTTTCATTTGTGCACTTTATATATGTTGATTACAGGGGGAAAAATGGAAAATGAAGTTTTATGTAGTTTCATTTTAAGCTTTAAATCATATAGTGCATACTTTTATTTTACTTTTAAAGTTTCTAATAATGATTTTGTGGTTTAGCCAAAATAGTCATGCTCAAGATTTACATATAAAGGGTAAGCTGTCTTTTAATAGGACTGCTTACATCATGCTAAGTTGAATCATTAAAGGATGCATTTTTAAGCTTTGAAATTCAGTCTGTTTACAGAAATGTAATGTGGAGCTTAGTTATAAAAAGCATATGCTTCCTGCCTTGAGGTGTTTTCACATGTAAGTCATATCAGAGAGTATGGTTGGTTTCAGTGTTGTTTCAGAATAATCTACCCCTCAGAGAATCCTGCATTCAGGGCTAAGGGTTTGTTTGAGGGGTGGGGGCAAGGGAATTAGTTGTTTATCCACTTAGACAGTTGACATGAAATTAATTAATTATTTAATAAAGTTTGAGCTTTCTAAAATCTCTATAGTTCTAAAGTGATGTTTTGGGCCGAGCCTGTGGCGCACTCGGCAGAGTGCGGCACTGGGAGCGCAGCGACGCTACCACCGCGGGTTCGGATCCTATATAGGAATGGCCGGTGCACTCACTGGCTGAGTGCCAGTCACGAAAAAGACAAAAAAAAAAAATAATAATAAAAAAAATAAATAAAGTGATGTTTTGATATAAATTGTGGTAAAGTTTATTTTAGTTAAGGTAAAGTTTTTTCATATTATAATTTAATTTGATATTAATATAATATATTAATTAAATACTAACTGAATATTATATATTTATTTTGAGGTTTTCTCTTTGAAATCAGTTTGAAGCTTATGATGTTTTATTCACCTTTTAACACTGTGTGTCTCTTCCTGATTTTATGTTCTTTTTTCCGTCTTCTTCCCAGGGTACAGTAAATAAAATGTCTTCTAGTCACATTGGCTGTTTGGTACATGGCTGTTTTAATGCCTCCATCCCTAAACCTGAGCAAACATCAGTTGAGCAGTGGCAGACCCTGGAGATAAATGTGGGTGATGAACTAGAATTTGAAGTATTTCGTTTAGACTCAGATGCTGCTGGAGTATTCTGCATTCGAGGAAAACTAAATATGACTAGGTTAGTTCAACATCACATTACTGTCAATGGATACTTAATAGTTTCTATTTAATTCTGACTGTAGAATTAAACAGAACTTTTTAAGCCCCTCTTTTTAAAAATTCTGTTCATAAGAATATTTATGCTTTTAAACTATAAAGTGAATATAAACAGTAATCTTAAGTACTATGATAGTGCATCAAATAAATATTCTGAAGCTCTTTAGCTAACTGATCTGTATTTTAATAACTCAGTTTTACTGAGTATTAAGTTTGTTCATTTTTTAAAAAGTTGATTTCTGAACTTGAAACTACTAAAAGCACAGTCATATTATATAACTACTAGCCTGCTCTTATTTTTACATAATTGAAACAAAATAATTTGTTTTGAGTATTGTCTTCTGTGCCAGGTTGATATTATTCTGTTATTCTGTATTAAAATTCTTATAAGAATTACTGTGATCTTGAGGTTGGTTTCATGGGAGCCAAGTTTATTAGGTGGGGGGTCTTTTGGAATACTGCTGATGTTAACAATTTTTTACCTTAAGTAGCAAGAGCATGGTTTAAAGTTCTGGAATAGCTGTCCAATAGAACTTTCTGGAATGATAGAAATGTGCTCTGTATGCACAATGCAATAGCCTAACTGTTGAGCACTTGAAATGTCACTGGTGCGACTGAGGAGCTGAGTTCTTAAAGTTATGTCATTGAAATTATTTAAATTTAGATAGTTACTTGTGGCTAGTGCTACTGTACAAGACTGCATTTCTAGAGAGAGAGCTGCTTCATTGATACTTGTTTTTATTTTAGTGACTTAAAACAATTCACAACTTTGAAGTTACATTGCCTCAGTATAGGTTAAGTAGAACAATGAACTATTAACTTGAAACAAGGATTGAAATAGTAGACAGGAAACTCCCTTACTTTGATACATATCAGAAGTATATTTTCCCTCTATCAAATGTCAATGTTTTGGCTAATAAGCCTGGGTATTGTGATGTTTAACGTTCAGTGACCCAATTTTTCTGAACCAAACCAAAATTTAGAAGACATGTTTTGACAAGATTTTTATGTCATTTTTATGTATGAAAATAGTCTGGGAAAAAACAAATAATTCTTTAGAAACAAACATTATTGTTAACTTTAACACTTGAATTTAACATTCAACAACCCAGAGACATTTCAGTGGGCTGAAGAATAGATAACAGGTTTAGAATATTTGAAATAAATGCCATAGTTATGCGTCTTATGCTATTGTCATTATTTTTAAAAAATCTTAGCATCTTGGGATATTCTTCATCTCATTTTGTTCTTTTATTTTCTCTGTTATTTTTTTTTTAAACTGTTGATTTACAGTTTACAATCCAAGTGTTCTAAAGTTTCGGAAGAAGTAACAGAAACCAGTACTGAGGACGCTGTTGAAAAACTTCCAAAGAAGAAAAAGAAAAAGAAGAAAGACCCAGAGACATATGAAGCAGATGATGGTACCACAGAGCTAACACATTTTGCAGATGTCTCCCCAAACAAAGAAACAGACCTGCAGATTACTAATAATGTGAATGGCTTCTGTGAAGAAGAGCCAAAGAAGGATAAGAAGAAGAAGAAGAAGAAAAAGCACCAAGAACATCAGGATCAGGACCCTATTTTCCTGGGTAGTGACTCCAGTGGTTACCAAAGTGACCATAAAAAGAAAAAAAAGAAAAGAAAACACAGTGGAGATGCTGAATTTACCCCACTTTTGGAATGCTTACCAAAAAAGAAAAGGGTAAAATAATATTCTTTAGTGCATTTTAAATATGAATCAGTTTTTAAAAGATTGATTTACACATAATAGATGAATAAATTGAATGATGTGAGATGCTTGTGTATGTCAGTAGTTTATAAAACGGGAAACTTGATTAGGAGTTGGAGGTTTTTTGTGGTCAAATTACAAAACAGTATAATTTGGGGAATACCAATATTATTAAAGTGCCATTTCACTGAATACAAAAGAAAAAGGTAAGGGCTGCACTCACTCTTGACTCTTGCATTCTTCCAGGTTTTGCACTCTACATAAAATGATTCCACAGTCTCAAAACTAGCAAAAGGACTTCATGATACAGTATTATTCATATCATTAAAGAATGAGTTAAGTTTGGGATTTTATTTGATTTGGTTTTTATTTGATTTGGTTTTTTTTGTGATAGTTTTCACCTCTAGTCATTACATGTTTTATTTCCTTTTTCAAAAATGGAGGACATTTACCAGTTTTAGGTTTTTCATTATCATGACTACTACATTATTTCTGTTGTGTAACTTAGAATGGTTTGCCAAAGGAGCTTCTGAAGTCTCCAGAGCCAAGGGCTGTGCCACTTGTCTTTGTCGTGGGAAGCGATAATTCACTAGTCTTTCCTTCCACGTGCATGTATGTTGTTTTCTTTTTTTTTGTCTTTAAGTCTGAGAGGTTGGTGGAAAGGGCTGTTGTCTTGTACTTGTTCATTTGTACCTCAGCAATTTTGATTGTCTATGTGTCGGAGGAGGAGAGTGATGAAGACAGGATAAATGCAACTCTGACTAGTCAGAAACTTTCTGATTACTTTTTAATGGTTAGGGTAGGCTTCTAGAAATTGTTCTGGAGAAAAAACAGGTGTTCACGACTTCTGTTGAGAAAATGTGTAATGTCTTAACTAATAGGAAGACACTGAATAATGAAATGACAAGCTGGTTGAGGCTGATAATCAATGCATGGCCATATTCATTCAACAGATATTTGACCATCTACTATGTTTAATACATTCTACTAAGGCCCAGGGACATACAGCAAACAAAGAAGATGTAGTTCCTTCTCTCATGGGGTGTCATAGGATAAACATGAATGCACGCGCACACACACACACACACACACAGTATACATAAGAAATATAGAAAATTAGTAATTATGTTAAACTTTGTGAAGAAAAAGAATTGTCCACTAACTTGCCTGTGTTACTATCTGCAAGTAGATGAATGGTTGAATTCGACTCACAGTGTTAGCCATTTTTGTTGCCGTTTACTTAGTACCCAACATAATCCTGGTCTCACAGTTTAATGTTTGATAATGAATAAATTCTGCTAGTGGTATGTCTTTATCTAAATATGTAACAGTAGGACATAGAGTTTGGAGAGTGGCAGACATTCATACCATTTGTCTACAAGTAGATGTGTCAGACAGTGGAAGGGTGCAGGCCACTGTCTTTTGTTACAATTGAGATTCATACGAGTATTGAGCCCTTGAAATGTGGCTAGTCCAAACTGAGATGTGCTGTTAGTATAAAACACATACCAGATTTTGAATATGTACAAAAAAAGAATGTAAACTATCTCAATTTTTATATTGGTAAAATTATCATATTTTTGGTATAATGAGTTAAATAAAATATTAAAATTAATTTCAGCTTTTGTTCACTTTTCTTTTTTAGAAAAATTAAAAATTGCACATGAGGCTCACTCACATCACCTTTCTTTTCGACAGTGCTGTTTTAAAGGAAGTATGAGTTCAAAAATGTTTGGAACAAGGTATATTATATTATCAGGATTTAATACAGTGGCATACCCAGAAAATGTTCAATGAATGCTTCCATCAAATTTTTTTTTTTTTGGCGGCTGGCCAGTATGGGAATCTAAACCTATGACCTTAGTATTACAAGACTGTGCTCTAACCAACTGTGCTAATTGGCCAGCCACTTCCGTCAAATTTTAAAATTTGAAATATAATTATACTCATGTTTGACAACATAGAAAATTAATTTTTAGTGAAACAATTCTAACCCACCTCTCCACCCCCCCCACCGCACACATACACCAAGAAAGGTGTCAAATTCATGCTATTCATGGAAAAATACATTGTAGCTTAGCAAAATAAGCAAATTTCCATGTTATTTTTGTTTTGTTTCAAATGGTACTTCTGCCAATCTTGTTTTAAAATAATTTGCATCTTTGAAGAAAAGAGCAGCATGCTGAACTTGAAACTAGATTTTTTTTATCCTTTTTTCACAATATGAGTGGTTTTAAAAAGTCAAATCTGGCCATTTTTCTTGCCTAAAATATAGTGACTTTGTTTTTTTCTGATATGAAGAAAATGATGATAGTGTCCTCTATTCTTCAAAACATTTGTCGCGTGCTTGCTAACCTAGGCTTTGTCTATTCTGTCTTGGAATTTGCTCCTTAAAACCCTCTAGCCTAGACTAGACCCCTTACCTTCTCTCTAATTCCAGTAATTCACAAATTTTATACTATGCAAGGTACCTTGTTAGTCATTGGAGATTCATAGATGATTTAAGCAGTTTGTGCTCTTAAGAGCTTACAGTTTTGTCTGTGAGATACACAAGTGATTGTAAATGACAGGTACAAAAAGTATGAATCAGGTGTTGTGGAAAGTCTTGAATAGTGCCACTTTTGCTGGTGGAAGCAGAGGGTAATGGTTAAGCAGGTTGCTGGATGAACAGCATTTTGACCAGTGGAGAAGGGAAAAGGCTGTGGCATTCTAGTGGGAGAGCTTGCAGAGGCCTGAGAGGTGTCTAATACAAAAGACCTCAGACACTACTTTCTAAATAAAGTTTTTCCAGACTAACGTGGGCTGAATGCACTTGTTTTGTAACCGTAATTCTTATTTTTCTTTAATAGAAAATTTTCTACTTGTAGCACTCTACATTATTGTTTCAAACTATTCATCTTTTTATAGAGCTTGTTTCTTGATCAAATTTGTCTCAACCAAATAAGTTTCTTGATGGATGAGATTGTGCCTTAACTATATCTGCAGTATTTACCAGTGAATCTTTTAAAGTCAAAGCATAAACAGATACTTTTAAATTGATAATTAAATGAAAAGCACATGTTCATCTGGTATCACTTTGTCTCTGATGTGATATTCTTAACTTTTCCACCCATTCTTTAAATAAAGGCATTCACTGTTTTGTCTATACAAGTTTCAGTTATTTTTATCCCTTTGGTGTGTCAGCAATAATTTAGAGGGAGAACTTCCAAACGGCAGAAATTGGTTTCTAAGCTGATTTATACATTCACCATATGAATCATGAAATTTTTCTTCCAAAAAGAAGACATTTTGTGTTATAATATGTATTCATTCATTTAAAAAATTCAAGCAGCAAAATATAAAATATGTCTTTCTACTCTACCAGTTATTGATCTCCTTCCTCTTCTCTCCCCCACCACACACACACACCCTTGACAATTTTACTTCTTAATGTCAACCTGAATAACAGAAATTCTCTCTTAAAAAAGATGATATTCATTTGGGAATAGGGCATGGCAATGGGTATACAGGTGCCATAGTAAACTGTGCGTATTCAGGGAGGTAAAGGAAGACAAAGGGTTTTATAGGAAAAATGATGGAGGATTACATAATTGTTTTGGGGTAATTATCTCTGGCTACAAGGGTCAATAACAAAGGTAACACCAGGCCAAATTTAGACAGGCAGTTGCTGGGCTGATGTCCTTGCAGATGAATTTCTTAATTAGGGTTGCAGTAACCTCTGTGCAAGGTTGTGACTTTGCAGAGTCCTTTGTGACAGTTCTTGTTATTAGGCACGAGCACATGAGAACTCCCCCCTTCATGACCTTCCCTGGCTCTATTTGTCAGGGGTTTTAACACAAGAGACTCCATTTTGATTATGAAAAGTTTCATGCCAGAAATAACCACTATTGTCAATTCTGTGTGTAGTTTTAGAGGATTTTTTTTTCCATAAATTTAAAAATATTTCCAAACATAAATGGAATCAAACTACTCATACTCTTTGGACCTACTCTCTTTCATTTGACATTGTGGATCTCAACATGTGAACATATAAAGGTCTTCCTATTTTCAATGCCTGCAGACTTTCAATGTATCATTTGCTTTATTTTCTAATGATGAATATTTTGATTTTTTATATTTTCTTTTTAAGATGCACATTCAACGTATGTATATCCATCTTTATATGCCTCATATAAAGTGCTAGAGGTGGAATTGCAGTTATTTAAGGAAATAAGCAGTTCTACCTTTTGATACAGATTTTCAGATTGTTTTCTAGGAAAGCCGCACCAGTTTACAATCCTACCAGCAATTTATGGTTAGCAACCTTGCACACATGGAGGATTACCAATCATTTTAATTTTTGACAATCTGATAGATGAAAATATTATGTAATTTATATGTATTTTGTCTTTAGTGAGCTTAAAATGCTTTTATCCATGCATTTATTTTCTTGTAAATTTCTCTTTATGTCATTTGATTCTTGTGGGATGTTTTTCCACCTATTAATCTCTTTCTTTTTTTGTTTTCGTGGGCTGGTGGGTACAGGGATTCGAACTCTTGACCTTGATGTTGTGACACCATGCTCTAACTAACTGAGCTAACTGGCCAGACCTATTACTCATTTTTTAAGACCTCTCTACATAATAAGGATGATAATGTTTCCTATTAGTCATGTTCAAGCAATTTTTATAATTTTTCATTTATGTTTTAAATTTATTTTTTTATTTGCTGTTCAGAAATGTTTATTTTTATGTAATCAATAATGTCAGTAATCTCTTTTGTCTGAGTTTTATCTTAGATAGTGTTCTTGTACAGGCATTTCCCATCCCAAGATTATAAGCTACTCTTATAGGTTTTCTTTCAGTACTTTTATCATTTTACTTTTTTTACATTTAAAATTTTAGTCCAACTGAAATTGGAATATGGTTTGGTACAGGAATTTATTTATTTTTTCCAAATTGGTGTCCGTATGTTTCCAAACTATTCATTAATTAACCCATATTTTCTCTACTGATTTTAAGAGCTAATCTTAGTTTACACTACATTCCACATACTATAAATGGTCCTGTTTCTCTTCTACGATGTACTTAACATTTTCTGATAAAGGGCCTCATTGTTCATTACCATAATGTGTTAGGCAGAATTCTTACATGGCACTTGAGATTTCCCACCCTAATCCTCTGAACTGAAGATAATGAATTTTACCTCCATGATTAGGTTATATGATATGGCACAATTGGCTTTAAGAAAAGGAGGTGATCTAGGTGGGCCTAACCCAATTACATGAGCCTTTTAAAATCAGAGTTTTCTCCAGCTGGTGGCAGAAGAGGATGTGAGAGAAATTTGAAGTCTGAGAAGAATTTAAAGTTAGGGAGAGTCTTCGAGTCTTCCTTACTGGAGGTGGAGGAGGCCATATCCCTGGCCAACAGCTAGCAAGAAAACAAGGATCTCTTCTACATCCACAAGGAACTGAATTCTGCCAGTAACAAGAATTAGCCTAGAAGCAGATTTTTTTCAAATCCTCCAGATGGAAATTCAACACCCTGTTTCAGTCTTTTAAAATCCTGAGCAGAAAACCAACCCATACCTAATCAGACTTCTGACTGGCAGAACTGTAAACTATTGAATGGGTGTTCTTTTAAGCCACTAAGTTTGTCGAAATTTGTCAAATAGCCATAGAAAACTAATATGCACGACTTTATTGTACATTTTGATATCTGGTAAAAATATCCTTTACTGTGCACTTTCAAAATCGTATTGGCTCATTTCTTGCATATAGTCTTCTGGGTATACTTAAAAATAGATTTTGTCAAGCTGGAAAGGGAAGATTTTGGGGACTGTGATTGGAATTGCACCAAAAAGTGAGACTAATTGAGGGACAATTGAATTCTATATAATACATAGTTTTCTGAGCCAATAACCATGTTAAGTCTCTTCATTCAATTCTATTACATCCTTCAGTAGCACTACATTTTTGCCTATTAAGGCCTTTCATATATCTTAAGTTTATTTCCAGGAATTTTATAGTGTTTTTTGCTTTTGTTAATGAGATTTTTTAACATTACATTTTCTAACCATTTCTTACTGACATATAAGAAAGTAATTGATTTTATATACCAACCATCTATCTAGACAGACATGCCAAAATTTATCTATTTTATTGGCCTCAAATCACCACTGGTTTTATTTACCAGTTTTGCCAGTTTTTGTTTCATTCATTAATTCTCACTCTACTAAACTCTATATTTTGAGGGTTTTTTTCCCCTTGGCTTCTTAGTTCTCAATTTCAAGAACTCTCATTTACTAGTGGAAGTGTTTGACTCTAAAATCTTCCTCTCTGATTTCAGTCTTGTATGTATTTTCTAGGTTTTGATATGTACTGTTCTCATTGTTTCTAATGTCTAAATACTCTGAGATTTTACCTTTAAATTCCTCTTTGACCCAAGATTTATTTAGAAGGGTACTAAAATTTCAAATAGATTCTGTTGTTGTTTTAATTGTTTTCTTTTAATTGTTCATTTATAGCTGTGTTGTGCATTGTGGTCTTCAAAAGTAAGCTCTAATTTCCACTTTAGAAATTGAGATTTTCTTTGAGGCCAGTACATGGTCCTTTTTTTTTTTTTTTAATAATTATTAGGCACTTGAAAAGAATGTCTTCTCTTTTTATGTACGAAGCACTGTTTTAAAAATAGATTTTATATACCATACAGTGAGAACTAAATTGAAAAATAATGAATAACTATGCACATGATGTGACTTGTTTTGGCATTTCCCCTGTATAATTTCATGAAAAGTTCGATAAATATTCAACTCAGTATATCATTGGCTTTCCTTACTAAATACAAAGATGTTCAGATGTTTGGTCTAAACTTTTCCTCTACCAAACCTCTGCCTTGATAGCAGTAGATAACATCATATTTTTTTCTTTTTTCTTTTTGTCTTCTTTCAAATATTTGGTGCACTAGATCATCTTAAAACCCAGTTGCCTTTTCTCAGACTTTAGAAAGCTAATCTGTTCCCACTTACATTCATTTGATAACTTGTCCTGAATGTATATGAAAGTTTTTAGTAAGACAAACATTTAATAAGTTGTTAAATCGGAGTAATTAAGAATATAAGCAGAATCAGCAAACATAAGTCTACAACAAAGATTTCAACAGCAAATAAGCTGCAGTCTTTATAGTTGCAGGTAATTAGTTCCACATTCATCAGATACAATTAGAAAATGTTCTGGTATTTATTGACTCAGGGAAAAACTAGAACAAATGAAATACATTGCCAATTCTTTTCTTAGTAAACAGTTGGAAATAGAAGGTAAAAGTCCATTAGAGAAGACCCATAATTTAGAATTTAAAATTAGAATGTGTTAGTAAATAAAATGACCTAGAAATTTATGATATGAGCAAGGAAGGAAAGATCTAAATACAATGTGTCTAGTACATGAAAGAAATTCCTGTTAATTCTGCATCTCTGTATTTTATTACAGTCTAACATCCTTCAGATTTGGTTGTCTATAGGCCAGATCACCAGTTAAAGAAGATTCTCATAGGCATCAAAAAACACCATATTTTGTGTGTGCAAGGGAGCCTGAAAGAATACTAACTCTCGTGTTCTAATATATTCATGCCCAACTTTTTATTCATTAATTTTAAACTTTACATGTTAAATGACAATAATTTAATCCCAGGGGTGGAGTTACTTTGAACAATTTTTCTTACCTCTCTAAGGTGTGTTTCTTTACCTGTAAAATGATAACATTGAATTGGGAACAAGATGATCTAAAAGTTCCTTTTAGTTACAAAATCCTGAGTGTCATTAATACTGCTGTCTATTGTACGTAGAATATTACATACTCAGGATCTCATTTCACTTATTTGGCTTATATTAAGTACTGTGAAGTTTCTGAGATTTTACCCTACTTGCAAGCTAACAAGTTAGCCTGTCAGTTTCACAAAGCTTGCGTGAGACTTAAGACTTCTAGCTCATAGACAAAGGATGTTTATTACTCACTGCACATGAAGCAACGTGAGCTTCCAGTTCCCCTCGCACCCTGAGTCCCATAGAGACAATGTAGAGAGGCCTAAGTAGATGCTGTGTGTGAAGTGAGTTTGTGTTATGGCTGAGAAACTCCATGCTTAGGGAACCTTAATCATTTGTAATGGACTGTAACCAAACCTGCCCAACCTTTGCCCCAAACGGAGATGTTACTTTTATCACACTGGACAGTAAACCTGGTTTGTCAGCCTCTGCTATGGAGGGAGGCACTAATTTTATTTTCCAAGGCTTAAGCTATATAAACATCCTTGAAAATTTAGTCAGGAATAAAAGCTGTGAGTGCCTCTGTTCACAAGATGTACAGAAATGCAAGAGATTTGTGACCTCATTCCAAAAGAAAAGGTAAGTTAACATCCTCTAAATAATTCATACATACTACATATCACTACTGATTGTTATGTTATGCAAATATATATGATAATGATGGAGTTTGGATGTGTTGTTCCCTCCAAAACTCGTGGAAATCTGATCTCCAATGTGGCAGTGTTGGAAACTGATTGAGTCATGGGGGCAGATACCTCATGAATGGATTAATGCTCTCCCTGGGGGAAGGGGGTTAATGAGTGAGTTCTCTCTCTCTCTCACTTCCTCTCGCCATGTGATCTGCTTATACCTGCTGGCTCCCTGTCACTTTCCGCCATGAGTAGAAGCAGCCCGAGGCCTGTGCCAGATACAGCTGTCCCAGAATCGTAAGCCAGATAAACCTCTTTCCTTTATAAATTACCCAGTCTCAGGTATTTCTGTTATAGCAACACAAAACAGACTAAAACAGATAATTTCATATATAATTATAGAATCATTTCAACTTTAGTATCTACTCACTAATGCTTTTTTCTTTTATGGGTTTATTATTAGAATACTTATCTTCAAGTTGCTTATTGTTGATGTAGTTCTTTCATATTTTAAAACTAATGTATGTTCATTGTAACATCTTACTAACATCTTGGACCACACACACACACATACACACACACACACACACACACAGAGTCATACATTTTATGTATCTACTCTCATGCATACCAGTGGATATCTGCTAAATTTTCTGTCTAACATCTCTTTTAGAAACTACCTGTCCTCTACTACATGGATTCACACAGAGCTATGACCCCGCCTTGGGTCCCCATGTGACTCAATCTCTTACATCATGGGTCCTGAAATAACCAAGTAATTAAGCAAACAGGCAGGGTGAGCTTTGAGAGTATTAGTTTTGATCTTGTAGGAGAGAAGGTTGTGTTCTCATTTCTTGCATCATGCAACTGCCATGAGAATGCACCTCACAGACCTTCAAAACGGGGAGCTTAGTTAGCTATGGGCCCTCGCTGCTGCACTGTGAAATCCATCACCACATATGCATCAAGCTCCTACTTCCTACTGCTGCTCCCAGACAGTGCTAGCATGCAGCATGGATATGAAGGCAGACACATTCCTGGGAGACACAGGACTCCTCTGATGACTAAATTTGTCTTCAGAATTTTTGATGACCCTACTTGGAACCTTCTGTAGATAACACAGTATCTTACTCTGTCTGCCTCAGTTCCCTTTCCATTTTCTTTCACAGGCACGTTCCCTCATAAAACCCTTGCATGTTTGATCATGTTTAGGTGTCTGCCTCTCAAAGACAAAGTTACATTGAGACTTCTCTGACTACCATAGATCACTAGTTGTTAGTAGGATCTAGAGGTGTGGTCACTATTTTGGCTGTCATGTGGAATGAGACTACAGGGAATCAGAAGAACACAGATGACAATAGAGTCAGAGAGATGGAGTCAACTGCTAATATTCTTTGACTTTCTACAATCAGTCCAGCTGAAGCCAGAACCATCTTCTTGGACTTGTGAAGGCCATAAACTAAGCAATTCCCTCCCTCTCTCCTTTCTCCCTCTCCTCCTCCATGAGAGCAGAAATGTTGTTGATCCAGATTGCCTCTGAATCCCAGCATTAGTACAGTGCTGGTCACTGAGTAGCTACTCGATATGTATTTGTTGAATAAATGAAACATCTAACCACTTTAAGGCCGGATTCATTTGGAATTACGGAGGATTCCCATAGAGCCAAGTGTACTCCTTTAGTCTGGGAGATCCAGTGGGCAGAATCTTTGTTCCGTCCCCTTTTGAATGAAGGCAAAGGATCTCAGTAATTCACCCTTAGGAGAGAAAAGAACCTCTTAATTGTACAGTAAGATTAGAAAAATCTCAAATTTTCTCTCTGTAGCTACATGCCAATATACAACACTATTTTTTGTTTTGGCTTTTGTTTTTGATGTCACATTATCTTGTCCCATCAAATGAACATTTCCACCTTCACAGGCTCTGTTAAAGCAAACAAAAATTTCACAATGTATTTACCTCTCTCCTCATAATCCCACATTTTAATTTAGATTTCTTTGTCCCCAAACAAACAAAACCTACTAAAACTTACCTAAGCTGAAAGTAAAACAAATAAACCTGGGTGTGGAGTTGCTATAATACTTTAGGGTGCCATAGGAATTTCAGGGCAAGAATGCAGCTATTCTACAAGAAAAAGTTAAAAGTTACTGTCAAGCAGCAAGAGTTTCTCTCAGCCATTCATAGGTATTCCCACATTCATTCTGCAGTCTCAACCACATAGAGACTTATTCCTTGTCTCTCAGTCCCAATTGCAAATTTTCAGGAGAGAGAATCTGGGCCAGCTTGGGGATGGTATCCATTCCTGGTATTACTGATATGGCTTCCTGCCACCTAGACATATGAAAGAAGAATTAAAGGTAAGAATAATTCAAAGAAAAGGTGGTGGGGGGGCGGTTTTACTGTTACCTGGAGATACTCCAAAGGTGATTTCTACACCAAGTACTCAATCAAAATAATATTTTCATACCAATAAGCATTTTGAAGTAGTGAAACTTTTTTATATATATATTTTCTTTCGCCATAGAGTTCTTGACTGAATTACATCTTCTGTTCAGTGAAAAAGGCAAGAGACAGAACTAGGAACATTATAGGTAATGGAGAATCATCCTAATCCTTACATTAGCATTGGAGTCCACCAGTACATTGCAAGCTGAGGCTATTACTAAATGTATCAAGCTGGGAAAATCAACTTTGAGATGTATATTGTATTTTTATAACCCGGAGGTGGCATGCCTGTGTCATCACAAAGGGCTGTAATTGGTGGGAAGCTTGGGAGAAGTATTTATAAATTTATTTAGCTATACCACCAGAAGTTTGTATTTTATTGTATGAAATGCATGGCTCATCCATTGCGTCCTTCCAAAAATCATAACTTACAAAAAAATAAATGGGAAGAAAGCCATTTATTCTTTAAATCATTCATTAGATATCACCAGCCCTGGAGCAGCAGAGTTTATTCCAGTCTTCTCATGCAATTGTTTAAATTACACCAGAGGCTATAGTTTGAGGTGCTGGCATGCTGTTCATTGCTCTCTGCAAGAAAAACAAATAAAACAAAAAGATGCCTGCCAAAGTGCCTGCCTTTTGTGGGTACAGCCAGCAGATTAAGGAAAAGCCAGGAGAGGCATTGTTTTCATCCAGCCATATGCTGGAGATCCTGCATATTTTACCAAGCTACATTTGACAGCAAGAGAGAACTAATATGCACTCACATCCTAGATTTGGATACCTTTGTTAACTGTCTCTACATTTGAGTTTAACTTATTTCAAAATATGAAAACTCTGTATTACCGACATATTTTAAAAAACAAATGGTGAAAACTTATTGGTCTCTAAAATGTCCAAAATGAACTATGGAATATACTATAAAGCATATGTGCTTCACAGGGCCTGGTTTTCCAAAGCCTTGCAGTTTCAAATATTGACCTGCAAGGACAGGAAATTTTCCTAAGGCTATAAGTCTCTGGTGTGAGATAAAGAATTGTGGCACAGCAGGTTGCTGGCTCAAAGACAGACAAGTTACTGATTGTTATGTAAAGATACTGAGAAACTGCTAGAGGGAGAAGGAATGTTTGTTAGGATCAAAGCTTTTGTTCACAGCCTTACTGGAATGTCATCTGGCTTGTTTCACTGAAAGTTACCAGCCTATATTGTTAAACTATAACCCCACCTTTGTTCTCTTCCTGTAACTCCTGGTCTGAAAAATAAATACAGGAAGAGAGCCCCGATTTGGAGTTAATATTCGCAAGGAAGGGATCCCTCTTGCTGGAGGGTCCCAGGAAAGTTAACCACTTCGGGGCTTCTCCCTGCTCAGTAGAGATGGGCTTTGAGTAATCCTTTGCATCTCCATCACCCAGGGAAAGTGGGGTGACAAATCCATGGGGGGCAAAGCAACACAAAGCAACAATGAACACTTCACAATTCAGAGGGTAGACCTGGGCTAGAGATGTCTTAAGCTTAAAAATTAAAAAATAATAACAATAATAATAATAATAATAATAAGAAGAAGAAGAAGAAGAAGAAGAAGAAAAGACTGATTTTATTTTTTGACTTTTTTTATGTCTTGAAAATGATTATGTAGTGAGATTTGCATTTTAAAATGTATTTTCTATGTATGTGTTTCTTCCACTATATTATTAGTTGTCAGAGCATTGCCTATGATTTAATGAAAAGAGAAGAAAGATGACTGGAGTAATAGGTAAGACTCCTCCACCTATATTCTAAAGTGGACTCTGAATTTTTTCCAAATAGAGTTTATAGACCGAAACAACTCAAATCATGAAAATGACAGCTCTAATCTCAAATAGAGAATACTACTTTTTTACAGGTCATAACTGAAGAGTTTATATCAATTTTTCTTTGTGACATCTTTATAATGCCAATAAAATCGAAGGACTTTACATCTAATTTATCGTGCTAATATGCATGTTTTTTTATACTGGAAAATTTTTTTTTTCTGTTAATTTTAGTTTCAGGCTAAGTATATGGTACTTCAGAAAGTTTGTGGAAAAATAGAATTAAAAGAATACAAATCTTTCCATGAACTTTTGAAAACCCTTCTATTTGATATCATATGATGATGTACATTAAGGCCTAGATTTAGCAATCTCTAAATTATTTTGTAAGGTGAATGTTAATATACTTTCACATTAAAAAGTCATTTTCTTTGTTATCATTTAAAAAGTTATGTTTTTTCTTTTTCTTCCAAGCCATTCATTCATGCAACCAATATTTACTGTATGCTGTATTAGTCCCTTTCGGTTGCTTATAACAGAATATCTGAAACTGGGCAATTTGTAAGAAAATGAAATTTATTTCTTACAGTTCAGAGGCTGGGAAGTCTGCAGTCCAGGGGGCACATCTGCAAGTCCCCTATTACAATAAAACCATATGGCTTAATAACATAAGATAGAGAGTATGCCTCTACATGGCAATCAGGGTATCACATGGAGATAATGGGCTGAGCAAGAATGTTAACTTTCTTGCTTGGTCTCCCTTTAAAGCCATCAGAACCATGCCCATTACTCCATGAAAATGGATCAATCCATTCACCAGGGCACAGAGCTCACAATATAATCACCTCTTAAAGGTCCCACCTTTCAAATACCATAATTGGATTTTCCACCCTCTTTTAAGCTATTGAAATGGAGATCAAATTTTCAATACATGAACTTTTGGGGGACACAATTGACATACAGCAGATGCCTACTATGTGACAAACTCTAATATAGGTACTGTAATTACATGAGGAAAGAAAACAGACAAAATTGCCTGACAATAGAAGGCATACTTTAGTAGCAGAAAGCAGACAAAAAAAAAAAAAAAGTAAATAGGGAGCATGCCAAGTGATAATAAATGTTATAGAAAAAAATAAAGCAGATGACATATCAATATGATGAGGGTCAAATTTGCAATTTTAGGTAGGGTAGTGAATAAAGGCATTAGAGCAAATACTTGAAGGAAATGGATTCTAGAAAAAGAGAATTTCAGGATGAGGGAATAATCAGCGAAGAGACCCAAAGACCACAGAAGTGACTGGGGTTTCAGATTTCTGAAATATGTCCTTGCTCTGAAGCAAAGATAATTGTGTGGCTACAGCAGAGAGGGCAACATGGAGAATGAGACATTATGAGTTCAGAGAAAGTTAATTTCATTTTATGTCTTTGTATCTTTGACATCATTTAACCTTGGCCAATAATAATAATCTAAGGAAACTACGTTGAAGGAATTAATGATGTTTGCTTAATAATTATTTGACTATGAATTATATCAAGGATTACTAAAGATCTGTAATTAGAAAATTTTTAAAAAATATTTGTATATTAAGTGGTACATGAAAAATGCCTTATCTGTTTTGGTTTTAAATTACAAAAAATATATATACATTCATGAGTTTTTAACTCTTATACCATAATTAGATCAAATAACATTACTCCTGTTGACAGATGAGGTAGTAGCTTCCAGATGTTAATTTCGGGTTATTTTATCTCCCAGTAAATTTAAATTTATTGATTCCAGGTGTGCTTTCTTTTTATGCTTAGACATATATAATACTTAAAAATCTGTAAAAATACCTAGTCTGGAAATCTACTATTAAATAAAACCGTATGACTTGATAGCATAAGATAGTAAGTATGCAATTTAAAATCCTCATTGTAGGTAAGTAGTAACAGAAATACACTTTAGGTGTAACTAGAAATGAAATTCCTCCCTTGCCATTTTGCATCCTCTTTAACCAATGTCTGTCCCACAGTCTCAGTAAGGGTGGCTTTTGTATCATTCAGCTACCGTTTTCTAGCCATGTTGATTCGATCAGGAATAGACAATGACCCAAGCTGGAATAACCAAGTTCTCTTTCCTAAAAACTTGGGATATGAAATCAGAGACTGAAACAGTGGATTATATTGGAAATTGGAGCTGAAAATTCATGGAGAGTAGAGATAATGTCAGAAAAATAGCCAGGCAGGTTCTGGTGCAAGCTAAAATTACGGAGTAAAAACTTAGACTTTACAAAGAGAGGGTCTTCTATGAGAAGATGATACACTGTATGTCCCCAGAAGGAGTCTGAGAGACTAGCTGCCAGCCGAATATTTACAGTACTTCATGCAAGGCCGGGCTATATTGCTTGCTGTTGGGTTCCACGAGAGTATTTTTTGCTTTGTGATAAACATCCTATTAACTTGAGCCTTTTTGAGGGAGTTTGGTTTCTTTCAACCAAAAAGCCCTTATATTGTTAGAAACTAGATATAGTAAAAATTTGACTTACATAAACCAAATAAACTTGTTGAATTGTTTAAGCAGTCTTTAAAATATTAAGTATGATAGAAAGTTGCTCAGATTTCTGGGTAGATAACCATAGCTGAAATAAGAAGGCATTGCTTTTTTTTCTCATTTGAACAAGGTTGAATTTAGTGATTGCCCTGCTGCGTTTGGACACTATCAAGATACACTTGTGAAAATAGTGCATGTTCACTGCTTTGGGATAATTTCTAGACTCATAACGTCCTTCATCTATATGTGAATGGGTCTTATTTCTTCAATAATTTGAAAACATAACATCTTTTCTTCTAATTACCTCTCCCCCCAACCTTTTTCCCACTTCACAATAGCAGAGTGACCGAGATATATAGAGAATATTAGGGTCCTTCAAAAAGTTCATGGAAAGATTTGCATTATCTTTTAATTCCATTTTTCTAGGAACTTTTTGAAGTACCCCTCATATTGATGAGAGAAAAAGCTTTGAACTACATTTTATTTTTAAAACCCTAAAAACAGTGCATTAAATACTTACTACTTGCAGGTTTTCTGTTAAGTGCCAAGAGGGCTCCAAATGTGATTAATAGGTGGTACTCACATTGTTCCTACTTCTCTAGAGGAACTTTTGAACTAAGAAAATATTTTGAAAAGCAATGTCCATATTCTCAATGGTGTGATTGCAGCTCTAATTTTGCTGATCATGGTGACAGAACAGTTAACTTTCTCTGATGGTGGGGACGCATCTGTAGACATGTGTCTGCACATTTCTCACAAAATGGGCAAGATTTTGTAGGATTAATCTCGAAGTTACTATGACATTATTTTCATAAAACATTTAATAAATTTCTCAAAAAACCTAAGAAACTCTTTACCTGGTAGTAAGATTTAGGTAAGTCTTTTAAAAACCCAAACCAAAAAACAACTAAAACATCTGTATATATAGGGATGGGAGATGAACAATGTTTTTAATCATCAGTCAGTCAACAAGTGGATTAGTAAATGATGTTATAGAAATACTGCATGCTTTCTGACGGGAAGGATAAATGAGTTATTTCCTAAGAGGAAACAATGTTTACAGTTATATTTACCCTCACCTTTTATTATAGCACTATAGGACAGTTGGTCTGTAACATTATTATATTTCAGTCTTAATGTTTTATTATTTGGGTTCCAAATTTATATCATGAATGTAGAAGAGAGAGATATTTTGGCCACCATTTTGGCAATTATATTTCTATATGTGCTTTTTTTCTAATGCAAACTATGTCCAACCCTAAAAGTCAATAAGAAAAAGATCTTAAAAACTTTCAAGGAGTTATTATAATTAAAAGAAAAAGTCATGCTTTTTTGATAAAAAGCACAATGGTGTATACCAAAGATATGGATTCAGCTGACAAATAGAAGGTTATTTTGAGAAGAAGAGAAATAATTAAGAACCAGAGAAATTGAAGCAAGATTAAAATAATTTAATAACTCAATAATAGAACTTAATTACTGTTAAGTGGAAGACAGAGTAACCCCTAAAATAACTTAATTGTGTAAAAAGTAAGGCAGAAGTAAAATGGATTATAATAGCATAAAATTGGACAAAAAACTTACATGGAACATTAGGTAAAAACATAATAAATTGAATTGAATTGAAGTCATCTCCTGGACAAAGTGATTTTATTTACACAAAGGCAACGGCATTTTTATCCTTTTTTAAGATATGAAATAAACTTAATAAGACATACTATAATTTTTTCTGGAGGTAACCAGGAAACAAGTCCCAAAAGCTCAGGTTTTCTAAGAATAGTATGAGGCTAAGGGAAGGAAAATGTGCTGGTGCCCTTCCAAAATTATTAATAAGTGGAGATAAAAGAATATTAATAAAGAATTTTAATTTTCATATTTATATTTGGGAAAATGTATTCCATCATTCCATCATTTATTATTATTTTTTTCTCTGTAGAGGCTTAAAATAAGAATTTCAATTTTACACTCCACAGGATGCATAAAAACACCTTTCTCACCATTCCTATCTTTTTACTCCTCTTACTTCTTATATCCTTCTACTGATGCTCTTTTTTTTTTTTTTAATTTTATTTTGTCGATATACATTGTGGCTGATTATTGCTCCCCATCACCAAAACCTCCCTCCCGTCTCCCTCCCCCCCTCCCCCCCAACAATGTCCTTTCTGTTTGCTTGTCATATCAACTTCAAATAATTGTGGTTGTTATATCTTCTTCCCCCCCCCCCGGTTTGTGTGCGTGTGCGTGTGTGTGTGTGTGTGTGTGTGTGTGTGAATTTATATATTAATTTTTAGCTCCCACCAATAAGTGAGAACATGTGGTATTTCTCTTTCTGTGCCTGATTGTTTCACTTAATATAATTCTCTCAAGGTCCATCCATGTTGTTGCAAATGGCAGTATTTCATTCGTTTTTATAGCTGAGTAGTATTCCATTGTGTAGATGTACCACATTTTCCGTATCCACTCATCCGATGATGGGCATTTGGGCTGGTTCCAACTCTTGGCTATTGTAAAGAGGGCTGCGATAAACATTGGGAAACAGGTATACCTTCGACTTGATGATTTCCATTCTTCTGGGTATATTCCCAACAGTGGAATAGCTGGGTCGTATGGTAGATCTATCTGCAATTGTTTGAGGAACCTCCATACCATTTTCCATAGAGGCTGCACCATTTTGCAGTCCCACCAACAATGGATGAGAGTTCCTTTTTCTCCGCAGCCTTGCCAGCATTTATCGTTCATAGTCTTTTGGATTTTAGCCATCCTAACTGGGGTTAGATGGTATCTCAATGTGGTTTTGATTTGCATTTCCCGGATGCTGAGTGATGTTGAGCATTTTTTCATATGTCTGTTGGCCATTTGGATATCTTCCTTAGAGAAATGCCTACTTAGCTCTTTTGCCCATTTTTTAATTGGGTTGCTTGTTTTCTTCTTGTACAGTTGTTTGAGTTCCTTATATATTCTGGATATTAATCCTTTGTCAGATGTATATTTTGCAAATATTTTCTCCCACTCTGTTGGTTGTCTTTTAACTCTTTTAATTGTTTCTTTTGCTGTGCAGAAGCTTTTTAGTTTGATATAATCCCATTTGTTTATTTTTCCTTTGGTTGTCCGTGCTTTTGGGGTCGTATTCATGAAGTCTGTGCCCAGTCCTATTTCCTGCAGTGTTTCTCCTATGTTTTCTTTAAGAAGTTTTATTGTTTCAGGGTGTATATTTAAATCCTTAATCCATTTTGAGTTGATTTTAGTATACGGCGAGAGGTATGGATCAAGTTTCATTCTCCTGCATATGGATATCCAGTTGTCCCAGCACCATTTGCTGAAGAGGCAGTCCCTTCGCCACTGAATAGGCTTGATGCCTTTGTCAAAGATCAGCTGACAGTAAGTGTGTGGGTTGATTTCTGGATTCTCTATTCTATTCCATTGGTCAGTGTGTCTGTTTTTATGCCAGTACCATACTGTTTTGGTTATTATAGCTTTGTAGTATAGCTTAAAGTCAGGTAGTGTTATGCCTCCAGCTTTATTTTTTTTGCTCAGCATTGCTTTGGCTATGCGTGGTCTTTTATTGTTCCATATAAATGTCTGGATAGTTTTTTCCATTTCTGAGAAAAATGTCTTTGGAATTTTGATGGGGATTGCATTGAATTTGTATATCACTTTGGGTAGTATGGACATTTTCACTATGTTGATTCTTCCAATCCAAGAGCATGGGATATCTTTCCATCTTCTTGTATCCTCTCTAATTTCTCTCAGCAGTGTTTTGTAGTTCTCATTATAGAGATTTTTCCCCTCCCTGGTTAACTCAATTCCTAAGTATTTTATTTTTTTGGTGGCTATTGTAAATAGGCAGGCTTTCTTGATTTCTCTTTCTGCATGTTCACTATTGGAGAAAAGAAATGCTACTGATTTTTGAGTGTTGATTTTGTATCCTGCTACTGTGCTGAAATCATTTATCAATTCTGGCAGTTTTTTTGTAGAGGTTTTAGGCTGTTCGATATATAGGATCATGTCATCTGCAAACAGGGACAGTTTGACTTCATCTTTTCCAATCTGGATGCCCTTTATTTCCTTCTCTTCTCTGATTGCTCTGGCTAGTACTTCCAACACTATGTTGAATAGGAGTGGTGAGAGTGGGCATCCTTGTCTAGTGCCTGTTCTTAAAGGAAAAGCTTTCAGCTTTTCCCCATTCAGGATGATATTGGCTGTGGGTTTGGCATATATGGCTTTAATTATGTTGAGATACTTTCCCTCTATACCTAACTTAGAGAGGGTCTTTGTCATGAATGAGTGCTGAACTTTATCAAATGCTTTTTCAGCATCTATAGAGATGATCATATGGTCCTTGTGTTTGAGTTTATTAATATGGTGTATCACATTTATTGATTTGCGTATGTTGAACCAACCTTGCATCCCTGGGATGAATCCCACTTGATCGTGATGAATAATTTTTCGTATGTGTTGCTGTATTCTGTTTGCTAGTAATTTAGTGAGGATTTTTGCATCTATATTCATCAGGGATATTGGCCTGTAGTTTTCTTTTTTGGTTATATCTTTACCTGGTTTTGGTATCAGGATGATGTTTGCTTCATAGAATGAGTTTGGGAGATTTGCGTCTGTTTCAATCTTTTGGAATAGTTTGTAAAGAATCGGTGTCAATTCCTGTTTGAATGTTTGGTAAAATTCTGCTGTGAATCCATCTGGTCCTGGGCTTTTCTTTGTTGGGAGCCTTCTGATAACAGCTTCAATCTCCTTTATTGTTATTGGTCTGTTCAAATTTTCTACATCTTCACGGTTCAGTTTTGGGAGCTTGTGTGTGTCCAGAAATTTATCCATTTCCTCCAGATTTTCAAATTTGTTGGTGTACAGTTGTTTATAGTAGTCTCGAATGATTCCTTGTATTTCAGATGAATCAGTTGTAATATCGCCTTTTTCATTTCTAATTTTGGTTATTTGAGTCTTCTCTCTTCTTTTTTTTGTTAGCCATGCTAATGGTTTGTCAATTTTATTTATCTTTTCAAAAAACCAACTTTTTGATTCGTTGATCTTTTGAATTGTTTTTTGGTTTTCAATTTCATTCAGTTCTGCTCTGATCTTAATGATTTCTTTCCGTCTGCTAACTTTAGGTTTGGATTGTTCTTGTTTTTCTAGTTCTTTAAGGTGAAGTGTTAGGTTGTTCACTTGCCATCTTTCTATTCTTCTGAAGTGAGCGTTTAATGCAATAAATTTTCCCCTGAATACTGCTTTTGCAGTATCCCACAGGTTTTTGTATGATGTATCATTGTTTTCGTTAGTTTCAATAAATTTTTTGATTTCCTGCTTGATTTCTTCTTGGACCCATATGTCATTAAGTAGAATGCTGTTTAATTTCCATGTGTTTGTATAGTTTCCAGAGGTTCGTTTGTTATTAATTTCTAGTTTTAATCCATTGTGGTCTGAGAAGATACATGGGATAATTCCAATTTTTTTGAATTTATTGAGACTTGATTTGTGACCTAATATGTGATCTATCCTGGAGAATGATCCATGTGCCGATGAGAAGAATGAATATTCTGAGGTTGTTGGGTGGAATGTTCTGTAGATATCTGCCAATTCCAATTGGTCTAGAGTCTTGTTGAGATCTTGTGTTTCTCTACTGATTCTTTGCCTAGATGATCTGTCTAATATTGACAGTGGAGTGTTCAGGTCCCCTGCTATTATGGTATTAGTGTCTATTTCCTTCTTTAGGTCTAATAGAGTTTGTTTTATAAATCTGGCTGCTCCAACATTGGGTGCATACATATTTATGATTGTTATGTCTTCTTGATGGATCAGTCCTTTTATCATTAAGTAGTGTCCCTCATTGTCTCTTTTTATGGTTTTTAGTTTAAAGTCTATTTTGTCAGATATAAGAATAGCTACTCCAGCTCGTTTTTCTTTTCTGTTTGCATGGTAAATCTTTTTCCATCCTTTCACTCTTAGTCTGTGTGAATCTTTATGGGTGAGGTGGGTCTCTTGTAGACAGCATATAGTTGGGTCCTGCTTTTTGATCCAGTCAGCCAGTCTGTGTCTTTTAATTGGGGAATTTAAGCCTTTTACATTAAGAGTTTTTATTGAAAGGTGTTGATTTATTCCTAGCATTTTATTGGTTGTTTGGTTGTCTTAAGTGTCTTTTGTTCCTTGCTTTCTGATTTACTGTTTGTTTTCTGTGTTTGTTGGTTCCTTAGGTTGTAGATAGTGTTTTTGTTAGCTTGTTTTCTCTTCATGAATGCCATTTTTATTATACTAGCGGGTTTAGATTTTTCTTGGGTTTTTATGGCAGTGGTAGTTATTTTTCAGGAACCAAACCCAGTACTCCCTTGAGGATTTCTTGTAAGGGTGGTCTTGTGGTAGTGAACTCCCGCAGTTTTTGTTTGTCTGAGAAATATACTATTTGCCCCTCATTTCGGAAGGATAGCCTTGCAGGGTAGAGTATTCTTGGCTGGCAATCTTTGTCTTTTAGTATTTTGAAAATATCATCCCATTCCTTTCTAGCTTTTAGGGTTTGTGATGAAAAGTCTGATGTTAACCTGATTGGGGCTCCCTTATAGGTGATTTGACGCTTCTCTCTTGCAGCTTTTAAGATTCTCTCTTTGTCTCTGAGTTTTGCCAATTTGACTATGACATGTCTTGGAGAAGGCCTTTTTGGGTTGAATACGTTTGGAGATCGTTGAGCTTCCTGGATCTGAAGATCTGTGATTTTTCCTATACCTGGGAAGTTTTCTGCCACTATTTTGTTGAATATGTTTTCAATGGAATCTCCATTTTCCTCCCCTTCTGGAATACCCATGACTCGGGTATTTGATCGCTTATGGTTTTCTGATATCTCTCTCAGATTTTCTTCAATGTCCTTGATTCTTTTTTCTTTCTTTTTGTCTGCTTGTGTTATTTCAAACAGCCCATCTTCAAGTTCAGAGGTTCTCTCTTCAACTTCGACAAGCCTGCTGGTTAAACTCTCCGTTGTGTTTTTTATTTCGTTGAATAACTTCTTCAGTTCAGCAAGTTCTGCTACATTTTTTTTCAGGACATTGATTTCCTTGTACATTTCCTCTTTCAGATCCTGTATACTTTTCCTCATTTCATCATGATGTCTAGCTGAGTTTTCTTGTATCTCATTCAGTTTCTTTAGAATTATCACTCGAAATTCCTTGTCAGTCATTTCAAGGGCTTCTTGTTCCATAGGATCTAGAGTTTGAGATTTATTATCTTTTGGTGGTGTACTTTCTTGATTTTTTGTATTTCTGGTATCTTTTTTTTGGTGTTTATTCATTGTGGCTGGGGGTTTCACAGTCCACCGGTTTGAGACTAATGACTAACTAGGATGTTGCTGTGGTTGCCAATTTCGTATGGCTCCCTCCGTGACTGCTCAGTTGGCCTCTAGTGCCTTGTGTGTGTGTTTGCCTCGGGTCTTGGGCTTCTCCGGGGAGCCACCTTTCTGGTCAGCTTGGACTCTGCTGGGCTGGTGGGTCACGTACCACAGGGTGTGTGATCTCTGTTGAGCTTTCACTTCCTGTGCAGGACTTCTCCCTGTTCCGTGTGCTCTGGCCCAGGCTGTTAGATCGTGCAGTAGCGACCCCACCGGGTGTGTGGTTTTTGTCGAGTCTCCGCCTCCCTGGCTGCACGTCTCCCCACTCTGTGCGCACTGTGCTCGGCTGGGGCGTGTCTTCTGCACCCCTCGTCTAACAGCTGGGCCTTCAAGACCCTGCTCGGTACCGCCTCGCCCAGGAAGTCTACCAGGTTTCTGCTGGGCACAGACGACCGGTCTCTCTGGGTGCCTTTGTGGCACTATGTAGATCTTTTTCGGGTCTTGTTCACCTTTGCATCCCCCCAGTATAAACCGAGTCTAGCGCCCACCTGTAGCCTGGTCTCCGGCAGGTTCAAGCGGACCTGGGAACTCTCCTACCACACTATTCCCAACCAGAAATTCGTTAGGCTTTTTTTTCCAAACTGGTGGCCGCACAGATGGTATCTGCCTCCCAGTAACAGGGAGTTTACCTGGGGCCGGAGTCCAGGGTATGGTGGAGTGACAGTCGGCCCGCCCGTACTTCCTTGCCCTCCCGAAACTGGCCCAGGACGCCCTCCGCCACCAGCCCTGCCAGAGAACCGCGGAGGGAGTGGGAGCCAAGGCCGGTCCGCAGGCTCCGGAAAGCCTGGCGCCAGGCCAGCAAGTGGGAGGGCTCAGTGATGGCCGAGCAGGGCGGAGCTGCCCGCACCTGGGTAAATGGAGGCAGCACCGGCGGTGAGTGGGCTGGTGGTGCAGGCGGGGGCCGCTTGGGCATCCACCCCCCGAACAGAGCTGTGCCAGGGATCACTCACAGTGCTGTGCCAGGTCGGGCGCTCGCTCTCTGTCTCTGGTTTGCCGCCTTTCCCAGTTCTCGTCCGCTGCCGCCTCGGGCTGTTCAGTCGCGGCGCGGCTCAGGCGCTCCCAGGAATCTTCTTTAATGCCGGCCTGAAACCTCGAATCCTGAATAGGGCAGCTGGCCGCCTTCAGCGCGGCCCCGGCCTCCGGGATCCTGGCTGCATCCACAGCAGCCCTGGCGCCGTGTTCCCTGTTTCGAGACTCACATTTGCAGCTAAGAAACAGTTCTTTTCCTGCTCCACTCTTTAAAGCTGTTGTCTGTAAATGAGGCAGCCTCTCCTGCCGGGGGCAAAGTGGCGGTCACCCCCCACGACCGGTCAGCAGCAGCAGTCCTCCCTTAAGAGATGGCGAGAGGAAGAACCACAAGTTTTCCGGCTGCCTGAGTCCCAGTGGCCGCCTTTTCCACCTCAGCTACTCCGCGCCAGCCGCCGCAGCCGCCGCCATCTTGAAAAATCTCCTGATGCTCTTTTTTATAATATCAACAACTTCTCCATATCCTCTCCCCGCAGACACACTTTTTTCCCTTCATTTCACCTTATATGAATCTTTTGTGTACTGGAAATAATCATTCCTATAGCAAATGATCTCCTGAAATCCTCTCCAGTTCCAATATCTACATTTTAATGATTTTTTTCCATAATGTCCTGCTCATTGATTTACCCTTTCTCACATTCTACTTAAATTATGAGAAACTGGAATAATCAAAAGAACTTTGAATGTCAATAAATGTCAGTGCTAGTATATTTTATGAGAGCTTCCCACCCTCTCTGATTCTTAATTGGAGACAAAATACAAATCATTTCTTCATTTATCTGTTGCTATTTTGTTTGAATTAGTCTTTCCACCTGTAAATCATTGCTCAATAAACTATTTTGGTTATTAATACTTTGTTGCTGTTTTTAATGCATTTGAAAATTCAGTGTAATTTTGCTGAAAAATTAACTATCACTTCCACCTTATGTCTATCTCATTCCCTTTTGGGGGCAGGGGAAAGACAGGGAAATGGAGCTCTTGAAATACACTCCAAAATCTTTAGCAATCTATCTTAATCAAAATTATACCACATTGAAAGTAATTATATTTTTAAATTTTCAGAGGTGGTTCTGGTTATTGTCAGCCAATGGATTGGGGAAGAAAACTAGAAAGTAACATTCCATAGAATGAGTAGAGTGAGTTTCCCATTTTTTCCTTTGGTGTCTCCTGATCTAGACTTAAAAGCAGCCTGAAACCAAAAGATGTGCACAGGGTTCAGACAGAAAGAGTTTCAAAGGAAGCTTTCTGCTCTGGTCCCATCCGAAGAGCAGGAAAGGAGGCCCCTGTGAGTCAATGAGAGTGGGAGAAATTTCTTATAGAATTTTTATGTCTTCTGGCCCCAATTTCCTAACAATCCTATAGTGACAATGGCAGCAACAGTATCAGTGGATGAGCATGGGCCTAAAGCTCCAAGGAAGGAGATATTTTACCTTTGACCAGAGAAACTATGCTCTGAAGAGGATGGAGAAAGGGGCCCATTGCTCACTACTTGGCTTTGGAGGCAGACACATTCTCAGAAATGCACGTCAAAGTACAGAAACTAAAGCCAAAGTTTTTTATGAATAAAGGACCAGTAAGAGGGGCCTCTGGGAGTCATAAACTTTTGGGAGAGTACAGAGAGGAGAGAATTCAAGAAAGCAGTAGCTTAGAGTTTTGTATTAGCTTTAGCACTTACTGTCTATATACTCATACTAATCTGACCATAAATAGCACACGAAAGGCTTTAAGAAACACCCAAGTCTCATAATCACTATTAGGTAGCATTTTGAAAGTGAACTGATATTGAAACTACAGCCCACAGAAGTCAGGTAAGAACTTGCTGTTTTTAACCTAATAAGTCTTGCTAATTAATAAATAAATAAAATATTTCCCATAGGATTTAAATAATACCCAAAGCCACATGATTTTCAAAAGATCCAAGACATAATCTGAAATTGTTTAATATATAAGAACCAGAAAAATCTCAGCATGTTGCCAGGTAAAAGATAATAACAGCCAACACCAAGGTTACACAGCAGCTGCAGTTATTAGATTAAGATTTTAAAGCAGTTATTGCAGCCATGCTCCAAGAAGTAAGTCTGAACACACCTGAATTAAATGGAAAGCTAGAAAGTCTCAGCAGAGTAGAAGATATAAAAGTATTCCAAATGGAAATTTTGGAACAAAAAAGTACAATATTTTTTTTTAAAAGACTCTACTATATGCTCAATAGCAGAATGGAGATGACAGAGGAAACAGTCAGTAAACTTGAAGACAGATTAATACTATGATTTGATCTGAACAAGAGAAAGGAGACTGAAAAATACTGAAGGAGGAATAAATACATTTCAGATTCAGAAAAGTTGAAATAATTTTTCAATAAAATACTTGCTCTTGAAGAAATGCTAAAGGAATTTCTTCATTTGAGTGAGAACTGTCAGTAGAGAGAAACAGAATTTTAAGAACAAAAGAAGAGCAATGTAAAGTGGTAAAAATCTAAGTAAATATGATAGACAATATTTTCCCTTTTAAGTTCTTGAAAATATATATGATGGCTTTTCAATGTATGTACATGTAATACTTATGCTAACTATGAGGTAAATGAGGCAGAGTAAAAGAAACTACAGGAATGATAAAGTTTCTACATTGCTCTTAAATTAAAATTTTAATTCAAAGTAGACTAAAAATTATGCAGATTTTAATTCCTAGAGCAATCACTAAGAATAGCTTAAGTGCAATATTAAAATCGATTCAAATAATCCAAAAGAAGTCCAGAACTAGAAAACAGAGGATCAAAAAACAGAGAGAACAAACAGAGAAATCATAAAAAATTTTAAAAGAAATAATAAAACAATAGAGCTAAATCCAAACATATCAATAATTACATATAAATGGTCTAAACAACATAAAAAGAAAAAGATTGCCAAAATGTATTTTTTAAAAAAACAAACAAAAAAAAGACACCACTAACTGCTACAGAGACTTCACATAAAGGAAAATTACCAGGGGGGAAGAATCAGACATAAAATAATAGAAGAATAAAACCACCAAGAAGACACTACAATTGCATGTAACAAACAGTTTTAAAATAAGTGAAACAATAACTGATAGTACTGAAAAAAAGATACTGACAAATCCACAATTATAGTTGGAAATTCAACACCTTTCTCTGAGTATTTGATAGAACTAACAGGAATTAGCAAGAATATAAAAGAAATGAAAACTACTGTTAACCAGCAGCATCTTAATGATATGTATAGAACATTTCGCCCAAAAATGTGTGGTCCGTCAGTAGATTACACATTGTTTACAAAGGCCATGAAACATATACCAAGATAAACTATATCCTGGGCCATAAAACAGACTCCAAAAAATTTAAAGTATTGTGCATTGATGAAAATACATACCATTAAATGCTAATATCATACAAAAGGAAAGTCTAGAATGAGCAATTTAATCTTCCATATTAAGAAACTAGAAAAAGAAGGACAAAATAAACCCAAGCAAGAAGAAAGAAGGAAATAATTAAGGTAACAGAAATCAATGAAATTTAAACATAAAAATAATAGAGGAAACCAGTGATACCAAAATCATATATTTCTTTGAAAAGATGAATAAAATTTTTAATTTGTAAACCTATAGCTAGACTAGACTGACCTGAAAGGGGGAGGGGGGAGAGAGAGAGAGAGAGAGAGAAATGGGGGGTGGGGGGAGAGGGAGAGAGGGAGAGAACACAAATTACCAAAATCAGGAACAGGAATGGGTGTATCTCTGCAGCACACATCGCAATTAAAGATACAACATAAATACTAATAACAACTGTATTCACTTAAATTCAATCCACATATCCACAAGTTATATCCTTTTCTATATTTATTAAATTAAATGTATTATCAAAATTATTCAAAACTACAACTCCAGATGGTTTTATAGTCAAATGCTACCAAACATTTTAAAAGAAATGAATTCTATACAATCTCTTGCAGAGAACAGAAGAGGAGGGAACACTTCTTGATTCATTTTATGAGGCTGGCTTTACTCTAATACTAAAACTAGAAAGAGGTAGTATAATGAAATAAAACTATAAACCAATATTTCTCATGAACATAGACAAAATTCTCAACAATATATATAAGCAAATTAAATCAAGTAATACCCAAGAAGTATAATCAACCATGATCAAACTGGGTAAATACCAAAACTGCAAGACTACTTCAATATTCAAGAAATAGACAATGTAATTCATCATATAAATAAACTAAGAAAATTCACATGATCAAATCAATTGACAAAATTCAACATTTATTTTATGATTAAAAAATAAAAAGCTCTCAGTAAACTAGGAAGAAAGGAAACTTCTTTATCCCAATAAATGGAATCTATAATAAACCCACTGCTAGCACTTAATTTAATAATGTTGAAAGACAGAATGCTTTCCTCCTAAGTTTTGGATAAAAGCAAAAATGTACATTCTGACTATCACTAATCAGCATAGTACTGGAAGTCCCAGTCAATGCAATAATGCAAGGAAAGGAAATAAAAGACACACAAGTTAGAAAAAGAAATACAATGATCCCTATATTAAAAATGCCATGATTTTATAGTAGAAAATCCCTAGAAATTTACAAAAAGGTGATAGAACTAATAATTGAGTTTAATATGGTCACAAGATATAGATCAACACACAAAAAATTCAGTCATTTTCATATACTAATAATGAAAAATTGGAAAATAAAATCTAAAAGTCTCATTTATAATAGTTCAAAAAATGAAATACTTAGATACAAATATAACAAAACATGCAAAATGTGTATGCAGAAAAGTACACAATGCTAATGAAAGAAATAAAGGAAGAACCAAATAAAAGGAAAAGCATATCATATTCATGGGTTGGAAGACTCCACACAGTTAGCAATTCATTCTCTTAACTGATTTATAGATTTAGCTCAAATTCACTTGAAGTCCTAAGATATTTTTAAAACTGTATGCAAGCTGCTTGTAAAATGTATATGGTAAGATAAAGTAAGATAGAAAAAAATACGTGTTATCTCTATATTATACAACATATGTATTATATATAATATGTATTTGATATATATGTGAAAGAAAATTGGTAGAGAACTGACACTGCCTCATTTTAAAATGTAATATAAACCTACAGCAACCAGACTGTGTGGTATTGATGAAGAGATAGCCTCATAAATCAATGGGAAATAAGAATCCAGAGATAGGCCCACACAAATATGACGAATTGATTTTATTAAAAAATTAATATTTTACTTCAGATTTACAGAAAAATTATGAAGATGATAAAGACTTCCCCTATACCTACTTCCAATTTCTCCCATTATTAAAACCTTTTATCAGCATGATGATTTTGTCACAATCAATGAACACATGTTGATACATTACTATTAACTAAAGTCCATGCTTTATTCAGATTCTCTTAGTTTTTACCTAACATCCTTTTTCTAAGATTCCGTTTAGGATGCTGCACTTAGTCCTCACGCCCCTTTGGGCTAGTCTTGGCTGTAATAGTTTTTCAAATTTTCCTTGTTTTTAATGACCTTCACAGTTTTGAAGAGTGCTGGTCAGGTATTTTTTGGAATGGCCCTCAATTAGTATTTGTCGACTGCATTTCTCATGATTAGACCGGCTTACAGGTTTTTGCAAAGAAGACCACAGAGGTAAATTGCCATTCTCATCACATCATATCAAGGATATATACTATCAACATGACTTACTAGTGTTGATGTTTATTTCATTGCTTGGCTGGGGAAGTGTTTATCGAAGTCCTCTACTGTAAAGTTATTTCTCTCCTCCCCACACTCCCAATTTCCAAATTGTTCTCTTAGCAAGGAAGTCACCACGTACAACATGAAATCTGCAAATGATGATCAGTTGTATTTTCAAATCACATATCCACCAAAGGATTTACACTTTGAGTTATATGTAAGGAATACTCAAACTGAACAATAAAAAATCTAATAAAAAGAATGGCTGGGAATGGGAGCAAATGTTTTCAACAGACACTTCACCAAAATAAATACAGGAATGGCAATTAGCATATGAAAAAATGTTCAATGTTATATCAGAATTAGGGGAATTCTAATTAAAAACACAGTGAGTTCCTTTAACATACTATTAGAACAGCTAAAATGTACAAAATAAAATAAAATAAACTGACAATACCAAGTGCTAGTAAGAATTTAGAACAACTAGATATCTCATGCATTACTGGTGGAAATAAAAAATTTACAGCCACTCTGGAAAAGAGATTGTCATATTACTTGAAAATATATTTACCAAATGGCGCAACAATCCCATTCTTAGTTATTTACCCTAGATGTATCAAAACTTAGGTTTTTAAAAAAAACTTGCATGCAAATGTTTATAGCAGCTCTATCCATAATCACTGGAAACTGAAAATAATTCAAATGTACCTCAGTAAGTGGATAAAACCAACTGATACATCCATGCAATAGAATACTGCTCAGCCATAAAAAGGAATAAATCCTGAATACATGCAACTATGTGGGTGAATCTCAGAGGCAATATGTTTAATGAAGGAAGCCAGGCTTAAACAATTACATACTATATGACTCCATTTATATGACATTGTAGAAAAGGTAAAACTATAAAGACAGGGACTAGATCCATTGTTGCCAGGGTTAAGTCATGGGGGAATGGTTTAACTTCAAAAAGGGAGCAAGAAAAAGTTCTGGGGAGTTATGAAACTGTTCTGTACTTTGATTGTGGTGTTAGTTACATTCATCTATATATGTGTTCAAACCTGCCACTATGCACCAAAAATATGTCAGCTTCATAGTACTTAAAAAATATTAGGATCATAAAAACATCTATTGTTAGAAATATTAAATTCAATATAGCCTTCTTATATGTTTTATTCTCCTTCACTTTTCTCAAGAACCATTTTAAATAAGAAATAAAGAAAATACACAGTGTATTCCAAATTCTACAACAGCGAGAAACTTAATGAATATATGTTGTATTTATAAATGTAAAATAAACACAATTTTGGTAACTTTTCTTAGTTTGGGTGGGCTTTTTCTGCACTATTGTGTGCTCAGAGAAATGTGGTTATAGTTTACTGACTAATTTTTATGGTTTCAAGCACACTTCTTTCAAACTCTGAAATAACTTCTTAAATAGTGCGTTATAGTTTTAAATGTATCCAGATTAGGAGAATCTTCACTCTTCCTGAGTTTTAAAAAACAAACAAACAAACAAAAAACAGTTATTTAATACAATTCAGTAACTATTTATTTCCTTGTATTTAATTTGAATTCTTACAAAAATGACATTTAATTTTTCCTTCAGTTTGAATTTTAAGTATATGGGTGGTTTTTCTAACAAAGTGTCATCCCTATTATACTACATGGGAATATATTGTTTATTAAAAGACGGTTTAGAATACCATTTCTTTGAGTGGGGACCCAGAAGACCCCAAAATTGCTGATTGTAGATTTCTTCATTTATAGTAGGATTCTTCCTGCCTGGAAAAGCCCCCCTGAAAGAGAGATGGCAGGCAATTAAATTTGGATTTTTTTTAAAAAAACTGTTTAGAACATCTCCAAAGCAATTTTCTTTCAGTTTCCCTAAAAGTGACAACTTTGGGGAAATCAAGGAATTATGATGCTTTCCAGAAAGGAGATATCCTTTCAACCCATATTGTGTTTTTGATATGTTTGAAAGTCTTGATAAATATGTCATTAGTCTATTCCCTAAGCAAAGTTATTCTTCACCCCTCAGCTTTCCCTCTTAGGTGTTTTCAAGATAATTCATTCAGACTAACTGAATGCTTGTCATTTACATCAGGATGTAATAACAAAATGTTTTCAGCCCATGAGACTCCTTTGAATCTTCCTCAATTTGTTCATCTTGGTTTTCATCATGATATTTAAAATCAGACCTACTATTGTAAAAAAGGCTAATTTATCCTGATTTAAGATGAAACTTACCTACTTACCCTTGCATTGTTAGTAGAATACATTGTCTAACTCATACGTTTATATATGTATGTAGTCCACTTTTTAAAAAAAACTTTGTCAATAGCAATTAATCATTCATTTTATGTAAATTTAATGCTTTCTCATTTGTTTTAAACAATTAGTTTTTCTCACATAATTCGTAGAGTTTGCTGTTTCATAAATGAGTCACTTTGCCCATGCCAGGCAAATGAAAAGGCTGTAAAAAGGAGTGAACCTTGGCAGAGTTAAGTTCAAATCTTTAGGCAGACTACTTAACTCTGATCCTTTGTTTCCTCATCTCTCGAGTGAGGGCAGTAAAACTAGTCTTGTAGGTATGTTAAAGTTTCAGAGACAGTATAAGTAAGAGTCAGTGGTTGGCAGTGGTTGACCCCACAATTAATAACAGTGATTACAATCATCAATAATTTCTGCAACCCACAGATTTTTTTTTCTGAAAAAGAACTCAGCTTGCATAACAACTATTCTTTTATCTAGCGTTCAAGAAAAATTTGTTCATGCAATATATATTTAAATACTTTAAAGAGTTTCTTCCGGAAAAGCAAAAACCAAAACCACAAATTTCCGTATTTAAAAAAAATACAACCTTAAAAATCTCAAGATAAAATACTTTTACTATTAAACTTCAAAATGATTAAGATCAGAATTTAAATTAAAAACTGTAATGACTCTAGGCATTTCAAGGATAACTTATTTATGCTGTTTTTCTTGTAAACATTGGATTCCTTTTCCCCGCAATCATAATGCTTTTGTTATCAAGTATATTTTTCCCTATGATGTATAAAATCATTTGTATTACATAATATATACATACACATACTAATTTTAGTTTTTAATTTTGATTTTTTTAAACTCACGGCAAGTCTATACTTATTCTTTTATTAGAGATAACTAACTCAGTTATTTTAAATTTAAAATGTATTTTTAATCAAAAAATGCATATTAAAATTAGTCAATAATATTACCTGGTGAGTGGCTGTTTTATCCTTCACAAAGGTTTGTTTTCTCCAAATTAGATGTCAATTTTTCTTATGAGTGATCTTTGAGAAGTCATTATTAAAAAAATCAATACATTTTCTGGCCTCATTTATTTTTTTAGAGAAAAAGTCAAGAAAAAACAGCCTATTCAGAGTCAATGGATTTGTAATCATTTCTTTGTTGTTGAAGGAATTTTCGTGCATTTTCATACTCTACCACAGGGTGGAGTATTGCTTTAAATATTGGACTTTTTTACATCATGCATTCCTAACTAGATTAATTCTATTATGTAGGTAAACAGTGAAAGTTTTGGTGAATGCTGACAAAATTGGGGGTACTAAAATTTTCATCACTAATAGGACTCATCTGAATTACACTTGGGTATAACTAAGAACGAATATTAAACATAAATATTTCATTCAGTGGTCTCCAACAGAAGAAAGCAAAGCAATTTATTCCAATTACTTGGAAATTTTATGACATAAGGTCTTGAAATAGAATTTAACTTTCATGCTATTGTATTTGGTTTTTTTCTCAAAGGCAGGAGTTACATCATAGTCTACTGTTTTGATTATTTATTTATTTATATTTTGTATATATGTGTTAATTGTGATAATGTACAGTTTGTATTGAAAAAATATTCATTCAACTCCATTGAATTATTCTGAGAACATGGCTATGCAACTGAATTGCTTTAGAATATGAAGACTCAGCTTCCTAAAACAAAGTGCGTTTATTGACACCAAATAACTCCTAGCTGAGGTACAAAGGTAATTTTTCAATTATTCAAAGCTGCTTTTAATTCACAGCAAGCCCAAATGATCTTCTTAGAAGCTAAAGCTACACGGGGGAATTTTTATGGATTTGACAGTCATGAAATTGCATCTCCATGACATCTCTTTGCCTGACCATCCTTGTTTGCTACTCAACAAGCTAAGGGCAGGAGCTATGACTGAGCAGCAACACAGATATAACACAAATGCCAATCTTGTATGAAAAGGAAGAATGCGTGCTTAACTAGTATCCAGTTGCTCACATCTCAGACCTCTAGAAGAGAGCCACTGGAATCTCTGAAGCATTGCTCATGACTTAGATCAAAATGCTTCAGAACCTCCAATTTTTTGTTAAAATATTTCAACTTTTGAGCACTGGATGAAACAAGTAGAAAAGAAAAAGAGGAGTTTCCCTAGATCCCTATCCCATTCCCAGCATGTATATGGAGATAAGATTAAGACAGTAATGGACGACAAATTCAAATTTGGAAAGCAAATGATGACATTAAAAGGCATTATTTAAGAATCACAGAGTTGCTTAATTTTTTCTTTTTATAACAGTTGAGTAGTAAGAAACCAAACATTTATGTGTTTAGTCCAACAACTTATTTTTTTTAACTTAGGTGTAATTCACCTAACACAATTAACCCTTTTAAAGAGTACAATGCAGTTGCATTCAGTGCATTCACAATGTTGTGCAACTATCGCTTCTCTCAGTTTCAAAACTTTATTGCCCCCAGAGAAAACCCTGTAGCCGTTGAGTAACCACTCCCCTTTTTTTGCTCTCCCAGTCCCCCAAAAACTGCTAATCTGCTTCCTGTCTCCATGGATTCGCCTAATTTAAATATTCCATTAAAAAGACACCATACAATATATGACCTTTTGAGTCTGGCTTCTTTAATATAATGTTTTCAAGGTTTATGCATGTTTTAGCACCTACCAGAAGATCATTCCTTTTTAAGGCTGAATAATATTCTACATATGTATATAACATATTTTGTTTGTATATTCATCTGCAAATGGGAACTGGACTGCTTCTACCTTGTGGCTATTGTGAATAACACCACAATGAACACTGACTTACAAGAACCTGAGTCCTTGTTTTCAATTCTTTTAGGTATATATCTACAAGTGAATGTATGAGTCACATGGTAATGCTCTGTGTGGATTTTTAAGGAACGGCCAAAATGTTTGGACAGTGGATGCACCATTTTACATTCCTAACAGCAATGTATGAAAGTTTCAATATCTTTTTATTTTTGTCAATACTTGTTATCCTCTATTTTATTAAAAAATTATATTCATCTTGGTAGTTGTGAAGTGGTATCTCATTATGATTTTGATTTGTATACCCCTAATGACTAATGATGTTGAACATCTTTTCTTGTGCTACTGTTCACATGCATATCTTCCTTGGAGAAATGTCTATTCAAATCCATTGTCCTTTTTTTTTTTCTTTTCTTTATTCTCTGTAGCAGCCAAAAAAAAAAAAAGAAAAAAGAAAAACATTATTAATTAGATTGTCTCTTTGTTGTCGAGTGTTATGGGTTCCTTATATATTCTGGATATTTAAGCATTATCAGATATATGATTTGCAAATATTTTCTCCAGTTCTGTAGATGGCCTTTTAACTTTCTTAAAATAATGTCTTTCAATGCACAAAAGTTTTTAATTTTTGTAAAGTCCAATTTATCTATTTTTCCTTTTGTTACTTGTGATTTTGGTGTTAAATCTAAGAATCCATTGCCAGTTACAAGGTCATCAATAATTACCACTGTGTTTTCTGCTAATAGTTTTAAAGTTTTAGCTTTTACTTTTTATGTTTTTATTATTATTATTTTTTTAAATTTTATTTTGTCGATATACAATGTGGTTGATTATTGTGGCCCATTACCGAAGCCTCCCTCTCTCCTCCCTCTCTCCGCTCCCAACCAACAATGTCCTTTCTGTTTGCTTGTCCTATCAACTTCAAGGAATTGTAGTTGTTATGTCTTCTGCCCCCGCCTCCCCACCGGTTTGTGTGTGTGTGTGTGTGTGTGTGTGTGTGTGTGTGTGTGTGTGTGAATTTATTTATTTATTTTTAGCTCCCACCAAAAAGTGAGAACATGTGGTATTTCTCTTTCTGTGCCTGACTCGTTTCACTTAATATAATTCTCTCAAGATCCATCCATGTTGTTGAAAATGGCAGTATTTCATTCATTTTTATAGGTGAGCAGTATTCCATTGTGTAGATATACCACATTTTCCATATCCACTCCTTGGATGATGGACATTTGGGCTGGTTCCAGCTCTTGGCTATTGTAAAGAGTGCTGCGATGAACAATGGGGAACAGGTATACCTTCGACTTGATGATTTCCATTCCTCTGGGTATATTCCCAGCAGTGGGATAGCTGGGTCATATGGTAGATCTATTTGCAATTGTTTGAGGAAACTCCATACCATTTTCCATAGAGGCTGCACCATTTTGCAGTCCCACCAACAATGTATGAGAGTTCCTTTTTCTCCGCAACCTCGCCAGCATTTATCGTTCAGAGTCTTTTGGATTTTAGCCATCCTAACTGGGGTGAGATGGTTTCTCAGTATAGTTTTGATTTGCATTTCCTGGATGATGAGTGATGTTGAGCATTTTTTCATATGTCTGTTGGCATTTGTATATCTTCCTTAGAGAAATGTCTACTTAGCTCTTTTGCCCATTTTTTAAATTGGGTTGCTTGTTTTTTTCTTGTAAAGTTGTTTGAGTTCCTTGTATATTCTGGATATTAATCCTTTGTCAGATGTATATTTTGCAAATATTTTCTCCCACTCTGTGGGTTGTCTTTTAACTCTGTTAATTGTTTCCTTTGCTGTGCAGAAGCTCTTTAGTTTGATATATTCCCATTTGTTTATTTTTCCTTTGGTGGCCCGTGCTTTCAGGGTCGTATTCACGAAGTCTGTGTCCAGTCCTATTTCCTGAAGTGTTTCTCCTATGTTTTCTTTAAGAAGTTTTATTGTTTCAGGGTGTATATTTAATTCTTTAATCCATTTTGAGTTAACTTTAGTGTATGGTGAAAGTTATGGGTCTAGTTTCATTCTCCTGCATATTGATATCCAGTTCTCACAGCACCATTTGATAAAGAGGCAGTCTCTTCCCCAGAGTATAGGCTTGGTGCCTTTGTCAAAGATCAGATGGCTGTAGGTGTGTGGGTTGATATCTGGATTCTCTATTCTATTCCATTGATCAGCGTATCTGTTTTTATGCCAGTACCATACTGTTTTGGTTATTATAGCTTTGTAGTATAGTTTGAAGTCAGGTAGTGTTATGCTTCCAGCTTTATTTTTTTTGCTCAGCGTTGCTTTGGCTATGTTTGGTCTTTTGTTATTCCATATAAATGTCTGAATAGTTCTTTCCATTTCTGAGAAAAATGCCATTGGAATTTTGATGGGGATTGCATTAAATTTGTTTATCACTTTGGGTAGTATGTACATTTTCACTATGTTGATTCTTCCAATCCAAGAGCATGGAATATCTTTCCATCTTCTTGTATCCTCTCTAATTTCTCTCAGCAGTGGTTTGTAGTTCTCATTACAGAGATTTTTCACATCCTTGGTTAACTCAATTCCTAAGTATTTTATTTTTTTTGGTGGCTATTGTAAATAGGCAGGCTTTCTTGATTTCTCTTTCTGCATGTGCACTATTGGAGAATAGAAATGCTACTGATTTTTGTGTGTTGATTTTGTATCCTGCTACTGTGCTGAAATCATTTATCAACTCCAAGAGATTTTTGGACAGGCTTTAGGCTGTTCGATATATAAGATCATGTCATCTGCAAACAGGGACAGTTTGACTTCATCTTTTCCAATCTGGATGCCCTTTATTTCCTTCTCTTCTCTGATTGCTCTGGCTAGTACTTCCAACATTATGTTGAATTGGAGTGGTGAGAGTGGGCATCCTTGTCTAGTTCCTGTTCTTAAAGGAAAAGCTTTCAGCTTTTCCCCATTCAGGATGATATTGGCAGTGGGTTTATCATATACGGCTTTAATTATGTTGAGATATTTTCCATCTATACCTAACTTATAGAGGGTCTTTGTCATGAATGAGTGTTGAATTTTATCAAATGCTTTTTCAGCATTTATAGAGATTATCATATGGTCCTTGTGTTTGAGTTTATTAATATGGTGTATCACATTTATAGATTTGCATATGTTGAACCAACCTTGCATCTCTGGGATGAATCCCACCTGATCGTGGTGAATAATTTTACGTATGTGTTGCTGTATTCTGCTTGCTAGTATTTTAGTGAGGATTTTTGCATCTATATTCATCAAGGATATTGGCCTGCAGTTTTCTTTTTTGGTTATATCTTTACCTGGTTTTGGTATCAGGATGATGTTTGCTTCATAGAATGAGTTTGGGAGATTTGCATCTGTTTCAATCTTTTGGAATAGTTTGTAAAGAATCGATGTCAATTCCTGTTTGAATGTTTGGTAAAATTCTGCTGTGAATCCATCTGGTCCTGGGCTTTTCTTTGTTGGGAGCCTTCTGATAACAGCTTCAATCTCCTTTATTGTTATTGGTCTGTTCAGATTTTCTGTGTCTTCATTGCTCAATTTTGGGAGCTTGTGTGTGTCCAGAAATTTATCCATTTCCTCCAGATTTTCAAATTTGTTGGCGTATAGTTGTCTATAGTAGTCTCGAATGATTCCTTGTATTTCTGATGAATCAGTTGTAATATCACTTTTTTCATTTCTAATTTTTGTTATATGAATCTTCTCTCTTCTTTTTTTTGTTAGCCATGCTAATGGTTTGTCAATTTTGTTTATCTTTTCAAAAACCAACTTTTTGATTCATTGATCTTTTCTATTGTTTTTTGGGTTTCAATTTCATTCAGTTCTGCTCTGATCTTAATGATTTCTTTCCGTCTGCTAACTTTAGGTTTGGATTGTTCTTGTTTTTCTAGTTCTTTAAGGTGAAGTGTTAGGTTGTTCACTTGCCATCTTTCCATTCTTCTGAGGTGAGCATTTAATGCAATAAATTTCCCCCTTAATACTGCTTTTGCAGTATCCCACAGGTTTTTGTATGATGTATCATTATTTTCATTAGTTTTAATAAATTTTTTGATTTCCTGCTTGATTTCTTCTTGGACATTTCTTCTTGTCATTAAGTAGAATGCTGTTTAATTTCCATGTGTTTGTATTGTTTCCAGAATTTCGTTTGTTATTGATTTCTAGTTTTAATCCATTGTGGTCTGAGAAAATACATGGGATAATTCCAATTTTTTGAATTTGTAGAGTCTTGATTTGTGACCTAGTATGTGATCTATCCTGGAGAATGATCCATGTGCTGATGAGAAGAATGAATATTCTGAGGTTGTTGGATGGAATATTCTGTAGATATCTGCCAAGTCCAATTGGTCTAGAGTATTGTTTAGATCTTGTGTTTCTCTGCTGATTCTTTGCCTAGATGATCTGTCCAATATTGACAATGGGGTGTTCAGGTGTCCTGCTATTATGATATTAGTGTCTCTTTCCTTCTTTAGGTCTAATAGAGTTTGTTTTATAAATTTCGCTGCTCCAACATTTGGTACGTACATATTTATGATTGTTATGTCTTCTTGATGCATCAGTCCTTTTATCATTAAGTAGTGTCCCTCATTGTCTCTTTTTATGGTTTTTAGTTTAAAATCTATTTTGTCAGATATAAGAATAGCTACTCCAGCTCATTTTTCTTTTCTGTTTGCATGGTAAATCTTTTTCCATCCTTTCACTTTTAGTCTATGTGAGTCTTTATGGGTGAGGTGGGTCTCTTGAAGGCAGAATATAGTTGGGGGAAAAAAAGTTTTAGCTTTTATATCTAGGTTGTTGTTTCATCTTTAGTTAATTTTTGCATATGAAGTAAGGCAGGAGTCTGACTTAATTATTTTGCATGCAGTTACCCACTTGACCCAGAAACTTATGGCAAAGAACTTTTCTTTCCCCATAGACTGATATTGACACACTATTTGAAAATCTATTGGCCACAGATATTTGGTTTTCTTTCTGGAATCTCTATTCCATTGGTCTATATTTGTATCCTTATGCTAATACCACATTGTTTTGAGTACTGTAACTTTGTAGTAAGTTTTGAAATTAGGGATTGTGTGTTCTCCAAGTTTGTTTATTCTTTCAATATCGTTTTGGCTATTTAGGGTACCTTGAAATTCATTGTGAATTTTAGAATTTGCTTTACCATTTCTGAAAAAATGGCATTTGGAATTTTGGTAGGGATTGCATTGAATCTGTAGGTCTCTTTGCGGAGTATTGCCATCTTAACAATATTAATTCTTTCAATCTGTGAGCACAGGATTTTAGGTCTTTTAAAATTTCTTTCAGCAGTGTTTTGTAGTATACAAGTCTTTGATCTCCTTGTTTAAATTTATTTCTACGTATTTTATTCTTTGGGATGTTAATGTAAATAAATTGTGTTTCCTTTATTTCAGATTGTTTACTGCTCATGTAAAAAAAACACAACGGAATTTTATATGTTAATCTTGTAACATGCAACATTGTAGAATTTGTTTATTAATTAGCTTTAGTAGGGTTTTGTGGATTCTTTGGGATTTTCTATGTATTTTGTCATTTGCAAATAAAGTTTTTTCTTTTTGTTTGTATACTTTATTTGTTTGTTTGTTTGTTTATCATTTATTTATTTATTTATTTATTATTATTTATTTATTTTACCTAACTGCTCTGGATAGGACTTGCAGTACAATGTTGAACAGCAGTGGTGAAAGTGGGCATCCTTGTCTTGTTCCCAATCTTAGGAGAAAGTGTTCAGTCATTCACTATTTAGTATGATGTTAGCTGTGGGTGTTTTAGAAATGCTTTTCTCACACTGAGGACGTTCCTTTCTATTCCTAGTTTGCCAAGCATTTTTATCAAGAAAGAGTGTCAGATTTCATTAAATGTTTTCTCTGTGTCTATTGAAATGATCGCGTGCTTAGTGTCTTCCCACCCTTCTCTTCGTTCTATTAACGTGGTGCATTTAATTGACTGATTTTCTTATTTTGAACTACTCTTTCATTTTTGGGATAGATCCCACTTGTTCATGGTGTATAAGCATTTCAATGTGCTGTTGAATTTGGTTTGCTGGTATTTTGTTGAGGATTTTACATTTATTTCACTAATAGGTATTATTCTATTTTCTTTTCTTGTGATGTATTTGTCTCATTTTGGTATCAGGGTAATGTGGGCCTCATAGAATGTGTTAGAAAGTGTTCCCTGCTCTTTAATTTCTTGGAAGAGTTTGAGTGAGATAGGTGTTATTTCTTCTCTAAATATTTGGTAGAATTCATCAGGAAAGTTATGGATTTTTTCACTGGGAGGTTTTTGAATGCTTACTGATTAAATTTCTTTGTTACAGTTGTGTTGAAATTTTCTATTTCTTATGTTAGTTTTGTTAATTTGTATGCTTCTGGAATTTGTCCATTTCATCTATATTATATAAATCGTTAGCCTATAATCTTTTTTTATTTCTGTAAGGTTAGTAGTAAAGTCCATACTTTCATTCATGACTTGAGTTATGTCTTCTATCTTTTTATCTGGGTCTCCCTAAATGTTTGTATATTTTGTTGATTTTTTTTCAAAGAATCAACTTTTGATTTTGTTCATTATGTTTGTTTTTCTATTCTCTAATTTTTCTCTGCTTGAATCTTTATTTCTTTGTATCTGCTGGTTTGGGGTTTAGTTTCCTTTTCTTTTTTAGGTTTAAGGTGTAAAGTTGTGTTGTTGATTTAAGATCTTTCTTCTTTTTTAAGGTAGGTATTTACAGCTGCAAATTCCCCTATGAGACTTGCTTTTGCTGCATCCTGTATTTTGTCATTTTGTGTTTTCATCTTCATTTATTTCCAAGTATTTTATAATTTCCCTAATGTTTTCTTTTTTGACTCATTTGTTGTTTAAGAGTGTGTTTTTTAATTTCTAAGTATTTGAGAATTCTCCAGTTTTCCTTCTGTTATTTATTTTCATACTTATTCTAATATAGTTGAACAGGATACTTAACACAATTTAAATCTTTTTATACTCATCAAGTTTTTTTTATGGCCTAACATACATTCTAATCTGGAGAATGTTTCACATAGACTCCGCTTTTGTTGTATGAAGTATTCTATATATGACTGTTAGGTCTAGATAGTTTATGAGGTTGTACAAGCTGTCTATGTTTCTTATTGATTTTCTTTCTAAATGTTTTATACATTATTAAAAGTGGTGTATTGAAATCTTCAGCTATTACTGTCAAATTGTCTTTCACAATTTAATTCTGTCCATGAGTTCTTCTTATATTTGGGGGCTCTATTTTTCAGTGTGTATTTGTTTATAATTTTTATATTTTCTTAATGAATTGACTCTTATATAAATATGTAAATTTTCTTTGCCTCTTGTAACAATTTTGACTTAAAACCTATTCTGTTTGATATTAGTGTAGCTACCCAAGCTCTTCTTTAGTGACTATTTGAATGAAATATATTTTTTTCTACCCAGTCAATATAATCTACTTGTGTCTTTGATTGTATCGTGAGTCACTTGTAAAGAGCAAATTATTAGATCAAGCTTCCCTGCCCCATTCCACAATTTTTTATCTTTTAACTGGTGAGTTTAATCTATTTACATTTAGAGTGATTACTGATAATGAAAGACTTACTTCTGCTATTTTGCTATTTGTTTTCTATATGTCTCATATATTTTTATTTCCTCATCTCTTCCAATACCAGCTTCTTTTATGTGTGATTTTTTTTCTTGTATACCATTTTTATTCCCTCTTTATTTCCTTTCCCATACATTTTAAAAACTATTTTCTCAATGATTACCATGGAGATTAGAGTTAATATCAGAAAGCAATAACCATCTGTTTTGAATTGCTGCCAATTTACCTTCAATAGTATACTTTAATTCTGCTCTTATTCACTGCTATCCCCATTATATTGCTATTTTCACAATTTACATGTTCATACCTTGTATTCTCACTAATATAGATTTATAGTTATTGTTTTATGCATTTGTCTTTTAAGTAATGTAGGCAAAAAATGTTTAGTTACAAATTAAATCTATAATACTGGCTTTTATATTTACCTATGTAGTTGCCTTTACCAGTGTTTGTTTCTTCCTATGGCCTGAAGTTACGAGGTAGTATTTATTTATTACAGCCTGAAGGACTCCCTTTAGCATTTCTCATAAGGCAAGTCTACTAACAACAAACTCCTGAAGCTTTTGTTTATCTGTGAATGTGAATGTATTAATTTCTTCTTCACTTTTGATTGATAGTTTTTCCAGATACAGAATTCTTGATGGATTTCTTTTTTTTTTTTTTTCTTTCAGATCTTTACATGTGTTATCTCACTGCCTTCTGGCCTCCTTAATTTGGGTAAGAAAACTGGCTGTTAGCATTCTTCAGGATCCCTTGTACATGATATGTTGCTTCTCTTGTAGTTTTAAATATTTTTTTTTTCATGTCTTTGGCTTTTGAAAGTTTGGTAATAGTGTGTCTCAAGTGGATCTCTTTGAAGTTATCCTTCTTGGAGTTAATTGAACTTTTTGGATGTGTAGATGTATTTCTTACACCAAATTTGGGAAGTGTTCACCATTATTTCTTCAAATAATTTTTTTTCTGTTCCTTTATCTCCCTTTTCTTCAGTGAATTCTGTAATGTGTATGTTGCTACGCTTGATAGTATACTGTAGGTTCCTTAGGCTCTGTTCATTTTTTGTCATTTGTTCTTTGTGCTCCTCAGTCTGGTTAATTTTTATTGACCTATCTTCAAGTACACGAGTTCTTTCTTCTGCCTGTCAGAAGTTAAATCTTCTGTTCTGTTTAACCCCTGTGATTTTTTTTTCTTTTTCTTTTTTTTTTTTTTTTTTTTTTGTGACTGGTAAGGGGATCGCAAACCTTGGCTTGGTGTCGCCCGCACCGTGCTCAGCCTGTGAGTGCACCGGCCATCCCTATATAGGATCCGAACCCACGGTGGGAGCGCTGCTGCGCTCCCAGTGCTGCACTCTCCCCTGTGAGCCATGGGGTCGGCCCTGGTTGTGTACTTCTTACCTTCAAATTTTCTATTTGGTTCCACTTTATAATTTCTATCTCTTCACTGATATTTCCAACTTATTCATACATCATTCTCTTTATTTCCTTTAGTTCTTTGTTCATGATTCACTGCAGTTCTTTGAGCATATTTAAGACAATTAACTTAAAATCTTTGTCTTGTAAGTTCAATGTATGAGCTTCTTCAGAAGAATTTCTGTCATTTTCTTTTTCCCTCTGAAGGAGCCATAATTTTATGAATTTATTTTTGGTTTAGGTATGATTTAGATTTATTTATTTATTTATTTATTTATTGTTGTCAATAACTGTACATTTTTAATATAATAATATGGTAACTCTGGAAATCAGATTCTTCTTCCTGTCTAGGGATTGCTGTTGTCTTGTTGAAAATTATAGCCATTCATTTATTTGGTACTTTTTCAAATTATTTTTGCAAAAACTATGTCTTTTTTCCTGTGTTGTCACTAAAGTCTATTCTGTTTCCTCTGCAGCCATACAGAGACTTGATGGAAATTTTCTTTAATGCTTTATTACAAGGAAAAAAGAAAAGGAAATGTGTCTGTCTCTTTAAATTCTTTTGACAGATGCTGCTAAAAACATTCCTTAAGTCTGAGGATGTTGAGGGAAGGTTAGCTTCGTTCAGGTCTCTCAGTGAACCAACAGGCAGATTCAAACACATAACTCCAATTTTTGGAGGGCAAGATTCACATTGTTCACCCTGACAATGACAAGCTGCATCAGCAACATGGGCCACGGTCCCCATGGCTACCTCCCTGTTGGGAAAATAGAATAATTTAATCAGGCCCCATTGCCTTAGGTCCAGTTGAGGGTGGTGCAGCACATTCTTTGTCAGCAAGTTGTGTGTGGGTGGAGTTAATGTGCATGCACAGCGCTGCCACTTGGCTGAGATTTACTGCTTCAGGCATCTGCCCCACATGTTCATCCTCTCAAACATACAGCTCCAAGGAACTTTCTCCCACTTACCTAGATCATAGAACTACATGTGAAGGGTTTGTGACCCAGTCTGGACAATGTGCCTGAAGAGTATGTGAGCTCCAGACCCAGCCCTAGCCCAACAATTGGGGTAGTCATTGCAGGATCGTGGGCAGGTAAAAGAGCCCGACAATTAGCATAGTCATGGCAGAATTCTGAGCAGATACAGGAGCCAAAAGCCCTTAGAAGAAGGAGGAAATGTAGCTACTTTTGAACATGTTGTGCCCTATGGTCACCTTCCTGTTGACCGGGATCTGGTTGCTGCTCACCGTATTGCAAGGCAGCATAGACCAGGCACTACAGCAGAAAACCCCTTGGGAAGGGGAGGAAATATGGCTATCCTTGAGCATGTTGTGCTCAGTGGCCACTTTTCTGCTGACTGGAGCCTGGCTACAGCGCACTATGCTGCAGACTGATCAAGATTTGTGGCAGAAAGCAGAGATGTCGGAAGCGCGAATGATTGTCCTGAAGGATGATATGCAGTGACTGGCTACTCACACCTGCCTCTCATACCAGGGAAGATGACCAAGCCAGTGGCGAGTTGGGAGTAACCATGCATCTCCAGGCACAACCTGTTGTGCACAAAAAATTGAGACATGAGCGGCCTATGAGACCAGATGGACAACTGGTGGGCGATCCACAGGTGACCCAGTTCACCACCTATGTCCCATATACCCAAGTTGAACTAATTGACTTGTGAAGATAGTTCAGGCAGAAACATAAGGAGCCCCTGGCTGCTTGGCTGCTGCAGTTATGGGACTTAGGGGTTGATAGTGTGATGTGCTCTGGTGAGGAGATGGAGAAATTGGCCTCCATTACCATACAACCATCCCTGAGGCAGCAGCTTTAGAATAGCCTCAGATAAGCACAAGGGAAAGGTAATCAATCCTTGATGGACTGGGTGAATGCAGCTACCCGAACTGTGTGGGCAAATGCTGGAGAACTGCCCAAGATTGTAAATAAATGACAAACGTATGCTGAGATTTTCCAAATAATTTGAGAGCTGGGGATGTGGCAGTCTATATCTAATGTGAACACTTGTGGCCCAGACAATGAAAATTTTACAGGCAGCATGAGAGACATAGTGCTGCAAAATGCTCCATCACCATCCTTTGGGTCACTGATGGCCATACTGGCCCCATATATTGGTCGTCCTATACGTGAGGTAACGACCATGACAGCCAGCCTGGGTGAAGTAGAGGATAGGAGACAAGCAAAAGGGGTCCAAAAGGTGGCTAAGACCAAATCCCTAAGAAGTACTCAAGTTTTTATCCCAAAGGGACCAAGCAGAACTAGCCATAAGCAGATGTGGCTTGACTTGCTTGCAGTAGGGGTTGATAAAAAGAAAATTGACCAGCTGCCAAATGTGGTTCTGTGTGCCTTGTGGCAGCAATTATGCCCTGAATAGAGTTTAACCAAATGTCCAGAAATAGGTAGCAAGGTATACTCAGTGGATTTAAAAGGACGTTTTGGTTCCTCCTGAGGAGGCGGGTGAACTGTTCCATTTTGATTAAGGAGTAGGCCAAGGTACTCATCTTATGGGGGAAGGTGAGGACCGGAGGCCTCATGTTGAATTGGCAACATATTGGTTGAGGACAAATGTGCAGTGTGTTTTGGCATTGGTGGATACAGGTGCAGAATGTAGCCTGATATAAGGCAATCCAGATAAATTTCTGGGGCCCGCAGTTCATATACGTGGCTATGGAGGACATACTGTGAGATCAAAGATGTGTCATTGCCATTGGGCATAGGAAGGTTACCTCCTTGTGTATATACTGTATGTATATCTCCCATAGCTAAATACGTCTTGAATATGGATATGCTTTATGGTTTGCACCTGCAAACAACAGTTGAAGAGTTTTGGCTGTGGATATGCACAGTAAAGCCTGTGTTAAGAGGGTATGCTAAACATGACCCACAGTTTTTACCCAAGCCAAGACATGTAGTTAATGTAAAGCAGTATCACCTACTGGGAGGACATGCAGAGATAAATGAGACTGTATTGGAATTAGAGAAAATTGTCATTATTCGTTCAGCTCATAGCTCATTTAATGCTCTTGTATGGCCAGTGAAAACGCCTGATGGTACCTGGAGAATGACTGTAGATTATCAAGAACTGAACAAAGTAGTGCCTCCTTTGCATGCAGCTGTGCCTTCAGTTCACGACTTGATGGATCAACTGACAACTCAGCTGGGAACTTATCATTATGTATTGGACCTTGCAAATGCTTTTTTCTCTATTCCAATCTTGGCTAATAGCAAGATCAGTTTGCCTTCACCTGGGAAGGAAGAAGAACCTTTCAAGTATCGCTGCAAGGTTATCTGCATAGCCCAACCATCTGTCATGGTTTGGTGGCTTGGGACCTAGCCAAGTGGACTAGGCCCAGCATGGTTACAATGTTTCACTATACATTGATGATACGTTACTAACCTCTGATTCTCTTGCAGATTTAACTCAGGCAGCTCCAATGCTGTTAAGTCATTTGGAACAATGTGGGTGGGCCATGAACACAGCCAAAGTGCAAGGATCTGGGCTGTCAGTCAAATTCCTAGGACTGGTCTGGTCGGGTAAGACAAGGGTCATCCCAGAAGCTATTATAGATAAGATACAGGCATACCCTCAACCCACAATTGTAGCTCAGCTACTGACATATTTGGGACTTTTGGAGTATTGGAGAGCTTTTGTACTCCATATGGTCCAAATGGCACACCCACTATATGCATTGAAAAGAAAGGAGCCCTCTGGGATTGGACTGAGGATGTACAACAGGCTTACCAGGCTCCAAAAAGGGCAATACAGCAAGTACAGGCTTTACCAGTGGCCAACCCCAATAAGCCATTTGACTTAGATGTATATATAACCCAAGAGGGGTTAGGATGGGGTTTGTGGCAGAGACAGGGCCAATTCCAAACACTTGTAGTATTCTGGTCTCAGCTCTAGAAGGGTGCTAAAGTGCCTTATGCCCTAATAGAAAAGCAGTTAGCAGCTGTGTATTCTGGCTTGATAGCCACTGAAGCTATCACAGGAACTGCCAAAGTCCGAGTAAGGAAGACATACCCCATAATAGGTTGGCTGTGTACGTGGGCAACCAACCCTAAAATGGGTGTAGCTCAGATTCCCACTTTGTCTAAATGGGGAGCATATATAGAACAAAGGAGTACTGTGTCAATGAATCTTCTGTCCAAAGAGTTGCAAACTGTGCTAGGCCAAGTAGAGATTGTGGAGGAAACTTTGGCACAACCGTTACCCATAGAGGTGGAGGCTATACTTTTCCATGAGGGACAGGGACCTGTCACAGAGCAACCTTGGTATACAGGTAGCTCTAGCATGGGAGCCTCAGCATCATAGACAGCTGTTGCTGTCCAGCCCTTAACAGATACCATGTGGTATGAAAACAGCACAGGGCAAAGCAGTTGATGGGCTGAATTGAGAGCAGTATGGATGGTGATAAAAAATGAGCCTGGGCCATTAACTATCTGTACTGACAGGTGGGCTCTGGACAAAGGTTTAACACTTTGGATTTCTACTTGGAAATATGAGTGGTGGATGGTAGGCCACTAAGCCCTGTGGGGACAAGCCATGTGGCAAGAGTTATGGGAATTGGAACATGAGAAGGAAGTAACTCTTTCCCACATCACAGGATATTTCCCCTTAGCCAGTCCAGGAAATGATGAAGTCGAGGCCTTGGCTAAGGTAAGATGGCTGGAGAGAGCCCCAGCCTCTGATGTAGCCCAGTGGTTACATCGACAAATGCAGCATGCCGGCAGCAAGACCATGTGGATGGTAGCTCAAAGATGGGCCCTGCCTATAAAATGGGAAGATGTAGTGAATGCCTGTCGTGCTTGTCCAGTGTGTGCTCAAGAAAGTCCACACCCCCGGCAGATGCCCCATACAGATGGGCAAATAACTTGAGGAAGGGTGCCCTTGACTCAATGGCAAGTGGACTTTGTCAGACCACTGCCAAGGTCAGAGAATTTCAGATACATCTTCACAGCTGTTGATACGGCTACTGGTCCTCTGTTTGTATGTTCTTGAAAGGCCCCAAATGAGGTAAATACTGTTCCTGCATCGAATAGCCTTACAGCTATGTATGGCTGGCCTGTAGTCATAGGGAGTGATAATAGAACCCATGGGTTCCAGACATGGGGCTCAGAGGTGGGCCTCCCAGTTGTCTATTCAGTGGAAGTTACACATGCCATATCATTCCCAGGCAGTGGGAATGATTGAACGGTACAATTGTCTTTTTAAAAAGGGACTAAGGCTATCTACCCAACTCCTATCCCTAAAGGGGTGGACATGGAGATTACGGCGGACAGTCAGAATTCAAAATGAGAGACCCCGCAAGGGCAGACCCTCTCCAGTGGAAGCTCTGTTGCATAGGGCTGCAGCACCTATACAACTGCAAATCACTACTAAAGATAAGGTTTTGAAGCCAAGATATGGCAAGAATGGAAATATTATCTTACCAGCCCCAACCTGTCTGCAAGAGGCACAGACAGTACAAGGGGAATTGCCTTGGAGAATAAAAGCCCCCCATATATGCTGGGTAGGTCTAAAAGGAACTTGGGAAAAAGGATTAGAGGAAGACTTGCAAGTTTCACCTTGGGTGACAAGTACCTGGCCTCCTCAAGTAAAGGTAACATGGCCTGGAACAGATAAGTGCTCTATTCCAAAGGGCACATTTGTATTATCATTATGGCCAGTTATGAGTTCCCCTATACTGTTACATGTAGAACCTACAGATCCAACAGTGTTAGCAGATAAAGTATGGTATCATAAGCCAGGTAAGATACCGATTCCTGCAACCATCCTTTCTCAGGGTGGCAAACTGGCATGTATCTTACCAGAGGGGCAAGAACTCCCCCTATTGTTACCAATAACTCTTCTGTCTTTTTGCCCATAGTGTTCTGGCTGCAGACCATGCACCAGAGTCAACCAGGTACATACATATGTTGGCTTGATCATCTACTGAATATTCATTGAACTGCCCATCAGTATAACTGCAGGATTCCCATGGAAAATCACACCAATGATGACTACAAACTGGACATATGGGGCTAATAGTTAAAAGGACAGAACTATAAGCCTTAAGGTGTATTGAACGGACAATAGGTTATGTAAATGTTAGGGTCATTTTTCCTTGCTAAGGGAACATCGTGAAATGTTCTGAATGCACAGATTGTATGGTGAGGCAACCTGAAGCGGTGGATTGTTGGGAAAACAGAATAATTAATCAGGCCCCCTTGCCTTAGGTCCAGTTGGGGGTTGTGTGGTGCATTATTTGTAAGCAAGTTGTATGTGGGTAGAGTTAGTATGCATGCATGGCATCGCCACTTGGCTGGTGTTTACTGCCCCGGGGGTCCACCCCACACAGCCATGCTCTTGAACCTATGGCTCCAAGGACCTTTTCCTGGTTACCTAGCTCATAGACCTGCATGTGAAGGCTTTGTGACCCAGTCTGGACAGCAGGCTTGAGGGGTCTGTGAGCTCCAGACCCAACCCTAGCTCAACACTGCCCTGGGACTGGGAGATAGTAGTTGCTACACAAAATGCCAAAATTCAACAAGATTTACCAACTTCTTTCTTTATCAAGTCCTCCCACTGATGCTGCCAGTGTTCTGCTAGATTTCAGAGTTACAAAATATTTTATTCTGATAGTCTTGAAAGCTCAGTAGTTGTTCTGGTGGAGAGATCAATTCCTGGAGCTGCCTACTCTGCCATCTTCTGTGACATTACTACTATAAATTCCAAGAACTTTGAAGACATTTTTCTAATAATAATGAGTCCTTTTTTTTGGCTGTACTTAAATTCTCTTAATTTATGATAGTTTCTTTGGAAAACTGTCTTTGGATGTGCAGTGTAATCCTGCTGATGGCACCAATTGTAGAGCTAGAGCTGGGGTCTGGAACTCACAGACCCCTTGAGCCCATTCATAAACCCTTCACATGCAGGTCTATGAGCTAGGTAACTGGAGAAAATGGTCCTTGGAGCCTTGGCTGAAGTAGGAATAGTCTTTATTCAGCACACAGAACACTAGGAGCTAGGCAGTACAAAGGAGAAACTCAGAAACTCAACTGATACTGGCAAGGTCCAAAGTAAAACTGAAACTGAGCAGCTGCCAGCAGAGTAAACATGCTCTATTTTCAGATGTGAGCTCTCTGCCCCCAGCCTGCTTCACAAACTGCAGAACACACAATAGCTACAAAACTAAAAAGATACATTGGTGCACATGCACACTATCTCCACCCACACAACTTATTTACAAGAAATATAGAGGGAGCCTGACTAAATTATCCTTTTTTTCCCCACAGGATGCATTTTTGTTTCTTGCCATAAGTATTATGTCAGCCCCTTTTTTTCTCCTTTAACATAGTGAAATATCAAATTCTGCTTCTGTAACACATGCTCCAAAGTAACTTCAAATATTCAAAGAATGGAGGAGAAATTTTAATATAATGGCTCAACATTCATCTCTTTCTTACATCACTTCCACAGTAACCCACCAATCTTCTATTTAAACATTTCAGGACTTGGAGCCTATGTTATATTAAAAGTTATTCCATTCCATATTTTAAAGTCTTTGATTGTTGAAGTGATCTGCCTTGTATAGAGTTGAAATCTTTTTTATTTTTCCTGCAACTTTGGTGCTAGTTTATCTTATGAAGTAATTACAAAACAAACCTGAATTCCTGCCACATGACAGAAACAAATTTTTGTAAAACGTAGTTCTCTGGGTTTTCTTCACTAAACGTTCTTAGTATTCTCCATGTTTCTTTCTTTTTTTCTTTTTGGGCATAAAAAGGTTTTGATCAGCTTCTTCAGGTGATAACTTACATCTGCATGTTTTCATCCTGTGAATATTACTCCTTAAAAACAAATCCAGTATTCTAGGATATTTGACAAGCTCCAGTTGATCATTCAATAGACTATTAAAAAGAAATTGAAGGAAATCTGGCTCAATTTTTTCTCCATGAACTCACTGTGGCCTTTTCCTTTTAAGTACTAATGAACCTATTTTGTAACAATACATTTAGTTCTTTGTATATATGATTATATTATTGAAACTTTAGAAAATGGAGGACAATTGATTATTACATTACCCTGATAGAAATAATATTATCATTTTCCAGTGTTTCTCCTGGTACTCTATTGTGTAAGTGTAATTTCATAAGGTTTTTAAAGTTTTAATAAGATTCAAGGAAAATTCTATATTCTTACCATTTTAACATAATTAGTGTTTAATACAAAATTAATACAAAATTTTGAGCTAAATGTTTTCTTCCTTTTTCTAAAATAAGCATTTCCATGTAATTGGTGCATATGAAGTTTCACATCCTACTGTAATTACCTAATATTTGTAACTAGCATTTTCAAGATGTTTAACCTTTTTCCTATAGATGCTACATTTAATCTGGATGTAATATTCTTATACATCTTTCTATGTAAAACTTTGTATTGATTTAGACTTATTTGAGTTAGGGAATTGAAACTAATTGGTTAAACAGCATGAACTTAGAAAGCATGTAAATATTGCTATCTTCTAAAAATAGGTTTTAGAACTTTCCATTGCTATGTGCTATATATGCCCACTTCACTTTGGACATTTTAAAATTATAATTTTTCATTGTCTTTTAATTTGATAAGCAAAACTCTAAGCCTGGTTATTTTATTTTGCAGTTCTTCACCCTTGGTTTTAAGTGTTTACTTTTCTATGCTTGTTTCCACTGTCTTTTTTTTAATGAATTACCTATTCATGCTGTCAATTTATCTATTGACATTTTATTCTTTTACCACCTATTTTAAGAATTCTTTTAAAGATAGTATTAACTTTAATTTTGGTTCCAATTTAAAAAAAAAAAACTTTGTGTCTTTTTGTTTTAGTTATTTTATTTATTTATAGAAGTTCAAATATGTGTGTATCCCTAACTTTTCTATTTCTTCTGTTACTTGATGCTTAAATTGTTCCTCTCGACTGTTTCATTCCATTTATTCTAATCTGTCTACAGATTGTTATTTCACATTTAATTATTTGCTTACTTTCAAGTTTACTTTGTAAATTTGATGAGATGTTGCAGTTATTTGTTTTTCTAAAGCACTAAATGTTTACTTGCAACAGTTGCATTCTCATCCTTTGGCCTCATCTCTTTCTTCTTGTATAACAAGAACCCATCCCCCGTTCATCGAGGTTTGAGTCTTACAGAATTCTTTGGTCCTTATGATACTATTCTTTCAACTTTACAAACAGTCCTCAAGGGAAAAATCCTCCAAACAAATTGCTCAAGGCCCTGACAAAACAATCGTTTCAGTTTTATCTCAAACATTTTCCTTCATGAGAAATATAAGGATTATTTGGAAAGATGGATCATGCCAAAACTCTAATGTTTTTGGTAGTTACAGTATTTGCTTTCTGTTTCACACTCAGGTCTTGTTTATTAGTCTCTTAATTTTCTCAAATAGCAATTTCTCTATTGGAGTTATTCTTTTCCCCATCAACTTTTTATTGGTCATTAAACGTGTGTGTATTTGTGAAATTAGTTCCATACATGGGGTGGAGCTCAAATTTTTTCTAACTCGTCTTCTGAGTCTGTGAAAATCAGAAGATCTAGTTAATAGTGGAAAAGAGAGGATATATCTTAACTGTACCATGCATATTATTTATAACTGAGTTTTATCTGATCTTGACAGAGTACCCAGTAAAATATTCTTACCAGACACCACAATAGATTTAAAACCTTCAACTTACTCCCAAAACCAAGTCTTTTCAATCTGTATGTTTATCTATGTATCTGATTGATCACAGATACAGTAAAGGGAAATGGTTAAAATCATGATGTCTGGAATGATAAAAATCTAGGTTTGAATCCTAGCTCTGTCACTTACTAGCTCTGTGACTCTGGGCTAAGAGACTTAACTTCTCCAGATTTGGGTAATAACTTCTTCATAGGTTATTCTGAGGATTAAAGGAAGGTGATTCTTCAAGTTATTAGCATGGTAGCTCATGTGTAGTATAATAAGTATCCAGCAGTTTTAATTATTATTATTGTTTTTCTATCTATCAACATACATATATACATGCATAATGCAATCTAATAATTTTTAAATTTGTTGAAATGGGAGATTGGGAAGTGGTAGTTTGTGTTGCCAATCAAACCTTAACATATGATAACAACAAGAAATGTTGAAAATCATTAAAGCCTTTAAATACAAGGATACTTCGAAAAGTTCACGGAAATGAGGAATTAAAAGGTAATATGAATCTTTTCATGAACTTTTTGAAGACCCCTCATATACCCTTAAGACAATAATATGTTATATTTAGAAAAATTAATAAGTAACTTTTCTTTTGTTACAATCCTACTTGATATGTAATGATTTCCCCACTTTACAGATGAGAAAAACTAATGCTTATGAAAATTTATTTGCTAGTTTACTTAGCTGATAAATAGTTAAATGGGAGATCACATCCAATTTTATCAAATTTCTTTAACTAGCTGCAAGTTTTGAGTTGTTTTTATTGGAGAGGCAGTTCCTATAATGTCAATGATTTTTTATTTGAAAAGATTTTAAGTAAGTCAAGCACAATTCATAACATCTTTCCATATAAGAAGTTAGATTCTACAGCAGAAATACTATACTTTAGAAACATTACAATGTAAATAGGCTACTTCAGATCCCTGTGAAACACTCATAATTTAAGTAATAGGTTACTTCAGAATCCTATGAAATACAGCATTGTTTCAATTAGGAAATACATCTAACATCCATATTGAGGATGGGAAGCAGGTGTTAACTCTTGTTTCAGAGATACAGGAGGTGAATCCTACTCATCGTTTCCCCTCTGCTAGTCTTCTGCGGATCCAAGTTCCTCTCTCTCTCTACATATATATCCTCAGCCCTTGTCAACTGGAAGGGACTGTTTCGTAGCCCAGGGACCAATGGGGGTGGGGTGGGGAGAGGTTTAGACAGTAATTTAACTAAATATGAGAAGTTAGTATTCCTGAAGGAAAAAGAACTAAAATTCTTTAGAAGAAATGGCAGATGCCCATTATCAGTTGTGGCAAATGAACACAATGGCAAACTCAACAGGTATCTCCAGCTTTTCTTTTTCTGCCTGTTATTTACTATAGCAGCTACAAATTTTTTTATATTCAAGAGTATCCACAAAACCCAATGTTTACCAATGAGATATAAAAGGAAATCTGCTGGGGGGATTCTGTTAAGGATTTTTCTCTGTCTTTATAAAGAAGGGAAACATGCAAAGAGCACTTCAGTACCACCAAGGTCTTCTCTTGCTTTCTGCCTTTGGGTTTGGTCATGTGAGAATATGGCCATATGTGTACAGGATTCCCCTCTATTCCTAATTTACTGAGATTTTTATTAACATGAGTGGATGTTAAATTTTGTCAAATGCTTTTTCTGCATGTAGCGATATGATCATGTGATTCCTTCTTCTTTAGCCTGCTAATATGATAGATTAACTTAATTGATTCTTCAAATGTTGAACCAGCCTTTCATACCTGGGATGAATACCACTTTATTGTGTATAATTCTTTTTTTCTTTTAATGTCACTGTCTGGTTTTGGTATTAGGGGAATGCTGGCCTCATAGAATTAATGAGAGAGTATTCCCTCTGCTTCTCTCTTCTGGAAGAGATTGTGAAGAATTGGCAAAATTTCCTCCTTAAATGATTGATAGAGTTCACCAGTAAATTCATTTGGGCCTAACGTTTTCTGGTTTGGATGATGATTATTTATTGATTCAATTTCTTTCATACGTATAGACATTTATCAGTTTAAATAATAGATAGAGGCCTATTCATGTCATCTATTTTTTCTTGTGTGAGTTCTGACAGATCGTGTCTTTAAAGGAATTGGTCCATTTCATGTTATTTATCTAATTTGAGGGCATAGAGTTGTTCATAATATTCCTTTGTTATGCTTTTAATGTCCATGAAATCTGTAGCAATGTCCCTCCTTTCACTTCTGATATTTGTAATTTGTGTCTTCTATCTTTATTTCTTAGCCTGGTTAGAGGCTTATCAATTTTATTGATTTTTCAAAGAACATAGCAGCAAGGAAGCATACAAAATCAAAATGTTTCCAAATTTTTAAGCCTGGGAGACTTAATCTTGGGAAAATGAACAAATCTTTGTCATTATTTTCATTATCAAAAATAATCTACCAACACTGCTAGTTCCTGTTGTGTTAAACTTAAAATTTATAAAAACCCACCTGCTGAAAAATACTTAGATATTATAAAGTTTATAATAGATATACTTAAAAACATAATTTTTAGCTTATATAAACTCAAGGTAATGAGACATGGAAATTTAAGAGACATGGCTGAGTAATTAAAATGGACATCTATACTTGTACCTATAATTCCAGAAAAAGATAGTAGAAAAAATGGAAAAGATGCAATATTTGAAGAAGTGATGGTTATAAATTTTCCAGGATTAATGGGATACATCAATTCTTTTGTTCCCTGCTCATATGTATAAGACAATGAGTGAATTTATTCTACTTTTTGTATACTCTCCCCATTATCTTCACATTTTTAAAGTTTAAGTATTTTACTTTGTTAAAGCATATAGCATTGACATACAGTTACACTTATTCTCATCATTTGAAGATAAAATGAAATCAAGTATATGGATGTGCTTAGTAAAATATAAAGCACTACACATATCAGTCCCCTATCCTTATTTTAACCTTGCTTTTGAATTCCTCTGTCATTCAAGGTATAGATGGGTTTTAGAAAGATCCTATCAGTCACTCTGTGTGCAGCTCATAAACTGTTTTCTGTTAATGCCAATCATTAGGTCCTTTGTTCACTGATAAGTATGTCTATATACACAATCTTCAACTATTAAAAAATGGCAACTAATTTCTGGAGTCAATTTCAATTTGGGATCATACCTCTTGCCTTTTTCCTAGAGAATAAATGCACTGAGATACTGAATTTCATCTTATTACCACCCTTCCCCCCAAAACTACATCTAACACGTACCTGATATTTGATGGCTTTGTGGATTTTTAGATTTTCCCATTTTAAAAAGTGGTAGGCCTTATGTCTTTGTTCCAACTGCAGGTGGCACTGACTGACTTAATTTGTCAGTTCTGTTCTTGATTATTATTCTTAACCTGGAAGTGAACAGAATACTACACATCATGAGTCATGCTGAAGGAAAAGCCTGATAAATAGTTCCTCTGAAGGAGCAGTTTCATGTGGGAAACCATTTTCTTTTTTTATCTATTGTGCTCTTAGGAGACCAGCCAGAGCCACAACTGTTTAGTTTATTTGATATATCTTAGTGTCCAGCATGGTGACATGAACAAGTAGACATTTGATAAATGCTATATCATGATAGTTGTGGTTATCATTATTAGGATGATTATGGAACCTATTCAAAGGTTTTGATGCTGTGACTTCATGGCAAGATATGTTGTGTCTCTAGATTTCTCTTTTAATAGAGGCCTTGAGTAAACTAGATTTGTTTAAATATTCAGAGAGACATAGGAAGGAATCGTAGAGGTCACCTAGTCTATATACGTAATTTTACAGGGAAAGAATGTGAAGAACAGGGAGGTTTGACTTGTTCAATATAAAGCGTGTGGTTATTTCCATATCTGGGACTAAAAACCAGATCGCATTCTAAACACAATGATATTTCCACCATATTAAAACTACGAGTTGCTTTTCCTATTACAAAATGGTAAATTAGTGCTCTTATTCAAGATCAGTTTTTAGAATTATGCTTTAGAATTTGCAATGGAATACCAAGAATAAAGAAATGAAATTAACTTGATATACCTTCCCAATTTGGAGATTTTGACAGAGTGTGTGGGCCCATCCCATTTTATTAGGCATTATTGAATAGTTAAAAATCCAGAGCTAAGAGAATACAACCTAATTCAGGCTAGTTTGGCAGCCAGTTTCAACCTCAGCTCACAAAGGAAACAGAATTGAAGTGAAGAGAACTTCAGGGTGTGTATTAATACTGGTCTTAGGGAATTAAGAAAAAAAAAAAAAAATTAGAGACTTACCTTCCTGGTGAGATGGCTAGTGTTGAAAGCAAATCTACTTTATAGTAATCCAGGTATCAATTTCTGTTGAGGTTCAGGGAAAGGATGGGGGATTTCAAAATACAAAATATCATGTGTATTGTGACAATAATGATTTTCACTGGTTGAGGCAAAGAGATGCATTGTAAGATGAAAATCTTATACACCCCAAAGTAGGCTTGATGCAAAATGCAGCTACCACAACAAACCTCAAAAGACATTTGTTCATTTGGTTAATTTTGTAGCCAAATGTTTTATTTCATAATTCTGGAAGCCAACCAATTCCTGTTCCCTCACTACATTTTAACGCTGAATAAATACAATGCTGGACTTGGCCCACTGAAAACGACCTGCTATCACTCATTCAGGCAAAGCCATGGATTCTGAATTGATTTGGCCCTCCTTCTGGATTGTGGTAGGGAAAATAAATGCATACACTGACTTATGACTGTTTCTTCAGGTGACTTGCACCTTGGCTGACTTGATTTGTGCCGATGGGACCACAGAAAGACCTTCATCTGCTTCCCAGCAATCAAAGGTCAAGCTATTTTTATGTTTCTCTGTCTCACTTTCCTTCCTTCTGGGATCAGTCCTGTTCTTGCAGGCTTTATATTAATGTCGCACCTATTTTTTTTTTTAACCCATTTCCACTTTTTGATTATTGCAGGTCTCTTTTAAGTACAGTATAAACTTATTTAATTATGTCATAAAAATAGAACTCTTGTGTAAAGACTTCTCTTTCCTCCATACCAGTCAAGCTGAACCACTTGTTATTCTCCAAATGTCTGACATTATTTCAACTCCTTTCTTTGTGTGCATGCTGCTTCATTTGCCTAGAATGTCCATTCTTTCCTCCTGTGCCTGGCTGTTTTCTATTACCTTCAAGACTTAGCTTAGCTTTCACTTTCTCTAGAAAACCTTCCCTGACCCATTCAATCTAGATTAGGTGTCCCTACACTGTACTTCCAAAGTAAATGCTATCTTGGATCTCCATTCCACTCATCACACCGTATTGTTAATTTCAATTTCATTGCTGGCACATGCCCCACCACCACCCCATCAGCCAACTCAGAGAAATCACTGGCTTCTTTTTCTATTAACCGTGCCAAGCATATGGCCTGAGACACAGTAGGTACATAAAACATTATAGTGGAATAAAAGGATAGGCATTTAAAACAAGACTTAGCTTGTTAATCAGTTAATTTCAAACATACATTGTATGGAAAATACTTTATGGGGTACAGATGGAAGAAAATTAGGTTTAGAATGAGAAGATATGAGGTATGACCTGGACAAGAATCTTAGCTTGCCCTCATTTCGATTTGCTCCTCTGTGAAATAAAACTGTACTAAATGATTTCTAATGATAAAAACAATTCTTAGAGACCAATTACATGTTTTTTGTTTGTTTGTTTGTTTTTCATTTTAAGAGACAGTGGAGTAAGTGGCTTGGCAGTTTCTAGCCATTTGAACAGCTACATGCTGAGCCTCTAATATGTATATGTCACAGTATACAATGTTCATGGCACTTTTTAAAAAGTATCCAAAGCTGAGTGAATATATAAATGTTCACACAAATAAATGTTCTAACCTTGATAAAACCTATTCGGCAACAATGCTTTCACATGCCAACCTGTATAGAGAAAGGAAGCAACTCCGGATGATTGTGGACAGGACTGTAGTAGAAAAGGAATTTCACAATTTAACAGACGAAGACCAGCAAGAGTAATAGAATTTTAAAATGAGCGGGCTCTTAGAGTCACCTATTTCCTTTGATTTAGAACAAGTTTATTTGAGGCTTGATGAACTGAAGCCAAATCAAAGAATTCACAGAATCTTGCCTGAAATTCAGAATTCTTGATCTGGTACTCTTCCCACTGTAATGTCTGACCTCCTTTATAAAAGACTGTGGCTAAGACTGTGGCTACCAGTCAGTAGTAACAAGGCCCACATACGGCCATAGCAGAAAACTAGAGAGAATGAAGTCAATGACTCTGAAGAGCACATGGAGGCTCAAAACTCCAGTAGACATTTTAGACAAAATTTAGACAGATATTTCAAATGCTCCAAGAAGTAAATATCAGTTCTTTTATTCCTCTGCTCAGTATCACTTTCTTTAAGAAGAAAACTCCAGTTTTCCCCAATGAACTATCACTTGGAGACTCTCAGTCTTTGCAGGTGTAATGGAAACTCTTAATCTAAGAGCAACGTAGTTGCTAATCTGTATATTTCTAAATTTATTGCCTCAGAGTCTTAGACATTTGTAGAGTGTCAGGCTGGATCACAGACTCCTCTGCCCCATCCTATGCAGGTCCTGAACCAGGTAGTTGATAAAAGATTCTGGCAGCTGATGACATGATAGACATGCTTTATTCCAGATGAAGCTCCACTGCCAGGGGTTCAAAGCCACTGTTGTCTTATACACTAAAAGTACACAACAGTGGCCATGAGCCAAGGAGTACATACGGGCATGCATGCACAGTTATGACATTCTTATGTAACTTGTTTACAATGGATGTGCCGAATCAGACCCAGCTGGATATGAGGCGAGAGGGCCTCACTAAACTAACTCCATTTTCTTCACAGTGAGTAAACATTGTAAAGCGATACAAGAATAGCTTCCTGTCTAACCTTTGGAAGCTCTGACATATGATCTATTGAAGAATATTATCTATGCCATAGTAGCATATTTACACTGTATTTCCGTTAAGTATTTATTGAAGCCATTTTTCCACATCTGATGTTGTGAAGCCTTTACCTGCTAAAAACATCTCCAGTGTATTTAAACCTTATTCCCAGTTCCCCTGAATGCATGGTTTCTATCACTAGCCTTCTACTAAACCCTGTTCCACACAGCTTTTTATGGTTCACACTCCATATTACCAATGGTAAGAGTGTGATTTTCCTCCTTGTTAAGTGTGCTTTTTGAATTTTGCCTCTCTTTATTTTATGGAAGAGTGCTGGCTCCACAGTGACATCTTTGGGTTTGAATGTCGACCGCACTGCATGTTAGCTACATAACCTTGGGAGAGCTGCTGAACACCTCAAAGCATCATTTTATTCATCAGCAAATTATATAATAACTTATACCTACTGCATATGACTGTTGTAGGGCTAATATAGAGTTATGTAATGTGTTTAGCAGAGTTCAAGGTTATTAGAAAGTGCACAGTAAATATTAGACATTATTATCATCATTATTACTATTCCAAAGCAATCACTCTGGATACTCTTTTCCATATATTTCTTCCACTTTTGTTTAAGCTGTTAAATTTTTTATAGCATCTTTCAATAGTTGAGGACTGAAAGCTTAGTCAAGTTTTATTCTAAGTCTCTTATAAAGTTACTATTGCTACTGGGTCCTTTACTAGTGATTTGGTAATAAGATAATATTTGTTTATCTCTGATAACTCTAAGGATGTCAGATAGATAGATAGGCAGATATATGTTGGCACGTTTATCTCTACTCTATAGCTCTAGATTTCATCATCTCTCTTAAGCAAAAGCTGAGAGCTTGTACATCCTACCATCCCCAGCTCCAAGTGTACAACCTGGCACTCAAAAAGAAGAAAGGGCAGACATGGGGATATGAATACAGGGAAGAAAATCAAAGAATTACCTCATAGTATTTCCAAGTGTTTTCACTCTGAATTCTAGAAAACATTTTAAAGTGGTACATGGGAAATTTTTATACACACACACACACATGAAGTTTGTGTATATACATATTTCCCTGTATAATCAAAACACAAAGAAACTATCTGAAGCTGTCCAAATTTTGATTTTATTAAACTATGTTGTATCCAACACAACTTCAAATGAATGTGTCAAATGGCACTTTTTAAAAAGTATGTCAAAACAGAGATACTGCTTTATCATATCTTTTGTGTAAATACATATTATTCATTCAACATAAAATTATTCACCATCAGCATTATAACAACAAGGTCACAGGTTCAGATTTCTGTACTGCCAGACACCAAAAAACCCCCCAACTAAACAACAACAACAGAAAAGAAAGAAAGAAAGAAAGAAAGAAAGAAAGAAAGAAAGAAAGAAAGAAAGAAAGAAAGAAAGAAAGAAAGAAAGAAAGAAAGAAGAAAGAAAGAAAGAAAGAAAGAAAGAAAGAAAGAAGAAAGAAAGAAAGAAAGAAAGAAAGAAAGAAAGAAGAAAGAAAGAAAGAAGAAAGAAAGAAGAAAGAAAGAAAGAAAGAAAGAAGAAAGAAAGAAAGAAAGAAAGAAAGAAAGAAAGAAAGAAAGAAAGAAAGAAAGAAAGAAAGAAAGAAAGAAAGAAAGAAAGAAAGAAAAAATTATTGACCATCTACTATGGGGCATACAATGTGCTAGATGCTGGGACTGTGAAGACAAATAAAATAAGATCTGTGCCTTCTGGTAGATTACTGATTAATGAGGCAGAATAACTAGTAAGTAGATAAATTGTGATATGACACTGCAAGTTATAAATTAGAATGAATCCTGAGGATAAGGTAACTAACACAATGGGAAGAAGAATGGTTGGTCTAACACTAGCTAGCTCATGTTTTTTTGTTTTCTTTCTCTCTCTCATTTTTTTTTAGAGCAGCATGCATTTATTCATAAACTTTTAAAAAATTAATATTTATATTGTTTTGTCACATCTGAAGCTTTGAAGATCACCCTTTCTGACTTCCCTTTACATGAGACCATATTTTCTTCTGTAATTTAACTCTGACACTCACTTCTATTATTTCTTGTCTCGCAAGATGGGATGGTAAGAACATAGACAAAGGTGAAGGCAGGATTGGGGGCATGATAAGATTGTTGGGGTACAAGCAGATATTAGACATTACTGTTTTGGGTATGGTTAAATGACAGAAATTCAACTCAAACTTGCTTAGGAAAGAAAGGTGAGACATTGTCTTTTACAATCAAACTGTAATGGTGAAGAATATGCCGTTTATTGGGGAGATTGCTAGGAAATGCTGTTGAATGCTGACAGGATTCTCTCACTGTCTCCTGTGCCTACTATTTCTATGTCAATTTCACTCTCCCAGACGAACTTCTTTCACAGAACTGAAATAATGGCCACTGGTAGCTTCCAGGCTATCATGATACAGAAAGAGGCCCTTCTGTTGGTTTCTACTTAAAAAAGAAATCTTTAGAAAAATTTTAATTGGCCAACTATGACCAGGAACAATGTAATATGACCAGAAGCATAGGGTCTAAAAGAAGATTTAGTTCTTGTTTAACCACATGGTGGAAGGAAAAAAGAAAGAACACATTCTAGAAGAAGGGGAACGAATGGTAGGACAAACAAAAGCAGCCATAAAGGCAAGCCAGCATTCGCCAAAGGTTTTTTGAGTTCCTACAATGTGCCAAGCACTGGACTTAGTACTATAATCTAGTAGAGTAGAATAACATTAACCACATAATCTATAAATACACCCTCTCTATGGAGGACAGGAGCAGCCACCCTGTCCCTGGTGAATTTCATCCTCCAGAATCTGACCAAAGCCAGATCTATCAGCCTGTGATCAGTCAGGAAAACACATTCTACCTATTCCAAGAATAAAAGGCTTCACTCAGAGTTAGGCTTCACACAGAAATTAGAAGAGCTGGAGAGAGAAGATTGACATGGAACAATCAGTGGCTCTGAAGCTGGAAGGTCAGGGAAGCTAGTGAAGACCTCTGCCAGCTGCAGCAATGATGGGGATGGCTCTCGTGTGCTTGCCGAGAAACTGCTGTCTCTCAAGTCTGGCTGCAACCACATTCAAAGAACAATGACATTAACTTCTCTTCTGCTCTTCAAATCTCATTCAATTTCTTCTCAATGGGAAATTCTACCCAGAACACAATAGCAAAGGAGTTTGGGGAATGCAATTTCCCAGACCTTAGAAAGGTGTGTTTACAATGCTGAATTGGCAGTAGCTGATTCAGCCCAGCCTTACCCTGTGTGAAATGTGAGCACCTTGGCCAACGTTTTATTGATGAGCCACTCCTGTTAGTCATTGTGCTTAGCATTGCATGAAGCCTTAAAACAACCGTAGTGGTGGTATGTGTGTGTGTGGCCAGAAGGGAAGGAAGCTGTATTTTCTGCATTTACAGATAAGAAAACTAAAACTAAGAGGGGTAACAAGCCATGGTTCTACAGCTGTAGTTACAGTGGAGCTGAGGTTCAAATACAAATCTGTATAAAAACAGAGCCTGATTTCTGAACTGTACACAATGTTATTGCTTTAATCTATCCTTTCTTTTATACAATTATTGGTTGAGGCTAAGGGAGCCAAAGCAAGTTTATTTTCCCATGTAGATACACTGTGGATGGCATTTCTAATTTTAATGACTCTTGTAAAAGGGCCTTTTGGGGAGTTTACAGAATATATAAGGCTTAAAGTCTGAAAAGATAGATGGACTCCCAAAGGAGATGTCAGCAATTGTGAGAGAGAAGTGAATAAGAATGTGTAATTATTACACACAAGAGTACACAAGAAGGAACAAAACTCACTGGTAGAACAAAAATGCAAATGAGAAAGAAAAAGAAACTAAATCTTACCACCTCAAAAAATCAACAAACTCTGAAGACAAACAGTAAAAGGGGAAGAAGGGAACAAAGTATATTTAAAGCATCTAAATGAAAATCAATAAAAACACAATAACTTTCAGTAACAACTGTAGATGAAAATGGGTTAAACTCCCCACTCAAAAGACACAGACTGATTGATTGGATTAAAAGGTAGAGCCAACTATATGCTGTCTTCAAGAGACCCACCTCACATATAAAGACACACAGAGTAACAGTGAAGGAATGGAAAAAGATATACCACTCAAATGGAAACTAAAAATGGGTAGGAGTAGATATTCTTATATCAGGTAAAACAGACTTTAAACCAAAAACTAAAAAAAGACAAAGAAAGCCACTATATAATGATAAAGGGATCTATCCGGAAAGAAGACATAACAATCATATATATAATTGCACCCAATACTGGAGCACCAAGATATATAAAGCAAACACTATTAGACCTAAAGAAAGTGATAGACTCCAATACAATAATAGGTGGGGACTTGAATACCCCTCTCTCAGCATTGGGTATGTCATCTGGGCAACAAATCAACAGAGAAACATGGGATTTAAACCAAACTATAGACCAATTGGACCTGGCAGATATCTATAGAACATTTCATCCAACAGCCACAGAATACACATTCTTCTCATCTTCGTATGGAACATTCTGCAGGGTAGACCACATTAGGTCACAAATCATGTCTCAAGAAATTTTTAAAAATTGAAATCATTTCAAATATCTTTTCAGACCACAAGAGATTAAAACTAAAAATCAATAACAAGCAAAACTCTGGAAACTATACAAATACATGGACACTAAACAACATGCCCCTGGTATGACCTATAGGTCCAAGAAGAAATTAAACAAGGAATCAAAAAATTTCTTGAAAGTAACAAAAATAAAAAAAACATCATACCAAAACCTGTGGGATACTACACAAGGGAAGTTTATTGCTATAAACACTTATATCAAAAGAATAGAAAGATCTTAAATGAACAACCTATAGCTACACCTCAACAAACTAAAAGAACAATAATGATCCAATCCCAAAATTAGTAGATGGAAAGAAATAATTAAGATCAGAGAACTAAATGAAATAGAGAACTAAAAAAATGATACAAAAGATCAGTGAAACAAAAAGTTAGTTTATGAGAAGATGCAAAAATAGATAAACAATTAGTTAAGTAAAGAGAGAGAGAGAGAAGACTGAAGTAACAAAAATCAGAAATGAAAAGGGCAACGTTAAAAGTGATACCACAGAAATGCAAAGAATCTTTAGAGACTATTATGAATAACTAGACACCAACAAATTTGGAAACCTGGAGGAAATGGATAAATTTCTGGGCACATACAAACTACCAAGACTGAACCAAGAAGTAATAGAAAACCTGAACAGAACAGTAACAAGCAACGAGATTGAAGAAATAATCAGAAATTTCCCAAGAAAGAAAAGCTAAGGAGCGGATGGCTTGATTACTAAATTCTACCAACCTTTGCAAGAGGAATTAATACTAGCTCTCTTCAAACTATTCCAAAATATTGACACAGAGGTTTTTCTCCCAAGCTCATTCTATGAGGCCAGCATCACCCTGGTACCAAAACCAGACAAAAAGTGAAGGCTTTTCCCTTGAGAACAGGAACAAGACAAGGAGGCCCACTATCACTACTCCTATTGAACACAGTATTGGAAGTACTGACCAGGGCATTTAGGCAAGAAAAAGAAATAAAGGACATCCAGAATGGAAAAGACAAAGTCAAACTGTTCCTATCTGCAGATTACATGATCCTATATAGAGAGAAACATAAAGACTCTAAGAACAAAACTCTTATAGCTGATAAACAATTTCAGTACAGATGGAGGATAAAATCAACACACAAAAATCAGTAGTATTTGTATACTCCAATAATGAACTAGCAGAAAAAGAAACCAAGAAAGCAAACCCATTTAAAATAATCACCAAAAAAATAAAATACCTAAGAATCGATTAAACCAAGCAGGTGAAAGATCTCTAAATGACAAATATGAAACACTGCTGAAAAATTAAAGAGGACACAAAAAGATGGAAAGATATTCTATGCTCTTGGATTGGAAGAATTAACATTGTGAAAATGACCAAACCACCCAAAGCAATCTACAGAATCAATGCAATTTCCCTCAAAATACCAATGACATTATTCACAGAAATAGAAAAAACCAATCCTCACATTCATATGGAACAGAAAAGGCCCTGAAAAGCCAAAATAATACTGAACAACAACAAAAAATAAAGCTGGACGCATCACACTTTCTGGCTTCAAATTATATTACAAAGCAATAGTAACCAAAACAGCATGGTACTTGTGTGAACACAGACACTCAGAATAGAGAACCCAGAAATCAGCCCCCATGCTTACAGCAAACTGATCTTTGACAAAGGCAAAAAGAACATGTAATGGAGAAAAGACTTACTCTTCAATAACAGGTACTGGGAAAACTGGACAACCTTAGAAGAACCTGTAGAAGAATGAAACCATACCTACACCTCTCACCATATACCAAAATCAACTCAAAATGGATGAAAGACTTAAATATAAGACCAGAAACTATAAAACTACTGAAAGAAAACATAGGGGAAATACTTCAAGAAGTAGGACTAGGCAAAGACTTTATGAATAAGGCCCCAAAAGCACAGGCAACAAAAGAAAAAAATAAACAAATCTGATTATATCAAACTAAAAAGCTTCTGCACAGCAAAAAAAAAAAAAAAGAAAGAAAAAAAAAGAAAGAAGCCAATTAACAAAGCAAAAAGACAACCTACACAGTGGGAGAAAAAATTTTCAAAGTATGCATCTGAAGGGGTATTAATATCTAGAATATACAAGGAACCTAATCAACAGTAAAAAAAAAAAAAAAAAAAACATGTAACCCAATTAAAAAATGGGCAAAGGAGCTAATCAGGCATTTATCAAAGGAAGGTGTAAAAATGGCTAACAAACATGTGAATAAATGCTTGGCATCACTAAGTATCAGGGAAATACAAATCAAAACTACATTGAAAGTGATATACAAATTCAATGCAATCCCCATCAAAATTCCAAAGACATTTTTCTCAGAAATGGAAAAAACTATCCAGACATTTATATGGAACAATAAAAGACCACGCATAGCCAAAGCAATGCTGAGCAAAAAAAATAAAGCTGGAGGCATAACACTACCTGACTTTAAGCTATACTACAAAGCTATAATAACCAAAACGGTATGGTACTGGCATAAAAACAGACACACTGACCAATGGAATAGAATAGAGAATCCAGAAATCAACCCACACACTTACTGTCAGCTGATCTTTGACAAAGGCACCAAGCCTATTCACTGGGGAAGGGACTGCCTCTTCAGCAAATGGTGCTGGGATAACTGGATATCCATATGCAGGAGAATGAAACTAGATCCATACCTCTCGCCGTATACTAAAATCAACTCAAAATGGATTAAGGATTTAAATATACATCCTGAAACAATAAAACTTCTTAAAGAAAACATAGGAGAAACACTTCAGGAAATAGGACTGGGCACAGACTTCATGAATACCAACCCAAAAGCACGGGCAACCAAAGGAAAAATAAACAAATGGGATTATATCAAACTAAAAAGCTTCTACACAGCAAAAGAAACAATTAAAAGAGTTAAAAGACAACCAACAGAGTGGGAGAAAATATTTGCAAAATATATATCTGACAAAGGATTAATATCCAGAATATATAAGGAACTCAAACAACTTTACAAGAAGAAAACAAGCAACCCTATTAAAAAATGGGCAAAAGAGCTAAATAGGCATTTCTCTAAGGAAGATATCCAAATGGCTAACAGACATATGAAAAAATGCTCAACATCACTCTGCATCCGGGAAATGCAAATCAAAACTACATTGAGATACCATCTAACTCCAGTTAGGATGGCTAAAATCCAAAAGACTGTGAACGATAAATGCTGGCGAGGCTGCGGAGAGAAAGGAACTCTCATACATTGTTGGTGGGACTGCAAAATGGTGCAGCCTCTATGGAAAATGGTATGGAGGTTCCTCAAACAATTGCAGATAGATCTACCATACGACCCAGCGATCCCACTGTTGGGAATATACCCAGAGGAATGGAAATCATCAAGTCGAAGGTATACCTGTTTCCCAATGTTTATCGCAGCACTCTTTACAATAGCCAAGAGTTGGAACCAGCCCAAATGCCCATCATCAGATGAGTGGATACGGAAAATGTGGTACATCTACACAATGGAATACTACTCAGCTATAAAAACGAATGAAATACTGCCATTTGCAACAACATGGATGGACCTTGAGAGAATTTTATTAAGTGAAACAAGTCAGGCACAGAAAGAGAAATACCACATGTTCTCACTTATTGGTGGGAGCTAAAAATTAATATATAAATTCACACACACACACACACACACACACACACACACACAAACCGGGGGGGGGGGAAGAAGATATAACAACCACAATTATTTGAAGTTGATACAACAACCAAACAGAAAGGACATTGTTGGGGGGGAGGGGCGAGGGAGAAGGGAGGGAGGTTTTGGTGATGGGGAGCAATAATCAGCCACAATGTATATCGACAAAATAAAATTAAAAAAAAAAAATTAATAAATTCATTAACCAGTATCAAAGGTAATAAAGAAGAACAAAAAGAAAGCATAGAGTTTCTAATATCAGCAATGAAAAATGGGTTATGAATACAGGTCCTGTAGACACTAAAAGTATAATAAAGAAATATTATGAACATTGTAAAATCAAAAAAAAAAAAAAAAAAAAAACTACATTGAGGTATCATCTCATGCCTGTTAGACTGGCCATTATGAAAAGACAGAGAATAACAAATGCTGGTGAGGATGCAAAGAAATGGGAACCCTCCAACACTGTTGGTGGGACTGTAAATTGTTTCAGCCATTGCAGAAAACAGTATGGAGGTTTCTGAAACAACTACAGATAGAACTGCGATTCGTTTCAGCATTCCCGCCACTGGGTGTATACTCAAAGGAATGGAAATCATCATGTTGAAGGGATACTTGCACTTCCATGTTTACTGCAGCTCTATTTACAATAGCTAAGACTTGAAACCAACCTAGATGTCCATCAGCTGATGCCTGGATAAAGAAAATGTGGTATATACACACCATGGAATACTTCCCTGCCATAAAAAAGAATGAAATTCTGCCATTTGCAGCAGCATGGATGAACTTAGAGAAAATTATGTTAACTGAAATAAGGCAGACACATAAAGAGAAATGCCACATGTCCTCATGCCTAAGCGGGAGCTTGAAAAATAAACAAATAAATAAAAAAAGAAAGATGCAAAAATCACAATAATTTGTTGAACTTGCAAAAGGAGAGAACATATCTGAGGATACCAGAGGAGAGAAGGGGTTGGGGGAGTGGGTAAGCAAGAAATTGTTAAAGGGCCACAAAAAATGTTTACATTTTGTAATGATAGATACAGTAATTATCCTGATTTCAGCATCACATATTGCACACAGATATTGATATTCAATGCTGTATTCACACAGATATGTACAATCAATTATGTTTCAACTTTTTTTTAAAAAGGGCAAAAAAAAAAAAATGTGTATAGCATGGATGGATAGGATTTCGTCTCTAAAAGTATTCCAACTGGAAAAAAATGTATTTGGAAATGGTTTATTGATAGGGTTCATTTTTTAAATAATGGGAAATAGTTACCCTGCTGGACAATTTTTAGGAAAATCTATATACCCTTTTGAATTTTAACATAGTGTGAAAGTATGTTGAAATGAAGGAACGTCTACTGCAATGAAAATGAAAGACAGTTCCAATGAAATATGAAACAGAATTAGCTAGAAGGAATGTGCTAATGGTCATCAGGACAATTTTTGAAAAGAGAAAGAAAGAATGAGAGAGAGAGAGAGAGAGAGAGAGACTGTTTTCGGAAGATTCAAGTAACATTCTGATTCCCAGAAAGAACTAACTGTAAAGATGCAGTATTCAAGTGGCTTAAATGAAAAAGGCTTCCATTCCACTGCTATCTTTCTCTATGATCTCACACTCCCCAAATGATCTCTGCAAGCTAATTTAATTTCTAAGTATTTTGACATTGGAAATGGGATATATTGTATAGAAGAACTGTTTTGACTGGAAAACTATGTTCCAGTATAAATACATATATATGAAATTTGCTTTATACATGCATCTCTGATGTATACTGAATATAATCAGACTCACGTATTTGCCAGGACTTTACTGTGTAACTGGTATATTGAAATCTTGAACACAGAGAACTGACAGCCAAATACTAGCCACTAAGATGACTCCACCAGAAATTCCCTGGATGTCATCATGATATGGCCTGTAGCCTAATCTTTCTGGGACAATAAGAGAAAAATACAAAGGGATTTCAGTCCAGATGCAAATGATTACATTGTGTCAAAAATGTGCCACTGGGCGTTAGTGGGCTGTATTTCTAGTTTCTCAGCTTGTGTAGGGAGGATGTCACCAGGCTGTTCCCATTTGGTGTCTGTGAACATTTAACACAGGTTTAAAAAAATTATAGCCAAACTACCCTTTAAGTGCAGGATAATGTAGTTTTAATTAATGCTTAAAGTCATTTTTGGAGGATGGATTCAAGAAATTAAATGAATCTTTTAATCTTTTTTTTTAAATTCATGAGCAACAAGTTGACTAATATAGTAAATGGGTATTTTTAATTTTTTTAAACTCTTTTGGTCAAATTGACTGGTATCTGTTTATCCTAACAATAGAATTATCAAATGAAATGAAACAAATAAGGTAATGAAACAAATAAACTGTTAATTCCAAAGATTTTTCAGTACAAATTTTGAGAAGAAATAAGAATGGCGTTGGCACTGTTAGAAGCAACAGGATACCTTTAGTGGTTTACAGTCACTCGATTGAACCATTCAGAGTTCCCAAAGGAAACAATGGTTAGCTATTTCTAGATATTTGCTGCAAAGTCCTTAAACTTCTTTCTATTCAATTGGTAAAGGCTGCATCATGCCAATCTGTCATCATTCTGTCACCTCTCACCACTGAAATTCAAAAGTAAAGCTCTTTCTCTGGTGGGTTGGAAGAAAACACAAAATTGTAAAAGGCCTTGAGTAAATAAGGCCCCTACCCAGCATTTAGGCAGCATGCATTCACTGTGAAACTTTGTGCACCTCCAAGCCTGTCTGCTGTCTTTTCCTAGGCTGGCTGCTACGTTGTAGCTGGGAAAATGCAAAATATAAATAAACAGAAAGAGCCAGGTGGCATGGGGATTTGGTAAAGCAACCTTTAATTTCTGGAAGTCTATATGAAAAATAACGCCGAAATCAACATCCAAAAGTGTTGGGTGGAGTGAACCCACTCTCTGGATATTTGGCTGTACAGACTCAAAGGCCCCATGCTCTGTGGCCAGGTGTAGTATGATTGGCAGCTGGCAGAGATGGCTGGGATGGAAATAGCAGGCATGTGGATCAGGGCTGAGGTGAGTCAACAGAAATGCATGGATCCCTGGAGAAAGAGCATGGGGAGAGGAGAAATGATATTTTAGCATTAAGGGAAGTTTCTGGATTGAGCATATTATATTGAATAAAGGAAGATATATACTTGGTAATAGAAATGAAACTTAATGACTCATTAGTTGATATAAATCTGATTCCTTTTGAAAGAAATTCTGTCTCAGGTTGTAGACAGGAGTAATTATGTACATCAAGAAGCAACTTATTTAATTAGAAACCAGAATGGGGATGAATCTAAATAGAAAGAAAGGAAAAATAGAAAAATTAATGATAAAAATGTCTCAGAACAATGAGTTAGTACTTAGGCAGGGGTTATAAATTGCTAAGGTCTGAAAATTTTGTGACTGTTTACAAACATGATGTATGTGCCTGATGTATTGATTTCTATTTTTATCTGAGTCAGTGTTCTCACCAGAAAATTACCTACAGGCCAATACCAAAATGAAAAGAAAAATAGACATAAACACAGATCCTAATTCTGATAAAAATTCAGGCTTTAATCTTTAATTCCTAACGTGTAGTAACAAAGAATGCAAATATGTAGGAGAATCCAATGGGACTGGCAGCAACTGATTATCAGGCTCTAGGCACATTTGTCTATTCTGCCATTGTGCAGTCTAAAATTTATTCTACTTCATACTAAAATGTCTTTGGAATGAGGAAGTTATGTTGGAGAAAGGCCTTATGTGGTGCAAACCTGGTACCAGAAAAACATAATATAGACATGATACAGAAAATTTAAGAAGGAAGGAAGAAAGGAAGGTGGCTGATGTCACTAATGTAATATTGATATTACTACTACTAATATATAAATATGTATTATTTAGGGAACCGTATATATTATGATCCAGATAACTATGAGTTGGAACAGCAGGCTAATAACCATAAACATGTCCAAGCTATTGAAATTAATAGTGTAGTGTTTCAAAATTACAAGGTGAAAAGAGTTATGGAAATAGATGGTGGTGATGGCTGCACAACATTATGAATGTGCTTAATGCCACTGAACTGTACACTTAAAAGTAGTTAAGATGGTAAATTTTATGTTATGTGTATTTACCACAGCAAAAAATATTGGGGAAGAAAGAAATGATGGGAAACAAAACTAAAAGTGTGCTCACAAATAAATGAGGGAATAAGATATGAATCTCCTTTTTTAAAAAAGGAGCAAATATAAGGTAATCTCTATAATGATGTGACTTTCCCAGCACCATTTATTGAAAATACTGTCCTTACCCCATTAAATGGTCTTGGCACCCTTGTCAAAAATTATTTGACCATATATGCAAGTGTTTATTTCTGGGTTCTTCATTCTATTGCATTGGTTTGTATCGGTCTTTATCCTAGTACCATACTGTCTTGCTTATTGAAGTAAGTTTTGAAATCAGGAAGTGTTGAGTCCTTCAACATTGTTCTTTTCCCACATTGTTTTGGCCATTTGGTGTCTTTTGAGATTCCATATGAATTTTAAGGTAGATTTGTCAATTTCTGCAAAAAAAATTATTGGGATTTTACAGTAATTGTATTGAATCTGTATATTTCTTTGAGTAGAATTGACATCTTAACAATATTAAGCCTTTCAATCCATGAACATGGAATGTGTTTTTATTCATTTATTACTTTAAATTTCTTCCAGCATTATATTGTAGCTTTCATTGTACAAATCTTTCATCTTCTTGGATGAGTTAATACCTAAGTATTTTAGTCTTTTTGATATTATTGTAAATGTAATTGTTTTCATAATTCCCTTTTCTGATTGTTCATGTTAATGTACAGAAATGCAATTGATTTGGGGGTGTTTACTTTGTATCCTGCTACTTTGCTGAGTTCATTTATCAGTTCTAACAGTTTTTGATTACTAATTTGATCTCCTTACTAAGTATGGAAGTCTATTTTGGTTTTCTATTTTTTCATAGCTTGGTTTTATAGGTTTTGTATCGTAGGATTTTTATCCATTTCATCCAGGTTATCCAATTTGTTGGCATACAATCATTCATAGTACTGTATATAAGTCTGCTGAATTTAGTTGGTTTATTGTGTTAAGTTCTATTTTTTCTTATTTTCTGTCTGGTTGTGTTATCCATATTGAGAGAAGGGTTTTGAAGTCTCAAACTATTATTGCAAATGTCTATTTCTCCTTTCAATTCTGTCAGTTTTTACCTTGTATATTTTGACAATCTGCTATTAGTTGCATAAATGTTTATAACTGTTATTTTTTTCTAGCTGTATTAAACTTTCTATTAGTATATAATGTCCTTCTGTGCTTTGTCTATTGAAAACTTATTTGATTTAAAGTCTATTTTTGTCTGATATTAGTATAAGCCACCTTTTTCTCTTTGGTTATTATTTGCATGGAATATTCTTTTGCATCCTTTCACTTTCAATCTGTTTGTATCTTTGGATCTAAACTGTATTCCTTATGAAAAGCACATAGTTGGACCATGTGTCTTTATACATTCTGCCAATCTCTGTCTTTTGATTAGAGATGTTAAGTCATTTATATTTAAAGTAATTTCTAGTAAGCAGGGACTTTTGTCATTTTGCTATTTGTTTTCTGTATGACTTATGGCTTCTTTTATAGCTCATTTCCTGAATTACTGTATTGTTTTGTGTTTAGTTTTTTTATAGTGAAATGTTTAAATTTCTTTCTCTTTTTTTGTATATTCTATAGCTATTTTCTTTATGGTTACTAGGGGTTACATTTAACATCCTAAACTTATAATGCTGTAACGTGAATTTATACCAGCTTAACTTTAATAACATACACAGTGTGCTCCTTTATAGCTTTATCTCCATCCCTTTCAGTTTTTGATGTCATAAAATTACTTATTTATGTATTGTGTACCCAAAACCAATGTTATGATTATTTTAAGTGGACTAGTCTCTTAAACTATATAGAAAACAAAAGGTGGAGTTACAAGCCAAAGTTACAATACTACTAGCTTTTATGATTGCACATATATTTACTTTCATTGAGATTGTGATTTCTCTATACAGCTTTGAGTTACTGCCTAGTTTCTTTTCATTTCATTTTGCAGAATTCCCTTAAAGCTTTTTTGCAGTTTGGATCTGTGGTAACAAGTACTCTCAGCCTTAGTTTATCTAGAAATGTCTTAATTTCTACCTCACTTTTAAAGAATAATTTTGTGGGATATAGGATTCTTGGTTGACGGGTTTTGTTTTGTTTCTCTGTTTTTGATTTTGTTTTTAGCACTTTGAATATATCAGCCCACTGCCTTCTGGCCTCCATAATTTCTGGTGAAAAATATGCCAACAATCTTATTGAAGATCATGTGTATATGGCAAATCTCTTCCCTCTTGCTGCTTTCAAGATTCTCTTGTTATCTTTGGTTTTCAAAAGTTTGATTATAACGTGTCCTGGAGTGGGTCTCTGTGACATTATGATATTTATATATTGGTTTCATCCACAGTTCCTAGCTCATGCTACCCTCTGACCTTCTCCTGTCTTCCCTTCATCTGCTCCTTTTTCTCCTTGAGGCAAGAAGTTCTCTCACCAGCCTTAGCTGATTGCGGGTCAAAAGACTCCCATTTCAGGAGGGACCCTGCCCCATGGCCTGGAAGAAAGAATTCTGAACAGAGAAGTCAAGAATAATCTGAGTGGACAGGCCTTGCTGGGTTACCCCACCCAGGCTATTAGCGTTAGTTCATATCTTTTTTGTCCAATCACATTTCTATGTGGTTGAATCATGCCTACATAATGAAGTTCCATAAAAACTTAAGAACACAGGGTTCAAGGATCTTCCAGATAGCTGAACAGGAAGGTTCAGGAAAGTAGTGTGCCCGGGGTGGGGCATGGAAGCTCCACTCCCTTTCTCCCATACCTCTCCCTATGAATCTCTTCTTCTGTATCCTTTGTAATACCCTTTACGATAAACCAGTAAACATAAGTAAGTCTTTCCCTGAGTTCTGTGAGCTACTCATGCAAACTAAGCAAACCAAAGAAGGGGGTTGGGGGACCCCTGGTTTATGACTGGTTGGTCAGAAGTTTCAGAGGCCTGCACTTGTGGCTGGCATCTGAAGTTGGGGGCAGTCTTGGGGGCTGAGCTTTCATCCTGTGAGATCTGATGCTTTTTCTGGGTAAATAGTGACAGAATTGAATTGGAGCACACCCAGCTGATATCTGCTGGAGAACTGCTGGCTTGCTTGCCAGTGGGGAGAAATACTCACACATTCATTCACAGAAATCAGAAGTCTGTCTTCTGTGATGACTGTGCTATGTGAGAGCACAAAAAAGACTATGTTTTTCCCACTCTCATTCAGTTTTGTTTTTCTCAGTCTCTTTGGGGGCATTGGGCTTCTTGGATGTGTATATTCATGTCTTTCATTAAATTTGGAAAGTTTCTGGCCATCTTTATATATTCTGTTTACACCTTTTTCTCTCTCTTTTCCTTCTGAAACTCCCACAATGCATATGTTGGTCTACATGATGGTGTTCCACAGGCCCCTTAGGTTCTGTTCATTTTACTTTCAAAAATTTCAGTTCTTTATTTTCAATATCATGTTGTATGGACATACGATGGTACTTCAAAAGTTCACAGAAAAATATACAATTAGGAGATAATATGAATCTTTTCATGAACTTTTTGAAGTACTCATATCTTATGATATACTAGTGTATAGAAAACTTACTTTTGAAACCACTATTAGTGGTAAGCAACTCTTAAAAAGTTGAGAGATCAGAAGGCCAAATCCATTTTTAAAACAGGCAAATCACATGAATGCACAATTCACAGGGGATATGCAAATAACCCTTATGCATATGAAAATATGTTTTTATATAATTTTTGCTCAGCAATTCCATGTTTAGTAACTTAACATGAAGATACATCACCAAAAATACAAAAAAAAATATGCTCAAGGCTATATATTGCAGCATTGTTTGCAATATCAAAATATTGGAAATATCAAAAAAGTGAAGAATATCTCTATGAACTAATGATGAGGAATTTCAAAGGTATATACATTAGATGAACAGAAACAAGGGGCAAAGAGCATATATTGTACACTACTTTTGGTGTGGGAAAAGATGAATGCATATTTCTTTAAATTTATCTATCATCACCTTATGCTCATTTTTCAAGGAGACATGTAGTAAGGATAAACCAGATACTAATAAAGGTGATTACCCAGATGGGGTGTTTAGAAATCCAGTGAGAGATATTAGGAAGAAAATAGGGCTTTTGAATCATGTTAATATTTTAGGTATGCAAAAAAATAAAAATTATTCACCAAGCTAAGGGGAGAAATCCTAAAACTGAATATAAACAGAAACAAATTAACATAATTATGTATCAAGGAGATAAGATATTCACTTAGATGGAAACACAAAAATTAATCACAGCAACTTTTTCAAACAATAATTTGATGATATGATCTCATGGTATATATTTTAAGAACAAAATGAAAAAACTGTGAAGAAATATGAGCTTTACTTATTAGGTATATTTTGGTAGTGATATTGACAGAGAAATTCCAACACTATTTTGTTTTTATTTTAGGATTGAGTAAATAAGTTAGTATATATTGATATTGTTGAGAAACTAGAATGCTTATTATAGAAGAAGACAAGAGTGTACAATGTGAAAAGAGGAAACACATTATGGTGCTGAAATTGGAGCTGAAGGTATCTGTCCACAGAAAAGGTCTCAAGCAATGGCACCCCAGTAGCAATAATTACTTCTTGCTTCCTCATCACTTTCAAAATATCATTCCACACTAAAGGGAACAAGAGATCTTTGGAACAATGGCTGGTTCCAGGGCTAGAGCAGGAAGAGTAGAGTGTGATCTGGAACAATTTTTGTACCAGGAAATAAAGAAGAGCTTGAAAACTGATGGAGACAGAACTTGAAAATATAGAAACCAGCGTTAAATATCTCTTACTGGCCAAATTTGGGACAATTGTTTTGTTGCTTTTTCAAAATAATGACAGAAATAGAGTTAAACAAGGAATTCACAAATTCATATTGATTCTAAAATAGATTTTAAAGGGGTTGAGGGCCAATTTAAGAAGAGAACACTATTTTTTAAGGAAGAACATAAACTAATAAATGTTGAAGGAATTATATTTATCTTCCTTATAATTATATTTTTATCTTATCTTAACCAACTGACCAAACTTAAGAACAATGGCACAGAGTGACATCATGTCTCCCAATGTGATGAACTGAGAAAGATCTAATATTACTAATGTAGAATTTTTGTCAAAAATATTTCTTTTCATGAGGAAAAAAATCTAACAAATCCAAAATATATGTCATTCTGACAAACAACTGACCTTGACTCAGAAAATATCAGTGTCAGGAACAACACAAAAAAGGCTGGGGTCTTCTAGATTATAGAATATTAAGGACATGACAATTGAACAAAATGTGTGATTCTTAACTGGTTGAGTCACATTAAAAATGAGCTATAAAGGGGGTTATTGGAATAACTGGGAATATCTGAATACACATGTTATATTAAATATATTAATGACACCATCCATATTTAGTGTGAGATTTCCCAAGTTTGATCATTGTACTGTGTTTAAGAACATCCTTAACTTAAGAGAAACATAGAAAAGCTCTTATGAGATACATAGAAAAGTAGTTACCTTTGGACTGCCACGATGTCTGCAACTATGGCTCAGTAAGTAATATACCTCTGTGTGTGTAAACATAGAGGAAGGGAGGGAGGACTAGAGAGAGAGACAGAGAGAGACAGAGAGAGAGAGAGGACAGAAAGGGAGCAAAAGAGAGAAGAAGCATGGCAAAAAAAGTTAACAGTTGGTGAATCTAGATAAAATGCATGAGTATTTTTAAATTGTTATTCTGGAAATGTTCTCAGTACAAAATTAATTAAAATAAAAAGATTGGAATAAAAGAAATCACAATCAGGTTCTCTATTTTGACAGCCAGATTTTTAATACTTCATTGATTTCAGAATATATTTTCATTCCAAGATACCAAAGCCAATGTTTCTGAGTTTTTTTTTCTTATTTAGATGCCAGCTATGTGCGAATGTAAGATTTTATGCCTTTAGTTAATATAGTTGTATGTGGCATTTATTTAGTGAATGAATAGTTATCAAACATCTAATAAGTGCCAATAATATACACCAACATAGCTATAGTGAAAAAGCAGAAGACTTTGCAAACCTAAGTAAAACAGGCATATCAATTCCTTCCTTATAGAATTATGGTGAGAAATGAATAAAATTAATATTAAATTCTCAGCATAAGGTCTGGCATATAACTAGATGTTCAACAAGTTCTCGCTTTTTTTATATATTTAATATTATTGTTCTAAGCATTGCTGTTTCACTGAAACTGCTGTTTCAGAAGTCTTTTAGGATAGTGATAAAGACTGATTCACAGTGGTTTAGTGCACCCCAAAAATAAGAGGAAAGAAAGTAATGTCCTAAATGAAACCACAGCCTCAGAGATATAAAAACAGTGGATTTATTTCACTAGTAGAAATGTCGCATGAAATGTATACATACGGGCATGTCTTGTTGTATTGCAATTTGCTTTATCACACTTCACAGATATTGTGTTTTTTACAACTTGAAAGTTTGTAGCAACCCTGCAGCATGTGCTCACTATGTGTCTCTTTGTCACATTTTGGTAACTCTTGCAATATTTTAAACTTTTATTATTATTAATTATTATTATTATTATTATTATTATTATTATTATTATTATTATTATTATTATTATTATCTGTTATGGTGATCTGTGATCAGTGATCGTTGATGTTACTATTGCAATTGTTTGAGGGCACCATGAACCATGTCCATACAAGACAGCAAACTTAATAGATAAATGTTGTGCGTGTTCTGACTGCTACATGGATGAGATGTTCCCCCATCTCTCTTCCTTTTAAGGGGCTGTCCCCATAACATCAAAGTGCAGGTGAACCAGCAAGTGCTGATGTAGAAGCTGTGGCAAGTTATCCAGAAGACCTAGCTAAGGTCACTAAAGGTGGCTACAGTACACAACAGATTTTCAATGTAGATGAAATAGCCTTCTACTGGAAGAAGTTGCTATCTAGGATATCCATTTCTAGAGAGGAATAGTCAATGCCTGGCTTCAAAGATTCAAAGGACGGGCTGACTTTGTTATTAGGGGCTAATATAGCTTATGGCTTTAAGTTAAATCCAGTGCTTATTTACCATTTCAAAAATCCTAGGGCCTTTAAGAATTCTGCTAAATCCACTCTGCCTGTGCTCTATAAATAGAACCACAAAGCCTGGATGACACCACATCTGTTTACAACATGGTTTATTACTGCTAAAAAAAAAGAAAGAAAAAAAAAAAGATTTCTTTCAAAACATGACTTCCAACATATTCTTTAAAAATGTTATTTCTCACTGACAATGCACCAAAGAACTCTGATAGATACATATACAATGATATTAATATTGTTTTCATGCTTGCTAACAACATCCATTCTGCAGCCCATGGATCAAGGAGTAATTTTGATTCTTAAATCTCATTATTTAAGAAATATATTTTGTAAGGCTATAGGTGCCAAAGATAGTGATTCCTCTGATGGATCTGGGCAAAGTAAATTGAAAACCTTCTGGAAACCATTCTAGACGCCATTAAGAACATTGTGATTCATAGGATAGTATCAACATTATCAAGAGTTTGGATGAAGTTAATTCTAACCCTCATGGATGACTTTGAGGGGTTCAAGACTTTCACAGAGAAAGCAACTGCAGATGTGGTGGAAATAGCAAGAGAACTGGAATGAGAAGTGGAGTCTGAGATATGTCTGAGTTGCTGAAATCTCATGATAAAACTTTAAAAGATGAGATATTGCTTATTATGGATGAATGAAAAAAGTGGTTTCTTGGGTTGGAATCTACTCCTTGTGAAGATGCTGTGCACATTGTTGAAATGACAATAAAGAATTTAGAATATTCCATACCTTAGTTGGTAAAGCAGAATCATGATCTAAAAGAATTGACTCCAATTTTGAAAGAAGTTCTACTGTGGATGGAATGCTGTCAAAAAGCATCACATATTACAGACAAATCTTTCATAAAAATAAGAGTCAATTAATGTGGTAAACTTCATCATTGTTTTATTTTAAGAAATTGCCACAGCCACCCCAACCTTCAGTGACCACCACCTTGATCAGTCAGCAGCTATCAACTTGGAGGTAAGACCCTCCACCAGCAAAAAGATGAAAAGATTGTGACTCGCTGAAGGCTCAGATGATCATTAGCAGTTGTTATCAACAAAGAGTTTATAAGTTAAAATATTTACATTGTTTTTTAAAGTTATAATGCTACTGCCGACTTAATAGACTATAGTATAGTATAAACATAATTTTTAAATGCGCTGGGAAAACAAAATATTCATATCACTTGCAATATTCACTTTATAGCTGTGGCCAGGAACTGAACCTACAATTTCTTTGCGGTATGGCATATAGTAAATTTAAGAACATGTTCATCTAGCACAGATGTCATATTTAAACTATTTCTTAATCATTATAAACTCTTAGTCAATATTTATATTGAAAATTTGGCATCCTCCCATAGTTTTGAAATGTTTACTACATCTTTTTCATGGAAATTTACCATAAATATTCTTTGTTTTGTCATTTTTTTTTATCTTTCCTTACCTTCTTTTTCTGAATACCTTCCAGTCCCATTCACCAGGGCTATTTCTGGCTATGCATTGTAACATATATTCACTATAGAATTATTTCAACCCCAATTTCTTTAAATAGATTAAAGATTTCCTTTAAAATTTTAGACATGGATTGTCTTTGACATTTCTCTAGTTATAGCATAAGTTACTTGGAAATTTCCAGATATATAAAATGTGCAGCTGGCATCATGCTACAGTTATTTTCTTAAGTTCTTTTCTTTAAAAAAAAGTGGTATACAGCTAGATAGAAAAGATAATTTCTAGTGGTGTACAGTAGTGCTAGGCATATATAACTAAAAATTATTTATTGTGTGTTCTCAAATGGCTAGAGGAGAGGAGCTTAAATGTTCTCATCATAAATAAATGCTAATTTTTTCTGATGATAAATTTGCTAACTACCCTAATTTGATCATTATACATTGTATACATGTATTGAAATATAACTCTTTACCCTACAGATATGTATAATCAATAAGTTTCAATTAAAAACAAATAAAGTAGAAGATAATTAACTCTAAAAAGTAGCAGTTGTATTTTTATACACATAAAGGTGAATGCAATCTTTCTCAATTTCTTATATGTTATTTTTTTCTTCATATTTATTCATCTAGAGACCAGCTCCCTAAGCAGCTTGACTGGAAACTCATCCAAAGTGTGGCTGGACTGCAGGTCTGCAAAGGGATCAGCGTGTTTCAATATCACACACAGAGTGCAATGTAAAATAGTGTTTGCCAACAGACAGATTTAAATAGTATGTATTTCAGGTCTGTTTACATAAAAGACATTCATTTGAGAAGACACAACATTATCCGTAAAAAGACATACTCAGCCATACAAACGTAATCAGGCAATGTTGTTGACTATCCTCATGGAAAAGACCAGAGAGCTTTCTGCAATTCTTTTGAATTCCTCCCCAAATTATGCCAGCCAAATAAAACAGTCAGGTCTCCTTACAGATCCCGGAGGTTGATAAGAAATCATATAAGTATTAAATTACATATTTTCTAATTTTAGGATTTTTAGTATTCCTCTTCAGCATCATTGATGGCATTATACCCAGGCCCTTAAAATGTTAAACAAACTAAAAAATGGCTAAGCCGCCTACGAAATATGTAATCAAAAGTTTGTGACATAAGATATTAAACCAGCTCCTATCAATTCTCTCAGGCCTGCTGTTCAGTAGCTGGAATCATTATTAAAAATTCAAATATTATTGATAGTCACCTATAACTTCAAATGATATAAATACAAAAAAAAAGAAATTTGTGACATTGTTTTAAGGGAAAAATCTAGCAAATAATGTAGCTACAGTATTTTAAGAAGAAAACCTAGCAAATTCTGTAGCTACAGTATTCTTGTATGTGAAACTAATGATAGTTTTCCACAGAAACATCAGGACATCTGTGTCTCCTATCTCTCTAGAGTAGGAGTATGTTTCTAACCTTAATGGGAAGAAAAAAGCAATTGTTCCACCAATAATATTTAACATGTTCCTCTCATAAACACAGGGTATGGGAAAACATTGATTCCACAAGAAGAGATGTATAATCATTCTTCAACAGCCAGAAGTTTGCAAAGCATATATTTGAAGCCTTCAAGAGAAATCAATTTATAAGCACTCAGTTCTTTAAGACTTTGATTACGTGCAAAAGCATAGACTAAAACTTGGGGCCCAGAACAAGAGGGATATAATCATCAATAGGTAGGATTAGAAAAGAACAAAGAGAGGAACAGAAAGGAACTACTTTCCAGCCCAGTTTGGTTAAGGTTTCCTACCAATTCCATGCTTTAAAGTTCCAGATTAAAAAACTGCTATTAATTTCTGCATAGAAGTCCCCAGACTGGGAGGAACCTTCCTGATTATTAGAGTCAAGCTGCTGAAGCTGAGTTTGGGCAAATCTAGATCACCAGTACCCTCAAATACCTCTCTCTTAATGAAGCTTGCTCCTGTCTAGGTGTACTAGCCATAGCATTGTTTTGTTTTGTTGCAAAGAAAAAAATCTGACTCCTCAAAACTGTAGGCAGATTTTTTCCTTCAGAGTGACACTCTTAATAATAGAAAGAAAATAAAGTACTTAAACATAATATTAAGACAAAATAGACTATTATTGTTATTATTATTATCATTATTGTTAAATCAAATTGCATTTGGTCTGAAATATGTCTCTCTGAATCATGGCTTTACAATTCTCTTGGTGTCATTAGCCTGGATCCTGTATGCATCAAGCAACAGTAAGATTTTTGACTTTGGTCAGAAACACAGTCTTGCTATTAACTCCTGATTTAACCATGGAACGAAAACCATTGTTTGACTTGGGGCTTTTTGAGTACCTAATAAATTATTGCTGGATAAAATAATAAATAAATAAATTAATTAACTAATTCTTAAAAAGAGTCACTATTTACTTCATCAAGCAGTCTGCTGAAATGTTAAATGTGATTGACATTCGTAATAGCTTATTTTTTTTAGAGGTCTCAGATGTATAGAATTGGATTGATCATTGTATTAGTTGTCTAGTGCTGTGTGACAAATTACCACAATGTTACTGCCTTAAAGTAGCACCCATCTACTGTTTCACACCTTCTACAGTCAAAGGCCAGACAAACTACAGGTGAACCCTCTCTTAGGGTCTCACAAAGGTAAAAGCAATGCATCCATAGGGCTGTGGTCTTAACTAGAACTTGGGAAACTCCTTGAAGCTCATTCAGGTTGTTGGAAGAATTCAATTCCTTGCAGTTGTAGAACTGAGTTTCCCATCTTCTTGGTGGCTATTGGCCAGGGACCACTAAGCTCCTACAGGTGTCCCTTAGTTCCTTGCCACATGGCTCCCTCCACAGGATATTAACAACTTGGTTGTTGCTTTTTTAAGGCCAGGGAGGGAATCGCTTGTCTTTTTCTTTGAATCCTATTGATTCATTTTAAGGATTCACCTGATTAGACCAGGCCTATCCAGGATAATATCTCTAACATAAACTCAACTGATTAGAGGCTTTCATTACATATGTAAAATTCCTTCATATATCCACCTAGATTAGTGTTTAAGTGAATAATTGGGAGATGTGTCTAACAGGGAGGTGAGAATATTCAGGCCATCTTAGATTTCTGCCCACCACATCATATCCTTGTCTCAAATTCTATCATCATCACTATTCTGTGGATGGCTCTATTTTATTTTATTCATTTACCTTTATATTTAAATATCTAATGCTATAATGAATAGCCATTAACCTCCTGTCCAACCCAAAAACCAGAGCAAAAATAATAATTACCAATAACTACCAAAGTCTACCCCACATGCTAGCCTCCTGCTTCTCTCTGAGATAAACATTTCTCTTAATTTTATCTATTATTTATATTATGTAACATTTTTATTAACATACGTGTTCACATAATATATTACTTAGCTTCACTTATTTTGAACTTTATATAAAAAGATATAAGCATTCTACTGGGACTTGCTTTTTCATTTGACATTATGATACTCTGATTCATTCATTGTGCTTGTATGATGTTATTACTTAGATCCATTTGGTCATTATAATAATTTAGGGGTTTGGCTGGGAAAGTTTTTTCTACATGTTATGGAAAAGGTGATAGATACAGAGAGACCTTATAAATATCATTTTGTGTTGGTGGCTCTTTATCAGCAAAGCTCAGTGTAATTATCTGTTATTTCTATTACTTACTAAATTTCAATGAAATTTCCTACGGTATGTGAAAAGGTGTTTATTTATACTAAATAAAATTTAAATAACTTTGTTAGTGAACCATATTACATTAAAATCAGCAAATTCTTCCCAATGTGTTCTGATACAAGTAACAAGATACAAAAATATCAAATCAGAGTAGTTGGAACTAGTGCAATATCCCTTCCTAATTCACAGAAAGAGAAACATAGTGAGTGAAACTCTGGGTTTAAATCGACTCTTTCAAAAGTCACACAAGTTATTATCTGAGACTCTCAAATGAACTTCTTGGTAACTATTGGATAGTTATTGGATGACCATGAATGGGTAGTTAGCGTGCCATAACAGACATAACAGGAAGAAAATAGCTGTAGAATGAAAAACTTCCTGTAACCACAGGCTGTTATTATTGGAAGGCGTAACTTTGGAAGTGCTTTAAAACAGGATTTATTGCCATTTTGTAAGGATGGTATAGTATGATACAGCTAAAAGATAGGGTGGTAAAAGAAATTAGTAATTCTCAAACTTTTTGATCTATAACAATAGGGTTTTTTTTCACAAAGTCTGGAATCCACAGGAAACTACATTATGTGTTCTTCAGCATCTATGTTGTCATTTAATCATATTGAAATGAACATCTATTGTTTATTGAAGGAAGAAAGATGTTGACAATCTTCTTCCACCAATTCTCTGTTTGGAAAGGGAACCCCTTAAAGTAATGAGACCAGATGATTATGGGATACAGTAGCTGCGTTTATCAGGTCTATCTTTATATTAGCCATCTCCTTTTCCATCATCCACTCTCTGTTTTAGTGCACAACCTCCAGATACATCGTTACAGAGATTGAGTGGGGAGGAGTAAAGATTTGGATGCGGAAAGGGCAGAATAGATGAAAAACAAGATATGACTATATGCCATAGAACTTTAGGAATATCTCTTCCTTTAATTGGCTACCTGCTTCTTCAAACCAAAATCTTTTTTATTCTTTTCTGTGTCAGTTTAATTCTGCACTGTCAAATAAAACTGAAATTTATTTTAGCAGCAAAATTAACTTACCAATTCCAAGTTCTGTCTCCCATCTGTTATTTCCCTCTTCTTTTTATCTAGTGTTGTCTAATTAATATCTCAGACATTCATATAGTTTATCCTTCTAAACTTGGCTGACCCCTAAAAAAGTGTCCATGAACTTGTTATTAGAATGCATATTCATCTTTCAGAAACATTTTATATCCAATGTGACCCATCCATACATGGAACCCTGGTAAATTGATTTTTCTAGACTGCTGGATACTGAAAAGATAATTAGAAAAGTTCAGGCCTATCAAGAAGGGATTCCATATAAAAGCAACAAAATAAATAAACAGTGAGTTTAATGAACTTGCAATAGACCACAACATATAATTACAGTAGCAGCAAGGATTTATAAAAAAAAAAACAACAACAACAACAAAAAAACTTTTCTTGTTTAATATACTTGGCTCTTATTGTCAGAAAAAAACCGCTAATCACAATAAGAGACTGTTCTTAAAATGACAATATATATACTTTAAATCCTTAAGAAGTGTTATAATGTTAAGTAATTACGGTAAAAAAGAATACTAAGTAATTATGGAGAAAAGAATTTCAACTTTTTCGAAAAGCCATTTAATTTACCAGTAATACTGGTACACAGAGTGAATATGAAACTCAACAATTAGCAAATGAAATAGACCAGTGATAGCCCCAATATTGAGTATTTCTTGGTGTCGAATGTTTTTGCTTTTGGGTTATGTGGCAACTCTTCTCTGCGTCTGAAAGGAAAAACCTGGCCCGAACGCAGAATGAGAAACACATCAGGAGACAAAGGCTCAACCACGATGTATTAAGCAGGCAAAATGGACAGGCGGCTGCTCTCTCAAAAGTGGGAGCAGCAGCAGGGAGAGTCGGGGAGGGCCCTTTATATCCCGTTAAGCTGAGCTGGACTGTTCTTATTGGCTAGGGAGGGAGGGGAGGGCAGTGAGTGAAGTTTAAGCTGAATTGGGATTTTTCTATAGGTGGAGAAACTCCTGCACGCGGGAAGGGGATGTGGTGGTGAGGAAGAAGGGGAAGAGGGGTCTTTGTTCTCGGAAAACGTGCTGTTCTAGGGTCCTTGAAACTTATGCAGACATTTTGGGTGTTCCATTGCCATCTTAGACTATCCTTGGGTAGAACATGATTGCTTAACATTTCCCCCTCTTTGGTTTAGATTGGAAAATGGATGTTGCCATCCTCTGTGGCTACTTCCTGCTGGATGGGGGAGGAGGGAGAAGGAGGGGATGGTGTGGGAAAGGAAGAGGGGGAGGTACAGTTAACCAAGCATGAGGAGTATAAAGCCGTACAGCCAGGCGCTGAAAGTTCTGATTTCTGCATGTAAGAAGGTGGAGAACGTCCCTTGGAGCCACAGGTCGCCAAGCCCCTTGAACACATCTTCAGCCTGATGGATGTTAGGGAATAACCAACTGTCCCCCTGAAGGGTGTGGAGGAAAGATAGGGATGTGTTTTCATCATTTGGCAGCGGCAAGTATTCCTTGAGGATGAGCTGGTTGACAGAAAACCAAGACACCTCGCGAATTTGTTCCTGAATGAAGGGAAGGGCACAAGGGGCCAGAGTTAATAGTACCCCAATGAGGAGAAGTGGGCTTAGAAAGGGGAGGAGCCATGAGCTCAACGAGGACTGCCACCACTGAGGTGAGGTGGGGGTCCCCCAGGGTGATGCCTGTTTTTGAGAGACTCATGGATTTTGGCCAAACTTTGGAGATTAGTTTCAGTCACACCCATTTCGTTGATGTAATAACAGCATTCCTCATTGAGGAACATGCAGGTGCTGCCCTTTTCTGTCGTGAGGAGGTCTAGGGTGCACCTGTTTTGGAGAGTTACTTGGGCCAATGAGGTGATTTGGCGTTGCAACGAGTCCAAGGACTCTGCTGAGGATGCGATGGCCATTTGGAGTTTTTCTAAAAGATCTCTACTTGAGTCAATAGAGTGGAGAAGTATCCCTATTTTTAGTCCTGTGGCCACCAGAGAGGAGGCCAGGGAAACCCTGAGGACCAGAGGGAGGAAAACTGCCCGTTTTTGTTTGTCCAGGGAACTAACTAAGGCAATAACTTTGGCCTGACTGTAGACAATGAGCCTGGGAACCAATGAAACAGATAGGCAAAGCAGGGAGGCTGGGGCATTGAGGGCCTTAGAGAGGGTGCCATTGCACCAAAAGAAACCTCCAACGGGAGCATGTTGGCTGGTAACGTTTTGTTGGGTTGTATTGCAAAGAGAGGAATTAGGGGTGGTATAGCAGAAGGGAATTATTGAATTTGAAGGGTTAGTAAACAAGGGAATGTCCTGGAGAAGTAAAAAAGGTGCCAAAGTTGAGTTAGGGTGTAGACTAAATGGGCCTGGGGGGGAATGGCCACTAATGGGAATTTTCCCAAAGCAGCACAAAGAAAGCAGTGGGATGAATCTCCCAGGCCAGAAAGGTTGGCCACTGTGAGACCTTGTTGGATGAGTTTTATCCAAGAAAAGGGCTCTGAGCTCACGGAAGCTCGTAAGTGGTGGCATAAGAGTTGTTCTTGGTTTTTAATGACCTGAGATATATTTTTTAGTGGGGGGTTTGGAACAGAGGAGGTTATGAGGGTCCTATAAATGTGAAGTGAGGCTGTAGAGTAAGAATCAGTAGTCCAGGCATATAATTTGCCATTGACCCCATCTTTCCATCTATTGTCCCATGGATCTGGGACAGTCAGCCTGTATGCCAAGCCGTTGTAGAGGCGTTGTGATCCATGGGCCATCCCTCCCATAATGGAGAGAATATTACAATAGTAGTAGGGGGAAACCACTATTCGTTTAAACCCAATAGGTATAACAATTATATTTGGTTTGGTCGTAGGTGAAGCAAACAGTGGGTTCTGCACCTTAGAGAAGAGATGGAAAAGAGGGAAATATAAAGAAAATACTAGTGTTGCATCCCCAAGGTGGGAAATCAACAGTGCTGGTGATTTGGCTGTGGGGCCCAAATTGGGACTTCCAGGATTCATGTAAATAAAACCTCCACCTGGCGGATGACCGAGGCGTTGGAGGCGTGGGAGCTCCTGAGCAAAAAAGGGAAAGGGAAAAGAAGACTGTGGGGACAGTGGGCTTCATGTTATCTTGGATCATTTTAGAGAATTTGAGCGGGTATTATTTAACCTTCCCAGTCTATGTCCCAGACCTCGAAGTGGATATGGAGTCCAGGGGGTAGTTGGAGGTCTAATTGTATTTGTGAATCCCAAAAAGTCCTACTTCACAGGTGGGTATTCTGATGGGGCTTGAAGGGATAAGCCTTATGGGAATCGGTATAACCCAACACTAGACCACGAAGAAAAGGGGGACACACCTGAAAATCCACACGAACATGGAAGGTTCCTTGGGAATGGCAGGGAGTGTGGGTGTGTGGGATATGCGGAGTTTTAGAGGGTTGGTGAGAGAAATGGAGCAAGTGAGCTTGTGGGAATGACCTAAATGGTGAAGCTCCATTTCATGCTCAGGTGGCCTGGTTGGCTTTAACCTGGAGATATGAATCCATGAAGTTAATTTTCCTGGGGCCTCTTCCAGCCAGGCAGCTGTAGGTGTACAAAGAATAACTTTAAATGGCCCCTCCCATTTTGCGGTTAAGGGATGCCCATTGACTTGGAGGGATAAGTATACCCAATCCCCAGGGGTTAAAGGAAAAGAAACATGAGACCAGGATGGGTCAGGTAAAAAGGTTTCCTGATGTTTCCAAAGTTTGGAGCAGATGAAAGAAAGGAGGGGATAGGTGAGGAGCTCTGGCAATGGGCTGGAGGAAGGGGCCATCACGGGAGGCAAAACCAGGCGACCATACATGACTTCTAATGGGGTCATAGAAGAGGGCCGTTTTGGGTGAGCCTGGAGCCTGAATAAGGCCAAGGGAAGCAACGCAACCCAATCGGTGTGAAGTTCAAGAGACGGTTTAGTGAGGATGTTCTTAAGAGTTCGGTTGGTGTGCTCAACCTTCCCGGAGGCTTGTGGATGATATGGTATATGGAAATGCCATGGGATGTCAAGGCCCTTTGTGATACCCTGTGTAACTTGGGAAACAAATTCAGGGCCGTTGTCTGACTGGAAAGAAGTGGGAACCCTGAATCGTGGGATAATGTTTGTAAGGAGAAGAGAGGCAACCGTTCATGCTCTCTTGTTGGAAGTGGGGAACGCCTCCACCCACCCTGAAAACATGTCCACTAAAGCTAAGAGGTGTGAACGTTTACGAAACTTCGGCATATGGGTGAAGTCTATTTTCAAATCAGATCCGGGGAGGTGTCCTCATGCCTGAGGGAAAGGAAGAAGGCTGCAAGGGGTATCAGGGTTGGTTTTCTGGCATAGTTGACATGTTTGGGCCAAGTTTTGGAGATAGACCTTGTCTTCTGGGGTAAAGGAAAATAAAGAAGTCAAGAACAATTTTAAACTGTGTGTATTGGGGGGAAATAAAGAATGTAATAAGATAAAAAATTTTGTTTGTGTGGGTCGAGGGAGAGATCCCATGGGGGGTCTGGCAAAAGTGCAAGCAAAACTAAGGGTGGATCTGAAGACAGAGCCGCTTGCTTAGCTGTCTGATCTGCCCTGGAATTCCCCACTGTTACAGGGGAAGATCCAGATTGGTGTGACCGACTATGGACTATGCCAACCTTGGAGAGCAATATAGATGCCTGTAGGAGTTGGGAAATTAATCTGGAATTGGTAATAGTGACACCCTTGGTTTTCAATAAATCCCTTTCCTTCCAAATTGCTGCATGTGATAAAATCATTTGGAGAACATATTTAGAAACAGTGTATAACATAAGGGATTTTTCTGCCGATAATTCAAAAGCCCGAATAAGTGCAATGAGCTCTGCCTTTTGGTTGGTGCTGTTTGGTGGCAGAGGTCTGGCCTCAGCGATGTGAGTGGGAGATACAATGGCATATCCTGCTTTTTGTTTTCCCTCAAACAAAAAGGAACTGCCATCTGTGAACCAAGTATTGGTGGGGTTGTCTAGAGGGCCCTCGGAAATGTGAGAGGGGCAAGGAAGAAGGGCTTCTAATGACTTGAGGCAATGATGGAAGGGGGTTCCTTCTGAAACGGGTAAAAGGGAAGCGGGGTGTAAAGGGGCACAAGTCTGAAATGTCGTAGAGGAGTCTTGAGTGAAAGAGACAAGGAGGGATAAAACCCGGCAGGGTGGGAGAGTTTGCAATCCCTTATAAGTCAGGAGGTCCTTTAGATGATGGGGTGAAGCTGTAATGGTGGGGCTACCAAAAGTGAGCTTTTTTGCCTCTTGGAGGAGAACATGGGTGGTGGCCAGTGCCCTAAGACAAGGGGCCTAGCCTTGGACTGTGGGATCAAGCTTCTTGGATAAATAGGCTACAGGGGCGAAAGTGGGTCCCTGTTGTTGCCCAAGTCCACCCAGTCCGAAACCTTTGTTCTCATGAACATATATGAGGAAGGGATGCTGTAAATCAGGGAAATGTAGGGCCAGGGCTGTGATAAGGTCTTGTTTGAGGTCCTTGAAAGAGGACTTGATGGAGTCCATTAAGGGTTCCACTGAATCTCCTTTGGAGGCTTCATATAAGGGTCTGGCTAAAAGGGAGTAATTTGGAATCCAAGTCTGAAAATAGCCCATAAGGCCCAAAAAGGATAATATTTCATCCTTAGATTTTGGGATGGGTAGTTCCCGAAGGTGTTGTTTTTGATCTGTTGTTCTAGCCTTTGATCCATGTGATATTTGGACCCCCAGATATTTAACTGAGCATTTGGAAGCCTGGATTTTGTGAGGGGATACCAGGTATTCTTTATTTGCCAAAAAATTGAGAAGGGAAACAGTGTTGGTTTCAGATGTGGGGTAAGAAGGGCTGCATAAAAGATGGTCATAGACATACTGGAGGAGGGAAGAATGGGTGAAAGTTAAATCACGAAGGTCTGCTGCTAGAGCCTGCCCAAATAGGTGAGGGCTTTCGCAGAAGCCTTGTGGTAGGACCATCCAAGTGAACTGTTGAGAGTGATGGGACTGAGGATGGGTCCAAGTGAATTTGAAAAGATTTTGGGAATCCGGGTATAAAGGAATGGTGAAAAAAGCATCTTTCAAGTCTATAACTGAAAAAAAAGGTGGAAGAAGCAAGAATGGAGGATAAAAGTGTGTATGGATTGGGGACCAAAAGATGAATTGGGATTATTGCTTCATTGATGAGACGCAAATCTTGTACAAGCCCATATGAGCCAGTAGATTTTTTAATTGCCAAAATAGGGGTGTCGTAGGGGAAATTTGTGGTCCAAATGAGGCCATTTTGTAATGACTCTTTGAGAATCGGCTGTAGCCCTAATAGGCTGCTGGTAGGGGTGTTTTGGGGACTGATGAGGGAAATGGTGGGGATTTTTAAGGAAAAGCCGGATTGGTGAACAGTGGGCCAACAAAGGAGTTGACATGTCCCAAACTCGTGGGTCAAATCCAGGCATTGGCAAAAAGGGGCCGGCATCGAAAGGGGCTGGGCTGCCACTGCGACAGTGAGGAGAAAAGACGGGGCATGGTGGAAAGAAATGGAGGCCTGAAATCTTGCTAATATGTCCGGGCCCACCAAGGGAGCTGGACATTGGGGCATGACCAAAAGCCGATGAGCAAGAGAATAGTGTTGGAAATGGCATAGCACATAAGGGGTTTTTAGAGGAAATATAACCCTTCCTCCCACCCCAACAATGGGCAAGTCGGATGGAGATGTGTGACCCCAAAACTCCATCAGAACCAAAAAAGTGGCTCCCATATTGATGAGGAAAGAAATAGGGTGGCCCTCAACTTTGAGTTCTACCCTGGGTGCCCCAGTGGCAGTGAGGGCGGTTGTGGATAGAGGAATCCCAGGGCCCCATCAGTCTTCAGATGCCAGGCCCAGAAAGTTGGGTGTGATCCGGAGTGTGGCATTTAGGGCAAGGCCTTGATAGAGGCCTGGGGTTGGGGCATGACCATGCCCAATGTCCTTCTTTGCTGCACTTGAAGCAGGGGCCTGGGGAACCCCTAGGTGTGGGATGGTACTACTGAAGAATGGTAGCTGAGGGGGTAGACCCCTTGATAGCTTGCACCAATATTTGATATTTTTGGCATCTGGCCTTATCATCCCTGCTATGATAGACCTTGAACGCAGCAGCTAGTACTTTGTTCTGAGGAGTAAGGGGCCCCTCATCTAGTTTTTTTTTTTAGCTTTGCCCGTATGTCACAGAAGCTCGGTTAAAAAAATAAGTCATCAGGAGTTGTCTCCCGTCAGGGGTTTCAGGATTTATGTTGGTGAACTGTAACAAAGCCTTAGTAAGGTGGTCTAAAAAGCAGGATTTTCATTCTTATTTTGAACTATTTCTTGGAGTTTTTCATAGTTTACTGTCTTTTGGCAGCCCGTTTGAGCCCTGCCACAAGACAAGTGAGGAAGTGGTCTCAGTGAGCTAAGCCAGGAGGGGCAGAATGAGAAACACACCAGGAGACAAAGGCTCAACCACGATGTATTAAGCAGGCAAAATGGACAGGCGAGCTGCTCTCTTGAAAGTGGGAGCAGCAGCAGGGAGAGTCGGGGTGGTCCCTTTACATCCCGTTAAGCTGAGCTGGACTGTTCTTATTGGCTAGGGAGGGAGGGGAGGGCAGTGAGCGAGGTTTAAGCTGAGTTGGGATTTTTCCATAGGTGGAGAAACTCCTGCACGCGGGAAGGGGATGTGGCAGTGAGGAAGAAGGGGGAGAGTGGTCTTTGTTCTTGGAAAATGCGCTGTTCTAGGGGCCTTGAAACTTTTCTGCAGCCATTTTGGGTGTTCCGCTGCCATCTTAGATTGTCCTCGCTAGAACGTGATTGCCTAATAGTGCCCACAATCATAGATTCATAGACTTTTCTTTTCTTAGCAATTACTAAGTTTTACTGAAAAACTTTTTTAAAATGCTACGAGCTTTTAGTAATACAGCACTTTACTTTTAAATTAAAATTTTATTTTGACATCATTGTAAATCCATATGCAGTTATGAGAAATAATGGGGAGGCATTCCATGTATCCTTTATGTGGTTTACCCAATATTAACATCTTGAAATCTGTAGTACAATATCACAACCAGAATATTGACACTGATACAGTCAAGACACTGAACATTTCCACTGTCAAGGATCCCTCATGTTGCTCTCTCATAGCCACAGTCATTTCCTCCTTAAACTCTGGCAACCACTACCTATTCTCCATTTCTATAATTTTGTCATTTCAAGAATGTTATATCAATGGACTCACAGTATGTAACCCTTACAGCCTAAATCTGTGGATTGTCATCCAGGTTGTTGCATTTATCAATATTTTGTTCATTTTTATTGCTGGATAGTATTTCATGATATAGATGTACCACAATTTGTTTAACCATTCATTAACAGAAATCAGGTTTGTGCAGTTTTTGTCTGTTATGAATAAAAATGGTTACAAGCATATACAAGTTTTGTGTAACCATAAACCTTCATAATCATTATTTTTCTGGATAAATGCCCAGGATTGCAATTGCTCTTTGTATGTTGCATGATTTTTTTTTTTTAAGAAAGTGCCACACTGATTTTCAGAGGGGTTGCACCATTTTATGTCCCCACCAGGAATGTGTGAGTGATCCAAATTCTCTTCGTTCTCCCTGGCATTTGATATTGTCACTATTTTTTATTTGAGACATTTTGAAAGGTCTGTGATGACATCTCAATTTGAATTTCCTGATTGACTCATGATTTCGAGCATCTTTTTATGGCTTATTTGCCATCTGTATATCCTCTTCAGTGAAATCGTTTTTATGTATTTACCTATTTTCTGATTGGATTTTTTTAGAGTTGAATTTTGAGAGTTCTTTATATATTCTAGATACTCTTCTTTGTTCTGTTTTTTTTTTTTTTTTTTTTTGTCAGATATGTGGTTTGCAAATATTTTCTCCCAGTCTTTGGCTTATCTTTTCATGTTCTGAAACAAGGTATTTTGCAAACAAAACAGTTTTATTTTTGATGAGGTCTAATTTGGCAATTTTTCCTATCACAGATTGTGCTTTTGTGTCAAGTCAGAGAGCATGCAGGCTACCTCTAGCTCCACTATAATTGTAAATATGTATATTTGTTCTTTCAATTCTGAGCACTTTTTTCTTACATATATTGCAACTCTATTAATGCGTACATATTTAGAATTGCTAAGTCTTCTTTGTGAATTGACCTTTTTTATAATTATGTAATGCCCCTCACTGTCTCTGGTACTGCTCTGAAGTCTGTCTGCTATTATTATAGCCATTCCTGATTTTCTTTGACTAGTGTTTCCATGATATATTTTTTTCTAATCTTTAAATTTCAACCTGCTCATATTATATTTGAAATGATTTTATTGTCAACAGCATATAGCTGGATGTTTTTTAGTGTTGCTGCAAGTAATAGGATATTATTTTTTATAACTGAATAGTATTCCACTGTGTACATATACAGCTTTTTAAAAAAATCTTTTCATTTGTTGATGGGCATTTCAATTGATTCCATCTCTTGGCTATTGTGAATACTGCTGTGATGAACGTGGAGTGTAGGTGTCTTTTCGATATATGGATTTCATTTCCCTTGAGTATATATCCTGTACTGAGATAGCTGTTTCTTACAGTAGTTCAATATTTAGTTCTCTGAGGAGCCTCCTTACTGTTTTTCAGATGACTGTACCAATTTACATTACCATTAACAATGTAGGAGAATTCCCTTTTCTTGGCATCTTCACCAGTGTTTGTTATTTTCTGTCTTTTTGATAATACCCATTCTAACAGGAGTGAAATGATATCTCATTGTGGTTTTAATTTGATTAGTGGTGTTGAGCATTTTTTCATGTGCCTGTGGCCATTGTATGTCTTCTTTTGAGAAATGTCTGTTCAGGTCCTTTGCCCATTTTTTAATTGGATTATTTGTTTTATTGCTGTTGAGTTGTTTGAGTTCCCTATGTATTTTAGATATTAGCTCCTTGTCTTACGTGCACTTTGCAGACACTTTCTCCCATTCTGTAGGTTGTCTCTTCACTTTATTGACTGTGTTCCTTTGTGTACAGAAGCTTATTAGTTTGATGTAGTCCCTTTTGTCTATTTTTGCTTTAGTTGTCTGTGCCTTTGTAGCATTGTTCAAAAAAGTTCTGCCCACTTCCATTTTGTGTAGCATTTTTCCTGTTTTCTTCCAGTATTTTCATAGTTTGGGGTCTTAAATTTAGGTCTTTAGCTCATTTTGAGTTATTTTTGTGTATGGTGAGAGATAGGGGTCTAGTTTTTATCTTCTGCATGTGGATATCCATTTTTTCCCAGCACCATTTATTGAAGAGGCTGTTTTTTCCCCAGTGTATACTTTTGGCATCTTTGTTAAAAATCAATTAGGTCTAAGTACGTGGGTTTATTTCCTTCAAATTTGTTCTCGCCATTTCTTAATTGCTGTTATTTAGACTATTCACAGTTAGTATAATTACTGATATGTGAGGACTTTAGTTTGCCCTTTTGTTTCTGTTTGTTCCCTCTGTTCTTCATTTCTTGTTCATGCTTTCATGGGTTACTTCAACATTTTCTAGAATTCTATTTTGATTTGTCTATAGTGTTTTCAGTGTATCTCTTTGTATAGACCACTTAGTGGTTGGTCTAGTTATCACATTATATGTATACAACTTATCACAGTTTACTGATGTCCTCATTTTGCCAGTTCAAGTAAAGTATAGAAACCTTATCTCCCTTTACATATCACCCATTTATAACATAATTGCCTTAAATATTTCCTTTCTATATATTTAGAACTGTATTTGACAGTTTTATTATTTTTGCTTCAACCAACAAACATAATTTTGAAAACTCAAGAGAAGAAAAGCCTATTTTATTTACTCATATTTTTACTTATGTTCTTTCTTGCTTTCTGATAGTCTCAAGTTCTCTTCTTTTATTGTTTTCTTTTTGTTTAGAGTATTTGCTTTAATCATTTTTTAGAGTAGGACTATAGAACAAATATTCTTAGTTTTCCTTCCTCTTGATTTCCCTTTATTCTTGAAGGATGCATTCACTGGCTATTGACTTTTGTGTTGACAATTCTTTTCCTATAGTACCTGAAATATATTGTGCCACTTCCTTCTAATCTTCATGGTTTTTGATAGGAAATCTTCTCTCAACCTAATTGTTTTTCTCCTGTAAATGAGGTGGTATATTTCTCTGTCTTCAAGATTTCTTTGTCTTCAATTTTCAGTACTTTAATTTTGATGTGGCTTTGTATTAATTACTTAGTGTTTATCATATCTGGGGCTCATACAGTGTCTTAAATCTGATAGTTTATGTCTCTTGCCAAATTTGGGAATTTTTTTTTTTTTTTTTTTTTTTTTGTCTTTTTCGTGACCGGCACTCAGCTAGTGAGTGCGCCGGCCAGTCCTATATATGATCCGAACCCTTGGCGGGAGCGTCGCTGCGCTCCCAGTGCCACACTCTCCCGAGCGCGCCACCGGCTTGGCCCAAATTTGGGAAATTTTCATCCATTATTTCTTGGAATATTTTTTCAGCCCAGCCCTCTTTCTCTCCTCCTTCTGAGAATCTGATGGATATTACAATCCCAGGTCCCTGAGGTTTCTTTATTCATGCTTAGCTCTCTATTGCTCTCTATTGCTCAGATTGGGTAATTTCAATTGTAGCTATTCTTTCTTCCATCCTTTCCATTTCACCGTCCAGCCTATCTACTAATCTTTTAGTTTCAGTCATTATATATTTTGACTATTTGTTCTAACATTACCATGTGGTTCTTTTTTATATCTTCTGACTTTTGAACTTTAGAATTTTTTGTTTGTTTCAAGTGTGTTTTGTTTCTTTGTTTTTTTGTTGTTGTTGTTGTTTGGATTTTTTTTGACAGCTGGCCAGCACAGTGATCTGAACTGTTGACCTTGTTATTATCAGCACCATTTTCTAACCAACTGAGCTAACTGTCCAGACGTCAAGTGTGTTTTTAGTTGCTCACTGAAGCATTTTTATGACATCTTCTTTAAGATATTTGTCAGATAATTCTAACATCTATGACATCTTGGATTTGGTATCTTTCTATTGCCTTTTTTCATTGAGTATGAGATTGTCCTGGTTCTTGGTATTTAGAATTATTTTTTTCTTGCATTTACTTGGTATTATATTCTATAACTCTGGGTCTTATTTAAACCTTCTGTTTTAGGAAGCTTTCACTGACACTGTTCTGGCAGGGGAAGATGGACTTCTGCATGATTATTGTAAGTGGGTGATAAAGTTTGCATTCCTCACTTATCTTCCATTGACACAAGAGAAGGAGGGAGTTCCTCATTACTGCCATTTGGGAATAGCTAAGGTGAAAGGTCTGACTCTCTACCAGGCTTTCTTTGACATCACCCCAACAGGGAGTGCAATGGGTGCCTTGTTACTGCTGCATAGGTGTGGAAGACCAGGCTCCTTTCTTTGTGTTCACTGATACTTAGGCTTGAACTGAGAGATTATTATTGGCCAGTAGGGATGAAAGTATCAGCTCCCTAGTTGGCTTCTCCTGGTGTCACCACAGTGGGGGAACTGAGATGCCTCATTGCAATCTCAGGAAAATGAATTCTTGGCCCCCACTCAGCTTTTATTTGTGGGTCTGGTGTGATGCCACAGTGTGTTATGTGGTTATTATCTAAATGTTTTCTGTCTTGGATCTTAAAATTTAAACATTTATGAGATCTTTAGAACTCATGTAATCTAATCCTTTATTTTACCTATGAGGCCCAGAAAGCATTCGATATATTGCCTATGATTGTAATTTCTATTTAGTATCTGCTATGTTTTGAATGTTTGTCTCCTCCAAAGCTGATGTTGGAACTTAATCCTCAATATGGTGTTTGAAAGGTGGAGCCTTGAGAGGTTATTGGATCGTGAGAACTATGTCCTTTGAATGGATTAATCCTTTCATGGATTAATGGGTTTAATGGGTTGTCAGGAAGTACACTGGTGGATTTATAAGGAGAGAAAGTGAACATGTTCAAAAAACACTCTTCCTCCCTCCTACCATGTCATACCCTGCCTCACTACAGGACTTTGTACAGTCCCCTCTGAGAAGAATGCCCTCACTAGATGTACCCCTCAACCTTGGACTTCCCAGCCTCCAAAACTGTAAGAAGTCATTTTTTTTCTTACAAATTATCCATCAACAGATGTTCTGTTGTAAGCAACAAGAAACTGACTAGAACAGTATCAGATATTGGATTAAAACATAAGTCTTTGGATTCCGCCTTCAATGCTGTTTCTCCTTTATCAGACCCTTTGTATGGCCACGATTAGTTCAACAGATGAAAGAGAATCATCCTAGGTATTTAAAAATTTGTAAATGTAATGGCTCAAACATAAATGTTTTGGTTTATTTTATCAATGTAAATATGATATTACAGAAAAATTCCAAAGCCTCTGGAGCTATAATTTCAACAAAAATTGGTATATTCATATTGTGTTATGGTGAGATACTTCTTCTTTCCTCTCTACAAATTCCCTCAACATTACCATGGAATTTGCTCTTAAAATATTTCACTGTTTGAAGTTTATTAGGAAAGATGTCATTATAAGAAATGCTATCTTTTCAAAGCTGGGCCTTACAATTAGCTCATTCTTCATCATTCCCAGAGGCATATGGCATAACAGAAGAAGATATGAAGCATATTTAGAATTTATGATGTGCTTCTTGGAAAAAGTTTTTTTGTTTGTTTTTCTTTCTTTCTTTCTTTCTTTCTTTCTTTCTTTTTCCCCCAATAAAGACACATCTATTTAGTCCTGGATGAGAGAAACATGATTGAGGTGTTATTTTTAACACTAAGATTAGAGAATTGGTAACCTTCCAAGATGGAGGAAAAGGCTAAGTCTACCAACTTCCAAAATCTTTTTTTATAGGAGAATCTCTTTATTTAGAAGTGTTTCTTGATCCATGCCTACTTTCTAGTGTTGGTGACTAGAGAGAATATGAACTTATCTTATTGACAGCTATGATGGTTAATTTTATGTGTCAACTTGCCTGAGTTAAGGGATACTGAAGTAGCTGGTAAAAAATTATTTCCCAGTGTGTCTGTGAGATGTTTCTGGAAGACATTAGCATTTGACTAGGTATACTGAGTAAAGAAGACAGCCTTTCCCATTGTGAGTGGGTATTATCCAACCCATCCAGGTACCAAATAAAACAAAAAGATGATGGGAGGGAGAATTTGCTCTGTGCTTGAGCTGGGATATCCATCACCCCTGCCCTTGGACATTGGTGTTTCTGGTTCTTGGGACTTTAAATTTGGACCCAGACTTACACCATTGACTCTCCTGGATCTCATGTGTTTTGGCTTGTACTGAAACTATATCACTGGCTTTTTGGGCCTCAGATTTACAGAGAGCAGATAATCTTCTCAGCCTCTGATACCACATAAGCTAATCCATCACAATAAATATCTCTCTCTCTCACCATCATATTGATTCCATTTCTTCGTAGAATCCTGACTAATAAATATAATAGTAATTAATGAGAATTTTATCTGTGCTTTCAAGAGTGACTCACTGTAACCCATCAGAAATTTCAGATTAAACAAACCCACAAATATTTGGCTATAGAAAAGAAATTAACACCAGAAGCATTTTGAGATGTAACTATCTATTATATATCTTTCATAAATAATATGTTGTCTATATTAAAGACTCAGAGTCTGTGTGTGATAGAAGGAATGGAAAGACTATAAGCAATAAGCTGATACTGTATATTCAAGAGAACATTGGATGTGCAATAGTAGAAAAATATAAAGAGTGTAATAGGAACAGAGTATAAAAATAGGAATAATGTTTTAAAGGAGCTTATGAATGGTAACAACTAAAGTGATACACTAATTTATGCAAATCTGATTATTATATAATATTTCTGTATATGTATAATAATTTTAGCTTCCTGTTATTTAAGGTTCTGGCACATTTGACTGATTTACAGTTTTCATTTTCACATGAAAATCTTCATTTTAACACAATCGTTATTCAGTACACAAGAACATAATTTATTATGTTATTAACATAATAATGTATTGCGTATCTATTGATTATCAAGCATTGGGTCAAGTACTAAGATTTTTAAAATCTAATAACATCTTTTAGATATTTACAGTTTCTGTGACATGTTATAGATTAACAAATATGTGCAAAATTATAGTCAAGATTATGTGATACGTTTTGTAAGAGCAATATATGTCATTCTACTATAGAAGATGAAGGGGAAAAAAACACTCACTTTCTTTGAACCTCTAAATTTAGGTACAAGGAAACTTGTAAAAATACTTCACAGTTAGAAAAGCACAGGAGTCCTGTTTCTAAATTTAAAGTTTACCATGGAAGAAAAGATGATTTTCTTAAATTTGCACATATGAAAAAAATACAGGCACACAGAGCTAAAAAGAGTCACTTAATGTTAATCTAGTTTGATAAAGATTTATATTTCCCTATGGAACCAGATGGTAAAGATTTTTTTTGATATAAATGGGTAAATATGTCATGATGGAAAGAACAGATTATGGGCAGAACTTTGATCTATGGAGGTGCTAGAAACAATTAAAGATATGAAAGCAGTAAGTATCACCAGTCCCAGATGGAGTCCCCGTGAATTTGACTAAGTGTTCCAAGACTGTTTGACAATTCCTCTAGCAGATGTTTTTAATCTTGAATTGAGGGCCCAAGTGTTACCTGGATCCATGAAAAGGCTACTTTGGAAGTGATGGCAGAAAGAGTACCAGGATCTTGACTCTGGTTCTTTATTTTGAAGAGTCTTCCTGATGTCAGTCATATCAGCCAGCATCCAATTCTTAATGATTACCTCTGTACAATGCTTGACAAAATATGTGGGTCATTTGAAATACTCTGAGGAATACGATAGGAAGAAAACTAAACATGAGCATATATTTCCTAAAAGTACCCAACAGTAAAATTTTACTTTAAAACAAGCAAATTAAAAGAATGTAGATTACTAGATTCTTTCAGTAAGGGTGGATGTGAATATGCCAGCCATCTAAATGGCAGAACAGAGGACATATTCATACACAGTCCAAATGTTCTGGACATCTTAGAATTTAGTGCAATGGTTACTAGAAAATTACAAATTAAAAAAATAAAATGTTGACATGACCCAAAATGAGGAGTTGTCTCTTGTTGCAGCCTACAGTTTAGATGCAACCTAAAAGTTCAAAAAGAAAAGATGGTTTTAGGTTCAACCATGTCTGCTTATTAGACAGCAAACAAACAGTCATTTACTCCCTCGCCATTGGTAACTAGAAAATAGTGTATTTCTGAACATATGGAGAATGGTCAGTAGCCTGTTCATTCATGCTACTGAATATTTCTGTTAGTGTCTTCCAACTTCACTTGGCAAGAGTCAAATATATTCTCAGGTGAGTGCAAACACGCAAGAGGATTTTTCCTTGGGTACAGCCAATGGAATAGCATGGCAAATGCAGAACTTTAAAATAGTCAAAATTCCCTTCCTTTACTTTTGATAGGTAATAGTAGAGCCACTAAACAAATTACAATAATAAAAGTTGATCATTTGCCAAGAATCTCCTTCTCCTTCTTTCTCTGTTTCTCTCTCCTGCTCTTTACTGTCTCTCTCTCTCACTTTTTCATTCCAGACACTTTCATTTATGGTTTTAGAGAAATAAATATTTCAGAGAGGAATTCCATGCTTTCTTTGGAAGGAAAATTCCCTAAGTGTTCACTATGCTCTGTAGAAACAGTTAGTGGTGGGAGGCCTTCTCTACTAAATTTAAAACAATATTATCAGGCATGTCAATTAAAATCCTAGTGGGATTGGGTGTGGAGGTAGAATCAACTCCAGGTCACTACAAACACAGAGAAAATGTTCAAAGCAAACCTCTAAATTAAGTTGGGTCTCTTTTCCTCCTATTTTAATAGAAGGATGGCTCATTCTTATATTCACTCTGTTATTGATATAACCTTAATGTTTTGGCAACATGTCTCAGAAAAACTGACCATATTTCCACCTTTTATTCTATGAAAGATGGAGAAATGCTGATCTGGATAAGTTCCTAAGGAGACAGAGAGAAAGTTCATGAACATTAGCATTAATGTAGTGCTCAAAGCAGGATTGTTCCAAGAACAAGTTTGGATAGTGGGAGAGCACAATGATTTTCCGTCACAGAACTCTATTCTCTACATTTTTTTGTGACTGACCACCCAGAGTAATAAGGTATTGTTATAGCATAAATGGGTGACATTTGCATATTTATAAAGCAGTATAATTTAAAAGCAAGTCTAGTAAACAAAATTTGGTGTGTAAGGAAAAAGAGAAAAACCATTATATTTCCAAGATTATAAACCATACCTATTATTTATTTATTTATTTATTTATTTATTTATTTGTCTTTTTGTGACCAGTAAAGGGATCGCAACCCTTGGCTTGGTGTCGCCCGCACCGCGCTCAGCCAGTGAGTGCACCAGCCATTCCTATATAGGATCCAAACCCACGGCGGGAGCACCTCTGCACTCCCAAGCGCTGCACTCTCCCGAGTGCACCACGGGGCCGGCCCCCTATTTTTTATTTTTAATATTTCTAAAGTTTGGATGTTCATTTTATAATTTGTGTATTCCTTTATAATGAGATTAGTTTTTTGATGCTGTTAGTAAATCAATGACATCTTTCCAGGACATCCAAAACTTGGACGAGTACATTGTTTCTTATTAAATGGTGCTGTTCAATTTCTTAAGAATCATTTTTTTGCTCCGTGTCTCATATCTACAATAAAAGGCTGTATGAATATAAAATGGTAGGTACTACATGATTAGATGTGGAAGACTCTCTTGCATGCACACATATAACACACGCATACACACACAATTGTGAAGAAATATGCCGTCTTATTCAAATATCAAATATAGCTACAAATAATACTACTCAACACTTTAGTTACAAAAGTGAGTTATTAGACAGTCAGAAGCTAGATTAGCATTTTGGACAACACACAGGCTCAGTATAAGGAGGTAGATATTTCCAAACTATGCTATGTTGTTTCCTGCCAAATGTTTCTCTTCTACATTGATACAAAAGTTATTGATATAATGGTAAATATTTTATATTTATTTTTAATAGTACGTATTTGTGGGATACGGTGTGTTGTCTCAATACATGCATATACAGTACAATGATTTACTTATGGTAGACAGCTTATCCATTACCTAAACATTTATCTTTTCCTTGTGGTGATCATGTTTAAGTTCCTCTTTTCTAGCTATTTAGAAATAAAAGATAAATATACAAGACAGGATGAGGTAGTCACTTATACAGATTTTATTTTGCCCTCTAGACAGGTTTTCATTGAAGCAAAATTGGAATTAAAATGGTGCAGGAGGGGGGAAGGAATGACATGCATATGTTACTTTATATGTGTTTAAGGTCATCATTATGTGTGGGAACTTTCAATGTTTATGATTTCCTCTCTGAAAACCTCATGTACACTAAGTGATTGGTAGGTAAGTCAATACTACTTGAAGTTTTAATTGTCTTCCTGTCTGGAATTTACCCTCTACCTCATGTAATTATATTACTGTTGCTTTGGAGTCCACAAATTCTATAGTTAATAGATGCATTCCTTTCCATTTTACCCAAGGTTTGCCAGGTACTGTACCTAATTTGGGCTGAGCCTTTGAAGACATCCAGTATATATAAATGTGTTGATGAAGTCTCAGGTTGGATTTTGAGATATGTGAGAGAAAAGGCACACTTAACTCTAAGGAGTGTGAGGTAAGATACTAGATTCTTGGACAGAAGTGTGGTGGGGTAAAAGGTCAGTCAGGGTCAGGAAGTCAGGGTCACTGAAACTCCTAAGCAGCCTTGGAAACTTATTCATAAAGGCACTATTCACTTGAAAATGTCTAGACAATATTTGTTGCTACTCAAAAGTAGCATTGCCCAAAAGCACTAAATTTAGAAAGCAGTAAATTTCTTTTTTTAATTCCTGAATATTTTTTGAGATCTGTAATACTATGCTTGTCACTAACATCTCTTTAATATGCAAGTGTATTTAGAGAATACTTTAAGACATTGACTAATGTTTCCAAGGAGTATAGAATAACTTATCCTTGGATACTTTAAGAGTGGGGGAAAAAAAGCCTATTGTTCAAATACTACTAGTGGGAATAAAGAAACACCATGAACACAATTGATTAAAAATAGATGAATTGCATACTCAACCGTCTTAAGTGCATGTAGAAATCAAAACCTATTGCTTCAAAGTGAATAACTTCACCAAAGATGCTGGCATTCTCCCTTTTGGATCTGGGCTTCCGAACCTATTGTGCCGAGATGTCACTTGGGGATCCAAAGGAGAGTGGTGAAAGTGAATAACTTTGAAGAACACGTGAGATACTTTAAGTTGGCTATTCTTTTCTAAAATTTTATGTCTATTATTTTAATGAAATTATGTACATGTAGCACAACACATACCTACATACATAAATGAAAGCCTCAATACTTGATGAGTCTGTATTCCCTGAGTTCATCATAATTCTTAGACATCTTAGATGTCCTAATATCTACTGATATTGTAAGCCCAGGTTGAGGTACAGCTCAGGTCTCTAAGCTTTTCAGTGGAGATGCATGTCGACTTTCAGCCAAGTTCTGAAGCACTTAATAATGGAATACCCCTGACTAAATGTCAGAGTCCTCAGTCCCCTTAGTTGAACTACAGATGTTTAGCTAGCTAATAACCAGCTACCAAACACGTACCATAGCTAGCTGTTTGACTTCTACAAAGATAAAATCTTGAAAACTTAAACAGTGGTTTAGGATCTGGCCCAATCTCTCATGAGAGAAGTGTACCTGGCTCTTAATACTTTTTCTAAGACCTGACAGAAGTGCCACATTAGCTCAGCCATGTCTAAGTTATCTTGTCAGGATTTCACATAGACGGTGGAAACCTTTCAACATTGTTGCTTGTAAAATTTCAACCAGGTTGATAAATCTGTTTATTTTCCTCCAAGTGTGCCCTGGTTTTCATTAACACAGATTATAAGTGTGCTAGTGATTGGCAACACCGCCATCTGATTCTCTATCTTCATTCTCTCTCTGCCAAGATATTTGTGTTGTGAATTTTCAACATTTGTTATTCTACCACCTGAAAGCTAACCACGAGACCTGGCCTGAAGGAAGTTTGGGCAAATTTTTTCTAATGCACTTACTTGGATAGCTGAAAATGACCTCAAAGAATGATTAATGCCTTGTGGGGGCTGGTGACATAAATCTGCTTCAGTGCGCCTGATGCAAGATCTCTTAGAAGGAATGTTACAGCTATATTGCTGTGGAAATCTGGTGACACTGAGCAGACCCCACCAGATATAAAATCTTCAAAAGGCATAACTACTTAACCTGGACTTGAATTTATGTTTACTTGACTTGTTACCAACAAAATGCAATGAACTCTTTTTCCTAGAAATTACAACACTACCAAGAAGAATATCATTTTCCTAAGGGTTTGAATGTGCTAACAATAGAACAATGAATGACTTTCAGACCATTTTTATTTCTTGGGTCCTTTAAGTGTGTTTTTTTCTTCTGTGTTAGGGAAAGTTGGTGCAGTGAGAGCAACTGATGATGGGGTAAAGAATGTATCAAAAATCTGTTGTCAAATGTGTGTCTACACAGCATACTGAAACACAAAAATAGATTTTGGTCAAAATGTTTGTAGGGTCAACTTTAACTTGGTTAAAGAATGATTTTATAGAAACCTTGCATATATAAATAAACTAATAAATAAACTAATAAAAAAATCAATTCAATTCTTTTACCCAACAGACCAAATAAATTATGACTTACAAAAAAATAGTTAAGAATATGAATTCTGGAGTCTAGACATAGAGATTAAAACCCTGAGTGACCATGGGCAAGTTAAACTTCCTATGCCTCAGTTTTCTCAACTGTAAATTGGAGATAACAGTAGCTAACTCATAAGGTTATAGTGAAGATTAAATGCCTTAACTGTTGAAACCAGCTTGGAAGAGTACCTAGCAAATGCTCAATAATACTTTATTATTATTTTCCACTCATATAAATGGTTTTATCAATATAAAATGTTAACCAAATCTGAATATAGTCAAGTGGTAAGTGTTGGATTTACATAAATGATTTCATAGTTGACTGTTCAAAAAACAGTCTCACTAATGTGGCATGGTATATGCATACATGTGGTTAAATTTGTAGCCAATGAAGCTTCAAGAACCGTAATTAGGTGGAGGTTAGGATCTTTGACATAGAAGAGATTTTAGTTTTAATCCAACATGATTTTCCAGAAAAGAAAACCAAGGTCCACCTTAATGAAATAGCCTTCCCAAAGAAACATAAAGTAGTGGCATAACTGAGCCTTGAATTCAGGTCTTCTGACTTTATGTACAAATAGAAAATTCATACATACAATTCACAATTTGGAGGTTGTGAGTTTGAACATTGTGTTATAAAAATATAATTGCACATTAGCATAAAATAATTCTGTTATTAGGTCTTTTGATTTCTATTAAAGACTCACCATTTAAAAAGTTATATGTGACAAAAACTATATGGTAATTGTAATGATATGATTACCATTTGTATAATTATTTAAAATAAAAAATACTTTGGCATATTCATACTGTAAATACTGAGAGTGTAAGGTATAGTATAGGCATACCTCAGAGATATTGTAAGTTCAGTTACAGACCACCACAATAAAATGAATATCACACTAAAAGAAGTCACACAAATTTTTGGTTTTCCCAGTGCATATAAACGTTATGTTCACACTATATTGTACTCTATTAAGTCAGCAATAACATTATGTCTTAAAAAATGTGCATAACTTAGTTTAAAAATGCTTTATTGCTAAAAATATGCTAACAATCATCTGAGTTTTCAATGAGCTATAATCTTTTGCTGATGGAATGTCTTACCCTGATGTTGATGGCTGCTGACTGTCAGAATGGAGGTTGCGGTGGCTGTGGTAATTTCTTAAAACAAGACAGCAATGAAGTTTATAGCATCAATTGACTCTTCCTTTCCTGAAAGCTTTCTCTGTAGCATGACATGCTGTTTGGTAGCGTTTTACCCACGGTAGAACTTCTTTCAAGATTGGAGTCAATCCTCTCAAACTCTGCTGCTGTTTATCAACTAAGCTTATGTAATATTCTAAATTCTTTGTCATTTCAACAATGCTAACAGCATCTTCACCAGGAGGAGATTCTTTCTCAAGAAATCACTTTCTTTGCTCATCCATAAAAGCAACTCTTTATTCGTTCAAGTTTATCATGAGATTGAAGCCATTCAGTCACATGGTCAGGCTCCACTTCTAATTCTAGTTCTCTTGCTATTTCCACCACATCTGTAGTTACTACCTTCACAGATGCCATGAATCCCTCAAAGTCATCCATAAGGGTTGGTGTCAGCTTCTTTCAAACCCCTGTTAATGTTGATATGTTGCTATTCTCCCATGAATCACGAATGTTCTTAATGGCATCTAGAATGATGAATACTTTCCAGAAGTTTTTCAATTTACTTTGCCAAGATCTATCAAAGGAATCCCTGTTTATGGAATCTATAGCCTTACAACCTATATTAAATAATAAGACTTTAAAGCCAAAATTACTTCTTGATCCATGGGTTACAGAATGGATGTTGTGTTAGCAAGCATGAAAACAACATTAATGTCCTTGTACATCTTCATCAGAGTTCTTGGATGACCAGGAGCATTGTCAATGAGCAGTAATATTTTGAAAGGCATCTTTTGTTATGAGCACTAGGTCTCAACAGTGGGCTAAAAATACTCAGTAAACCATATTGTAAATAGATGTGCTATCATCTATTTATAAGCACAGGCAGAGTAGATTTAGCATAATTCTGAAAGGTCCTAGAATTTTCAGAATGGTAAATGAACAATGGCTTTAACTTCAAGTCACCCGTTTCATTAGCACCTCACAAGAGAGCAGTCCTGTCCTTTGAAGCTTTGAAACCAGGCACTGACTTCCTCTCCAGCTATGAAGGTCCTAGATGGCACCTTCTTTTAACAGAAAGTGTTTTACCTACATTTAAAATGCGTTTAGTGTAGCCACCTTCATCAATGATCTTAGCTAAATCTTCTGGGTAACTTGCTGCAGCTTCTAAATCAGCACTTGCTGCTTCACCTGCACTTTGATGTTATGGAGATGGCCTCTTTCCTTAAATCTCAGGAACCAACATCTTCTAGCTTCAAACTTTTCTCTGCAGCTTCCTCACCTCCCTCAGCCTTCATAGAATTGAAGAGGGTTAGGATCTTGCTCTGGATTAGGCTTTGGCTTAAGGGAATGGTGTGGTTGAGTTGATCTTCCATCTGTACCACTAAAACCTTTTTTATGTTAGCAATAAGGCTGTTTTGCTTTTAATTATTCCTGTATTCACTGGAATAGCACTTTTAATTTCCTGCAAGAACATTTCATTTGCATTCACAATTTGACTGTTTGTTGCAAGAGACCTAGTTTTCAGCTTATTTCAGCCTTCAACATGCCTTCCTCACTAAAATTAATCATTTTTAGCTTTTGATTTAAAGTGAGAGACATGTGACTCTTCCTTTCACTTAAGCATGTAGAGGCCATTGTAGGGATATTGACTGGCCTAATTTTAATATTGTTGTGTCTCAGGGAATAGACAGGCCTAAGGAGAGGGAGAGAAAGGGAGAACGGCACGGTCAGTGGAGCCATCAGAACACTCACATTTATTGATTAAGTTTTCCATCTTTTGTAGTGCCCAACACAACTACAGCAGACTGATCAAAGATAATTCATCAAAGACTCATCAAAGACTGATCATAGATAACCATAACTGACATAATAATAATAAAGAAGTTTGAAATATTGAAAGAATTACCAAAATGTGACACAGAGACAGGAAGTGAGCACGTGCTATTGGAAAAAGGCACCAACTTGTTCGATGCAGGGTTGCTACAAACCTTCAATTTGTAAAATGCAGAATATCTATAAAGTGCAATAAAATGAAGTTCGGTAAGACGAGATATGTCTCTCTATGGTATAAGGTATAGATATCATATTAAAATACAACTCTATATATTGAAGATGAGAAATATTTTTATTTTTATCATGCTAATGATATGTTTTCTCATGTAATTTTCACAAAAATCTCATAAATAGTTGTTATTGAACTTATTTTATTGATAAAAAAACTGAGGATCAAGGTTATTTAGGTAGGTGTGTTCAGGCTTACACAAGTAATGAGTGGGCCAGATGAATTCAAAACCAGATCTATCAAACCCCACACATTTCCAATATACTGAATGATTTTGTTCCATATGTATTTATTCGTTCTTTGTTTTGCCTTCTGAGAATATAAAGTCCTCTTGAAGAAGACTTTTTTTGCCTGGTCTAAATTTTTTTTTAATGTTAAATGAAATTTGACTTCATGATTATTATTATTTTTTTTGCTCACATTTCTTTAAACAAGTACAGGCATTTGAAATTCTTGCTACTCAAAGGGTAGTTTGAGTCCCCCAGTATGGCACCACCTAGGAGCTTAGAAATGCAGATACTTAGCTCCCTGCCTAGACCTACTGAACTGAAGTATGCATTGTAACAAGCTCTCGGGTATTTTATATGTACTTTGAACTCTGAAAAGTACCAGTCTGAATCACTATACACTTTAATTGCTGCTCAAATACCCATTATTGGTATTGGTAAAGGTGGTTCCAGGGCTGATGTTTCATGAACTAAACAGAATTTATTTTTTTAACTCAAAGTTTAAATCAGTATTCATCCTCCTTACAGTTTCTTTCCTCTTCATTTTACCTTAAGCTCTACACAGCATTGAAAAGTGTCAATTAAGGAAAAATAGAAAGGAAAAAGTGGCTCTCCTAGAAGAGGAGAGTGGAGTAGTGGTTGTCAGAGGTCAGGGGATTGGAGGACAGGGGACATGGTGGATTAACAGGTACAAAACTATGCTGTGTACCCTGGGTACACTGTGCAGTATACGCATTTATTGGAACAACAAACTTTGCCTCACAAAAGCAAATATAAATAAAATTGAAAAAAAAAAGGGTCAATTAAAGAGGTCTGAGGACTTCCTATGCCTTTGAAACAACTAAAGGGATTACTAGATCATTGGATCTTTTATAAGAATTCTCAAAATATCTTCCCAAGAACTGGGAAGATAGGAATAAAGGAGCATTGAATCTCCATTGATCATCTTAAATGCTAGCATTTCTAAAATCTCTAAAATTGAAAGGGAATTTTATACACATGATTGTCTTAATGTTTTAGACAGTGGGGAGAAACCATAATATAACTGAATAATCCAGAAATTGAAGTATATGACAGACTTTAAAAGCAATATAATTCAATTAAGAAAATTTCCCTTAAAAATGACTACTTGTACCAATGGCTATATGTCACATTGTTTGTAGATTTCATACTAAGTGTTCTTAGCTAATATAATAAATTTTAAAAATGAATTACATTTCAAAAGAATTACTTTGATAGCTAAATTGAGGAAAGATTTTAGTAGCATGAAGACAGGAGTAGGTGACCTCTAAGGAAATTATTGGAGTAATCGAGATGGTAGGTCAGATCAGGTTGGCAGCAGCAGAGGAGGTTAGAAGTGGTTAGATTCTGACACTCTTTTGATTATAGAGGGGACTTGCTGACAGATCAAAGCTGGAGTGTATGAGAAAGAAGGGAATCAAGGCTGACCTCAAGGCTTTCAGCCTGAGAAACTGGTAAGAAGAATTTTCCATCAAGTAAGATGGAGAGGCTCTGAGTGGAACATGTTTTTTGAGGAAAGATCATTAATATGGGAAAAAGATACCAACTACATATTAATACAGGGAGAAAATACCAGACCATTAATACGGGGAAAAAATACAAGAGAAAGGATATGGAGGGATGAAAAATTTGCAATATGAAGAACAAGTGCAACATAAATGTGGCAGTACAGTGAGAGAGAGAGCTTGCTTGTAAACATTGTGATTGTGTACCCACTGGAGGGTGTGGTCATGAATCCACAATGACAGCAACTTGCCAGGAAGTATGATTATTTCCATCATGGCCCAATCATACACATTCAGTAAAACAGAAGACAGTGTTTGGGCTTATCCAGAATTAGAACATAGATAGTTAAGTGTCACAGAGGGAGAGAAGGTGAGTGAGTTGAGGAAATTTGCACAGGAGTGTCTGAGTATGAAGTTCAAGTAGCATAAAGAGGAAAGTAAAGAGGATCCAAGATATCAACACATAATGTTTTTAAGATTTGATGTTATTAATGCATGTAAATGCCTATTTCTAAAGATCAGAATTAACAAATGGAGCCCACAAGTAAAAAAATTTATCAAGTTGCTGATGATATCAGTGTCTAAATTAGTGAGCCTAGGATTTATTATGAGTGCAAGTGTAACATTAAATATACTTGCAGAATTTCAAGCTTATCTTCATTTATTATGTGTACTAGTGAAGTTAATAGGAACTTCTTAGAGAAATAGACATCAAATATAAATAGAACATAATTCTTGAACTTCTGAATAGTTCTTTGCTGCTTTTATTTAGTCCTTTCTTTATCACACGTAGACTTAATTTAGTGATTAATTAGGACGTGTGAGTATGGCCTTTGTTGCCTTGGCAGCTCTGTAGGATTTATATACTGCTCCTGAACAGCTATATAAAATTTGGTTTAATCAGAACTCCTTATCCTTTTTCTCCAAAAACACCCTGTAGGAAATTAAGCTTTCCTAGTTCCTGTGTTCATATGGCCAAAAAAATTAGCCATATTTTTGGAATGACCTCAACATTTCATTACACAAAGCCATTCTCTAAGTTGGTTGCCTAAGTGACACAGTTGAAGCTAGTGATTTAAATTCATCTGGGCCGAGCCCGTGGCGCACTCGGGAGAGTGTGGCGCTGGGAGCGCAGCGACGCTTCCTCCGCGGGTTCAGATCCTATATAGGACTGGCCAGTGCGCTCACTGGCTGAGTACCGGTCACGAAAAAGACAAAAAATAAATAAATTCATCAAACAGAGACCAAGTAGGTCTCATCACCTTCTTGAGAGCAGATAGGTGATGGGTGAGTTTTGGTAAAAATACATCTCTCATAATCATTAAAACTTTATAGAACCAGATTATGAAGATCCAGATACTAGCTGTCTTCTCTCCCAGGGCATTTTAGTGCTAATTTACTAATCCAAGTAAAAGATTTCCTTCATATATCTGGTGCTAGAACAATTAGAGATTCATATTTAAAACAAAACATAACAAAAAATAACCAGATAAAAACCCTATATCTTTTGTAAAAATTAACTCAAATGGATCTTAAAGCTAAATACAAAATGCAAACCTAGAAAACTTCTGGAAGATAACATAGGGTAAAATCTAGGTGACCTGGAGTTTGGTGATAAATTTTTAGATACAACAGTACAAAAAAGCATTATCCATGGAAGAAGAAATTGATAAGTTGGATATTATTAAAATTAAAAACTTCTGCTTACTATTAAGAGAACAAAGAGACAAATCACAGACTGGGAAAAATGATTTGCAAAACATATCATATGAAGAACTTGTCTCCAAAATATATAGAAAGAGCTTTCCAAACTCAACAATAAGTTAACAAACAGCCCCATTAAAAACAGGCAAAAGATCTGAAGACAGTATTCAGTAAAGATGGCATTTAAGCATATGAAAAGATTCCGCATATCATATGTCTGTCATTAAGAAATTGCATGTAAAACAATAATAAAATACCACTACACACCTACTAGAGTGGCTAAAATTTAAAAAAAAAAACAAAAAACACACTGATAATACCAAATGCTGGTGAGGATGCTGAGCAACAGGAACACTCATTCATTGCTCGTAGTTATACAAAATTTCACAACTATTTTGGAAAAGGCAAAACTGTAATGATAATTTTTACTTAGAGTTTTTAATGGGTAGGTTTTACAGTTTTACAGTTTTTAATGGATCAGCATTACAGATCTTTTTAGATCAGTGGTAGTCAGCAGTTCCCAGGGAGAGAGAAGAGGGATAAATAAGTGAGGCACTTGGGATTTTTAGGGTTGTGAAACTATCCAGTATAAAACTGTAATGGTGAATATACATTGTTATACACTTGTCAAACCATGTAGAACTTCACAACACAAATAGTGATTTTAATGTAAACTATGAACTTTAGCTAATAATAATATGTCAGTATTGCTTCATTAATTATAACAAATGCACTGTGTTACTGCGAGATGTCAGTAATAAGGGAAAATGTCAGAGGTGTGGTGAGGAATTGGGGCAAGTGTATGCTCTCTGTAATATCTGCTCAATTCTTCTGTAAAACTAAAACTGTACTAAAAATGATCTATTTATTATTTTTTAAATCAACAACCCTAAGAAAAATAAAACAAAATCTAATAACTATCACAAATTATTTATTATGCCAATTTGCAAAAAAGAAATATATATATATATATATATATATATATATATATATATATCTCAGATGTAATTAAAAAGGAGGATATGACTTATACTTGGGGAAAAGGTAAAAAGCCATCCATAGAAATTGACTTTGGGCATGGGTATTGGATTTAGCAGAAAAAAAACTTCAAAGAGAAATTATAATTACGTTCAAAGAATTAAAGAAAAGTACATCCAAAGTACTAACGAAAAATATGTTAAGAATAACTCAACAAATGGAGAATCTCCACTGAGAAATGGAGAGTGTTTTTAAAAAAATGAAAAATTTACAGCTGAAAATCACAAAAATTTAAATGAAAAATTCACTCAATGGACTCAATAGTAGATTTGAAATAAGAGAAGGAAGAATAAGTGACTTTAAAAATAGAACAACAGAAATTACTTTATTCTATGGAATAGCAAAAGTTTAAAAAATAAAAAGCACTGTTTGAGAGTTCTATGGGAAAATATCAATCATTCCAACATACATGTAATTGACATTCCAGTAAAATTACATGAAAAAAAAGAAAACAAAAGTAAAAAGAAAAATATGACAAAACATTTCCAAATTTAGTAAAAGCCCTAAACTTTCTGATGCAATAACCACAACAAATCCCCAGTGGAGATGCACAGGACTCCTGGGAACACAAGGCTGGGCTCCCAGCAGCAGAGAGATGGTCAGGCATGAGCAAACTGGACACTGGTCAGACAAGAGCCACAGGGGTCTGCAGTATAAACAGATATTTTCGGTGAGTGACCCTTTGGTTATGGGTCAGACAAGTAGACATTAGGCTGTCTGCCAGGTAAGAGCAGTATCCCGTGAAAGGTACACTGTAAATACCCATGTCCATCTCTCCTTCATTTCTTAGGGAAGGGTTGCTAGCTGCTCTGGTACCGGAACCTGAGTTTATCTAGGAGCTCTCAAAATACACCCCAATTTTGTTTCCTTTTTTTAAAATCACATTTTTTGTTTTCTGGTACCACAAAATTTTCCAGGCTCATCTCCCACTTTCCATACCACCACATCCACAGAAGGATCTCTCTCTCTCAAAAACCACCTCGTTAAGACCCTAAGCTCCTTGAACCCACTCACTTCTTTTATCTTTTTTTCTTTCCATAATCTCCTTGTTGAATTTCCCACGATGATTCCCTCATTTTTCTCCATGCCTAACAAGCTACTCTCCCGCTCTGGGTCACTTTCATTTTATAATATTTCTGCTCCCAGTATATGGCTAATAGTAAATAATAACGGATTCCTTGTATCTAATAAAACATCATGCTACCAGCTCTTTAGTAAACTCCTAAGGAATTCTTTTATTCATCTCTTATTAATTCTCTATTTCTTTCCTACAGCCATGTTATAAACATTTTCATAAAGCAAATCCCCAATATCTTCACTTCTTTTGTCTCTCTTTGAAGTGTAGGTCTTGCCATCATGTCTTGCTCAAAATCCATTAATATCCACTAATCAATGTTTGGATTCTTCCTGACCCATTCCCTAACTTCTAATTCTAGCCACATATTTCATTCTAACGTGAATCTGATTCTTTATAAAAGCCAGATTAGCAGCTGTTTATCAAATAATGATCCTGCCCTATGCCTCAGAGCTAGCAGAGTGCCTTGTACTCAAATGTTTATTGCGCACTTTTTAAATAAACCAATGAGTGAATGCATTTATTCCTGAATCGACTCCACTTTTTCAATCTTTTAAAATCCAATCCATCCTTTAAAGATCAGCTCAAATGCCATTTTGTGCTTTTGAGTCTGACCTGATCAAATTGCCCCAATCTTCTCAAGAAAAACTCCTTTGTCTGCCTCTCTATAGCACTTTTTAAAAATTTATCTATTTATTTATTTATTGTATTACTCATCTAATACATCACATCATCTACCTTTTGGAAAAATGCTTATGCAGACCTACCTTAGGAAGCAATCTTCCTATCTTATTTGTGCAGGAACTGCATCACAATTGTACCACTTGGAATTCCATTAGAGTAGTGCTTTGCATAATATCATTGAGAAACAGGTCTCAGCAGGATAAATAAATGGGTGGAAGCATGGAAGGATAGAAAAAGGAAAAATAGATATTATCAGTAGATTCCTAATAATATACCACAGACTAGTCTCGAGTCAGTCAACTTTTCTCATTCTATTAAATATCCTAAAACATTTTCTAAAAATAAAGGGCTCTCTTTAGGCTCAAGCTGTTATATTATATTAGAAAAATTCAGAATTTAAGAAAAAAAACATAATGAAAAATAAGTTTACTTTAAATAACAATAAAACCCCACATACTTTATTGAAAGAGAGCAAAAAATAATTGAAATTCAGTTAACTTACCTTTCCTTTAAAAAAAATATTTAACAGGACAAGCGAGGAAAAAAACAGTAATTTTCAATAACAATGTTGCTGACTCAGCCCTCCAAATGAAAACATAAATGCTACTGCTATGACAAAACAGTCTAGCATAACAGAATTTCAAAGATATAAAGGAAGTTGACCTTTATAAAAAACCCCAGTATAATAAGAAGAAAGTTAAAAATCTTAATAAGCACCAAATATCTTCTTCTAACCCATGACAAATGTGCTCCCAAGAGATGATTCATCAGCATGAGACTACTAGCAGAAGTTAGTGACTAGTACCTAATGTTCTGGAAAAAACCCACAGGATCACATTGAGGAGAAGTGAGTAAAAGGGATTTACTGTTTTTGGCTTCTTCTCCCCCCAGCACCAGTACCAAATAGTAGTCTTTCATAATTTTAAAGGACCATATTTTTCTCCTTTAAGTTGAATTTTAAATGCATACAAACCTTCCTATCATATTTCTTTAAAATTCTGTAGGATTTCTATTCATCTATTCCCAAGTGAGATACCACAATACCATCTTAAGTTTTGTTTAGTTTTGGATTTTCAATTGAGTAATAAGTAAGTTAAGAAAGTTAAGAAGATTGAACAGTCTTTTTTTTTTTTTTTTTTTTTGGTCCAAGGCTGTGACATTATAACCCAGGTATAATCTTAGCTGCTGCTCCCTCATTATTTCGGAACTATGTTTAGGAGAACAGCTAGCCTTTTGTGCCAGTGGGGATATTCTCAATTATTCCATAGAATAATGTGACTCTCTATTTTCAGCCAGGGATGATTTCCTAGGGTCATGATTCGATCAGATGATATTTCATTGAATTAGCCAAGTTAGATCTATCCCACTTACTGTTCTTTGGCTTTGAACAGAGGTGATTAGAGTAATGCATATTTGAGTATAATTTTTAAAACCACCAAGTTAAAAATAATCCAATATATGGGCCGAGCCCGTGGCGCACTCGGGAGAGTGTGGCGCTGGGAGCGCAGTGACGCTCCCACCGTGGGTTCTGATCCTATACAGTAATGGCCAGTGCGCTCACTGGCTGAGTGCCAGTCACGAAAAAGCCAAAAAAAAAAAAATAATAATAATAATAATCCAATATAATCTGTTAATCGGACAGGAACTCCTTTTTTGATTACAAATTCAGTTTACATATACAAGTAGTGGAGATTAAAATGGGACAGATTGTTGAAATCTTGGCTGAAATTTTATTTTATTTTATTTTATTTTATTTTTTATTTATTTATTTATTTATTTATTTATTTATTTATTTTTTTTTAAAATTTTATTTTGTCGATATACATTGTAGCTGATTAATGCTCCCCATCACCAAAACCTCCCTCCCTTCTCCCTCCCCCCCTCCCCCCCAACCATGTCCTTTCTGTTTGTTTGTTGTATCAACTTCAAATAATTGTGGTTGTTATATCTTCTTACCCCCCCCGTTTGTGTGTGTATGTGTGTATGTGTGTGTGTGAATTTATATATTAATTTTTAGCTCCCACCAATAAGTGAGAACATGTGGTATTTCTCTTTCTGTGCCTGACTTGTTTCACTTAATATAATTCTCTCGAGGTCCATCCATGTTGTTGCAAATGGCAGTATTTCATTCGTTTTTATAGCTGAGTAGTATTCCATTGTGTAGATGTACCACATTTTCCGTATCCACTCATCTGATGATGGGCATTTGGGCTGGTTCCAACTCTTGGCTATTGTAAAGAGTGCTGCGATGAACATTGGGGAACAGGTATACCTTCGACTTGATGATTTCCATTCCTCTGGGTATATTCCCAACAGTGGGATGGCTGGGTCGTATGGTAGATCTATTTGCAATTGTTTAAGGAACCTCCATACCATTTTCCATAGAGGCTGCACCATTTTGCAGTCCCACCAACAATGTATGAGAGTTCCTTTTTCTCCGCAGCCTCGCCAGCATTTATCGTTCATAGTCTTTTGGATTTTAGCCATCCTAACTGGGGTTAGATGGTATCTCAATGTGGTTTTGATTTGCATTTCCCGGATGCTGAGTGATGTTGAGCATTTTTTCATATGTCTGTTGGCCATTTGGATATCTTCCTTAGAGAAATGCCTACTTAGCTCTTTTGCCCATTTTTTAATTGGGTTGCTTGTTTTCTTCTTGTAAAGTTGTTTGAGTTCCTTATATATTCTGGATATTAATCCTTTGTCAGATGTATATTTTGCAAATATTTTCTCCCACTCTGTTGGTTGTCTTTTAACTCTTTTAATTGTTTCTTTTGCTGTGCAGAAGCTTTTTAGTTTGATATAATCCCATTTGTTTATTTTTCCTTTGGTTGCCCGTGCTTTTGGGGTCGTATTCATGAAGTCTGTGCCCAGTCCTATTTCCTGAAGTGTTTCCCCTATGTTTTCTTTAAGAAGTTTTATTGTCTCAGGGTGTATATTTAAATCCTTAATCCATTTTGAGTTGATTTTAGTATATGGTGAGAGGTATGGATCTAGTTTCATTCTCCTGCATAACGATATCCAGTTATCCCAGCACCACTTGCTGAAGAGGCAGTCCCTTCCCCAGTGAATAGGCTTGGTGCCTTTGTCAAAGATCAGATGGCAGTAAGTGTGAGGGTTGATTTCTGGATTCTCTATTCTATTCCATTGGTCAGTGTGTCTGTTTTTATGCCAGTACCATACTGTTTTGGTTATTATAGCTTTGTAGTATAGCTTAAAGTCAGGTAGTGTTATGCCTCCAGCTTTATTTTTTTTGCTGAGCATTGCTTTGGCTATTCGTGGTCTTTTATTGTTCCATATAAATGTCTGAATAGTTTTTTCCATTTCTGAGAAAAATGTCTTTGGAATTTTGATGGGGATTGCATTGAATTTGTATATCACTTTGGGTAGTATGGACATTTTCACTATGTTGATTCTTCCAATCCAAGAGCATGGGATATCTTTCCATCTTCTTGTATCCTCTCTAATTTCTCTCAGCAGTGGTTTGTAGTTCTCATTATAGAGATTTTTCACCTCCTTGGTTAACTCAATTCCTAAGTATTTTATTTTTTTGGTGGCTATTGTAAATGGGCAGGCTTTCTTGATTTCTCCTTCTGCATGTTCACTATTGGAGAAAAGAAATGCTACTGATTTTTGTGTGTTGATTTTGTATCCTGCTACTGTGCTGAAATCATTTATCAATTCCAACAGTTTTTTTGTAGAGGTTTTAGGCTGTTCGATATATAGGATCATGTCATCTGCAAACAGGGACAGTTTGACTTCATCTTTTCCAATCTGGATGCCCTTTATTTCCTTCTCTTCTCTGATTGCTCTGGCTAGTACTTCCAACACTATGTTGAATAGGAGTGGTGAGAGTGGGCATCCTTGTCTAGTGCCTGTTCTTAAAGGAAAAGCTTTCAGCTTTTCCCCATTCAGGATGATATTGGCAGTGGGTTTGGCATATATGGCTTTAATTATGTTGAGATACTTTCCCTCTATACCTAACTTATAGAGGGTCTTTGTCATGAATGAGTGCTGAACTTTATCAAATGCTTTTTCAGCATCTATAGAGATGATCATATGGTCCTTGTGTTTGAGTTTATTAATATGGTGTATCACATTTATTGATTTGCGTATGTTGAACCAACCTTGCATCCCTGGGATGAATCCCACTTGATCGTGATGAATAATTTTTCGTATGTGTTGCTGTATTCTGTTTGCTAATATTTTAGTGAGGATTTTTGCATCTATATTCATCAAGGATATCGGCCTGTAGTTTTCTTTTTTGGTTATATCTTTACCTGGTTTTGGTATCAGGATGATGTTTGCTTCATAGAATGAGTTTGGGAGATTTGCGTCCGTTTCAATCTTTTGGAATAGTTTGTAAAGAATCGGTGTCAATTCCTCTTTGAATGTTTGGTAAAATTCTGCTGTGAATCCATCTGGTCCTGGGCTTTTCTTTGTTGGGAGCCTTCTGATAACAGCTTCAATCTCCTTTATTGTTATTGGTCTGTTCAAATTTTCTACGTCTTCACGGTTCAGTTTTGGGAGCTTGTGTGTGTCCAGAAATTTATCCATTTCCTCCAGATTTTCAAATTTGTTGGCGTATAGTTGTTTATAGTAGTCTCGAATGATTCCTTGTATTTCAGATGAATCAGTTGTAATATCGCCTTTTTCATTTCTAATTTTTGTTATTTGAGTCTTCTCTCTTCTTTTTTTTGTTAGCCATGCTAATGGTTTGTCAATTTTATTTATCTTTTCAAAAAACCAACTTTTTGATTCGTTGATCTTTTGAATTGTTTTTTGGTTTTCAATTTCATTCAGTTCTGCTCTGATCTTAATGATTTCTTTCCGTCTGCTAACTTTAGGATTGGATTGTTCTTGTTTTTCTAGTTCTTTAAGGTGAAGTGTTAGGTTGTTCACTTGCCATCTTTCCATTCTTCTGAAGTGAGCATTTAATGCAATAAATTTTCCCCTCAATACTGCTTTTGCAGTATCCCACAGGTTTTGGTATGATGTATCATTGTTTTCATTAGTTTCAATAAACTTTTTGATTTCCTGCTTGATTTCTTCTTGGACCCATATGTCATTAAGTAGAATGCTGTTTAATTTCCATGTGTTTGTATAGTTTCCAGAGTTTTGTTTGTTATTAATTTCTAGTTTTAATCCATTGTGGTCTGAGAAGATACATGGGATAATTCCAATTTTTTTGAATTTATTGAGACTTGATTTGTGACCTAATATGTGATCTATCCTGGAGAATGATCCATGTGCTGATGAGAAGAATGAATATTCTGAGGTTGTTGGGTGGAATGTTCTGTAGATATCTGCCAATTCCAATTGGTCTAGAGTCTTGTTTAGATCTTGTGTTTCTCTACTGATTCTTTGCCTAGATGATCTGTCTAATATTGACAGTGGAGTGTTCAGGTCCCCTGCTATTATGGTATTAGTGTCTATTTCCTTCTTTAGGTCTAATAGAGTTTCTTTTATAAATCTGGCTGCTCCAACATTGGGTGCGTACATATTTATGATTGTTATGTCTTCTTGATGGATCAGTCCTTTTATCATTAAGTAGTGTCCCTCATTGTCTCTTTTTATGGTTTTTAGTTTAAAGTCTATTTTGTCAGATATAAGATTAGCCACTCCAGCTCGTTTTTCTTTTCTGTTTGCATGGTAAATCTTTTTCCATCCTTTTACTCTTAGTCTGTGTGAATCTTTATGGGTGAGGTGGGTCTCTTGTAGGCAGCATATAGTTGGGTCCTGCTTTTTGATCCAGTCAGCCAGTCTGTGTCTTTTAATTGGTGAATTTAAGCCTTTAACATTAAGAGTTGTTATTGAAAGGTGTTGATTTATTCTTAGCATTTTATTGGTTGTTTGGTTGTCTTAGGTGTCTTTTGTTCCTTGCTTTCTGATTTACTGTTTGGTTTCTTTGTTTGTTGGTTCCTTAGGTTGTAGATAGTGTTTTTGTTAGCTTGTTTTCTCTTCATGAATGCCATTTTTATTGTACTAGCGGGTTTAGATTATTCTTAGGTTTTTATGGCAGTGGTAGTTATTTTTCAGGAACCAAACCCAGTACTCCCTTGAGGATTTCTTGTAAGGGTGGTCTTGTGGTAGTGAACTCCCGCAGTTTTTGTTTGTCTGAGAAATATACTATTTGCCCCTCATTTCGGAAGGATAGCCTTGCAGGGTAGAGTATTCTTGGCTGGCAATCTTTGTCTTTTAGTATTTTGAAAATATCATCCCATTCCTTTCTAGCTTTTAGGGTTTGTGATGAAAAGTCTGATGTTAACCTGATTGGGGCTCCCTTATAGGTGATTTGACGCTTCTCTCTTGCAGCTTTTAAGATTCTCTCTTTGTCTCTGAGTTTTGCCAATTTGACTATGACATGTCTTGGAGAAGGCCTTTTTGGGTTGAATACGTTTGGAGATCGTTGAGCTTCCTGGATCTGAAGATCTGTGATTTTTCCTATACCTGGGAAGTTTTCTGCCACTATTTTGTTGAATATGTTTTCAATGGAATCTCCATTTTCCTCCCCTTCTGGAATACCCATGACTCGGATATTTGAGCGCTTGAGGTTGTCTGATATCTCTCTCAGATTTTCTTCCATGTCCTTGATTCTTTTTTCTTTCTTTTTGTCTGCTTGTGTTATTTCAAACAGCCCATCTTCAAGTTCAGAGGTTCTCTCTTCAACTTCGACAAGCCTGCTGGTTAAACTCTCCGTTGTGTTTTTTATTTCGCTGAATAACTTCTTCAGTTCAGCAAGTTCTGCTACATTTTTTTTCAGGACATTGATTTCCTTGTATATTTCCTCTTTCAGATCCTGTATACTTTTCCTCATTTCATCATGATGTCTAGCTGAGTTTTCTTGTATCTCATTCAGTTTCCTTAGAATTATCACTCGAAATTCCTTATCAGTTATTTCAAGGGCTTCTTGTTCTATAGGATCTAGAGTATGAGATTTATTAACTTTTGGTGGTGTACTTTCTTGATTTTTTGTATTTCTGGTGTCTTTTTTTTGGTGTTTATTCATTGTGGCAGGGGGTTTCACAGTCCACCGGTTTAAGACTAATGACTAACTAGGATGTTGCTGTGGTTGCCAATTTGGTATGGCTCCCGCCGTGACTGCTCAGTTGGCCTCTAGTGTCTTGTGTGTGTGGTTGCCTCGGGTCTTGGGCTTCTCCGGGGATCCACCTTTCTGGTCAGCTTGTACTCTGCTGGGCTGGTGGATCACGTACCACAGGGTGTGTGATCTCTGTTGAGCTTTCACTTTCTGTACAGGACTTCTCCCCGTTCAGTGTGCTCTGGCCCAGGCTGTTAGATCGTGCAGTGGCGACCCCACCGGGTGTGTGGTTTCTGTCGAGTCTCCGCCTCCCTGGCCGCACGTCTCCCCCCTCTGTGCACACTGTGCTGGGTTGGGGCGTGTCTTCTGCACCCCTCGTCTATCAGCTGGGCCTTCAAGACCCTGCTCAGCACCGCCTCGCCCAGGAAGTCTACCAGGTTTCTGCTAGGCACAGACGACCAGTCTCTCTGGGTGCCTTTGTAGCACTGTGTAGATCTTTCTCGGGTCTTGTTCACCTTTGTATCCCCCCGGTATAAACCGAGTCTAGTGCCCGCCTGCAGCCTGCTCTCCGGCAGGTTCAAGCAGACCTGGGAACTCTCCTACCACACTATTCCCAACCAGAAATTCGTTAGTCTTTTTTCCAAACTGGTGGTCGCAGAGATGGTATCTGCCTCCCAGTAACAGGAAGTTTACCCGGGCCGGAGTCCAGGGTGTGGTGGAGTGACAGTCGGCCCGCCCGTACTTCCTAGCCCTCCCAAAACTGGTCGGGACGCCCCACACCCCCAGCCCTGCCAGAGAACCGCGGAGGGAGTGGGAGAGGAGGCCGGCCCGCAGGGTCCGGAAAGCCCCGCGCCAGGCCAAGCAAATGGGCTCAGTGATGGCCGAGCAGGGCGGAGCTGCCCGCACCTGGGAAAATGGAGGCAGCACCGGGGCAATGAGTGGCCTGGTGGTGCAGGCGGGGAGCCGCGTGGGCATCCACCCCCCGAACAGAGCTTTGCCAGGGATCACTCACAGTGCTGTGCCAGGTCGGGCGCTCGCTCTGTCTCTGGTTTGTTGCCTTCCGTGTTCTCGGCGCTGCCGCCTCGGGCTGTTCAGTCGCGGCGCCGCTCGGGCGCTCCCAGGAGTCTTCTTTAATGCCGGCCTGAAACCTCGAATCCTGGATAGGGCAGCTGGCCTCCTTCAGTGCGGCCCCAGCCTCCGGGATCCTGGCTGCATCCACAGCAGCCCTGGCGCCGTGTTCCCTGTTTCAAGACTCGCTTTTGCAGCTAAGAATCAGTTCTTTTCCTGCTCCACACTTCAAAGCTGTTGCCTGTAAATGAGGCAGCCTCTCCTGCCGGGGGCAAAGTGGCGTTGAGCCCCCACGACCGGCCAGCAGCAGCAGTCCTCCCTTAAGAGATGGCCAGAGAAAGGTCCACAAGTTTCCCGGCTGCCTGAGGCCCAGTGGCCACCTTTTCCACCTCAGCTACTCCGCGCCAGCCGCCGCAGCCGCCGCCATCTTGCTCTATTTTCATTTCCTGAAATTTTATTTTAATATTTAAATCACAAGCTATGGATGATTCTAGAAATGGGCCAATGGATATAGAAGATGAGCTTTAAAGATCTTGCAGTGCCAAAAAGTAAGAAAGCACTGGAAACAAAACAAAACAAAATGATGGGGTGCAAGGTATGTCAAAGAGACACAGAAGCCAACAAAAAGAGTTCCCAGTGGCCAAAGCTGGTGACATTTGAGCAACAAAATAGATAGCATTGCACTGAGTTACAAAATAAACATCCATGGGGCCAACCCCATGGCTCACTCGGGAGAGTGCGGGGCTGGGAGCACAGCAGCGCTCCCGCCATGGGTTCGGATCCTATATAGGGATGGCCGGTTCACTCACTGGCTGAGTGCAGTCACAAAAAAGGACAAAAAAATAAATAAATAAATAAACATCCATGAATGTATTAGTTTGTTTTCTGTTGCTTACAACAGCATACCTGAAACTGGATAATTTATGAAGAGATACAATTTATTTCTTACAGTTTGAAGGCTGGGAAGTCCAAGGTCCATGGAACACATCTGGTGAGGGCCTTCTTCTGGGTAGGAATCTCCACAGCTATGCAGGGTGTCACATGGTGAGAATGGGCTGAGCAAGAGAACTAAACTTCTTACTTGCTCTCTTTATAAAGCCACCAGAACCAAACCTATTACTCCATGAATGGATAAATCCATTCACAAAGGCACAGTCCTCACAATCTAATCACCTCTTAAAGGCCTCACCTTTTAAATACCATAATTGGATTTCCTACTCTCTTAATATTGTTACAATAGAGATTAAGTTTCCAGATCAAGTTTACATGAATCATTGGGGGACACATTTAACCCATAACATTGAGTCTATAGTGATAGAAATAAATGACTGAATAAATAAATAAATGATATAGACAAATATTTTATGCAGCAAAATTCTAAATAATTCCAGTAATTTTAATAACATAGATACACTCCACTCAAGGCTGTGGAATATAATTCCCCACATCTCCAGTCTTTATGTGCAGGCTGTATAAAAGTGACTTCCTTCCAAAGAGTTCAGTATGGAAAGGAGGAAAAAAGTAAATTTACATGGAGAAATTTTATACACTACATTGCCTAGCTAGTGATATCAAGTTTACCTCTGTGGTCTTCCTCCCCATAACCCAAAACCCCAGTCTAATAAGAAAAACATCAAACAACCTCAAATTGAGGGATATTCTACAAAACACCTTACCAGTACTCTTCAAAACTGTCAAGGCCATCAAAAAACAAGGAAAGTTTGAGAAACTGTCAGAGCCAAGAGGAGCCCATGGAGACATGAAAACTAAATGTAATGTGGTATCCTGGATGGTATCCTGGAACAGAAAAAGAACATCAGCTAAAATCTAAGATAATCTGAATGAAGCATGGACTTTAGTTAATAATTATACATGGCTGTTGCTTTAATATTTTTGATGAATGTATCATACTAATGTAAGAAGTTAACAATAGGAGAAATTGGGTGTAAGGTATATGGAAACTGTACTATCTTTATAACTTTTCTATAAATCTAAAAGTATTCTAATGTAAAGAAGTTTGTTTTTTTTTTAAAAAAGCAAAATGTCATGTTTAATTTTGAATACATCCTGAATGGGATGCTTATATCCTGCAGCACAGTCATCAAATATAATACATTTTGAAAGAGGATTCCACATAATTTTCTGATGCCTCAGCCCTAACCACAGGGTGCATAAAGAATAATGATGGGACAGATATCTCCAAAAGGCTCTTAACACCACAAATCTCCTCAAGAAATCTGCAGTTGCAGTTAGATCATTTACAGCACAGTGGCAACTTTAGATTTTATGATAGTGTGGAGTGGCTATTAATTTAGTAATAAAAGCAAATCTGCTGAAAATCTTAATCTTGAACAACCTTTTCATCCTCTTTAGACCAACACCATGCCTTCCCTGTAAATGGCCCATTTAGTTCTTCACCCACTTCTTGTGTCTTCCACACAGTTGAATACAAATCCAGTCACCAATTCTATTAGCGTGACAGGATCAGGATCAGTATTTCAACATTTATTTGTATGATCAAAGCCTCAAACTGAAAGAACTGCAGGTTCCATAAGAAAGTAATATCCCTTGAAGGAGCTGCTGGAAAGATCCAATCCAATTACAACAGAAGTCAAATTCCCAGGCTTTTCACAGTAGCTAGATTGTCCTTCAAATAGAGTAGCCAAATACAACCTTCTTGCTTTGGCAAAACCATCACTTTGGCTGTCTGTCTCTTTCTTTGAGACAGCATGGACTATTGAACTGCTTGAAGATTTTAGGACTGAACTTAGGAAATAGTTTTAGTAGCACTTATGAGTATTGGGACAATAAAAATGATTCTGTATTTAAAACTGGAAAGCAATTTCATTTAATCCCAAACAATTCATATTCACATTCCAGCTGGCTTTTGAAATGTTGAATAAGTCACTCAAACATAAAGACAGTCCATATATTTACCATTATTATTTTGAATGCAATGGGAAAATGAAAACTCATTACTCATCACAGACCAGCCAAACATTTGCAATGATTCTCAGTGGTGGGGAGAATGAGAGAATGCTTTTCTGAAGAGCAGATGGTGTGTCATTAAAAAAAAATACATGTATGTGTATATGCACATATACATATATATACTAGACAGACCAATTTTTTTTGTAAAACAAGAATTTCAATTTCTGTCAAGTTTCCTCAGTTGATACTATTATGCATAAAATAGAGTGAAAAGAAATTGTGGGTTAAAAACCACTGAGAAACATTGTTGAAAGATTCAGATATTGAGGTTAGCCATAGGCACACTGACGTCCATTTTCAGTTTTTCCACTGCCTTTTCAGGAAGCTTTAATTTATAGAAATAGCCTTTTCCTTCTGGGTTCACCTCTGTAACCAAGAATAATGGGCCTCACTTTCTCTACTTTAAGGTACATATTATACCCATAAAAACTTTTCTTAGTTTAATTGGAAAGAAACAGGAAAAAAATTAAAGAATGAGATTACATACATAGTCATGGAACTTAGGAGTCACAGGAAGTCTCCGAAATCACCAGAAGTCCCAGAAAGCTGACTAGCACGTATGGAATCGTTCTGCCTTTTGAAAAATACTCATTTTTCGGCTTAGAAGCCCTAGAGCCAAACTAAAGGAAGTTGGCAACTTAAGTAGTATAGGATGCACCTCGGTATGTGTGTGTATTATTTTTGTACTAAGGCACCTTGGTCAGAAGAGGTGAGATATTTGAAAGTGTATTAGTGTCCCAGAATGTAAACTAGGCTATTATATTAGTGCATGCTTAATTTTGAATGACATCCTTTTCCTAACTTCCTCCGTCCACTCAATTTCCATTTTCCATCAATATTTGTTTGGAAAAAAATGTTTCTAGTTTCCTAGTTTTTTTATGTTATTGCAGTCTCTCTAAAACAACCCTCTACTCCAGTCTATTTGCCCGAATTAAAGAACAGAAGATGAGATTGGTGGAGGAGTTCAACAGAAGAATGGAGAAAATATAGATATGGGAACCAGGGCTCCCATTTGACGAATTTGGTCTAACCATCAGCTTCCAGTGTAGCACAAAGAGCCTGGGACATGAATCAAAAAGGCTGAAGAAATATTCCAGAATGCCACCAACAGTCTGGAATTTATGATTTTTAAGCATACTTTTAGATGGAAAATTCTATTATCTTATTGTCCAATCTTGTTTTATTCCCTGACATTTGTCATTCTTCATTTTTTATTGAGCTTCTGAAATATGGGTGCTTTAAGCAAAAGTCTTTGATTTACATTAACTTTAGGTCATTAAGTTAACTTACTCCTTTGATTTTGAAATGATTACAGAAGAGGTTCTTTTCCATGTATACAAAATTCATTCTACAGTTTCTCACTAATTCAAAAAGCATAAATTACCTACTCTATGTAAGGCACTATAGGGTGCAAAAGATGAATAAAATCCAGATTCCTTCCTTAAGTAGCTGAGAGTCTTCTGGCAGAACCAAACAAAAAGACAAAAAATCAAGCAAAGAAAAACCAGTGGTATGCTAGTAAAGTTAAATGTTCTGCTCTCTGGAGGAAGGGGAAATCCCTGGCCTATAGCTTTTGCCAATTTCTATGGTATAAATATTCCCACCATGGTCAATTTCAAGTTACTAGTGTGATGTCACTGAACGTGGAGTTGGGACGGGATGTATACAATGGGCTCCTACTAGCTGACTCCAGCACAACACTGAATTGGAGAAGAGGTGTGTCATGATACCACAAGTACACAGTACAGACGGTCAGAAGAGGAACATGTGGCTCTAGTGTTAGGTCAGGGAAAGATTGCAGAATAGGGAATATTTGAGTTGATATTTAAAGGACAAGTAGACATCCATCTAGTGGGCAAAGTAGGGAAGAAGGAACAGTATGTGCAAAGCAAGGAAGGATGACTTCTTCTAGATCAGAGACCAGCAAGGATTTTTTTAAAGGGCCAGATAGTATACAGTATAGGCTTTGAGGGCCAAGAGGACTTATATAACTACAAAATATGACTATGTGAAAATGTAACGAGCAGCTTGTGGACTGTAAAAAACAAAGGTAACTTACTAGATGTGGCCCATGGTTGTAGCTTCCTGACCTCTATTCTGAACAAGGTACAGAGGAGTACAACCAAGTCACACGAAAGCCTCCCTTCTACAGAATGGGTGTGTTTTTCTCACTCTCTTTAAATGTATAACAGAGCCACAAGTCCACCTAACAGACTTCTGGAAATAGCATTTTATTTGGCTTGACTTCATATTCCCTGATCCAGCAGAACTAAGGAGTGTTAGTGAGCAGTATCGAGTGAATGTAGTTCTCCTCGTTGGTCTTATACATTGAAATACACATTGCTGCAGTTTGGATACTATGATAACCCCACCAAATCAGAGAGAAGAACTGAGTTCAGAAATTATTTCAACTGCCCATGCTCAAAGATGTCCTTAACCCATCACCCTTACATAAAGTGCAGTAATAGGAACATTCAGATTCCTCACTATAACTAGCAGAGCTCAAAAAACAGTTAAGTGCTTGGTACAATGTTGAATCAAAGACATTTGTTGACATTAATCTTTCTTAGATACTCTTGGAGGATAATCTTTTTCTGGTTTCAGCATTTCAAAAAGAAATAAAAGCTTTACTTGTGCTACTTTCTCAGAGGATCTCAGAGCACAAGTAAAGAAAAGCATCTTGTGCTGCCAGAAAATAAGAAAATACTCAGAAAAGGATGGGCGCATGTCAAAATGGCATAGGAGCCAAGATGATAATGTTCCCAATAGACAAGACTAGAATAATTTATACAAAACTAAATAAATAAAATATTACTGGATTATAACCATAGTATAAAATAAATATCCATGAAAAATAAATAAATAAATAAATAAATAAATAAATAAATAAATAAATATCCATGAAAAAAAAAATCCATGGGTTTATAACTGAGTAAACAAATGAAAGAGCTATTCCTTACAGAAGAATAACAGTTATAATTGTAGAAGGAATGAGGCAAATGGAATAATTATTAGAACACAGCAATAATTATTCCAACCAAAATCTACCAATGAATGCTAAAATTAGTGGCCAAAAGTATGAGCAGAAACAGAGTATTTGTATAGTCTCAAAGTATCTCCCCCAAGATATTTTTAAATTACAAAGGAGACACCTGGAAGACACACTTTAACCAAACAGTCAAGGTTACCATTACCAGAAAAAATGCATATCCATGTTTTGTACCCCCTAATATAGTATAACGAGATTACATCACTTCTGTGCTATTCTTCCCCAAATGTTCAACCTCAATCTAATCATTAGAGAAAACATCAAACAAAGCAAAATTGAGGAACACTCTACCTGACTGGTACTCTTTAAATGTGTCAAGGTAATGAAAAACAAGAAAAGACTGATGAGTTGACACAGACTGAAACAGACTTAGGAAACAAACATGACAACTAAATGCAATGTGGTATTCTAGATTGGATTCTGGAGCAAAAGAAAGACACTAGTAGAACAAACAAACAAACAAAATGGTCTACTACACTATAAAGTCTTTAGTTAATGCATTTTATCAGTGTTAATTTCTTGGTTTTGTTAATTTCCTATGGTTAATAAAGATACTAACATTAGGAGCAGTTGGGTGAAGAGTGTACTAAAACTCTGTACTGTTTTTTTTTGCAACTTCTCTGCATGTAAAAATCATTTCAAAATTTTAAATAGGTAAAAAAATAAATAAGAGAAAGAGAGGGAGAGGCTAAATTAACATTTTTCATTTATGGTATCTTTCCCCATGAAAACCCTCTTTGGGGGTTTCCCATTTATTTTACTTCCTACTGGTCAGTAAGGGCCATAGCTTAATTACGTAGAAGGGTATAATGGAATTGAATACATTCTCCAACCTGCTAAGGCAGAGATTAGAGCATCAAATGCACACAAATGTATGTCTAGGCCATGGGTAATTTTATAAAATCCCAGGAATTATTCAGTAAATATAACTATTACACTCATTTTAAATTTAGTGATATTGAGGCACTAAAATATAAACTTTTGAGAACAGGAATTTTTGTCTTCTTTGTTTACTGCCGTGTTTACCCTCTAACATGTTTCAAAGAATGTATATGGTATGTATTCAATAAACATTTTTGAAATAAATAAGTGAATGAATGCAATTTAAAGAGATTAAGCAATTTACCCACAGAGATGGAAAATGGAAAGCCAGGTTTTTACCCTAGAAATGTGTAATCTCAGATGACAAACTCTTATCCACTGTGCTAGAAAACATCAGTCTTGAGATCCTGAAAGAGGGGGATATACAAGTTGCAATACATTTTTGTGGTCACTGCTCCTTTATACCAGTCAATTCATAAAAGACATGAGAACCAGGAAATCTAAGCAGACTCTTGGTCTGACTACAGCAAAACTTATTTCTTATCCATTTGCTCAAGGAATTAAAAAATGGACATAGCTAGAAATTTTTTAGCAAACCAGGACTGCATGTCAGAATGATACAAAAATACATCATGAAAAATGGCATATGAAGAGCCACAGCGGTATGGCTTCCACTTAAACAGTAGGAGGACAGTGCTGATGGTTTGGCTAAATTTGATTCACCTTCCACGGAGTAGTTTTGCAGAATTTTCCCCAAATATTTGGCTGAGTTTATCTGAATTTGTTTCAAAGGTTAAGCTTAAATAATATTTTTATTTCTTTGCCACAGAACGTGACAATTAAGCATTGCAGCACCTTTGGGACTAGACATTTTATTTCTGTGTTACTTTGGAAAAGATTCTATTGCAAATTAAAGGCCTGGATAGTACAGCTGAAAGAGCTCTGAACTGAAAGTCAGAAAAAGTTCTAGGACTGGCTCCACTACTAATTAGTTGTGTGACTTCTAGCAAGCAATTCAAAACATATCCGAGATTCAGTTTCACATCTCTACAAAGGGGACAATAACTTTTTGGCCATTTTACACAAAGATGTTTTTAAAGTAAAATATATGTGACTATGTCTTACAAATTCTAAATCACTGTATCTAAGTTTTAAAAAGTGAGAACTACAGAAACAGCATATTTGTAAAAGGAAGTAATTGCAAATCCTTTTGTAAAATATCTTTTATGTTTGTAACTTGTGACTGATTTGTTTGATACAGGTTTTCTATTTTTTCCCATTAAACTGCTCAAATTTGTTCTTTCTGCACTAAATTTTTATCATCAGTATTTGCAATATATAAACTTTCCAAAATTTTACATGTAAAGACCTAGCCCTAACTGTTTCTAAATGATTGTTACTTAGAAATACTAGGACAATATCTTTAATTAGAAGCCTTTTGCTAATTTTTTTTTTAAAGAAAGGACAGAATTTTGAGATTGTATGAAAGGCCATGTTTTTTTTTTTTGTTTTTTTTTTTTTATTTTTTTTTTTTTTAAATTTTATTTTGTCGATATACATTGTAGCTGATTAATGCTCCCCATCACCAAAACCTCCCTCCCTTCTCCCTCCCCACTCCCCCCCAACAATGTCCTTTCTGTTTGCTTGTTGTATCAACTTCAAATAATTGTTGTTGTTATATCTTCTTCCCCCCCCCCCCCGGTTTGTGTGTGTGTGTGTGTATGTGTGTGTGTGTGAATTTATATATTAATTTTTAGCTCCCTCCAATAAGTGAGAACATGTGGTATTTCTCTTTCTGTGCCTGACTTGTTTCACTTAATATAATTCTCTCAAGGTCCATCCATGTTGTTGCAAATGGCAGTATTTCATTCGTTTTTATAGCTGAGTAGTATTCCATTGTGTAGATGTACCACATTTTCCGTATCCACTCATCTGATGATGGGCATTTGGGCTGGTTCCAACTCTTGGCTATTGTAAAGAGTGCTGCGATGAACATTGGGGAACAGGTATACCTTCGACTTGATGATTTCCATTCCTCTGGGTATATTCCCAGCAGTGGGATGGCTGGGTCGTATGGTAGATCTATTTGCAATTGTTTAAGGAACCTCCATACCATTTTCCATAGAGGCTGCACCATTTTGCAGTCCCACCAACAATGTATGAGAGTTCCTTTTTCTCCGCAGCCTCGCCAGCATTTATCGTTCATAGTCTTTTGGATTTTAGCCATCCTAACTGGGGTTAGATGGTATCTCAATGTGGTTTTTATTTGCATTTCCCGGATGCTGAGTGATGTTGAGCATCTTTTCATATGTCTGTTGGCCATTTGGATATCTTCCTTAGAGAAATGCCTACAATGTTTTTTTTTTTTTAAACCCTAGTTAAAGATTAATCTCCAGATAACCATTAGACTATTTTAGCCATCTCACAAATTCACTGAATAGTAAGAACCGAAGTGATTACCAACATCCATTAATTGCAGAGAAAGAGAATAAAACAAAAGCAAAATTTATATTATTCAAATCAGTTGCTCATATGAATTTATTAGTCAATTCCACCTTTAAAAAGTGGTCTATTAGTAATGATAATCACCACACTGCACATTGACTCTCCAGAACTTATACATCTTGCATAAATGAAACTTTGTACCCTTTCACCAACATCTCTCCATTTCTCCCAACACCCAGACTCTGCCAACCACTATTGTACTCTATGCTGTATTGTATACTAAGATATTCCCAAGAGGGTAGATCTTAAGTGTTTTCACCACCAAAAAATTTTTTTAAAAAGGGTCAAGTAAGGTGATGTATATGTTAGCCAGCTTGATTGTGGTGAGTATTTAACAACGTATAGGTATATCAAAACACCAAGTTGTACACTTTAAATATATATATAATTTCTATTTGCTTATTATATCCCAATAAAGCTGGGAAGACATCTGTTGGCAAGTATCATAAGCATAAGTCTAAGTCAGATGTCTCAAGTGTGCACACCATCAGGGGATAGGTGATGTTAATGAGTGAAGCAGGTGGCATAGGCGACTACAGAGAGTGCCGGGTAACTCAGTGGTTTAAAGGGGCCACTTAAGACTAGCTGATTACTGCCACTGAGTAATACACAAAACCTCATCCTTTAAGCATCTTTCATCCTTTCAGAAGAAATGGAGAATTGGATTTTCAGTAAAATCTTAAATTTGTAAAAGTTACAACTGAGTCAAATTTTTAAAAAACTATAAGGGTCAAATAAAATGGTCCTCGGAGTTACCAACTTGGGACCTCTGTTATTTATTTGTTTGTTTGTTTGTTTGTTTGTTTATATATTTTTTTCATCACTATCGAGCCATTAGCTTGGTCAATAAATATGTTATTTATATAGAGAAGTGTCTCAGTTTAAGAACCTGTTATAAAAAGCCTTGATATTGGAATCCAGCACTAAAAAAGGAGTCTTTACAAAAAGACTCACCGTAGGAAAATAAATTAGTGAGTATAAATTAGTGAAAATAAATTATTTTTGCTACATTTGAAACTAATCTAATCCTATAGAAATGCAACATAATGCATAATCCTTTCACATTACAGATCCCACATGCCTGCATATCTCCACACCCAGAGGCTCTCAGAATTTTAATACATTAAGCTAAATAACAAATTTATGAGACTAAGCAGAACATTGGTAAATCCATATGACATTCCTCTACCCACCTCCAAAGTCCCTCAATGCTCATCAATCCACGCAATTAGTTTTGACTGAAAATAAGAGATGAATAGCTGTGTCTTCTGACTTAGGTGTGTTTAGCATACCTTCAACAAAGAAGGTCTGTCTGTGCAATAGATAGAAATCTAATGGCAATCCAACCCAAGTGACACAGCTAGTTCCCACTCATTTCCCATCTCAATTCCTGAGATATATCCCAAGAGCTCAGTGTTGAAGGGACAGCACCTCTTTCAAAATTCTTCTTTTAAATGTCCTCCCATTCCCACCTTCCCACTAACTCAGACACTTACCCACCAACCATCTCCCCACCAAACACTGTCCCAACCCTCTGAAAAATGAAAAGTGAAAAATAGTTCCTCTTTTCAAAAGCAGTTGGAAACTCCTGTCTTCTATTTGGTCTGAAGCTTTGCTTTTATTTTCCAAATGATCTGGGTTTGGCAAAACCTTTTTGGTTAAGTAACAGACAACAGCATAACATTCCAAAAGGCAGATGGAAAACCCAGGCAATCTAGGATTGCATGAAGACTATAAACACTGGACCCTTTTTTTCCAGCCCAAATAACCCTCCCCCAAATGAAGAACCTCTTTCACTTCTTAAATACCTAGTATAATAGGATACACATTGCTGTCACTTAAATTGGTGACAACTTATTTTATTCCTTCTCCCTTTACATAGCCTTATGGCAACAATTGGAAGTCTATAGTCATATCTAGAGCCCAAGGCCTTATAGTAGAATTTGAACTCAGGGTAGGGCTTAAACTCAGAGTGAAGAAGTCAAATAATGTTTTCAGCTTTGTGGGTAGGTGTCATTATTATCCTCACTTAAAAGGAAAGCAACTGATGCATAGCATGGCTAACTAACTCAAGCAGAATCCCACAATTTTACATTTTGGATCTGGGATTAAAATCCTGATACTCTTTTTTCAGAGCCCTTGACCTTCCCCCATGTGCTTTGTGGCCTCTCTACTGCCCAATATTTTATTCTTTTATAAAATTTCTGATTCTGGGAATGTGTGTCTGCTTTGAATTTGAAACAAGCCATTGGTGTTGGTCTGAGACTAAAATCCTCTATTACTTTACATTGTATATATATTTCTCCAGCTCTGATCTTCAGGTTGAGAATCTTAGATTTTGATACTCAATACAGTGATGAGCTACTTTTTTAAATCTTTTCACAGGCAGATGCTTAACAGAAAAGCTCATATTAAAAGACCTCTTATTTTTAAATAATTTCAGAAGTGAAAATCCAGACTCCAATTCCTGGGACATTTTATAAAAAAAGTAAAAGAAGAAAAAGGCAGTGAAGGAAGAGAGAGAGCCTTCCACAGCAACACCACCCAAGCCATTTGACTGAGTTCTCTAAACATATTGTCCAAACCTCAGTCATTCTCTCCAGTCCCATGCTGGGGCTGCTTCTGAGCATGGTGGGGTCTCAATTTCAGTTTCTAGGAGTGCTAAATTTCTGCCAAGGGGGCTCTGGTGACCTCATGGAGTCCGTGTATTCCCACTGTGTTTCTCATGTCTCTGAGACATCAAAGAAAGTCTTTATGGGAACTACCTGTACCATCAAAGCCTGTTTTCTTGTTCTGTTCTCAGTAACAGTCATAGATGGAATCTGACCAACAATTATTCCTAGTGGGACTTCGTGGTCTGTCATCATAACTAATAATAACACTAGATTTCAGAAGGAGGCTGCACGCTTGTTCTTCTAGGTTGAAACTTCACTGTTTTACATCCCTGTCACACCGCTCAGCCTTAGCCATGTCCAGGAAAGGTAGATTCCTGAGAAACACTAAAAGATGTGGCTTCACACCTTTCAAGGAGCCTTACCATTTCTCTGTCCCTTACAGGCCACTTCTTTCATCCTTGGTGGGTCCAGAAAGCCTAGATTTCCTTGAAAAATAGGAATTTCTTCAAAGTTAGGTCTGTCTCAACATGAGAAAGAGAAACTATGTACTGTCAAAAGCTATTCTGAAGGGTTTCATGCCCAGGGGCATAAAGTGGAGTAGGTGCCAATATCTACAGATGTTGACGAGATAACAGCATTTACAGTAGACCCTTTATTAGGTCAACCAGAGTCAGAGCAAACTCTTGCCTATATTACCTAGAGACCATTCACCAGTTTCTCAGTCATAACCAGGTATCATGCTTTCTCTGTACATATGCTCCATGTTTCACTACCTGGCCTTTAAGTGAGCTGCTTCAACAAACCCAGTCCGTAACACTGTGCCCTAAGCAGGACAGAGAATTCTGGATCAGCCCCTGCCCATAAGTTCCCCTCCATACATCAGCATAAGAGAAATTACTGCTTTGAGCTGCCCTGATCTTATGGAGGATGCAGCTTCCCTTGGCTCTCTATCTTGTGTGTGCCCAAACAAATGTGCCCAAGCAAATGATGCTGCAGGACTTTGCTGCTGACCTAGTTCAAAAAGGACATGGCTCTTGGGCCAAGAGGACGGCAAAGGCACAGTTTCAGGCCTACGGTCAGGGGGCCTCTCCTAACTCTCAATGCACCTTGGTTATGCTATTATTCCTTTTTCAAACACCGTGAACTTCCCTTTTTCCAAGCATCATCACCAGGCCCATTCATATTTCACCTGAGGGGCTGCTATGCCCACCCCCATTCTATTGCCTGTGCCAGTGATACAGGTTGAGGACACCCCAGTAACTGGATAGGCTCTCTGGATCCTGAGACCTCCATATTCATCTTCACAGCCATGTCTTGCTTCTCTCCCACCAAATTCCCACCTCCAGCAGCAATGTTCAATCTCCTGAGACTCACAGATGTAGATTTCCCATAGAATTGGTCCTAAATCCATGTGAGAGACAATGGAATGATGCAGTTCCATATCTTCATGACTCCTGCTCTTCTATCCCTTCCTCTATGGCATATTATTATGTGCTGGGCTCAGTGTAACGGAAAGAAAAAAAAAAACCAACAAAAAACAGATCAAACCAGGTAGATTGCCATCCTCACCTATTTCTGCTTTGAGCCTGGGACTGTCACTGGGAACTATAAATAAAAGAAAGGAAAGGAGGGTATTTGTCTATAATATGCAAACTTCTGATGTAAATCCACAGTTTTACAATACTTTGAGGGAAAAACTAGTTTCCATTACTTTCATTTACTTAAAAATTTAAATTATACGACAAAAATTTTTCTAATAAAATCTGTTAGGAATAATTGGCTTTTGCATATTAATTTTGCATATTAATTGCTGTTATGAAAATAGCACTTCTAACACATTTAAGAGTTGCTGGAATCACTGAATCCTCTTGTCACATAAACACTCTCTGTAAATGTCTTTACCTGATGAATTGATTTACAAACTCTTTATAAATCATTCTAAGCTAAACTTAAGGCAAGCCCTTGTTGAAAGCATCACAATCTCTCAGTCTGTAAGATTTTACTATGATCCTAAATCCTATTTCCCATCTCTAAGTACTGTCCCATATGAACAGTTCGACAGTCTCTTTAATATTAGTCTGTGATATTTTCAGAAATAAAAAATTTCTCATTCTATTTTTACCACCTTAAGGAGATACAATCCAATTTTACTTTTGCCTTCTTTATAATGCACAGAGAAATCCTAAAAGTTCTGTTAAGAGGATGTTTACTGCATGTTTCCAATTCAAATGGAAATAGCTTTCACTTTTGATCTTGCAGGAAAACCGAGGCAAGAGATGAAGTACAATACTTTCTTTGTGCTGGACTCGGCTGCATGACTGTTATAGTATAAGTTTGAGCATTTGAGCTGAGACCAGAACAGGCTTTCCAGCCACATGTTTAAAAGAACAGGCAGCAAAAATGGCTTAAGTCAATTATAACCCTCCTCTCAGAACCATCTTGCGGGATGGATACTATTATCCAGATACTTCTATCTAACAGTCAGCCAACTCTCCTTTTAACGGGCTATGTTTTTGAAATTTACTTACTCTTGAGACTGGCCATAAAATCAACACACTGACAAAGCAACAGTTTTAAATTCCAAACATGCACAAAACCCAGAACCGTAATTACTTCAGCTATAAGCCCAGTAGGAAAGGGAAGCATGTCGCCTTCTATGTTTCATTCAGTGCTAGGGACTTTGTCAGTACTTCACAAATGCCAAATAAATTCTCACAAAACAATCCTCAGATTTGAAGACTAATATTCACCTGGGCAGAAATCAAGAAAGGGAGAAATCTGTCCTCAAAGAGACTTTTCATCTCAGTGATGCCAGAGGAGAAGGCCTGGGGAGGCCCGATAACAGGCCTCAACCCACTGTGTTCTCTTACCAGGTTCTTGGTTCCACCACAATAAAAGATTCAAGAGCAGAGTCACAGTAGAAGATGAAAACAGAACAGATGAAATACAGACTTCACAGAGAAAGTGCAGCCTAGCTCCAGAGATTGAGCAGGGCCCACACCAAGTTTAATACAAAAGTAAGAAATACACACTTTAAGTTTAGTGCAGAGTGCAGACTGACTCAAAAGAGTGAGCAGCCTCTTGCTGATAATAAACTCAATACAAAAAGAAAGAAATACACACTCCAAGGAAAGAGTGTGGCTGTCTCCCGACTGAGCAACAGTTCTGCCTCCTACCAGGATTCGGCTTTTATAGTTTCACTGTCTAATACATATTTGTGCTATTTAATGAATATTCAACTAAGGGGATGGTTCCTAGTGATGTAACAGTCTCGCACATGCTCAGCTGGTCTCTTTTTAGGCTATGTTTGTTGGTCAAATTCTATTGCATGCACTGTACATGTTCAAGAATATTCTGTGCTCTTTAGTACCCCTAGTGGAAGGTAATTCAAAGGATAAACTCCCTTCTACTGAGCATGCTTGGTCACTGGGGTCACATAAGCCTGCATAAATTATGTTTACTGAACACACACAGTTACTGGATTTGCACAAGTCTGCTCCTTGTGGTTGCAATCTAGGTCCAACAAGCAACAGTAACTTTCCTCTAGGGGAGGGCCTAGAGGAGGGGCCTGAGACTTTGGGGAATGGCTTGAAACCCAGAGGTGTCTCCTGAAACCCGAACCCATGGAAAAGGAGCATCTCCTATTTCACTAGACTCAATGTTCACTTGGCAAATTTTTTGCCATTTTGGCCACTCAGAGAGGGGAATAAGGAGCGTGCTCCATGTGAGCATGGTCCTCCAAATAGTGGCTGCTTCATACAGATGGCAGGGATGGGCGCTCAGTCAAAGCACAAACTGGGATAAAACTGACTGATGTCTTAACTGGTTAGATAATTGAAAACTTGTAGGTCTAAAGCCCAGTTCTATGGAGAATATTGAGGAAGTCACTTTTTAATTGCCCCCAGCAGTCTCAGAAAGAAGAAATTGTTTAACACTGAGTCAAACAGATGGCTTGTTTCTTTAATAAGTCTTCCTACTAGAGACATTATTTTGAATGGTACAAAAACAAGTTGGGAGCTGTTGAGAATAAAAATACCATCAAATCTATACGGTAGGAATCAAACAAGCCAGTGAGTTTGTGAGTTTGTAAGTGAGCAACATCAGTTAAGTGACTATTCACTCAAATGTATTTCATGGTTTTTTTAATGCCAACAAACAAGTATCAATTTCCTACCATGCACTAAGCACTAGGCTAAAGGCACTGTGCATACCATGGCAAACAAAAAGAAAAAATGAGGCCCTTATCTTCATGGAGCTTCCGGTGCAGTGGGGAAGATAGACGTTATCAAACAATGTGGTATGTAATTACTCATTAACAAATGATTCCCTAAGATCCTAAAAAGGCCATGTGTTGAAAAGGTGTCTTCTGAGCCAGATGTTCTTTCTTAGGTGTATTTCAATCCATCTAGTGCTGGATTATGTGACTCGGCCACAAGAAAGCCTTGTTTAGGTCCATGGTGACTTGTTTGGGGAAGTAAGTGGCACAGTCTCCTTATCATCAACCTTTTAAATGAAAACACAGTACCCAGTGGAAACTCTGCTGATATTAGTTACCAAGGTGAAAAACACATGACAAGTCTTCTGGAGCTCTGGCAGCAAGAACTACACACTTTTGGCCTCTGGGACAGGCTTTGATTGCAAACAAGTGTCTGGACCTTGCTTTTAGGAACTCTTTACCTCTGCCACAGGATCAAAGGTACAGAAAGCAACTACCAACTGTTTCTTAGCAGACTTCCCAGACAGTATGCTAATAAGCTGAGCACTGAGCTTCCCATTAGGGACTTACTTGCGGAAGCAAATTTTCAAACAGATTCATTGAGATAGGTGCAGTTATAAGTGATCTCAGTTGAAAGACAGGTATAAATTTGAGTGCCTCTGAGATATAGTCTACTAATTTATGATGATACCTAAATTTTCCCTATGTACCTTACATAAAAGGAAAAGATGCATTCTTTACTTACTAGAACTCTATCGTCATGTATGAATGTGAATCATAGTTTTCTCATAAGATATCCTTTTTTAAGGATGGAACAATGAAAAACAATTCTGTGTTCAAAAGCAGCAGGTCTTATTTTGAACATAATACGGAAATTTTAACTCATCATACTGTGTTTTCAACTACAATTGCAGTAAATAACGACACACAGCTTTTGTCAGTGTGTCCGTGTATATGCATGTTTGTATGTGGGTGTATGTGGGTGCACAGATGTATATATGTATGTGCACATCAATAAATTTAAAGTTGGTATATAGTGAGAAAACCAATTGTCTAAAGGTTATGCATAATACATTCTGGGGTAACTGCTCCAAACCTTAAAGAACTGAAATAAGAATGTGCTACACAATAAACTGAGTGTTGCCATTTTGTACAATCATTCACACAGAAGTTTTTGATTCATTGCAGACTCTGAATTACTGAGAAAAATGGCAGTTAATTGCCCCTAACACCTATGCAGGAACACCTGGGGGGAAAGAAAGGAACTATGAAATTAGCACTCTGTGACTGAGTTAAATATATTATTTTAGTTTAATAGAATTGGCTATCAGAAGTCAATCTCAGGTTATAAAGAATTAATTTCTTTTTATGCCAAAATGCCTTTATTTGATTCATCAATTTCTTAATGCAACTGGACTTTTGTCTATTTTGATCCTGAACAAGGTCTGCTGCCAAAAGCTGAGTTTCAAGTGGGTCTTTCCAACATAGTTTTATGAATAAACCAGAACATTCAATAACCCCTTCTTTGTACAATTTAAAATGGTTTTTTTTCATTGTATTCTAGTAAATTGATGTAACATTGTGTCTATTTTTACACCCCATCTCCCCTGTCCCAGGGGGAATATTCAGTTCTTGAGAGAAAAAGAAAGTAATACTTCATAACATTTAATGTACAAATAAAAATTGAAAATATTTGAGTTGTGCATTAAACAACCAAAAGTACCAGAACAAATAGCAGGTTAAGAATTACTTAATACAGCTTCCTACGTTGATGGGAAGTTCTGCTACAAAATCTGCCATACATTCATGCAGTTCACTACTTATTCATTTAACAGATTTTTATGGAGTGCATACCATGTGTATAACACCATGGTAGGTTCTGGATATAGAGCTGTGATAAACATAGACATGATTGATGTGTGCTTGCATGAATTCTACATTTCCTTCCAGAGAATATTTGGATCACTGTCATCATCTGAGTTCTATAGTAAAGTGGTTAAAATTGGAAGATAAGTCTTGCACACCCTTCCCAAAACAAAGGAAGGCAAGGCAAATGTCCATAATTTGTTTCTATCATCCTCTATGGGTAGAAAAATGACAGATTGTATAAGTAGCTTAACCTAAGTAACTTTCACTGAACGGTCATTGAAATAACGTTTTAATCAAGCCATTCTTTTATATATATGTTTTATATACATTTTTTTTCAAAAACTCTAATGAATTTGCCAAGTTACATAACCATCACCACAATCTGGTTTTAGAATGTTTCCATGGCCCCAGTAAGATCTCTTGTGCCTTTTTACAGTTAATTCCTGTTCCTACCCCCAGCCCCAGGCAACCACTAATCTACTTTCTGTGTCTCTAAGTTTGCCTTTTCTAGACATTTCATATAAATGGAATAATAGTACAATACGTGGTTTTTTTGTGTCTGCTCAAGCCATTCTTTTAAAACATAGCTTTTAAGTTCTTACTAAATCAGATTATTTAACAAATTACTAATGTACCTTATAACTCTAGGAACTCTAAGCATAATTGGAAGGCTCAGGACTTCAGGTTTACATGTTAAGAAACAAAACAGTCCAGGCAGATCTTTTGTTTGGATGACCAATTCATGGAAACCAGAGATAAATAGTATGTTGCTGTGTATATTTATAAAGTGATTTAGTGTCTCAGCAATTTGCTTATTGATGGCCAATGAATTATATATGCATTATTGATTGCAGTCCCAGAATCTCATTAGATCACATGTTTGAGTATAATTTGAGAAGAAAAATCTGAAAATATTGATTTATCTTTCATAAAATTTAGTGCACAGTTTTACAGGTCAATTATACGCTGACTGATTCACTTTATTTCAAACCAATATAGGTTTATTGAGCACCTATCACATGCTAAACACAATATTTTCTTCTAGAGATACAGCTGAGTAAGATGGTCAGAGAAAAAATGAAGGTGAATGGGTAAATAGATTCATCAATTGCACAAAACTTTCTCAAAGTAGTTCTTTTTTAAAAATTTTCTGTCTCTTTGATTTCAATCACTGAACACACTAATGAAAGCAAGAGGAAACAAAGCCTTTTTTCCCTTACATCTTTGCTTGTAGGAAAGCAATTAAAACCCCACATGAGGTTTTTATTGGTAAAATCACCTGAAGAGCAGCAAGAGAGACTAGTATAACTAGATGATTATTGTTTTAACCACATAAAGCACAAGACCAGGAAATCCAGCATAAATAAGGAATTAATGGCCATTGCAATAAGAATTTCAAATGAAAAAGGCTACAAGAGAAAACAAAAGGCTCTACATACTTCACACTATATGAAGAGTGCAGAGAAGTTTATTTCAGTAAAATTAATGCTTTTGAAGTAGTTAAGAGATATATTAAACTTAGGAGTTGTACAAATTCATGGTACTAATGCTATCTGTAGCAGTGATGATAACCATGAGGAAAAAGGAATTACAAACATCATGGTATTACTTGTGTCCAAATAGCCAGAAAGTAGTTTATTGTGAAAACTGTAAAGAAATATCAGCAAAAACTCTACTAAAATGCTTAACAGAGGTAGCTTCTGTAACAGGCCAGACTAAACTTCTCAGGGTCTTTTTTCTTTACAAACTTAGGAAGGAAATTTAGTCCTAATTTGCTTCTTGCAAGTGACTTCTAATTCAGATGTAGTTTTCCTAGGTCCTTCCAGTATGAGAAGTTGTCTTTATCACTAATTGCTTCTGGACACTAGTAAAGTCAACCTATGGTGGGGCTGACCACGCACTTCTTCAGTTCTTATGGGCTTTTGGTATCTCACCTCCGAACCCTCAATTTTCATAGAAGTAGTATTTATCCAAGATGGGAAGCTAGAGAACTATACCGGTTTATCTGACTGTTCTGATTTAGGAGGCCAGATTCACCCCGTGTAAACATATACACTTTCAAAGAAGCATACGCTCTCCAGTGTGCAGTGGGGGAACAGGGCGTCTCTTTGAAACGGACCATTTCATTTGATCTCTTTTGTTTGGTAAAAAAAAACGAAGTACCTCGTACTCTGAAGAACCGTATCTTCACATTGGGTCAGATTATACTTTTAACCCTTGAACATGTGGTAAAAACAGTATTTCAAGCTTCCCCATTCTTTTGTACAGAAAATAAGAAAGTGAAATATTACAGAGCCCATAAGGGAAAGAATAAAAGTGTGATTCAATCATGTATTCAATTTGTTTGTTTATGTAGTTATGTATGAATGCATGGAACAAGTATTCAACCAAATGTTGATTCCATAAAGAAAGTCCAGCTAAATCCTTTATTCCCCCAGGAGTGGCTAAATTCTCCAAGTTGTTCCCCCAAACTAGTGATACAATGCTGAGCATGCAGAGTGCACATCCCAGGCTTTCTCCTGAAAGCGCAGGTCCTTTTTTTTTAGCAAGATATAAATTTATATATTTATTTATTTTTAACCTCAGAATAATTAGCATATACAACATTATACATTGTAATCATTTTTTGTGGCCCTTTACCGATTCCTTGCTAATCTCCCTTTCCGCTCCTCCCTTCTCACCTCCGGTAACCTCAGTTCTGCTCTCTCCTTTTGAAAGTTCAATGCATTGTCGCGCTTGTTGTATCTTTCTTTCTTTCTTTTATTTATTTGTTTATTTTTTAGCTTCCACTATGAGTGAGGACATGCGGTATTTCTCTTTCAGTGCTTGGCTTATTTCACATAACATAATTTTCTCCAAGCTCATCTATGTTGCTGCAAATGGCAGAATTTCATTCTTTTTTTATGGCAGAGTAGTATTCCATTGTGTACATATGCAACATTTTCCTTATCCAGTCATCCGCCAATGGACATTTATGTTGGTTCTATATCTTGGCTATTGTAAATAGGGCTGCAATAAACATGGGAGTGCAGGTATTCTTTTGACATGATTTCCATTCCTTTTGGTATACACCCTGCAGTGCGATTGCTGGGTGTATCTGAAGTTGTGTAAGTTCTATCTGAAGTTGTGTAAGGAACCTCCATACTGTTTTATGTAATAGCTGCACTAATTTAAAAATAACATGACATCAAAACTTATAAGCAAAGTATAAGCTCACCTGGATAACACAGACTTTGAAGTTTTCATCTCTCAGATCTAAGCCCAAAAGGATAAATGTTAATTTGGAAGACTTGTGAAATTACTCTGAAAAAATTTTTCGGATGTGGTCTTTCACAGCCTGCCTCTTGTCTGACTTACCCCCCATTTCAAATATCAGATTTTTCACAATCTTCAGTCCACATCCTATAAGACATTTTATAAAAATGTATTTTTAAGAAATATTTTCTGTCCCCCATCCCAAGGATGTGGAAGCAGATAGAATTGAGTCAGTCTGTAAAATCGGCTGCAGTTACTAACAATTGCTATGGTACACCCACATTTCCTGAAGGTACAGGCAGGCTCGGCCTCATTTATTCTTGATAGTTTTTCTCTCCCTCTGTGTATTGTCGGAAAAGTTTAAAAATAAAAGCATACTTACAGAATACTGGGGAATTGGAAAGAGGCCATTTTCCTAAATAGTTATTTTCATCGAGGCTTTGTTTACAATTCAAAATTTCTATGCCTTTTTTTAAATAAGTATTATGGAGAATGATGATATAACCACATCATAAAAATGATTGAGAAGCAGAAAAGGATAAATATCCATAAAACACTACCCCCAAATAGCAGCTATTATTATTTTGGAGTATTATTCCCTATCTTTTTCATATGCATATTTTAAAATATCTGGAATTATAGTGTGCACAAAAGTTTCATCCTGCTTTTTTTATTACCCTAACATTAGTTCATAAGCATTTTTCCATGTTGGTACATAACATTCATAATGATCACTTTAATGGTTGAATAACATGCATGTGGTTGATGTACCATAATTTAATAATTTGGTATTCATTGAATGTTTTTATGTTTTTAATTTTTGACAATTATAAATAGTGCTTTTTAAAATGTATCTGTTATTTCCCTGTGATAGATAACCAGATATAGGATTACTGATTGATGGTATGGGCTGTATAGATATATTGTAAAATTAGTTCCCAGAAAATTATGATCTTTGTTAATACCATGAACAGATATGAAAGTACCAATTTTACTGGCATTGCTCATTATTATTTATATTTTTTCATAATTAAATAGGTATAAACAATTGTTCAAGAATTTCATTATTCATACTTTCTTAATCACTAGAGATAGAATACGTTTAACTTTTTTCTTTATTAGTTTCCTTTTTGTGAATAGAGCAGAACTCTTTTCCTTGTTATTATATGTGTGCAATGCAAACAATTTACTATTTTATTTTATTTCAAATGACTTGCTAGATGGCTGAATATCGTGACAATACTTAAAGCTCTTTTTGTATTAGACTTTAAAATAATTGGTCCTCTTTTCTCTTCTGTCAGTTCAAGATCTATCCTTGAGGGACTCCTTAATTTAAGACTCATAAAAGACATTGGCTAAAAAAAATTAATAAAACAAAATAAAAGACATTAGTTAAAATTCCCAGGATCATGGCCATGTATATATTGTGGACCATGTTGATACTACAAATGAATAGGGTCAAAAATACTCAGTCAGCTAAGTTCACCACAATACTCATATATCTAAAAGATGGAGAGTGTTCAAATGGACTAAATTTACATTCAAATGATTAACCAATTTGTTGTATTTCAGATGTGCATAAGGTTTAGTTTGAAATCAAGAAATAAAACATTGGCTTATCTGAACATAAATGATAACCCAATGCTTTCAGAGGAACATCACGTCACTATCACAACTACAGAGTGAATTGAGTTCCCAATAATATCTCAAAGAAATTTATGATAAAAAAAGGAATTATAGAATTTCAATAGCATGACAAAATTTCTGGTCAAATATTAAAGGGAATTGTATACCCTTCTTCATAAATTTTAACTTGCTCATTACTGTCTTTGAAAAATACACATAATCTGTAATATACTAAGTAACCAGGTTATTAGACTGGCCTAAGGAATTGGAGCCAAAATATAATCCTGTGCATTCAGAGGGGCCTCTTTTCCAATCCTGAAATGCTAAACAAGTTTTTTTTTTTTTTTAAACTCAGTCTAAATGAGCAGTTGGTAAAGCAATCAGCCTTTCACATTGGAACAAGCAACAAACATATGCAACAACCTTAGCATTTCTCCTTTGATTTACAGCAGTCTTGGAAAGGAGCTTAACAAGGTGGCAGGGAGCTTCAAGAGCAGTTGTAGTCCATTTATTGTCTAAGTTGTTAAAGATGTTAATTAGATTAGGAATTTGCTGAGGCCCTTTTATTCCTTGCAGAAAGAAGAGTGTTTCTCGTGTTTCTCTTTGAAATTCAGTTTTGTGGCATAAAAACACAGGAAAGAAGAAATCCTACACTCAAGGAAATTGTAGGGTCCCATTGAATTCCATAAAATTGTAAAAATTCCAATAATAACAGTTACAAAAGAGCCAAGAAAGTACCAGACCTGTTTTTAAAAATAATATACTGCGACGATTCCTGCATTGTTTGATGTATATAAGACAAGAAGTCGGCAGATCATGAATGGTATATCTAGGAGGCCTGGGCTCAAGGAATGGAAATCATATTAGGGAGCAAATCCAAGCATGCATTTAGACAAAACAAAGAGTTTCTGGAAAAACAACAGGCCAGGCTTTTTACTCTAGTGCAATAAACATCACTCTGTGTGTCATTTTAATACCCTGGACAAATGTTTTAATAGTGAGACACTTCATAGGCATTGAAAAGGTTATTAGATACTTTGCTTTTAATACAATTCCTTTGCAATAGTTCATTCCAGAAATACATTTGATCTTAAATTAAATTAAATTAAATATAAAACAGTCCAGTAAATTACCTACTCACCTCAAAAAACAGCATGAGTAGAAAACTCTCTCAGAAATAAAACTGGGAATGTTAAAAATCAAGAGTGCTATTTAATTAATGGGATCTAGGTGACAAGTGGAATATTAGGATAATTATTTAATAGTAATATAAGTAAAGATTAAATATTATAAAAATTGTCAAGATCCATCGTTGAAGGCAATTCTCTTAAAATTATTTTAGGTAAAGTTTGAAACAGAAATATGCATTTACTTGCATTTGAAGGGTGATTATTCACATTAGCATTCAGGAAGAAAAAACAAGTACATAAGGCAATAGCAAAGTTAAGTATGTGAAGTACGTAAAATCTGAGCAAGGTCACCTCAGGAAAAAGCAGTTGTTGTGTACTTCAAGGTATCTGACTAGGTTGGATACTTATTCAGAGATGAGAGTCCTTCAAACAAAATCCCTTTATTCTTACTATAAGAGTAACTGCTATTTTTAGGAAATGTGCTTCAGACCTTGTGAACCCACTTTTTAGCCTGCTCAGAGGATAGTCTTTTGTCATTAAAAAGGATTAGAATGAGCCCCTTTACAATGTATGTCTTAGATTATCCACCTCCATATCCACCCCTCCACCTCCATGGCAGATCATGGGAAGGAGGTAGGGTAAAGCTGAGAATCAAGTAGGTTTCAAAGAGGTCCTGAGCACTGGAAAGGGGTTGAAGCTGCTCTCATCAATGACTTAAAAAAAAATCTATTTAAATAGCTTCAAAGTTGTGGCTGTTTTTAAATAAACCTAAGGCATTTTCCCAGTAATTCCACCCTACGGATGGTGTTATGGACCCACCCCCCAACTTATATGTTGAAGCCCTAACCCCCAGTGTGGGTGTATTTGGAAATGTGGCCTCTAAGGAAGTAATTAAGTTAAATGAGGTCATAAGGCTGGGGCTCTGATCCAATAGGATTGCTGACCTTATAAGATGCGACAACAGAGCTCTCTCTCTCTCTCCTTCTCTTTCTGCACGTGCACAGAAGAAAGGCTATACGAGGACATAGTGAGGACATAGCTGTGTACAAGTCAGGAAAAGAGCTCTCTCCAGAAACTTAATTGGCTGTCACCTTAATCATGCAATTTTAGCCTCCAGAATTTTGAGAAAATAAATTTCCGATGTGTAAGCCACCTAGTCTTTGGTATTTCATTATAGCAGCATGAACAGACTATTAGAGATAGTAGGTATGCAGAACATTGGCAAAACAAATACAGAGATTTTTCTACATCTTTGTTAAAGATTGTGATACATTTTGGGGGGATTGGCCAGTGAGAATCATAATTTCTCCATGTCTAGTTGCTACCTAGTACATTGGACATACCTCAAAACAGCTACAGTTTTAGAGTCAAATTTACGGTGTTATTCCATCTCATCAAAATTTCTCCTATCTGTGGTATTCCTTTCTGCTTCTTTATTCTCCAGGTTTTTGACCTCTAGAACTTACTAAATCTCTAAGTTCTTTAGTATTGCCTTGACTTAATGTGTAGTAACACAATATATTAAACAAATCTTTTCGTGCTTGCTGATAATCTTCAAATATACCTAAAAGGCATCAAACAATTAACATTACATTATTCTCTGTGACTACCATAACAATTTACCTCTATAATATTTATTTTATTACATTTGTTAATTTTGTGGTGCAATTTTTGTAATATTTCTTTTTTCAGTATAGATAACATATTCCACAATGGAGCCATATGTATAGGTACTGTAAGTGTCTTTGGAACTTTTTCTAGATATGAACTAAAAAGCCCACATTAAATAGTAATTACAGCTTGAAATATATGCAGTGCATTTGAAAACAACTGCATCATTTTTGTTTTTGTTTTTCTTTTTTTTTTTACTCAAAATATTTAAACATTTACTTGTACATATTTGTGGTCTACAGTGTGTTTCAATATGTGCATGTACCGCACAATGATTCACTCAGAGTAGATAGCACAGTTTTGTACCCATGAGTCCACCACTTCTCCTTCTCCCCTCACCCCTGCCAGCTCCTGGGCTCTGGTAACCATTAGTAACCATTATTCTACTCTCTACTTCTATAAGAACAACTTTTTTTTTTTTTCTTTTTAGATTCCACATATGAGTGATACCCTTCGGTATTTGTCTTTTTGTGCCTGACTTACTTCACTTAACATGTTGTTTCCAGTTTCATCTATGTTGCTGCAAATGATAGGACAGCATTTCTTTTTACAGCTGACTAGTATTCTATTGTGTATATATACCACAGTTTTTTTAGATCCATCCTTCCAATGATGGACATTTAGGTTGATTCCATGTCTTGGCTATTGTGAACAGTGCTGCAATAAAGATGGGAATGCACATTTATTTTTGATATATCAATTTCATTTCCTTTGGGTATGTATCCAATAATGGGATATCTATGTCGCAGGGTAGATCTGATTTTAGTTCACTGAGGAAACTCCATACTGTTCTCCACAGTGGCTCTACCAATTTACATTCCCACCAGTAATGGAGAAGAGTTCCTTTTTCTCTACATCCTCACCAGCATTTGCTATTTTTTGTCTTGTTTATAATAGCCATGGTAACTGGAGTGCATATTTAGAAAGTCATTTACTTTTTATTTATTTATGCCCAAATTTCAAAATTAGAAGCTAAAAATATTCAGGACAAAACTAATTCAGCATCTACACTTTAAAATATATAAGAAATTAAGTAAATATGGATATTCTGATCCCAATGGGAGTGATAAATTTATAACAAAATTTGTAAGAAAGTGAATAGACTGGCAGGGACATTTAATAGTTCTTGTAGACATTTTAATGAAAGAAGAAAATGTTTCTCCTTACATATTTGAAAATGTCTGATTATCATCAAAAAGGAAAAAATTCTGAGTCGTAAATTTATCTGTATTGCTCATTCACAATCATGTACCATTGTAGATTGTTTGGGTTGTAATGGTTTGAGTACTTTTCATTTTCCCCAACTGAATTTTCTGTTCCCGGAGGGCAGAAACCACAAATTTATGGTTCTCAGTTTTAGCCAAATATTCTATTTTGCTCAGCTCTTCTTTCTATTTTCTTGGTTAATTTCCTTTCCATTCTCCTCTAGAACTATGCCATTACTTCTCTAATCTTCCCATATCCTCTATCCATGCTTGTCTACCTTGACTCTCAGCAGATACCTTGTCTCCTACTTAACAGAAAAAAAAATGAGGGGCTATTTGGCAAGAGCTCCCTAAACTTTCTTCTTCTAGTCTTCACTATAAAAGTAAATGATAAAAAAAAAATAAAGACAAAATGATGTTTTTGGAAAATACTAATAATCACATAATATTTCAGGGTAAGTGTCAAAACTCTTGAAAGACCAGCAAAATAAGAATAAATTACATAAAGAAAAAATAATACAAGATGAAATAATAGGAAGCATATCATAAAAATTAAGGTTACAAAATATAAACAATTCTGAAAAACAATGCAAATAAGTTAAAAACAACAATCCACTGTATTGGTAAAGAGAGCTTTCTACATCACAGAAAGAAGTGATTTGGGTGCCCTAGAGATAGCAAAAATGTTCAAGCAAAAGTGATGCACTAAGTTCAACAGCATACACACACAAACACCCCATAAAATTGTTTAATTTCAAGATTAAAGAATTCCTATAGCAACCAGAAGGAAGAAAAGAGGTTACTTTCAAAGAAGTAAAATCAGTCTCATATTTCTCCTTTGTGACAACAAACATTCCATAACGCAATGAAAAATTCTTCAAAGATTTGACAGGGAAGAAAATTATGACCCAATGATTTTATTGTACTATAAAAACATCCTCGGATTTACAAGGTTTTGGAAAACGCAACGCCATAGTACTTTTTCCTTCCAAAGTTTTCTATGTGGTCAGATGACTCAGTCAAGAGCAAAACCCAAGAATTAAGGAGATGCAGTAGGAACAGACAATAAATACTAGAACAAGCTAAAGATCAGAAATAAGAAAGAAGGGAGAAGATAAGTACTTTCTTTACACTAACTTGAGCAAGAAACTTTTCATTTTTGTAAAACACCATATAGAATTTATCCAGTTTCATAAGCTCGTGCTATTAATATAAACTGGACCTAGTATTTATATTAAGACCTCTCACCCTACAGAAGGCAAAAGGAAATAAATTTTTTATTTTTGAGAAAGAGTTTGATACACTGCTTAGATAATTGTTATCATGAAATCAAAACAGATTATAAATGAGAAAATAGAAATGTTGATAGTAGATAATTTAGTAGGCACATATATAGGATTAGTAATGCTAGGTTAAATAAATAAAGACAAGCAAAAGAAAAGAAAAAATATACATAGGCCAGAAAAAAGTTATAATCTTTGCTTACAAAATGAGTTTAAAATTATTGTTCCACTTTTAATTTGGTAGTTGTATAATTATATACATATACATTTGAATATAATGCTGTTATCATTAATAAAATTAAAATCACAATAAATTTCTGACAAATCAATGCAAAAGATACAATAAAGCAGTCTATATAGTAAAATAAAATTTTAAAAAGGAGAAAAAATAAATGGCAACCTGAATAAGCTATTTGGTACTGAATTCAATGTATTCATGTAATTTTTATTTTATTTGACATCTCATTCAGAAGTTTGTGCTCTCCCATCTTTTTGGTTGCTTTTTCTCAGCCTCCTTTGACTATCTTGCCTTTTAGACCCAATTATTAAATGTTGGATATTTTAGTCCATTCAAGTGCTGTAACAAAATATCCTAGACTGGTGTATTAGACTGTTTCTCTTCCTTATAACAAAATACCTGGAATTGGTATTTTGTTAGAGATTTCATTTTCATAGAGAAAATGAAATTTATTGCTTACAGTTTTGGAGGCTGGGAAGTCCAAAGTCCAGGGAACACATTTGGTGAAGGCCTTGGTGGTAGCAAGATTGACCCAGGGGTCTTAAGTGGCTGAAAATGGTGGAGCAGAGAGACTAACTTCTCATGTGCCCCCCTTTTGAAGCCCTCTGAACCACACACCCAAACACCATTTTTAACCCATTCACTGCTGCATGGTCCTACAGTCTAATCACCTCTTCAAGGTCCCACCTCTCCATTACCATAATAGGATTTCCTACCTTCAATAGTTACACTGGGAATTAAGCATCTAATATACAAACTTAGGGGACATAATTCTATCAATCCAAACTGGGTAGCTTATAAACAACAGAAATTTATTTCTCACAGTCCTGGATGCAGGGAAATTTAAGGTCAAGGCACATTTGATGTCTGGTGAGGGTTCACCTTCTGGCTCATAGACCGAACTTTCTTGTTGTGTCCTCACAAGATAGAAAAGGCTGGCTAGCTCTCTGGGGTTTCTTTCATAATCCTATTCATGAGGTCTCTGTCTTCATGACCTACTTACCCCCTAAAGGCTTCATCTTTCAATACTATCACCTTGGTGGATAGGATTTCAACGTATGAATTTTGGGGGAAGCAAACTTTCAGACCACAGCATTAAGGAACACCCAGGTTTGATCCAAGGCCCTTTATCTCCTTTACATTTCCTTCTTTAAAAATACCATTCCTTTCCACTTATTTTATCTGTCAATGACCACTTTTGCATCTCCTGACATACAAATCTGTCTACTGAACATTTCTTCGTGAAAATTTTCCAGGCACTTCAAACTCAATAAGACACAAACTGAACACCTTCTGTCCTCACCTTGCAAAATCAGGATTCTCCCCCAACATTTCTAATTTCAATAAAAGTCATCACTGTCCCCTCAGTTGCTCAGGTCATAATTTGGGAATGACTCTGGACTTCTACCTCTTCTCCAACACAATCCTTCCACCCTAATCTAGATGTATCCATTCAATTCCAAATAACCAAAACTGTCCTAGTTCATATCACAATCATTAGTCATCTCAGTTAATCTAATATCTTCTCCATTGGTCTTCCTATGCCCATTCTTATTTCTCTTTAAGTCATTCTCCTTTAAAGTTAAATTTTTAAAAATGTAAATGTCAGCATGCCATTCTTATTTAAAATCTTTTCTGCACTTTTTAAATAGAATCACTATATGTCTCCACTTATGCCCATATTGGGGCATAATTATTAATAATGTCTCTTCTCATTCTCAAAGTATCCCACCTTACATGATAAATTATATGGTTACTGTCCTTATAAGGGCTTTCCTGACCTGAACAGCTTCTCTGACTTCTCCAGATACACCTCATGCTATACCCCCACCTTGCCATCTACACTCCAGCCATGGTAAACTAACTCTTTCTCTTTCCCCCTCTCTCTCTTTCTTGCTCTCTCATTTTCTCTCCCACCCATTCTTTCTCCCTTCTTTTTGGCTCTAGTCACTACCTTTGAGTGCTTAAAGAACAATAACAAAAATAAAACATTTGATCTCATATTCACTGGGTAACTCATACTCATCCTCCATATTTTAGGGAAAATGTCACTTGCTTTAATTTTCCTGTAGTCCTTAGACTGAGGAGCTCCTACTATGTCCTTCACAACACAAATACCTCCCTATCATAACACAACAATTTATTGTAATAGTTTATTGTGATTTCTTTTTTTTTTTTTTTTGCCTGTATTCCTCAGTGGATTACAAAAGTCATCAGGACTGGGCCATCTTGTTCATCATTTTATCTCCAGCTCTCAAACAGTCACCAACAGTTAATAAATCTTCCTAGAAGTCATAAAAATGTAAGTACATTCCTCAACATTATAAAAGAATTAAAAGAATACCAGTCGTAACAATTTAGATTTTATTTCAAAACCCTTTCTTGCATATAAGTTTATTTTTTCCCCATTGGCTATGAGTATTTTAACTAAAAATTCTATATCCTTTGAAGAAGAATATTTCTTTAAGGAAAAGCAATATTATGTGCTTGGAGCTTGCCAAAATTTTTGCTTCTCTACTATTGGATATATTCCTATAGCTAGATATTTCCTAAGGTAAATCTGCTTTCGTAGTAGGTCTCTAAATCTTGAAAGGCTCCAAAAGAAGCTTTCCTTCCTTTTTTAGAAAACACAGCTGCCTAGTGTTTGCAACCAGGCCTACTCTACACTCTCACCTTTTCTCTTTTTCTCTCAAGTAGCTGTAGGTGTTCTCTCACAGGACTTCCTTTCATACCCATCTCCTTTCATGCTCACCATTCCCAAATTCTGTTTTTGCTAACACTCACAGGCTGTAGGTACTTTGTAGAGATATGTGCCCTAGTCCGTTGGGTGGGCTTCTGAGGCATATGAGGTCTCTCCAAGTGGGTAGATTGGGAGGCTAATTATGGCCACTGAGTACCTATGAAATGCTTTCCTCCTCTGTGTCACAATCCAGTCTTTCCTCTGGTTCAGATTTCAGGGTGATATTTCACCCTCCTACCCCTTCATTCTGTGGCTAGGGTGTTAAGTACTGATGAGATAATTCTTGGATGAAATCCAAAGAGTGCTTTAAAAATTTAATGTATGTGGGTAACGAATAATGATCTCACACTGTGTATGACCCAGAGTACTTGAGTGTGTCATGTTACTGAATTACCCTTAGGTAACCATGACTGTGCCTGGGTGGTCATTGGGAGCAAAGGAGGGTTAAAGGTGTCTCTGAGTATGTGTGTGGCGGAGGGAGGTGAGGACAAAAGGAAGGAGGTCTGTTGCATCACTCCCAACATATTTATAATTTTAATTGGCCTATCACTTACATAATTTTTATATATCTATGTGGAAGCCTTTTATTTTACATGTATATATTTTACTGCTCCTCAAACCACTAGAATTTCTATTAAAAGTCCAATATAGGTTTAGTTCCTATGTGGCTTTTAAAACAAAAACGATTATAAAATTTCCAATATTTTTCAAGCTTATCCAAATATCTGCAATGTTCATTTGGAAATGAGTTCCACTAATAATTTATTATTGCCTTGAATGGAATGTATGTATAAGGTGAACTCTTTAGGGGAAAACAATGACACTGAAAAGCAGAGTTAATATGATTGAAAACCTCTATAACATAACAGAAGATTTCTCCACTTGCTGAATGGTTCTGCAGGTCCAAGGGATTAGGAGAAGTCTAAAGAAAGAATGTAAAATGAAACGTATTTATAGTTTAAAAGTGTGTACAGAATCCTCAAAATATAGAAAATTTTTTGACACAATATAGAAATCAGAGTCCAATCCCTCTCTTAACGGCAAGTCTACCCAAGGAAACATTTATACCTAGTACACAGGTAAAGTTCAAACCCAGGATCCCTGACTCACATCTAATGTACAACAATCATTCATTAATTTAGCAACTTGTACTGAGTGTCTACTCTGACATAAAAGAGCTTAATATTGAGGAATAGGATACAGTTTCTGTAGGACAGAGCTTACCTTCTCTTAAAGGAGACAAACACATAAATAGTGATGATCCAATAGGTCATTATGTAATATTAGACATTAATACTGAAGATTATAGGAGGAGACAAGAAATACAATAACCCCAATCTCTGGTGTTCAAGAAGGTTTCACATTGAAGACACATGTATGACCAAAGACATCGAGGTGTAAACGACACAGGGGCTGCCCTTGCACACAAGCAATTCAGCACTTCTGTTGCTTAGAGTGTATGAGAGAGTGATGAATGCGTAGACTGTGAAAAGAAGAGTATAATAAAGGATCTTGCATGACATGACAAAGGGACTTTCTTATGCACTGATTGGGAGCCGTTGATAGATTTTGAGCAGAAGAGAAAGGCTCTGGGGACTGTGAGGTCATGTTACAGCTCATCGGCCACTTGAGTAGCACTGAGTTGAGAGATTATTGCAATGATCTAGGTGAGAGATGATAAGGGTTTAAACTAAGATGATGATAGTAAGAGTGTAGAAGAAAGAGAAGACTGGACAAAGATTTGGGGGTGAAAATGGGTAGGACTTTGAATTGGCTGTGAAGTTAATGGCAACTACACATTGGTGACTTGGTGGATAGTAAAACAGCCAATTGGGAAAGAATATACCAAAATAGGAGTGTATTTAAGAAGGAGCTACTGAATTCAGGCTTATTCATTTTGAGTTTGAGGTGTTTGTGGACATGTTCATTAAGAAGGAAATAAGAATACTGAGTGGAACTATCTAATAAAAAGTCACATGCATTCATCTGATGTAGGCTAGAAAGTTGGGAGTCATAGGCATATGGATGGTTTCTAAAACTTTTAAAATATGTAAGATCACTAGGAACAAAATTCTGAAAAACTCTAACATATAAAAAACAGATGGGAGAAAAAGAAGCTGAGACTAAACATGAAAGGGAAACCATATTGCCATTTTTCTGGGACTACTCCATAAATACGTGGCTAAATATGAAGTTAATTACCCAACTTTAGATTTTATTTAAAATATGTTTAAATCAGTGTCTCAGTTCTAAAATAAGTAATATAATTAGCAAGTTGCTGACTTCGTGAAAGTATTTTATGCTCATGTGAAAGTCTGAACTGAAGACTCTTTTGATGAAATTACTTTTTGATGCCACTTAAGAGACTGATACTTCACAAATCACAGCCTTGGATACATGCCTCTAAAACTTCCTAGCTTTAGAAAGTATTCTTCTTTATGTATTTAAAAATCTAAGAAGTAATTTTTTTCACTAAAAGTTGTGTTTTCTTTTCTTTGCAGAAAAGTCCAAAATGGGATTTGGAAGAATATTGCTGTATGAAGCAACTAAGCTATCACTAAAATAGATGTAGAAGAAGAATTTAACAATGCTTTCACAGCTGAATGTTTAATCCCATAGAGAGATGATAGCTCTGATTACAAAAAGATAATAATTCAAAATGTATGGAAAGGGAATTTGAATTTCAAAAAAAAAATGTTTCTTGAGAATGGAAAACTGCAAATTTTGTGAGAAAGAGAATGTTTCAAGAGACTTCAAATACTGTATTTCTTAAGATTAGATAGAAACAACATACTTCCTCCTTGAGTTATCTAAGTATAGATGTTACTCAATTGCAGGACAGATATTTTAATTAGATTTGACTGTGCTGGATAGAGGAAAGACCAGCAAGCTGTCAAGAAGATACCTCACAGATGGCCATAAATTCCTGCTAGAGTCCGAGCTAGAATTGGGGGGTAGAAATTTGTCTGTTTTGTTCTCTGATCTGTCCCAAGCATTTAAGACAGTATGATACATAGTAGGATCTCAATAAATTTTTATTGACTTAATGGCCAATTTAACAAAGTCAAAAGTCTTGATTTTATCAGCACATCTATAGTACATTCAGGTCTTGGAGGTTTACTCAGCCTCAGCAATTCAAGAGAGAGATGTGTCAAAGAAGAACTATCTTTCATTAATTTGGAAGAGAAAAAACTGTCACAGTTACAAGAATAAATGAGTGTACAACATCAACATAGATGACTTTGTTGTCAAGCCAAATGCTAAGCTAAATCATACTCAAAAAAATTTTTTTAAATTTGCAGTGGGAAATCTAACTTTCCTAGGAATTCTAATGTTAATATATGTTTGATTACCATATCATCACCCTGTAAATATCAAATGGGAAACCAAAATTAAACAGACATTTTTAGGAAACAGGCAACTAGATAAAAAGAGACACAGGAATGTAAAATATTAGTGGAACCTGATAAGATAGGCTGTTACAGTATTCATCAAAAAACAGGATAGAATACCAAGATTATTATCTAGTCTCCTCCATTCTGCAACATGTAACTTGGCTTTGCCAAGGTAGAATACATAAAGTCTATTTACAACGTCTCCCCTCTTCCCCAAACTTTCTTGCTTGAAGAGCTGACATTTATCCATATGGATCTCCTCTTTTTATTCCTAGCTGAAAAACTTCCACTCATCATGCCCTCCTCTAATGAACATCTACGTTCTTTAGATAAATGGATATGTGGAATGCAACAGTAAAGTCTTGAAGGCAAAGAGTTACTCTATTTCTAATTTGCTTTTGCACACAGGCAATTCAGCATTTTTATTGCTTAGGGTATATGAGAGAGAGTGATAAATTTTATTGCTTAGTGTAGGCTGAAGAAAAAAGAGTTATCAATTATGAAAGAGTATAATACATCAATTAAGAATAGTATAAGGATCAACTGTGTGTTGATCTCAAATTTTAACTTTCAAAAACATTTCCTATTATTCCAATCTAAGGTTTGAGGGAATACTTCACTAGCAACGAGAATTTCTTATATGTGTAGATATAATCATATTTTCGTCAGACTTTTAGTACCCATACAAGGTTGGTATTGCAGAGCATGATACGTAAAACCCCAAGCAGTTGAAGTAACAGGCATCAGATAGCCACGCAGAGTCAAAAACTTCTGAACAACGAAAGAACATTTTTTTAAGTAAGTCATCAACCTCTAAGTTGTTTTTTTTTTTTTGCAAAAAAAAAAAATAAAAATGGCCCGTTTTACTAGTCTCACCCTTGCTACTTAGTGCAAAGAGAGAGAGAGTTCAGAGTGGAAAGGCTTTTGCGCAGTATGCACTTGACAGCCCCATAGTTCTTGCATGCCTGGGCATTTGCAGAGGCAAAGTTAGAACCATACCATCAGTGAAAGCAACAGACTTAAAGATATTAATTGATATATTGTTAGGCAATCATGTTCTACCCGAGGACAGTCTAAGATGACAGCAGAACGCCCAAAATGGCTGCAGAAATGTTTCAAGGTCCCTAGAACAGTGCATTTTCGGAGAACAAAGACCCCCCTCCCCCTTCTTCCTCACTGCCACATCCTCTTCCCGTGTGCAGGAGTTTCTCCACCTATAGAAAAATCCCAACTCAGCTTAAACCTCGCTCACTGCCCTCCCCTCCCTCCCTAGACAATAAGAACAGTCCAGCTCAGCTTAACGGGATATAAAGGGCCCTCCCCGTCTCTCCCTGCTGCTGCTCCCACTTTTGAGAGAGCAGCCGCCTGTCCATTTTGCCTGCTTAATACATCGTGGTTGAGCCTTTGTCTCCTGGTGTGTTTCTCATTCTGCGTTTGGGCTGAGTTTTTCCTTTCATATATGTCTTCACATGACTGATTGTACAAAGAGTAATTGACTTTTCTGCAGTCAATTAAAAAAATAAAATTATGATTCCAAAAATTTATTCTGAGGTGCAGAACACAATAATTGAGTTGTACAAAATGAAAATGATGAAAAGAAAAAGAGAATGTAAGGAAGCAGGGTAGAAAATTTCCCATGGACAAACCAAACTAAGGGGTTCAACAGGGAGAAAGATGATTTATATATTGTTTTGTTTAAATATATTTACATTTACTGTTATAAACTCTATAAGGTTCATTCCATATTCCAACTATTAAAATTGTAACATCAACCAAATATGCAGAATTTTCACCCATAAAGAAAACAAGACAAGAAAATCTGGATAGTACATTTCCTCTAAAAAATTCAAAATATCAATGGTAGTGAAATAAAATGATGAGATAAGAATTGTGTAACTGACTGTGGGGTCATATTTTTTCTCATTTCTAGGTCCTGATCTGGGCTGTGTGGATATTAGGCAGAATAATTATGCAGACAATACCACCATAAATTTCATGCTATATTTCTGAACATCATGCTTTTCTTGTAGACAAAGCTTTGAAAATTTGGGTGATTTAGAAAAATAGGTAATTATATCTATCTTTTAAAAAAATACCCAGAAATTATTGTAATAGAGTTTTAGAAATTAGAAATGCATATTTTTCAAAAAAGCTGTATAGCAGCTATGCTGCTGAGTTTTTTGTCTGTTTGTTTGATTGTTTTTTATGCTGCTGAGTTTGAAGATGTAGAAAGGAGCCATGAACCAAGGAATGCCCTTGTAGTTGGAAAAGGCAAGGGGATGGATTCTCTCCCAGTGCATACTGATGTAATGCCAACATACCAACACCTTGAGTTTGGTCCATTGAAGCTCACTTCAGAACTGTAAGGTAACAAATGTGTGTTGTTTAAAGCCACTAAATGTGTGATTATTTGTTACAGCAGCAATAGGAAACTAATACACTCTGTAATTTTATTTGCAGATATTTTTAGCAGTTTGATATTAGTATTTTCCTATACTGATTGTGTTGTATTTGGGAGGAAAAGGGGTGGACTAACAGGTACAAAACTATGCTATCTACCCTAAGTGAATCATTGTGAGTATATGCATATATTGAACACACTAATAAATACCCCACAAAAATAAATATAAATAAAATTGAAAAAAAATAAAATTTTTATGTAATCCAATAGATCACTATTCTTTATATTGAGGGATTTTGAATGATAGAAAAGTTTTCCCCACACAGAATATAGGTGAATTCACTCATGATTTTATTTGCTAGTACTTGTATGGTTCTCTTTTTAAATTTAAATTTTAGGGCTGGCTTGTTAGCTGAGTTGATTAGAGTAGGTATTATAACACCAAGGTCAAGGGTTTGGATCCCTGTACCAGCTAGCCACCAAAAATCAGTCAATAAATAAATTTAAATTTCTGATCCATGTCAAATTTATCTTGATATACATTATAAAGAATGAATCCAACTTTGTCTTTCTCTATAAAACTATTCATTTTTTCTAACACGAGTTATTTGAAAGGTATTCCCCCCCCCTTGGTGATTTGTGTTGTATATTCTAAATTTCCATATGTAATTGGTCCTGTTTCTGAATTTCATATTTTGTTCCATTAGGCTGCCTGGCATGAGCCAGTACTAAATTGTTTTAATTATAAGAACTTTACATTGTGTAAAAAAATATCTGGTAGGGCCAGACCCCTTCATAGCTCTCCTTTATTAGTACTTTCTTAGTCATTCTTGTTTGTTTTCCAAATGAATTTTATATGCAATATTTCCATTTAAAAATGGATGATATTTTTACCAGCATTGCACTTTATTTGTAAATTAACTTAGGGAAAACTGACATTTTATCATGCTGGAACTTACTGTCCACTTGATATTCCTTTGGAGGAGTACCTTATGTTAACATCTTCCTTTATTAGTGTGTCTGTCTGTTTCCTCACGCATCTTTTTAGTTTCTGCTTTTTGAAATTTTTAAGGTTATTGTTACAGAAATATTTAGAACTATTTTTTCTTCATTTTGAATTGTAGCCTAGGCATTAAAAAGTGTCCTTCTTTGTATTTTTGAAATCTTGGACTAAATTCTACATAATCAGATATCAATTTCATGAGCCCTGATTTAATTTCATTTACAACTGCCTAGTATATTAGTGTTCTCTCATTTTAAGTCTTTCTAATCTCTTTGTTTTATGTGTGTCTCTCATATTAGCATAGCCTTAAAGGCTGATTATTGCATACTCTAAGACTCTTTGTCTTTTAATAGATGTATTAATCCCATTTACATGTATTGCTATGGTTGATATGTTAATTTTACCATGTTCTATGTTACATTTGAATGCATATGTCTCCATACAGATAGTCTTTCCCTTTGTGGCCTATTACATTTGCTTTTGTTTCCTCCTCCTTCTTCTCTTTTCCCTTCCCGCTCCCTCACCCTTTTCTTGTGCTTTTTCTACTATCATTGTATAATACCCCTTTTAGGCTACCATCTATTTATTCCATTCTATAGACAACATTGGCATTAGTAACATCTCCTATTTCTTCTACCCTTTCTCCCCCAGCTTCATATGTTACGATATTCTTTTACTGCCAATTATATGTATGACAGATGCAAAAGCATATCTAACTTTTCTTGTATTCCTTCTTGCCACTCTCTGTTTCGAATTGTTCTATTATAGCTATGTTATTAAAGAAAACTGCCAGTACATACTATGTTATAATATACTATCTTCTTTATAACCATCATGTAGCATTGATTTACAAGCAGATATATGCTTAATGCTCACCACCATCCTTATTTTAATGTCTCTGCAGGATTTTTTGTTATATTGTTTATTCTTTAGTAGATTTTCCAGGAAGTAGTCATGGGAGCAAAAATTACTGAATTCTTGCACATTCATAAAAAGTTGTTTACAGCCTTGATACTTGAAGGGGGATTTTGCTAGATAAAAATATCTGTGGCCCATGATATTTTTTCCTGGTATAAAGCATTTTCACTCAATATACAGCATTACTGCCAAAATGATAACCTTATTTTCTTTATAAGTAATTTTGTCTTTTGGCCTAACCAAAAGATTTTTCTTTTTATTTATTTAGGATTGTTTAACTAGAGTATGTCTTGCTTTTGACCATTCAAGGTTAATTTTCCTAGGTACATTTCCTAGGTATGCAGTTCATCATGCTAAATTCACTTTCAAATTTATTTAAAGAGAAATATTTTTGAATATTAGTTTTTATTATCTGTTCTGTTGTTTTGCTTTTCTTCACAATCTCCTATTATACACATATTATATCTTCTTTGCTCTTGTATTTTTATATATATATATTGCTTTTTAAAAATTTTTAAATGTTTATTACTCATTTTTCTTAAGGCATTATCTGTTGCACTTATTTAGTTTTGTTTTTTATTCTAGTTTAATCTTCATTTAAAAGTTTTTTTTAATTCTTTTCTGAATTTTGTCATCTCTTTTATCAAAAATTCATTTTTTCTAGTCACTAAATTTCTAATTTACATTATTAATACCTTTATATTATTTAAATACTATAATTTATTTTATTTTGTAATATTAAATTACAGTTTTTATTGTTTTGTTGCATTTATTTCTGTATTGATTTCAGTCTTTCAGGAAATGTATTCTGTTCCTATTTTTTTCTTATAAAACTTGTATAAGATTTAACTTTTAAAAATTTTTTATTGATTTTTTTATTATTAATTTAAGTGAATTTCCTTGTATTTTTAGGAGGAAGGATAGGCCAGAATAACTGTTCTAGATTTATGGATCTAGAATCTCTTCTTTCATTGTTTTGCAAAGTAATAAGAAAATAGTCTTTTACTTTTTAATATCTGTCTCTCCAATTTATCCTCTTCCCCACTTTTATCTGGACCTTATTTTTCCTTTGCCACTAGTGTCTCTGTTTTGCCTCAATAAGATACTTTATTTTAATTTGTTAGTTTAGGTAGTTTATAGGGCCCAGATTGCTTCAGCACTGTCACCCCTTTTTACCTCTTGGCCTCTTCATGAATTGGATCCTGAAAAATCTCTCCCAGTTTCTAAGTTTGGTTTACTAGCTTTGCAAGGACAGCACAGATGCTGATAATACAAGGATATTGTACTGACTCTGGATCATGTCATTGACTTTGATTTTCCTGTCCTAGTAGCCTTGTTTATTTTCTGAGGGAAGCAAGAATATTTAAAAAACTAATCTTCACCACCATTTTCCAGAATTTTCCTCACTATCATATTATTTTGGATTGTTAGATTGGTATTTTTTAAAATACTATTCTGCATCAGTATTAGACCAGGGGACACATAGTCATTGTGTGGATTACAAATCATTATGACACAAATGAGTGCATCTAATCAGTCATGAGAAGAAATTAATGCGGCATCCCTTGCCTTCAGGATTGACACAACTTATCCATTTGGCAGTCTCTACCTTCAATAATGATTTGTTTTCATTCTTATTGTCTTATTTAAAGTAGTCTTTTAAGACACTTTATTAGTTGTGAATGCAAAAAATTTTCGTAACTCATTGTTTCAGGAACTAAATAATGTATAATACAGATTTGAAATTATATACAACAAATGCAACACTCTTTAATTGTGATCTAGAAAGACACACATATGACAAAAATGATGATTTTACTATTGAATAGGTCAACAGAATACATAAGTTAGATAAATATATGAAAAAAATTAAACAACTGAAATTAACATTGCATTTACCACCTACCCAGGAGATGATAAGTCAGGCACTATATTAGCCTTCAGTGAAAGTGGAATTAGATTATTGTGAGCATAGAATCCTAGCTACTAGACTACGATGGAGCAACAGGAATTAGATTATTGAAACACCAAAATAGTGGTCAAAATTGTGAATTGCAATTACATATGGGTAGCATAATTATGAAATTTGAAAATATTTTTGTTTTTAGAATTTTTCTAACATGGAGATAGATTGTTTTGTGATAGGAAAAGAAAAATTCATTGGAAGATGAGGAAGAAGAGGAAGAGAAGGTGGAAAAGGGGGAGGGCGAGGAAAAGGAGGAAGAAATAGAGAAAGGAAGGGAAAAAGAAAGGAAAGAAATGACTAGAAAGTAAAAGAAAGAAACAAAGAAACAAAGAAAGAGAAATAAAGGAAGGAAGGAAGGAAGGAAAAAAGAAAGAAAAAGAAAAAAAAGAAAGAAAGTTAAATAACAAGCCACTCTATTAAGGTGTTTCTTACATAGGGATTAAGAACAATGCTCTGGAGCAGATTCTATTGTTGATTTATTTATAGTTTTAGTCCTATATCCCCCCAGCTTTATTCAGGTATAATTGACAAATAAAAATTGTATGTATTTACATTGTACAATGTTATGTATGATATACATATGCATTGTGAAGATTACCACAGTCAAGCTAATTAAAATAATTATTACCTCACATAATTATCATTTTTGTGTATGCATGCATGTGTGTGTGGTTAAAACATTTAAGACCTACTCTGTTAGCAAATTTTAAGTATATAATAGGGTGTTATTAACTACAGTCACCACATATATCTTAGATCTCCAGAACTTACTTATTCTGCCTAACTGAAACTTTGTACCCTTTAACCAACATCTCCCCATTTCCCCCACCCCCCAATCCTGGAAACCACCATTCTACTCTCTGCTTCTGTGGGTTCAAGTTTTCTAGATTCCACATGTAAGTCAGATGATGAAGTATTTGTCTTTCTGTACCTGGCTTATTTCATTTAACATAACATCCTCCAGGTTCATTGATGTTGTCACAAATGGCAGGGTTTCCTCTTTTTAAGGCTGAATAATATTCCATTGTATATAAATTTCACATTTTCTTTATCCATTCATCTGTTAATGGACACTTAGTTTGATTCCATATCTTGGATATTGTGAATAATGCTGTAAAAACATGGGAGTGCAGATATCTCTTTAACATTCTGATGGCATATGCTTTGAACATATACCCAGAAGTGGGATAGCTGGATCATAAAGTAGTTCTATTTTCAATATTTCAAAGAATCTCCATAGTGTTTTCTGTAATGACTGCACCAGTTACGTTCCCACCAACTGTGTACAAGAGTTCCCTTTCTTCCACATCCTTGCCAACGCTTATCTCCCTCTTTTTTTTAAATAATAGCCTACTAGCCATTCTAAAAGGTGTAAGATGATATATCATCATGGTTCTGATTTACCTTTCCATGGTGATTACTAATATTGAGTAACCATACATCTGTTGGCCATTTGTATGTCTTCTTCTGAGAAATGTCTGTTTAGGACCTTTGCACATTTTTTAGTTGAGTGGCTTATTTTTTTGCTATTGAGTTGAGTTCCTTAAATATTTTGGAAATAATCCTCTTATCAGATGTATGGTTTTCCTATATTTTCTTCTATTTCATAGGTAGTCTCTTTTGAGTTTTAAAATTGGTTGTACATATATTTAAGCCATTCCAAACTTTCACTCTAGGCAGAATCAGCCTACTCTACAAAACAGAAGGGAGAACTCTTCATGTGTTCAGGTCACAGATAGGATTTCTAATTAGAAAAAGCCACAGCTTCTGTATTTTTATAGAACATAAAAAATTGGCTGCTTAGACCACCAGATACGTCTGCTTCTACCTTGGTAATTGAAACCCTGCTCTAGAGAAAGACTATGTCCCTTGATGTTGCACTAGTTTGGGATCTGGTCAATTAAAGCCCTGTTTATTTAATTCCCTGAACATACACCTGCAGTATCAGGAAGGCACCACATGCATAACTTAGAAAGTGTGATTGATATTTGTGGCTCACCTTTCAAAGCTCGGTTAAAACATTTCAAATTACTGGTTCTTTGCACTCCCAACTGCCTCTTTTAGTCTGAGGAAGAACAATGTGCACTGAAGTTAGAATGACTTTTACAAAGGTCCCCAGTGCTGTTGTGGATAGGGCAGGAAAGTGAACATTAAAGAAACAAAACCAAAGCAATGATTTGTTACCATTTAAAAATGCTGCTGGATTTGCCATCAGTGTGGCAGTGCAGCTTCATATGCAAACACAAGCCTCTTTTAAGAACAATCTTTGTGTCTGAACAGAAAGTATTTTGTCTTCTCCGGCAGGAAATCTAGTGCAGGGCTTACCCAGAGATATATTTTCCACCATGTGGCCAGGACAATAAACATGGGGCTTTTGATCTGTGTGGCAATAGTGGCTGAGCTGCAGTTCTAAAAGGAGAAACATGGGAAACAAATCTGCCAGAGGTGAGTGTGTGCCCTTGCGGTAGTTTTGCATGTCTAAAGTTCACCAAGGAAAGCCAGAGAGATTTCAAATAAACATGTCTGAAGGGGTCATAAAAATCCTAACCAGTGTGATGGCTTAAATCCCAATGTCAAAACACAGAAATGCATGGCCTGCATCACATGAAACTTCTTTGGCCCCAGGTTTATAAATTAAACCTCTTTCAAACTCCTATTTTTACAAGCATAAATTTACACATGTCCCTCCTCCCTACCACCATCTTCACACTGTGAATAACAGCAAAAGTATCTTTCTGTTACTGCAGGTGAAATAATTTTGTAACTAAAATGGGGGCAAAAAGGATACTCTAATGAATCTTTCCTAAGTTTCCTTAGGAAACTAATGCCATTGTCATAATATAGGTGTCCTTTTAACTTGCTGCTTTCAAACCTCATCCTAGAAATCACTAGGACTCATTATTTTACATGCTACCTTCATTTTCAAATCAAAATGCCAAAGTGAAGCACAGTTTATTTCAGCACTGTTGAAATAGAGTGCTGTTATGAGGAAATGTGAGTGGGTTGAAGTGGGACTCCCTGTGGAGTTAACTTGGCAGAGTTTGAGTTCCTGGCTCAACCCAATATTAAAAGTGAGTCATCAGTTTACCCACACAGCAGGGTCTTTAGTTTGTACTTCTCACTCTGAGCTACTCAGCAGCGGGTCTAAAGATTCAAGTTAGTTTCTATAATTAATAATCAAATGAAGGAAATCCCTGGTTTATTTTGAGAATGATTTTATTATTCATAAATACCTCAATATTACTGTCTGATAAATAATAAGACACGAATAAAACCTACCTCAAAGAAAGTTAGTTTGCGTATTCAGTGTGATTTATCTCTAGTAAAGGCCAAAGGTGTCTCTGTTCACATGGAAGTGAGTTTTATCCCTTTACATCCATTAAAAGAAATTTGAAGGGCAAAAGTTTCATGCACCTCTGTTCCTCTTTAGCTGATATTTTTAGAAGAAAATTTCAGGAATCACTGTGTATTCATATAAACATACATATTAGAACTATCGTGCTGGTTTTAATAAAGGGCAAACATAAAATATATTAAAGATTAATTCATCACTTTAAGAATTAATAGATGAGTGCAATTTATTTTTCCTTTTATCTCATATACTAAATCTAAGAGATATAAACAGTTTTTAATCCAAACTCAGTAAACACTAAGTATCTTTTTCAGTACAGCCTCAAAAATCTCTTAATGAAACAACATCAATATATTCTGCTTCTTACTAGAGTGTTTCTATTCAAGATAAAATGAAGTTTATTGCTTGAAAATATACATAACAATGTCAACTTCTTAAAGGTTGATACAAGATAAGTTGCTGGTAGCATTAAAAAACTGTGAACCTTACGTTTTCGTTCACACATTACACATATATACAAGCTACCACATGTACACACACAGACGTATAAAACATACTTTCTTCGAATAGCAGAGAATGTCCATCATAAACGAGACCTCATCTGCATTTCCAGCCTTGGCTCTTACCATTTGCAGTCATGAACTCTGGCTACAGAGAGCTAATCCTGAACAAACCTTCTCCAGCTTTGCTTCTTTGCACACACTGGCTCAGCTTCCAGGACTAGCCTTGGCTGCTCTTCTACCTGGGACACTGATAAGTATCTTTAAAACCTTGTTAAAATATTATCATGATCCTTCCTGTGTCCATAAACACCCAGTTATTGAAATAGTCATTACTATAAAAGATATTTTAATTGGTGGTTAAAACTTCTACCTCCAGCCCAATACACAGAGCTCTTGGAGGGAGAAATGGCTTCATATTTATTTTTGTCTCTCTCCATTCTATTTCCTGCTCTTCACTACTAAGAAACACTGCATATCCTGTAACTGATGTTCAATGCATCCCAAGTACATACTGGTATATGGTGACAGTCACCCTACACATCCCTCAATTTGCTTTGGGGCATTTCACAATGCTTGCTTCGGACTTAGCCTATTCCTGGCCATCTACCTAATTAATAATCTCTTATATGATCTCTGCCAAGTGAATTACAATGAAATAAATTATTTCTAGGAAAATAACATTTTACTTTCAGGTATCTTTAAAAAAATTCTTTGAATCTGGAGTTCTGTCTCTGTTTTCTCTCTCTCTCTTTTTTTATCTCATTAGCTTGGTTTTTCTAAACAATTAGCTATTCCAATGTCATTCAGTTTCCAATTAATTTCCACTTTTACCTTTATTAATACTTCTCCCTACTTGCTCTGACTTGCTCTGCTGTTCTCATTCTATCTTCTTATATTAAATATACGGTTTATTTATTTTCACTTTTTTTTAGAGAAGAAAGCATTTAGAGTTAAGATTTTAAGATTTAAACTCTGATAAGAGTTCTTCCAATAGCTCGTATGCCTTTGATATGATGTTTTCTACTGTTCTGTAAATTTAAATGTTACCCCACTGATTTTCATTTGTCCTAAAAATTATGGAGAGTGTTTTTTTTTAAAACAAACAAAACATTTTGAAGCAACTAAGAGGTTTCCGCTTGTTTTTCATAGTTTCATTTTTATTTCATTTAATGTCTTCAATTAGATAAAGAAGGCAATTAAGTCTGTGCATATTTTGATGAATTGCCCATGGCCCAAAATATGATTGATTTTTTAAAAAAATTCTCCATAACTAGAAGCAAAGTAAACACTGTTTATAATACATAGAATACACACATTTATAATATGTAGAACACACACATGCACATGCATATATGTATATGTGTATATGTATTTATAACATATAATTTATTATGTTATATATTTTATATATAACATACGACAATTTATGTATGTATTTATATATTACTCATATATATATATATATATATATAATTTATTAGTAGCAATACCCATTATGACTTGCTGTTAAAAATAAGGACTCTGGAATTAAACTGCCAAACTTTCAATATCCATCCCTATTTTACACTAGGGTTGTTTGAGTAATTAATAGATTAAACTCTAAAGGACTTAACTTGGTACGTGACACATAATAAGAGGTCGATAAATATTAGCTGCAATTATTAGTATTACTGTTTTTTGCACAACTAACCTGTCAAAATTCAAAAGGTGTGAGTTTGAATTCTCCTGCGTTGACATCAATTATGCACTTAAAAATGCATTGATCCTAAAGGCTTAAAAGATTTAAGTTTTATATCTTGTGGTTTTTAAAATTACATAACTCAATTTAAAAACTATTTTTACTTAAACATTTGAATCTATCTAATAATAAAAATATGTTAGGTAAAGAAAATGCCTTGAAATTGCTAAACGTTAACAGATAGCTTGGTGTACTGAGAGGTTACATTATCAGTTGCAAACAGGAGGTTAAATGGGCAACTAACATCTAAAATTTTGTATTGCTTAGGTTCTTTGTTTTGAAAAAGAAAAAAGAAATTATAAAATAGACATGTTTATTTTTAGTTTCAGTTTTTATATGGATAGTTTACTACCTTCAAAAAATAACAATAATTATTTTTTTTAAATTCTCGAGTTTGTCAACTCAGAACCTATGAGTAAAAGTCAAATTTCTGACTGAATTTCTAATCCCGTGTGACAGTTTCTTTCAGGAAACAACACAGTATTCTGTGGAGTTCCTGGCAAACCTTCAGTAAAGGTCATAGAAGTTAAGTGTTCCAGCAGTGAGCCCAACTTTTAGTAGCCTTGTCCTGTACACTACAACAGAGAATATCAAAAGCATCCCTTGAAAATATTCGTGCAGTTAATCTTGACCACCTTTCCGTGTTAATATAAACATTCAAATACCTGTAAACTATAGGTTACTTTACCCTGTACTAGGTATAAAAAAATACATGCATAAACCTTAACAAATTGTATCTCTTCCTCTTTTCCCTCTACCAGCTGCAGTCTGTCTTCCAACCATAGTCCAAGGAAGAACAAAAACCTTATTGTTTTTCTAATTTTCTCATATTTTTTGAAAGTTTATTTTAAACTTAAAATGTATTGAACTATGACAGCCTGACAGATAAATGCACTATGACAAGTGCATGGCTTGATACATTTTAATAAACTGTACACACCCCTAAAACAAGCACCCAGATTAATAAACATTTTCAAGACCCCAAAATCCTTTTGTGTCCCCTTCCAGACATGACCCACATGCCCAAGAGTGTCCACTTTCTACAGTTCTAACAGGGTTGATGAGTTCTACTTTATATACTTTTTAAAGTTTTGCGTGAATGAAATCATTTGGCATGTATTCTTTCGCACCTCACTTCTTTTGCTCTTCATTTTGTTTGTGAGATTCAACATATTCTCCATGTAGATTATGCATTCTCACTGGTACATAGTCTTCCACTGTGGTACTGTAGTACAATTATTTGCCTATTTCCCCAAAATCAAGTGTTCACATAAACCCAATATATTTTATTGTATTCATTTACCTGATTGCTTTACCGTTCTTCTCTCTTCACTTCTCTCCTCTCTTATCCTCTCTTCATCCATCCTTTCCTCTCCTCTCTTCCCTTCTCCTTGTCTCTTCATTCTCTATCTTGTGTGAGTGTACACACACATGCACTTATATGCATATAATATAGACACATAAATGTCCCTTTAACAACAAATACTTTAGTACATATTTCCTGAGAATAAGGATTTTTTTACATGAACATAGGAAAATAATCAACATCAGGAGATTTAAAATAATTACAGTCATATTGTCTAACACATAGGGCATATTCAAATGGCATCAATTTTCCATTGATAATTTATAGATCATTTTTCCCCTGTGCAGAATTCAATACAAAATTATCATGCATTGCCTTTAGTTGTCATTTTTATGGAAAGAGTTGTATTGTCTTTTAATTTTATTTTTCCATGAACTTTTTGAAGTACCCTCATATTTTAAAGTCAAGTTTATTGAGGAATAACTCACATATAGTAAAAATAACCCATTTCAGACATTCACCTTTAGGAGTTTTAACAAATGTGTAGAGTTGTTTAACAATCACCAAAATCAAGATATGTATTTCTGGCACACCAAAATGTTTTCTCATGACATTTTATATGAAATCCTCTTCCCCATCTCCAGCTTCTCACAACCAGTGATTTTATTCCTGTCTCTATTGTTTTGTCATTTCTAGAATTTTATATAAATTGAATCATAGATCATGTAGATCTTTTTTCCAAATTTTATTTTATTATAATAATAATAACTCTTAACATGAGATCTATGCTCTTAAAAAAATTCTTACGTGTACAATGCAGTATTGTTAACTCTAGGTACAATTGGTACAATGTTGTACAGCAGATCTCTAGACCTTATTCATCTTCCTTCAGTAGATTTTATATCTGCCTTCTTTCATTTAGCTCATTGCTTTTGAGATTCATCCATATTGTTGCAAGTTTATTCCTTTTTATTTGAGTAGTATTCCATCATATAGATATACTACAATTGATTTATTCATTCACCAAATTGATTGACATTTGCTTTGTTTCAATTTGAATGGCTATTACGAATGAAGTTGCTGTAAATATTCACATGGAGGGCTGTGGATGGACACGTGTGTTCATTTCTCTCTGATAATGTATGAGCATTGTAGTTGCTACACATCTTGTCAGCAATTTACACTGTCAATCATTAAAATTATTATACACATTCTAATAGATTTTCAGTTCATTTCCTTGTTGACTAATGATTTTTAGCATTTTTTTACGTGCTTAATTACCAGTCTATGAATTTGATATATCTCTTCCTTTTTACATCTTCTTTTGTAGTTTTTAGCATATGAACATTGCACATATTTTGGTATATTTATTCCTAAGCATTTCATGTCTTTATGATATTATAACAGTACTATTTTCTTTTTGTAACAAGTTCCAATTTGTTGTCTGTAGTGTATAGAAATACAATTGATTTTAGTATAGTGACATTGACTATATTTTGACCTTGAAAAGTTCACTTATTACTCTCAGTAGTTCTTTTTTTATTTTCTTTTTCTTTTTTCCTGTTTTCATTTTAACATATTTGATAAATAAAGATTACTTATATATTTTGAGGTTCTGTTTGTTTGTTTGTTTCCAAATAAAGTATACTTACAAAAAAGACAGCAGGACAGTGTGGCCCACAAGCTTCAGGGTGCTAATCCATCATCTAAAGAATTCTTTACCCTCTTTACTCTGTTTATCCTGAAACAGCTTTCATTGACCACTCTTAAACTGTTTACTTTTTTATTTTTTGTGAATAGTTTATTTTTTTTTAATTGAATAGTTGATTGCACATATCTGGGGGATAAAGAGTTGAATATCAGCACCTGTATGCAAAATATGATGCTCAAATCAGGATAATTAGTACATTCAGGATTACACAATGTAATCGTTTTTGGGGGGCCCTTTACCAGTTCCTCCCTTACTCCCCATCCCTCTCCTCCTGTCCTATCTCTCATAACTAAAGTTCCATTCTCTCCTCCTGAAAGTTCAATGTATTATTGTGATTGTTATATCTTTCTTTCTGTTTTTCTTTTATTTATTTGTTTATTTTTTAGCTCCCACTTACAAGTGAAGACATACAGTATTTCTCTTTCTGTGCTCAATTATATCAATTAATATAATTTTCTCTCCCTTCATCCATGTTGCTGCAAAAGGCAGTATTCCATTCTTTTTTATGGCAAAGTAGTATTCCAATGTGTAAATGTACCACATTTTCCTTATCCAGTCATTTAACAATGACATTTAGGTTGGTTCCAACTCTTGGCTATTGTAAATAGAGCTGAAATAGCATGGGAATACAGGTATCCCTTTGACATGATGATTTCCATTCCTTTGGGTATATACCCAGTAGTGGGATTGCTGGATCATATAGCAGTTCTATCTGTAGTTGTTTGAGAAACCTCCATACAGATTTCCATAATGGTTATGCCAATTTATAGTGCCACCAACCCTGCATCCTAGCCAGAAATTGTTATTCTCTGGCTTTTTTTTATAATAGCCAGTCTAACTGGGGTGAGATGACATTGTCATGTGGTTTTGATTTGCATTTCCCTGATGCTGAGCGATGAGCATTTTTTCATGTGTGTGTTGGCCATTTGTATATCTTCCTCTAAGAGATGCTTATTCAGTTCCTTTGCCCATTTTTTAAATAGTGTTATTTGTTTGTTTGTTTGTTTGTTTTCTTTCTTTTTTTTTTTTTACTGTTAAGTTGTTTTGAGTTCCTTGTACATTCTGGATATTAATTTTTTGTCAGATGTGTAGTTTGCAAATGTTTTCTCCCAGTTCAGTAGGTTTTCTTTTTGCTCTGTTAATTGTTTCTTTTGCTGTTCAGAAGCTTGTAGTTTGATAAAATCCCATTTGATTATTTTTCCTTTTGTTACCTGTGCTTTGGGGGTCATACTCATAAAATATTTGCCTAGTCCTACTTCCTGAAGTGTTTCCCCTGAATTCTCTTTTAGGAGCTTTACAGTTTCAGGTTTTATATTTAAGTCTTTCACCCATTTTGAGTTGATTTTGATATATGGCAGGAGGTATGGGTCTAGTTTCATTCTTCTACATGTGGATGTCTAATTTTCTCAGCACCATTTATTGAAGAGGCAATCTGTTCCCCAATATATGTTCTTGATGCCTTTGTCAAGATCAGTTGGCTGTATATTTGTGCGTTGATTTTTGGGTTCTCTTTTATGTTCCATTGTTTTGAATGTCTGTTTCTATGCCAGTACCATGCTGTTTTGGTCACTATAGCTTTGTAGTATAGGTTGAAGTCAGGTAGTGTCATGTCTCCAGATTTATTTATTTGTTTGTTTGTTTGTTTGTTTGTTTGTTTGGTCAAGATTGCTTTGGCTATTTGGGGTCTTTTTTGTCCCATATGAATCTTAGGATTGTTTTTTTTTTTTTTTCTATTTCTGTGAAGAATGTCATTGGTATTTTGAAGGCATTTGCATTGAATCTGTAGATCACTTTGTGTATATGGCCATCTTCACAATGTTAATTCTTCCAATCTGAGAGTATGGAACATCTTTCCATCTTTTTGTGTCCTCTTTAATTTCTTTCAACAGTGATTTGTAGTTGTCATGGTAGAGATCTTTCACCTCCTTGGTTAAATTGATCCCTAGGTATTTTATTTTTTGGTGACTGTTGTAAATGGGTAGCTTTCTTGATTTTTTTCTTTTTACTAGTTTGTTGATGAAATATAAAATCACTACTGACTTGTGTGTGTTGATTTTGTATCCTGAAGTTGAAATCATATATCAACTCTAAAAGTATTTTTGCAGAGAGTTTAGGCTTTTCAATATGTAGGAAAACGTCATCTGCAAACAGGACAGTTAGACTTTATCTTTTCCAGTCTGGATGCCCTTTATTTCTTTCTCTTGCCTGACTGGTCTGGCAAAAACTTTCAACACTATGTTAAATAGGAGTGGTAATAGGGGCATCCTTGTCAGTTCCTGTTTTTAAGGGAAAAGCTTTCAGCTATTTCCCACTCGGGATGATATTGTTGGTGGGTTTGTCTTGTATGGCTTTTATTGTGTTGCTATACTTTCTTTCTATACCTAATTTGCTGAGAGTGTTTATCATGAAGGGATGTTGAATTCTGTCAAATGTTTTTTCTGCATCTAGTGAGATAATCATATGTTTCTTGTCCTTGATTTTGTTGATATGGTATATCACATTTATTGACTTGCATATGTTGAACCATCTTTGACACCCTGGGTTGGATCCTGCTTGATCATGGTTTATAATTTTTTTTTTTGATGTGCTGCTGTATTCTGATTGCTAATACTTTTTGAGGATTTTTGAGTCTATGTTCATCAGAGATATTGGCCTGTGGTCTTCTTTTTTGTGTTATATCATTGTTTGGTTTTGGTATCATCATGACGGTGGCCTTGTAGAATGAATTTGGGAGAATGAACTCTGTTTCAATTTTTTCAAGTAGTTTGAAAAGTGTTGGTATTAATTCATCATTAAATGAATGGTAGAATTCAGCAGTAAAGCCATCCAGTCTGGGGCTTTTCTTTGTTGGGACACTGCTGATTACTGCTTCAGTCTTTTTGCTTGTTATTGGCCTGTTCAGATTTTCTATTTCTCTTGGTTCAGTCTTGGTAATTTGTGTATGTCTAGAAATTTATCCATTTCCTCCAGGTTTCCAAATTTGTTTTCATATAGTTACTTTTAATAGTCTCTAATGATTCTTTGTATTTCTGCGGTATCAGATGCAATGTCTTCTGTTTCACTTCTATTTTTTGTTATTCGGGTTCTCTCTCTTTCTCTCTCTCTCTCTCTCTCTCCCTTTCATCTCTCTCTCTCTCTCATGTTAGCCTATCTAATGGTTTGTTTATTTTGTTTATCTTCTGAAAAAGAAAACAACTTTTGCTTCATTGATCTTTTCTATCATTTTTTGGCTTTCAATTTCATTTAGTTCTGCTGTGATCTAAATTATTTCCTTTTGTCTACCAATTTGGGAATTGGATTATTCTTATTTTTGTAGTTCTTTGAGGTGTAGCATTTAGTTGTTTATTTGATTCTTTCTGTTCTTTTGATGTAAGCATTTACTGCAATGAACTTCCCTCTTAGTATTGCATTTGCAGTATCCCACATGTTTTGGTATGATGTTTCTTTATTTTTATTAGTTTCAAGAAAATTTTTGATTTCCTGTTTAATTTCTTCTTGGACCCATATGTTGTCCATGAGAATGTTGTTTAATTTCCATGTATTTGTATAGTTTCCAGAATTCACTTGTTATTGATTTCTAGTTTTAATCTGTTGTGGTCTGAAAGGATACTTGAAATGATCTCAATTTTTAAAAAACGGTTGAGACTTGATTTATGACGTAACACGTGGTCTATCCTGGGGAATGTTCCATGTGCTGATGAGAAGAATGTATATTCTGTGGTGGTTGCTTGAAATATTCTGTTGATATCTGCTAAGCCCAGTTGATGTAAAATGTGTTTTAAATCCTGTATTTCTCTGTTGATTCGTTGCCTAGATGATTTTCCATTGTTGAAAGAGGGGTGTTCAGGGCCCCAACTATTATCATATTTGGGTTTATTGCTTTCCTTAGGTCTAATAGTGTTTGCGTTATATATCTGGGTGCTCTGATGTAGGGTGTATGTATAATTATGACATATGCTTTCTTGGTGGATAAATCCCTTTGTCATAATATAGTGGCTTTCTTTGTCTCTTTTGTAGTCTTTGGTTTAAAGTCTATTTAATCCAATATAAGAATAGTTATTCTTGCTCTTTTTTGATATCACTTTGCATGGTCTGTCTTTTCCCATCCCTTCACTCTTAGTCTGTGTGTCTTTACAAGTGAGGTGAGCCTCTTGTAAATAGCATATAGTTGGGTTTAGCTTTCTAATCTAATCAGTCACTCTGTCTCATTTGAGTAGGGAATTTAATCTATTTGTATTTAGGGTTGCTCTGAAAGGTATTGCCTTTCTCCTGGCATTTTATAGATTTTCATATGGATGTTTTAAATGTCTTTCGCTTTTTTCCTTCCCTTTTTTTTTTTTTTTTTGTTTGTCTTTGGTGTTTGTTTTTGGAGGTGGTAAGATACAGTTTCTTTCTCATTTGCATTTTTGTTCTACCAGTGGGGTTTGTTCTTATTGTGTATTCATGGTAGAGATTATCATTTTTTGGATTCCATATGCTGGCTCCCTTGAGGATTGTAGGGCTGGTCGTGTGGTGGTGAACTTCTGTAGTTTTTATTTGTCTAGGAAATACACTATTTCTCCTTCATTTCTGACTGTTAGCCTTACTGGTTATAGTATTCTTGGCTAGGAGAGTGTTTTTCTTTCTTTGAATATTTTGAATATATCATCCCATTCTCCTCTGGCCTATAGAGTTTCTATTGAGAAGTCTGCTGTTAGTCTGATGGGGACTCCCTTATGGGTGACCTGATGCTTTTTTCTTGCTGTTTTAAGGATTCTCTCTTTGTCTGTGAGTTTTGCCAGTTTGACTATGATGTGTCTCGGAGAGGACCTTTATAGATTGAACATGTTTGGGGATCTTTGAGGCTCTTGAATCTTAAGGTCCATGTCTCTCCTTATACTTGGGAAGTATTCTGCTGTTATTTAGTTAACAATGTTCTCAATGCCTTTTTCTTTCTCCTTCCCTTCTGGAACACACACAACTTGGATTTTTGTGTGCTTAAAGTTGTCTGCTATCTTTCTTAGATTTTCTTCATTTTTTAAAAAATTCTTTTTTCTTTTTATTTGTCTGCCTAAGATATTTCAAAGAGACTGTTTTCAGTATCAGAAAGTCCTTCTTCTGCTTGCTCTAGCCTGCTGCTTAAGTTCTCAGTTGTGTTTCTTCATTTCACTGAATGACCCCTTCAGTTCCCTGAGTTTTACTACATTCTTTTTTAAAGTATTAATCTCTTTGCAAATTTCCCCCTTCGTATCCTGGATAGTTTTGCTCAGCTCATTGTGTCATCTAACTGTGTCTTCTTGTCTTCTTGTATCTCATTGAGTTTCCTTAGGATTTTTACTTGCAATTCCTTTTCAGTCATTTCAAGGGTTTCCTGCTGTATGGAGTCTGGTACTTGAGAGTTATTTTATTCCTTTGGTGGACTCATATTTCCTTGTTTTTAGTATTTCTAGTATCCCTATGTTTATGTCTGGTCATCTGTTAGAGCAATTACTTCTTCTATTACTCTCTTTCTCTGGACTCTGCTGGTGACCCTCCTTGTGTCAATGCAGTTGAGTGTTTGGAGGTCCACCCACACAGCAGCAGTGGCTGCTGCAGATACTGCTATTGTAGTAGGCCAGCCTTGTGGTGGCAGTGGCTATGTGTTTGGCCTTGGCAGACTGCCAACATGGCAGCTGTGGCTTCGGCAGTGGCGGGCTGCTTGCATGATGATGGTGGCTCTCTGGCAGTGGTAGTAGTGGCAACAACTGCAATAGTGATGGTTGAAGTGGTTGCCTGCTTGGCTGCAGTGCCCATAATTTGTGTTGGGGGCTGCAAATTCCTCCCTAGTTGCAGTACTCTTGGCAGCAGTGGGTTTACCTCATGGGAGCAGCAGTGGTACTGACTGCTGCAACTACTCCCTCATGTCTGTGGTGTCCAGGGCAACAGTGGAGTTACTTCATGGTGGTAGCCGTGGCACCAAGAGCTGCAACTGTGCCAGTGGCTGCAACTGCCTCTGTCATGTATATGGTGTCCTTGGTGGCAAGGTGTTAACTTGCAGCTGCAGCAATGGTGGTGGTGGCTGAAGCTGCATCCTTCACATCTGTGGAATCCACAGCTACAGCAATGGGCCACCTGCAGGACTGCTCCTCTCTGGGGAGCTGCTATGCAATAAAAGATGGTTCTAGGACCAGAAAATGGCTCCAGTAATGGCAGCAGCAGTGGTGGTGGGCCCGTTTCTATCTTCTTCTGCAGGAGGAACATGCCCTGGGCACCTCTAGTCCACCACCTTCCCAGAAGCCCAACTTTTCAAGATTGTATATATTTAATCTATACATATGTATCCATTTTATAATGATTACCACAACTATATTAACTCACAAATTTATCACCACCTTTGCTGTACATTAGATCCCCAGAACTTGTTTGTATTATAATTTAAATTTTTGTACCTTTTGACTAACATCTCTCCATTTCCCACACCAGACAGCCCTTGAGGAAAAAGCATTTGACAAGATTCAACATCATTTCATGATAAGAAAAAAAAACAAAAAACACTCAACAAATGAGGTATAGAAAAATTGTACTTCAACACAATAAAGGCCATATATGATAACCTACAGCTAACCTCATGCTCAGTGGTGAAAAACTGAAAGGTTTTTCTTAAGATCAGGAATAAGACAAGTGTGCCCCTCTCTTGGCATTTCCACTCAACATAGTAGTGAAATTCTTAGCCAGAGGAATCAGACAAGAAAAAGAAATAAAAGTCATCCAAATCAGAAAGGAAGTTGAGCTGTCTCTGCAGATGACATAATATTATATGTAGAAAACCCTACGGACTCCACCAAAAAACTGTTAGAACTAATAACCAAATTCAGTAAAGTTGAAAGATACAAAATCAACATATAAAAATCATTTGTTTCTAACACTAACAACAAACTATCTGAAAAATAAATTAAGAAAACAATGTTGTTTGCAGTAGCATCAAAAAGAATAGAATACTCAAGAATAAAGTTAACCAAGGAGGAGAAAAAAACCAGTGTCTTAAAAACTATAGGACATTCTTTTAAAAAAATGTAGAAGTCACAAATAAATGGAAAGATATTCCATGTATATGGATTGGAAGAATTGATATTGTCAAAATGTCCATACTACCCAGAATTATCTACAGATTCAATGCAATCCCTATCAAAATTCAAATGCTTTTTTTTACAGAAACAGTTGTTTTATAGATGATTTAGAATTTTATACATAAACAATCATGTCATTTTTGAATAAAAGCATTTTAATTTCTCCCTTCCAGATTTCTTTCCTTATTACACTGACTAGGATATGCAGTATATTTATCATTAAAAATTATAGTATCAAACACCTTGCCTTATTCTTAACCTTAAAAGGAAAGCATTATCATTCACCATTAAGTATATATTAGCTACAGGGATTTTTTGGTAGAAGCTCTCTACTCATTTCAAAGATTCCTTCAGTTAGTTGAGTATTTATTATGAAGTGATCTTGAAATTTTTTAAAAGGTTTTTCTTCATCTGTTGAAATAATCATATGAGTTTTTGTTTTTAGTTTATCAGTTTGGTAAATCACACTAGCTGATTTTTGAATGTTTAAATGCCTTGCATTCCTGGGATAAATCATACTTGGTCATGCCATGCCTTTTTAATCTCCTTTAAACTGGAAGAATTCTGAAATTCTTTGTTTTCTTTGACCTGTTATTTCTCATGCTTCCTCATGACTAGATACAGACTACTCCTTTTGGCAGGAATACCATTGATGTAATGGTATTGCTTCTCAGTGTATCAACTTAGAATGCATGTGATATTATTTTCATCTTGATTTTGGTAAGATTAACATTGACCAGTTGGTTAAGGTAAAGTGTACCATGTTTCTCCATCATCAAGTTACTATTTTAAATTAATAAATAATTTGGTCAGTAAACCTTGGGAATATGTAAATATCCTATTCCTCATCAAATTTTAACTGCCTACTTTTATCATCCATTTTTTAATTTCTAGCCTCATTGTTTCTTCATATTAACAAGATGGGATTCTACAATATGAAATAACTTTTTATTTTCTTTATTTTTATCTGAATGCATTTATAGATTCAAGTATTATTCAAGTGGTTATAATTCATTACTGTTATTTGGCTCCTGTGTGCTTTTAAAATGTGACTTAGATTTTTTGAACATTTCCTTAATTTATTCTGCAAAAAATATTCTCAGGATCATCTTGTACTTTCTCATTCCTAGCTCTGGAATCAGTTTTCTAAAAAAGCCTTAGATACTTTTAATGATGAATGGTATTTAGAAACAAGGACTGGAAAACAGATGTACTCAAATTGACTAGTGCATCATTTATTCCAGGCTGAATTGACAGAAATATACACACACACACACATTACACATATGTACACATAGACACATGTATTCATATATTAAATAGACATATATGTATTTATCTATATCTTCATATATATGCTTGCACATATATATTTATGTATACATATATACACCTGTATCTAATTTATTTATATATGTCTAACTAATTAGGACCTTCAATTTCAATCCAACAGGACATAATGTACTCTAGTATCCCCATTTTGATATTTTTAAATTCTTTCTTCAAGAGTGAGAAAACTGCCTCCTGTTATTATCAATAAATTTATACATTTTGCTCAAGCCTAAGAATACACAATAATTAATTTCAAAATTGCTAACCACACCACTCTTTAAGGAAATCAATTAATTGGTAAGTTCAATTTTTATTAATATCTCTTTTTGAGGTTTAAATTTCATACACTAAAATGCACAAATGCTATATGTGCAATGTGATGATTTTTTGAGAAAAGCCTAAACCCAGTAGCATCCTGGCTTATACTGGCTTGCAAGAGCTGATTACTAATTTTCAGGAATTTTACCATCTAATTATTAAATACAGCTATATGTAAAAAGTAAATTATGTAAACTAACAACTATACGTATAATATTGACCACAAAAATGATAAATACTCCAATATGTTTTTTCTAATTATTTTACTAGATGTTACTATTATCTGTGCTCTTAAAGCTATTTATGTCTATTGTATCTATATGGTGAAAATCTCTTAATATAATGGTGTGCTATTGCGCATTGCTTCTTAACTTGTGCTCAATGTTGTCATCTTGGTAGTCTGAAGTTGTCCATGGTGGGAGCATTTACACCGCAGAAACAGGCAAATGCTAAAATTTCTTTTAGCACTGATTTCTTGTTTTCCTTATTGTACAAACTTAGAAAGTAATGGAAAAATTGTTAATATCACAAGCTAAATTTAAAGTAGTCTTGAACTTACAACCTTTACATTGTGAATAGTACTAATAATTGAGAAAATGCTATTTATTTAATCAAAATGAACTATTCTTTTATCTGATTCAGCAAAGAAGATGTTCTTGTCATTGATGAACCAAAAAAAAAAAAAAATCAAAGATGAACAAAATCAGGGATGGAGGTCGTGAAAGACATGTATAGGTTGTAGATTGTCCTTACCACCAGCTGTATCATGGTTTCCTTCCCAGCTGTCACTCTGGCTGGACTTAAGGATCAACACTCAATGCAGGGGCAATTCCTCAAATTGCATAAGCTTAGACTTCTGAACCCTAGAAGAAATCCCTTATTTTTTATCACCCGTGGTAGTTTTGATTCTCTGATTAAATACTAACTGATACGTTGTGTTATAATTTTCATCTGTTTTACGACAACATTTTTCTGATAAGGTATCACCTATAGGAAATTTATGCTGATAATTCTCACTTTTTCTTATATAGTATCTTAGTATGTTGCTGACTGTATTCCTTTTTCATTACATGTTTTTAAACAAATTAAAATTCCCAGAAGCATTTTTAGGTGGTTCCTCTAGGGATGGGAGATGGACCGAGATATCTGTCCAAACTTCATTATTTAAGCATTCTTTCTCTTCTGTTGCTGCAGGATGATCAATATTCTTAAAATAGGTTTCCTCTGTGTAACCATTTCTCCTCTGACTCTCAGAACCTAACCGAGTTGATGACAATTTCTACCCCCAGTTCTGTTTTTAGCTTTTCTATTTTGTTTAAAAACTTTCACAAGCTGCTGTCATCAAGTTGATGGTATCGTGGTTGTAAGTGTATTTGGCTGATGCATTTGGGATTTGCGACTTTCTTGCCCCATGAGGTATTCCCTATGCTTCTTCCTCTGTCTCACTGTGCCATGGTCTTGTTAGGTCTCAGCCCTGCTGAGAGCACCTCTCCCCTAGAGCGGGCTCTTTTTTTCTGGAAATGAATATTTGTAAGAGCTTTTTCAGATGTGCCTCTGACCAATCTGATAATTGACCAAGACAGAGAGAACTAGCAACTGATAAAAAGAGAGAATGAGATATTAAACTAGTCAACGTTATGCTAGGGAAATATTACCACTTGTCTCATAAAGAAGTCTTTATAATCTAAAATAAATGTACACTAGAGTTTTTTCATTTAATTGAAAGTTTAACTCTTTAAAATTATTACTAAAGTCTATCTTTTTAAAATGTGTTGGGAGTGAATTAATCATATAGCATACCTTGTGCTTCCATTTCAATGTAGCCACTCACATAGAGCTCTGTCTATGCCCAGCATCACATATACGTTCCTCATGTTGATGCAGATATCTTAGTTGCTCACCACCTGTATTAGTTAGGAAAATAAACACGAGAAGTGCCTCCCTCCTGGATTTTTGTAACGTGTCCTAGTTCTCCATCTCCCTGCCAACTACCAACCCCACATATCCACATTTGTAAAATTATACTGTCCCTCAGTTCCATCCTCCACGTGTGAAAGGAGAATGCTTGGTATATTTCTATTTTAGGCAAAATGGTATGGTTGCTGTGTTAGAGCTGAGAAATTTCACACTTGGCCAAATTTTCTATATTGGCAGACCCTATTACTAACTAAAGATAATGATGAAAATACTACTGATAATAAATTAGCTTTGGATTGAATTTGCAAACCTAAAATATCTATAAAAAATGTGCTATCTTAATTTAATGATAGATTTCTAGAAATGCCTTGGTGAAGCTTATATTTTGAATCTATCTAGAGACATAAGTAAAAAATAATCTTTAAATAATATGAATAAAACATTTCTTTTATTATAACTATCAACTCATAAAGTACAATCATTCAATTTGAAAAAAATAATTAAGTAATTTTTAAATAATCTATGTCTAGTTTTTTTTGCTGCAGGCCAACATTTTAGCATTTATTTAATTTTTTTGAGTTCCCAAAATACACCTGATATTCAGCTTCCTTTGGTATGTATTTTCAAAAATACATTTGACTAATTAAAATTAATTAAAAGTCAAAACCCCAGCCCATTCAAATTTTACTGTGACATATTCACAAAGTTATTATGTTCAACTTGGCTGGATGAAAAGTAGAACAGAATTCCAAATTGGGTGCCTTCTGCATCAAAGACACTATTATTATAAAGTGATTTCACATGTAAATACCAAATTAGAGCATATGACATTTATTTTGAGAAGCTGACAATACAAAATTAGCTAAATGAAAAAGAAAGATGTCTGCACCAATTTGAGAGTAACTAAATGAGTACTGGAGAATTCTGGCATTTCTTCATCTAAACATATTCTTACCTCTCAATGTGAGCTGTGTGAACCTGGACTTGGCTTGCTATGGGAAGTTTTTGAGTCAGGATTATGCAGTTTCTCAGAATCTCCAAGGGGTCACCCCAAAAGATTAAGAATGATGTTTTTTTCTTCTCTAAAAATCTGCTATAAAATGACAGGTTAAGAAATTGAACACTGTGCTGGTTTATAAATAAGTATTCCAGCTCTAGACAAGAACAGGATCTTTTGGTTATGAATCAAATGGAAACCAGGAGCTGTGAACTTAAAGGAGTTAGAATTATCCTGTTCTTTAGATACATAAAAGTAAATACGTTAAGTCTTATTCACAATAGAACAGGGTTGACAAGTTGGCTCTGTTGGTTAGAGTGCAGCCTTGTACACCAAGGTCAAGGCTTCAGTTCCCAATACCAGCCAGCTGCCAAACAAACAAAAGATCCCACAATAGAACAGATAAATTTGTGTAATGGGATGTGCCTACTGTTGGTAACCAATCAAAATAAAAATAATTTTCCCACCAGCAAAATTCAGAGGGTGAGGGAAAATCATGTGTAATAAAATACTTGGATGTTTGATCTACAATTGGCAAGAATGTTTCACACAAATGTCACATTCTCTGGATACTTATCCTAAAGCTCCCTGATTGAACTAAGTCTGCATTCCCTATCCTCCTAAACGTCCTTTGCATCCCTCCACTATTAGAACCTATCACCATGGAAACAATGTAAGTATTTCTGTAGTTTTAATAATCTTAAACATTAAAATTGAAACTCTCTTTTTTAAAAAAATTTTAACTTCTCAATATACATTGTAGTTGATTTTCTTGTACCTTGACTCATTCCTCTTTCCCCCCTCCTTCTCTCCCCTTCCCCTCAACTACATCATTCACTTGTCTTAACAAGTTCAAGGAATTGTTGTGATTGTTGTGTCTTCTTTCCACCACTACCCCTTATTTGTTTAAATATTTATTTATTTATTTATTTTTAGCTCCCACAAATAAGTGAGAACATGTGGTATTTCTCTTTATGTCCCTGACTTGTTTCATTTAATATAATATTCTCTAAGTTCATCCATGTTGCTGCGAATGGTAGTATTTCATTCTTTTTTATAGCAGAGTAGTATTCCATTGTATAGATATATCACAGTTTCCTTATCCACTCATATGATGATGGACATTTGGACTTGTTCCAACTCTTGGCTATTGTAAATAGTGCTGCAATAAACATTGGAGTACAGGTATCCCTTTGATATGATGATTTCCGTTCCTCTGGGTTTATTCCCAGCAGTGGGATAGCTGGGTCATATGGTAGATCTATCTGCAATTGTTTGAGGAACCTCCATGGCATTTTCCATAGAGGCCACACCATTTTGCAGTCCCACCAACAGTGTATGAGAGTTCTTTTTTCTCCACAACCTCGCCAGCATTTATCATTCACAGTCTTTTGGATATTAGCCATCCTGACTGGAATGAGATGGTATCTCAAACTTGTTTTGATTTGCATTTCCCAAATGCTGAGTGATGTTGAGCGTTTTTTCATGTGTCTGTTCGCCATTTGTATATCTTCCATTGAGAAATGCCTGTTCAGCTCCTTGGCCCATTTTTTAATTGGGCTGGGTTTTTTGCTGTAAAGTTGTTTGAGTTTCTGGTATATTCTGGATATTAATCCTTTGTCAGATGTATATTTTGGAAATATTTTCTCCCACTCTGTTGGTTGTCATTTTACTCTGTTGATTGTTTCTTATGCTGTGTAGAATTGAGCAAGACACTGCTGTATCTCCACATCTAAAATAGTTTCTAGCACATGGTAGGCACTTAATAATTATTAGTTGAATAAAAAATTTGGATTTCAATAAGCGATATATCCTAGCAAGCAAGCAATCATGCCAGAGGAATATTACAGTTTAAGTTTTATTGTAAAAATGAAGAAGTTCTTTATGCCATAACGATTTCCAAGTTGCAACCAGAAACTAAAATGTTATAGGCCACTTTTTTGTTGTTAAATTTCAGTTTTCTCACAAACATAAGATCTATTGATGTAGATAATTTCATAAAAGAAGCAAGCACAGAGGGAAGACTCCAGAATGTTAAGCAAGCCATAGATGAGTAAAAGTTCTGGAGGGGAAAACTGGAAATAAATTTTTTTATATTTATTACCAGAGCACAGGTTGGATAATGGGTTGAAACCCATAATGTCCCAAGGAAACTGCACACAACTAGTTTTATGAGAGCACACAATCCAATTGGTTTTCAGAATCGAAATGTTCAGAATCGAAATGTTGGACATTATGCCAAGAAGTGGTATACTGCCAATCAGGAAGACACTGATGCAGTGTATTAGTTTGTTTTTGTGTTACTATACCAGAATACCTGAGACTGGGTAATTTTTAAGGGAAAGGGGCTTATTTGGCTCATGATTTTGAGGCAGCTGTATCTGGTGAGGGCCTCTGCCTGCTTCCATTCATGGTGGAAAACGAAAGGGGAGCAGGCATGGGCAAGAGATCATATGGCCAGAGAGGAAGCGCGAGAGAGGGAGAGGGAGTGCCAGGCTCTTTTTAAAAAGCTCTTTTGGGAATTAATAGAGTGAGAATTCACCCTATGGGAAGACATTAATCTATGCACAAGAAATTTGCCCTATGACCCAAACACCTCCCTCTAGGCTCTACCTCCCAACACGGCTGGACTGGGAATCTAATTTCAACATGAGTTTTGAAGGGCCATCATATCCAAACTATAGCACGCAGAAATAGAAATCTTTGCTCAGGGAGGTGGGAGAGAAAAGATGTATGTCATCTCAAAACCACTGTGCTTCAGGAAATGCCATAATCACTCACACATACAAGGTACGTATATGCAAAATAAAAATAGTAAAGTACTAGAGAGCTCTAGGTTTAGTGCCAAGTTCTGGATGCATTCCCCACGAGAGCTTAGAACCTAAAATGTCTACACGCTGTTAGAATTCTCTCAGGGCAATTGAAAGTATGAGCTATTTTACATCCATCCCTCCTTTAAAAAAGACAAGACACAACAGAGTTTTTACTACTGAGGCTCTAATTGTTATCAGATGCGAGGACTTGTTAGAATAAATGTATTTCGAGACAACTCCTTTTCTTCATCTTAATAACTAAAAATTAACATTTATCCCTACCAGCTTTTTTTTATTTTATCATTATGAATATCACATTCTACCATAATTTTAGCTTATTCCATATACCATTTCTCTCAGATGTTCTGTTTTAATCCTGCTTTCTCTACCCACTTCTTACAAGGCCACCTGGTAGAGGTCATGAGGAGCTATCCATCACCTAGGTGTGAAGAATGTGGCTGCAGGTTTGTTTGGGAGGAGCCTACTCTCATAGTACTTACCACTTGGCAGGGAATTTTTTCAAACCTACTTGTTTGTCACAGTTAAAGCATCTTGAAATAACTTAGACTTGTGTTGTTTATATCCTTTGGTCTTCTTTTAACACTTAAAGGGGGACATAGTGAAAGCCTAAATATACAAGTGCATCTATATGAGGAAATGAAGTGTCACCCTTGGTAAAACAGCAGCACAAGTCAGTTTAAAATAGAAGCCTGATGTAAAAATATTTTCTAACGTTGCCTTTTATATGAATTCACACAAAGTACTTCACATTCTACAGCAAGATTTATGCTTAAATTTTAAATGATGTTGGCTTAAAATGCAAGTATTTTTGGATATTGCCTTGCCCTTCAATATTTTTAAAGAGTATAAATAGAGGTTTTACTTTAAATGATATAAAACATCTTCAGTGTTTTGAAAGATAATTCCTACCACCACTGGCCATCTCTCATTATTTGTCTTTTTCAGAAATATTTTCTCAACGATATATTAAAAAAAAGTAAAAGATCCAATCCAATACACTGGAAGCACTGGAAGTTTAATAGCTGTGCGGAAATCTTGTCACTGATATTCAGAATACCAGGTTTACTGCTGTATAAACATAAGCTCACATTTAAAGAGTTTTTCTGGTTAGCAGGATGTGTATTATGTAAGGTGGTGGCTAGAGGGAGCTCTTCTGTATTAGGAGCAATTTTCTAAGAGAAATAAAAGCTATGCTTAAAAGAAATAAAGCCGATTTTTAAAAAAATTAAAGGCAACAGATGAAAGGATGATGGATACCCCAAATTTGATTAAAAGTTTGTCTTCTTGTTTTTTTCTTTGCATATAAAGAACAGATAAAGACAAAACCAAGTCAAGTTCAGCATTTTCAAATGACAAGAACCAAGTTCTGATGCAGCCCATACCTCATATTTATTTTCTAGAAGTTTCTAGTCAGGTTACAGGAGCTTAAAGTCTTGCTCTCAAGAGCACATAGGCTCTCCTTAGATAAAAGGGAAAGAGGAAAGAGACTAGACCTTCTGTTTGAAAGGACAGTGTTCTCCTAGGGTGGCTGGAGAACTCATGGAACTTTATGATGCTTTTGCCAGACAAATCCTCCCTTTGGCTCCAGCAGCAGAACCTTGAACCTGTTCTGTCACCTGTTCACCCTCTTCTTTTCTTTTTAACTGCTGTTTGGGTAAGTGAAAGGCACATGTGAGAGAGAAACTCTTTCAAAAAAGGGATAAGGAGGGAAAAAAGCTTATCCTTTTACCAATTAGGTTTGCTTACTTTTGCGTTTTCTGTCTCAGACCACCGGGTGTCTGGAATTAATATATTTGGGGCCAAATCCACTTCAACACGGCCACAGTTTTGGCACGCTGGGCTTTCACTGTGGGGTTTGGTGTGCCTTTGGCCTTTTCTATCTGCTGGTCAGGTAGTTAGTTCTCTTTAACCATGAAATTTGTGGGCACGATTCCTAAGCCTTTTCCTTATTCTTGCCATAGCAAAGAAATTGGAGCATTAATATTTACTTAAAAATCAGAATCCTTAAGCTTCGGAAAAATTTGTGGAGGTTCAATGTCCCTGCACTGGTGGTATATGCTTGAGAGACTGCTTGGGACATACGCCAGAGGACAGCTTCAACTTAATAATAAAACCATTGGTGTCACTGAGCCCATCCCTGGTATGAACTTTTAACTGCAAGTCTAGAGGTCTTGACCACACACTAGGCCTGCTATAAACCTGAGGTAGGCTCTGAGGGTGTGGTCTGTACTTTGCAGACTCCCGTGTCCGGGTTAGAAAAACAGGCAGCAGCTTTCACAGAATGTTATAGACCTTTTTAAAATTAACCTCTGCTTAAAGTTAAAGGCTAATATTTTTATTATTTTTTATGCTGCACATTTCAAATACTAGCCAAGGCACTAATATATAGAAAAAAGTTACACTTTATGGCAAAGAAAGAATAAACTTAAAAAGCAACAACAACAACAAAAAACAGCTTCAGATATGTATTTGGGGATCGAAAACACCCATCAGTAGTAATCTAATGAAGCATCCCGCTGGTGTTCACAATGTGGCTTTTGCATAACTGGAACCCATGAAGGTGTTCCAGGTGGTCTGGGGGCAAGCCCAGATGTAAGTTACACACACATAACAGCATATTTTTATAAATGTATTTTCCACTGCAGATCTGAGCCTATGCTGGAAAGCACGAAAATGAACTTTAAAGAAAGTCTAACCACAATAATGATTATAGAGCCAAGCAATAACACCACAAAATGGTATTGAAGCCTTTGTGATATCATAGAAAGAAATACACCTGGGTAGGTAGTCCTCAGGGTATTATGCCCTGCCTAAGTGAGCTGGGAAACCACACCAGAGCAGTGGAACCAGCGTAATTTTCCCAAGGTCTCTCGCACGTGAATGTTTATCTCAGAGAAAGGCTCACATTTTCTAAAGTCTGGGGCTTTTTTCTATACTCTTAATATACACTTATAAGTGAATTAAAAATTTTGAGCATACAACACTCAAAATTTATCTCTTGGAAGAATGTTGTCCAAACTTGGGAGTAAGCAGAAATTAAGTGTTTTGAGTTAGGGGAGACACAAATTTATGTAGACATAAATGTCATTTGGGATTATGCATACACTTATCATATACAAAGCCATGCTAAATTTGAAGATGACTTTAGGATGAAGCCTGCTGCACAGTGGTGGTGTTCAGTAAATAAATGTGCCTATTGTTATTTAGTGGCTATTCAGGGTGGGGGTGTATTAGTCCATTTCTGTTGCTTATAACAAAATACCTGGAACTGGGTAATTTAGAAAGAAAATGAAATTTATTGCTTACAGTTTCAGAGGCTAAGAAGTCCAAAGTTCAGGGAACACATCTGAAAGAAGGCTTTCTTTAGTAGTGACTTCAGTGACTGCAGGATATCACATCGGGAAATGGTGGAGCAGAGAAAGAAGAGAGAAACAGTTCTTCATGCATTGTCATTTTAAAGCCCTCGGAACCACGCCCATAACCACCATTTTTAATCCATTCATGAAGCCGTGGTTCTACAATCTAATCACATCTTCAAGGCCCCACCTTTCAATTACCATAATAGGATTTCCCACCCTCAACATTTACAGTGAGGATTAAACTTCAGTGAGGTTGGGGAGGCATCCAGTCTACAGCAGGTGGGTAGGGTGGAAGCTGTGTTCTATTATACTGAAGGTAGGTTCCTGCTGGATTACTTCCTATTTAGATATATTTTGAGTTAGACAGGGTAGGGGGAAATTGGTGGAGAAACATTTATAGGACAAATAGTATATAGCAAATACAATACTACTAACTTTACAGAAATTATCTCATTTAATTGTCCCAATGAAAATATAGGCCAGAAATTATTATTTTCATCTAATAGATAAGTAAACAGAAGCTCAGAGAGATTAAATAATTCATCTATAGTTCTATAGTCACACATCAGTAGAAGTAATATGTAAACCTTAACCCCTGTAATAATGCTTGGGTATCAAGGGTATTTCCCTATCTCTTTTTTTCATCTGCCGTCCATCCTGAGCTTTTTCACAGATCTGACCTAACTCTTGCCTGTTGCTGTCTCTTATCTAAATGGTAGAGATTATGGTCCATGCACCAATATTACATGAAATTTGACCGTCAGCTTTATTTTGACTGCCCCCTCCCCTTAATAGAAATTTGGGGAGTGCACTTTTGACTGTAACTGAGAGCATGACCTAGAATAGTTCCTTTTACCTGATTGAGAATGACCTGTTTATTCAGAGATTGAAAGCTGAATTGTCATTTGGGGTTCATCAAGATCTTTGGGAGTCTGTTGGGAGAGATGGTCCTAGATGAATATTGTGCCTCCTGCACGTCTAGCTAGCTGTGACAAGAATGCAAGGCCCTGGCTGCTCTTTGAGTTACTAATTCCTCAGGGTTGTGTTTACGGCATTGGTAACATTCAGAGATGAGGTTGTGTCTTCCCACTAAACAGAGAAGGCTAGCTTATTGCTTGCTATAGAAGTGGTAGGTTTCCCAAGCCTAGAGTTTCTCCACTGGGACACAAAACCACTGCATGTGAGTATTCACCTGGACCATATCTTCTTATCCCAGTGGGATCTGCAGGCAAAAAGAACTGTGGTAGAAACAATAATGACTCCAAGAAGATTCTACTTCTAATCCCTGGGATGGTGAATATGATGAGATACCATGCTTGTGAATATGTTGCCTTACACAACAAAAGAAATTCTCAGAGGGAATTAACGTTGCTACATAATTGACCTTAAAATAGAGATATTACACTAGATTATCAATGTGAGACCAATGTATCCATATTAGCCTTTGCAAGCAGAGGCAGAAGAGAAAGTCAGGGAGATACAGGAGAATAGGAAGTCAAAGAAATTCAGAGCAAAAGAAGTATTTGACATACCATTATTAACTGAAAGTGGAAAGTCCCACAAGCTAATGAATACAGGTGACCTTGAGAAGCTGAAAATAATCCCTGGCTAACAACCAGCAAAGAAACAAGGACCTCAGTCCTACAACCACATGGACTTGAACTTAATTCTGCCAACAGTATTCTGAATGTGCCTGGAAATGGATTCTCCCCCAGGGCTTCCAGAGAAGAGCTCAGCCTATTGACGCCTTGATTTTGACCTTGTGAGACCGTAAGCAGACTACCAGCCAAGCTTGCTGAAATTCTGATCTACAGAATTGTGAGATAATTAATGAGTGTTGTTTTAAGCTGCTAAGTTTGCGGTAATTTGTTACATCAGGAAAAGAAAACTTTAGATCACAGCCTTGTAACACCAAGTTCATGGGTTCAGATGCCCATACTGGTCAGCTGCCAAAAAAACCCCACAAAAAGAGAAAAAGAAAATTTACACAGGACCCAAAGCATATCTACTGATGCTCATGCTACTATGAGTAACAAATTCCTTTTTCTCCGACCCAGGAGTTCTCTGTCCTCTTTAAGCATTTACAAAACATTAACAGACTAACTTATTAGTGTACAAATAGAGTAAAATCAAATTACAGACTCATTAGTGTCTAATATTAGGAGATATTAGTGATAATGCCCCTATTGTGCTGATAAGGGCTGCATAGCATAACGAAAACAGCATTAAACTGAATAAGACCTGTGTATTAGTCTGTTTTCTGTTGCCTATAAGAGAGTAGCTTAAATTGGGCAATTTGTAAATAAAATAAAATTTATTTCTTACAGTTTTAGAGGCTGGGCAGTCCAAGGTTCAGGAGACACATCTTGAGAGGGCCTTTTTCAGGGTGGAGACTCTACAGAGTCTCATGGCATCACAGGCAATCACATGGTGAGAATGAAAAGAGTTCCTTAACATATTCACTTGCTCTCCTTATAAAGCCATGAGTTCCACTCCTGTGATAACCCACTAAAACATTAACCCATTAATCTACGAATGGATTAACCCATTCACGAGAGCATAGTCCCATGATTCAAACACCTCTTAAAGACTATAAATTTCAAATACCATACTTGGATTTCCTACTCTCCTAATACTGTTACAGTGGGGATCAAGCTTTGGAAGACATTCAATCCACAGAAACCTGGGTGTGAATACAGGCTCCAACATTTAAGAACTATGTGGAGGCAGGAGTATAAGCTAGCCATCCACCCAGACTCTCAGCAGCACAGAAGGCAAGACCCCATGCCGTGAAACCGATGGGGGAGGCACCCAGGCAGACAGGAGAACAGGCCAGCCACCTGCCCCAGCTTCAACCCCACTGGTGCAAAAGGCATGACCCCACATGACACGCTACTACCAAAAGGCTTCACACAGCTTCTGCAGAGATGGTCCACAACAGCCACCACCACAGCTAATACAATTGCAAGGATAGCTTGCTGCCTTAGTAACATCCATGACCACTGTGCAAGTGGCCCACCACATTTTTGACTTCATCGACATAATAAGAGTTGCTGGAAGAGCCTGGAAGAAGAGGAAGAAGTCCACTCAAGAGTAATAAAAGAAGCAACTAATCTACCAGATGATGATGACCAGAAATCAATGTAGAGATACTAGATATATGAAAAAATCAGAAAATATAACACCACCATAGGAATTCAGTAACTCTTAAGTAGCAGACCCTATAGAAAAGGAAACCCTTGAAATGACTGAAAAGGAATTCTGAGTAACTATCTTAAGGAAACTCAATGAGATAAAAGATGACTCTGTAAGACAATACAATAAAATGAGAAAACGTATCCAGGATTTAAAGGATAAAATTTACAAAGAGATTGAATACCCTAAAAAAATAATGTAGCAGACCTTCTGGAACTGAAAAACACTTTCAGTGAAAGAAAAAAAGACAATTGAGAGCTTAAGCAGCAGATTAGAACAAACACAAGGAAGACTTTCTGACCTTGTAGATGGTCTTTATGAAATAACCCAGGTAGACCAAAAAAAAAAAAAAAAAAAGGAAAAAAGAATTTTTTAAAAATGAAGAATATCTAAGAGAGCTAGCAGACAACCTTAAGTTCACAAACATCTGAATCATGGGTGTTTCTGAAGGGGAGGAGAAGAGTAAAGGCATTAACAATTAAATAATAATGGAAAACTTTCCAGATATAAGGAGAGACACAGACCTTCATATCCAGGAAGCTCAAAGATCTCCAAACAGTTTCATACCAAAAAGAAGCTCTCCAACCTACGTTATAGTCAAACTGACAAACCTCAAAGACAAAGAGAGAATCCAAAAAGCAGCAAGAGAAAAGCATCAAGTCAGTTGTAAGGGAGCCCAATCAGACTAACAGAAGACTTCTCAACTGAAACACTACAGGTAAGAAGAAAATAGGATGACGTATTCAAAATAGTAAAAGATAAAACTGCCATTCAAGAAGACTATACCAGGCAAGGCTATTCTTCAGAAATGAGGGAGAAATAGTGTATTTCTGAGACAAACACATGACTGTAATAAATTCTCTAGGGTGTCCTGCATCTGGAATCTGGAAAACAATAATCACTAGCACAAATACACAAGTAAGAATAAAATCCACCAGTAAAACACAAATGCAAATGAGGAAGAGAAAAGAAACTAAATCTTATCACCTCAAAACAAAACAAAACAAAACAAAAACCCACAAACATGGAAGACTGATAATCAAGGGAGAAGAAAGGAACAAATGCTACTCAAAACATCTAAACAAAAAGCAATAAAATACCAGGAATAAGACAACACCTCTCAATAATAACCCTAAATGTAAATGGATTAAACTCCCCACTCAAAAGACAGATACTGATGGATTGGATCAAAAAGCAAGATCCAACTATATGCTATCTTCGAGAGACTCATCTCACCAGTAAAGATGCTCACAGAATAATAGTGAAGGAATAGAAAAAGTAATATCACACAAATAGAAACCAAAACTGAGCAGGAGTAGCTATTCTTATATTGGATAAAATAGACTTTAAACCAAAAGCCATAAAAAGGGACAAAGAAGTCCACTATATAGTGATAAAGTGATCAATCGATCAAGAAAACATTCAATCATAAATATAAATGCACCCAATACTGGAGCACCCAGATATATAAAGCAAACACGATTAGACCTAAAGAAAGAGGTAGACTTCAACACAATAATAGTGGGAGATCTGAACACACCTCTCCACATCATTAGACAGATCATCCAGGCAAGAAATCAACAGAGAAACTCAGGATATGAATTAAACTTTAGACCACTTGGACCTGGCAGATATCTACAGAACATTTCATTTAACAACTACAGAATATACATTCTTCTCATCAGCAAAAGGAACATTCTCCAAGATATACTACATGTTAGGTCACAAATCAAGTCTCAATAACTTTAAAAAAAATCTAAATTATCTTAACTATCTTTTTAGACCACAATGGATGAAAACTAGAAATTAATAGCAAGCAAAACTCAGGACTCTAAATAAATACAATGGAAATTAAACAACAGGCTCCTGAATGACCTATGGGTCCAAGAAGAAATTAAACAGTAAATCAGAAATTTTTTTTTTCTGTCTTTTTCGTGACCGGCACTCAGCCAGTGAGTGCACCGGCCATTCCTACATAGGATCCTAACCCATGGCGGGAGTGTCTCCACGCTCCCAGCGCCGCACTCTCCTGAGTGCACCACAGGCTCAGCCCAGAAAATTTTTTGAAACCAATGAAAATAAAGACACATCACATCAAAACCTGTGGGATACTGCTAACGCAGTACTGACAGGGAAGTTTATTGTAATAAATGCTTACATAAAAAAAGTAGAAATATTTCAAGTAAACAACCTAACTCTACACCTAAAGGACTAGAAAAATAAGAATAATCCAATCTCAAAGTCAGTAGATGGAAAGAAATAATTACGATTAGAGCAGAAGTAAATAATACAGAGACATAGAGACCCAGAAAACAATACAATAGATCAAGGAAACAAAGAGTTGGTTTTCTGAGAAGATAAATGAAATAGAAAAGAGAAGACCAAATAACAACAATCAGAAATGAAAAAGGAGACATTACAACTAATTCCACAGAAATACAAAAACATCACAGAAATACAAAAACATCATTAGAGAGACTATTATAAACAACTATCAACCAACAAATTTGAAAACCTGGAAGAAATGAATAAATTTCTGGATACATACAAACTACCCAAACCAAACCAAGAAGAAATAGAAAGCCTGAACAGGCCAATAACAAGCAACAAGATCAAAGGAGCAATCAGCAGTCTCCCAACAACAACAAAAAAAGCCCAGGATGCGATGGCTTTACTGCTGAATTGTACCAAACCTTTAAAGAGGAATTAAGACCAATTCTCTTCAAACTATTCCAAAAAATTGAAACAGAGGCCACACTCCTAAACGCATTCTATTAAGTGAGCATCACTTTGTTACTAAAATCAAAGATATGACAAAAAAATAAAACTATAGACCAATCTCTCTGATGAACATAGATGCAAAATTCCTCAATAAAACACTAATAATCAGAATAGAGCAATACATCAAAAAAAAATTATACACCATAATGAAGTGGGATTTATCCCAGAAATGCAAGGATGCTTCAACATAAGCAAGTCAATAAATGTTATACATCACATTAACAAAAACAAGGACAAAAACCATATGATCATCTCAATACATGCAGAAAAACATTTGACAAAATTCAACATCACTTCATGATAAAGACTCTCAGAAAATTAGGTACAGAAGGAAAGTATCTCAACACAATAAAAGTCATATATGCCAAGCCCACTGCCTGCCAATATTATCTCAAATGGGGAAAAAGTGAAGGCCTTTCCATTAGGAACATAAACAAGACAAGGATGCCCATTCTCATCACCCCTATTTAACACAGTACTGGAGGTACTAGCCAGAGCAATCAGGCAGGAGAAAGAAATAAAGGCCACCCAGATTGGAAAAGATGAAGTCAAACTGCCCCTATTTACAGAAGACATGATTCTATATATAGAAAAAACTAAAGACTCTATAAAAAAACTCTTAGAGATGGTTAATAATTTCAGTAATGTTTCAGTATACAAAAACAATGCCCCAAAATTCATTGCATTTATATTCTCCAATAATTAACAAACAGAAAGAGAAATCAAGATAGTAAACCCATTTACAATAGTCACTAATAAAATAAAATACCTACGAAGCAATTTAACCAAGGTGAAAGATCTCTACAATGAGAACTACAAACCACAACTAAAAGAAATTAAAAAATACACAAAAAGATGGAAAGACATTCCATGCTCTTGGTTTGGAAGAATTAACATAGTGAAAATGTCCATCCTATCTACATTTTCAATGCAATTCCCATCAAAATACCAATGACATTCTTCACAGAAATAGAAAAAACAATCCTAATATTCATATGGATCAACAACAACAAAAAAAACCCAAATATCCAAATCAATGCTGAGCGATATATATATATATGTGTGTGTGTATATATATACGTACATACATACATGTATATATATATACATATATAATATATATATGTATGTGTGTGTGTGTGTGTGTGTGTGTATATATATATATATATAGAAAGCTGGAGGCATAATATTACTGGACTTCAAATTATACTACAAAGCTGTAGTAACCAAAACAGCATGGTACTGGCATAAAAATAGACACTTGGACCAGTGGAACAGAATAGAGAACACAGAAATCAACCCACAGACTTACAGCCACTTGATGTTTGACAAAGGCAACAGAAACATCCATTGGGGAAAACACTGCCTCTTCAATAAGTGGTGCTGGGAAAATTGGATATTCATATGCAGAAGAATGAAACTAGACCTGCAAATCTCACCAGATATCCAAACCAAGTCAAAATGGATGAAAGACTTAAAACTACTAAGAGAAAATATATGGAAAACAGTTCAGGAACTAAGACTGGGAACAGACTTTATGAACAAGAGCCCATAAGCACAACAAAAGAAAAAATAAACAAATGGGACTATATCAATCTAAAAAGCTTCTGCACAGCTAAAGAAACAATCAACAGAGTGAAACAAGAACCTACAGAGTGGGAGAAAATATTTGCAAACTATACATCTGACAAGGGATTAATATACAGAATGCACAAGGAACTCAAGCAATTACACAGTTAAAAAAAAAAAAAAAAGCCACCCAAAGAAAAAATGGGTAAAGGAGCTGAATAGATGTTTTTTGAAGATAGACATACAAACATACAAATGGCCAACAGGCACTTTAACAAATGTTCAACATCACTAATCATCAGGGAAATGCAAATTAAACCACATTTAGATACCACCTCATCCCAGTTAGATGCGCTATAATCAAAAAGACAGAGAATAACAAATGTTGGCAAGGGAATGCTCCTACACCATTCATAGAACTGTAAATTAGTACAACCACTACAGAAAACAGTATGGAGGTTTTTCAAACAACTACAAAGAGATCTACCATGCAATCCAGCAATCCCACTTCTAGGTATATACTCAAAGGAATGGAAATCATCATGTCGAACAGATACATGCACTCCTATGTTCATCACAGCTCTATTTACAAAAGCCAAGATATGGAACCAACCTAAATGTCCATTGATGGATGACTGCATAAGGAAAATTTGGTATATATACACAATGGAATATTATTCTTCCGTGAAAAAGCATGGAATTCTGCCATTCACAGCAACATGGATGAACTTGGAGAAAATTATTTTGAGTGAAATAAGCCAGGAACAGAGGGAAAAATACTGCATGTCCTCACTTATAAGTGGGAGCTAAGAGAGAAAGAAGGAAGGAAAGAAAGATCACAACAGTGTGTTGGAATTGTAGAGAGAGAGCGAGAGCATGCCTAGGGTTGTGGGGTGGTGTATGGGGGGAGAGGATGGAAGGTCAGTAATTAATTGGATGGGAGACACAGGGAATAATCGCAATTTTTGGTAATGGGCATGCTCATAGTATTGATTTGGCCATCATATCTTGGAAACAAGCAGAGATAGTCAGCTTTATGCCTGATGAATATGCATGACCAATAAAATATAATATATATATATATAATAATAGCTATGTGATCTTAGACAACTTAATTGACATTGTTGAGCTTTCACTTTTTATTTAATATATGTTATTAAATAGCTGTCAACATTAAATGCAATTATAAATGTATAATATTTGCACATTATATGACAGATTGTAAAATACCCCCTTTATCATTTCTTGAACCTTGCCAAGATGATAGTTTAGTGACCAGGGCATAAGACATGAGTGAAATTTCTAGAATAGAAAGAAAAGTTCCCTCAAGAAAATAACTTGTTTATTCAGTTCAGGACCCAGTGTATACGTTAAGATTCAGTGTAGGGAAACACACACACACACACACACACACACACACACACACACACACTCACACACACACAGTTTGCTCTAATAGCCAATCTTATAGGAACATAGATATAATTTACTGGTCTATTCTTAGATAATGTTAATGTGAAGACTTTTTAGTGCGACAATTGTAGTGATAACTTTCAGGGATGCATATTCTCACTCCATGTTCACCCCCTCAGCATCCTGCTTCTGTACTCATGTTTTCTTGTCTATGAAAAGCAACGTTAGGCATAGGAAGCCTTTCTTCCTGTTCCTTTCCAACTTCTTGTGTTATCTGCAAGTATTTACTCAGTTGCCAGGCAAAACTGACTGCCATGAGTTGGATTAGCTTTAGGTTCTCAAATCGTTAAGGAGATAGGAGATATCTGGAATAAACATTAATTAGACAACATTGACCAGAAAGTGTTTAGGATTCATGGGATTCTGGCTGTCACCTCTCAGTCAACAAAGATTTATAGATTAGAAAGGTATCTTAGAAATAAGCTGACAGCCTCCAGTTTAAATATGAGGAAACCACAACCACCAAGATCTAAGGATACAGTAGTGAACAGGCACACTGAGATCATAATCCAGCTCTCTGACATTCCAAAGCAGTGGACTTTTTATTCTACTCTATCTCTAAACATATGGACGTCAATGCCTCTCATCTATGATAAAGTCTATATACAGAGACACTGAGAAATAAAGAAATTAGTTTCATTCTCTTCCTACTTTCCATTCCTCCTGTATTTACTCCTTCACTTACCTATCCAAAACAGCAGCTACTAACAGATACAAATATATTCATGGCAACAGACTCCCAAGGATTGCCTTATCTGCTAGGATCTTGGAATTATTGACTCAGCAAGTGGTTGAGGGGGAATAAAGGAAAGAAAGGAAGAAAATAAACTTGAACACTGAGATCCCTGCAGGTCAGTTTGTAGAACATTGCCCAAAGGCCATTTTTCTTTCCTTTGGTACATAGACTAAGAAAAGAACAAATTTAGTCTTCTACTAACATGATTTTTCTCCATTTTCTTAACCATCCCTTGTGGTAAAGAAACTCTTTAAGAAAGTATTATTTGAAAAATCCAAGCAACTGACCAGCATATAATTGAACATGAATTATTTGGTAGAACTAAATTAATGTGTCATGGAAGGAGTAAAAGAAATGTATTAGAAATTCTGCTAGTGGAGGACCATTCTGAATACTGAAATAACCCAGGATGCAGGACATATTTCTCACATCATTAACTTACACAAAAACATGCCATTGTCAACTACTTTTCAAATTAAGTAGCTTGGACGACTCTAAAATATGTTTGGTTTGACCCACTCCATGAAACAGTCAGGTTCACCTCTGAAGTTGTAAATATAAATCTTGCTTGATTTGGTAATCTTCAATGATTGAAAACATTTTTGTGTAAATGGGGAACAGGCAGTAAAAAGAAAGAAGGAAAATAAAAATGAAGAAACCCAAAGTATGGAAAATTGGCTCCTGAAGCAGTTTTGCAGAAGGTTTTGGAAATTAAGGCCTATCAACATCCTTATCCCTTTCTCCTACAAAGTCCTTTTTTTTTTTTTTTTTTCCCTTTGTCTTTTTCGTGACCGGCACTCAGCCAGTGAGTGCACCGGCCATTCCCATATAGGATCCGAACCCGCGGCGGGAGCGTCGAACTCTCCCGAGTGCGCCACGGGCTCAGCCCACTCCTACAAAGTCTTTAGCATCACCTTAACCCCACCTCTGTTTGTTCCTCATATTTTAAATTCTTATCTATAAGGACTTTCCCCAAATCTTCCAGAAACTAGCATATTAACAACAAAATAATAAATCTACAAAAATAGTTTGTCCAATATCACTTCCCAGAGAGCCAGACATACGCACTAAGAGAACAGTCTGTATTTGTAAATCATTTGCCTGCTTTTTTCAAACCTCATTGGAAAATAGCAATTCTCATTCTTCTTTGGCAAAACATTTAAGAGTTTTAAGGTATTTAATGTTTTTGCTTATTCTAATTTAAACCCATATCTTTTCTTCAGTCAGACTTACCTGGATATGCAACAGAATTTTTAAAATATATAAAATCTTTTAGATATTATATTTAGAAAATAAATTATTTTTTAGGGTAAGCCATTTTTGTTTACATTTTTATTTATTTCCCTCTTAGGACATAATTTCCTGTGCTTTTACCATCTTTGTTTCTTTTCTTTGGACCCTTTTATGGACATTAAAATGTGACTGAGTTCATCAGATGCCCCATGCTTAAAATAAAAGGACTTCAAAAGTTCTTATATTTAAAAAAAAGTTATAATTTTTGATTTAAAGGAGGGTAGGGAGGCTAGATCCTGCTTAGCATATTAAATTTACTGCTGGTTAGTGGCAGGTTGGTAGTGGTGAGGTTGTTGGTAAAGAAAAATGTACAGATTCAGCTTGATGTTTTCTGAGGGAACAGATGAGCCTATCACAAACACCTTACCAAACAAGGATAATTGACCAAATGGATAATGCTTGTTAGAAAGATCTAATGACTTCATAAATAGTGGGCAGTATATTTTCTTTCATTAAAGTAATGATTAATTGATTTATGACTTCCATCCTTTAAAAGTATATATTCAGGGCCCTACTGTATGCTTAATGATAGAAAAATATATATTATTGTCTTTTCCTTGATTTTTGAAATACTCTCCCCATAATTCTATTCCCACAGTTTTATATAAGTGAGAATAAATGATTTACCTAAACTGAATTTCACGATTACATTGGCTCTTATTGTCAAATCTCAATTATTCACATATCTGTAGGTTCCTTATTTTTCTATCATCTCCCTCTTATCCATCATTTGGTTATCCACTGTTACTTTATATCATTAACTGAGGGAAGAATAATGAGAAAAAAGGAAATAACATTTATTGGTTCATATGAACCAGGTATTTGGTATTTTAATATATAACCTAATTTAATCCCCACAACAACCTAGGAGCTAAATCTTATTACAATTATTTAGCAGATAAGGAAACTAAAGCTGGGGGAACATAATAAATTGCCCAAATGAGATAAGTATAAAGAATAACATACCTAGCTACATTGTATAATAACTGATGCAAAACAAATCTTGAAAGAGAAAAATCTTGAAAGTAGCCAGGTAAAAATGACACATTATTTAGTGAGGAGCAACAGTTAGACTGACAGCTGACATTTCAACAGATATGGTGAAAGCCAAAAGACAGTGGAATAGTATCTTGAAAATATGGAAGGAATTGACTTTTACCTTAGTCTATTTGGGCTACCATAACAAAAACACCATAAGCTGGATGGCTTATAAACAACAGAAATTTAGTTCTCATAGTCCTGGAGGTTGGGAAGTCCAAGATCATGGAACTGGCAGCTTTGGTGTCCAGAAAAGGCTACTTGTTCATAGACAGCTGCCTTTTCACTGTGTCCTCCCATGGCAGAAGAGGCAAAAGAGCTCTTTGGGGTCTCTTTTTTAAGGACACTAATCCTACTCACAGGGGCTCCACCCTCCTGACCTAACTGACTCCCAAAGAACCCACCTTGGAATACCATCTCATCAGGAATTAGGTTTTATAGGAGACCAAAATATGCCACCCCAAAATACATCACTTTCACAAAAGGATTATTTTGAGCTGAAGACAATTGAGGTAAAGCAGAAATGCAGAAAGCTCTCTGCCCTACTTCTATTTTCCTAAAAGTGAAATAAATTTACAAAGGTATTCTCCCTTCCTGCTCTATTAAGAAAAACAAAGATTGATCACAGATGTCAACTTTAGATTCTTATCAGCCTAGAAATGGCACCAGAGGAGTCTACACAACAAACTCCTGTTTATTTGCCTTCCCACAATTGAATGCCCCTAGAGAGTCAAACTCCTTCTCCTTTGTCTTGACACTCTTCCAAAAAATTTTTTTATCTTTGTTGATGATGTTATCTAAGTCAGAGTTCTAAGTTACCTTTCTGAGAATTATTCATTCCCTGGGTTTCTCCTATGCATATATGAAACATACATGTTAATAAACTTCCTTTTGATTTTCTCTTGTTAATCTGTGTATTGTTATGGGACCCCAGCCAATAAATCTAGGAAGAGAAGAGAAAACATTATTTTTCCTCCCCTAAAATTTCAACATATGAATCTTAAGGGAATACAAACATTCAGTTTATAGCAATTTCCAACCAGAATTCTAAATTCAGTGAAAATAGTTTTTAAAGTGAAGGATATATTTTCAGAACAGAAAAGCTGAGATAATTTTCTCAGTAACAGAACCATACTACAAGAAATACCAAAGGTAATTCTCCAGGCAGAAGGAAATAATCACAGTTAGAAACAAGGTAACGTAAGAGAAAATAAAGAACAATTAAAGTAAATGTGTGTGTGACATAGTAATGTCTTCCTGTGTTGTGTGTGTATGTGTTTAAAATGCTCTCTCAATGTCAGTGTCTATTGATTGTCCCTCCTTGTTTGATATGATACCTTGCTATGATAACTTATTTTTTATTGTATCCTGGACATTTTGGGAATCACAATATAAGACTCAGTTTTCTATTTAAATCTAAAGCCAGGAGGGTAGTTGGGGCTGTGTTCACACGCATAATATGTCTGCAGATTCCCACCAGCTAGGAGGGAAGCTGTCTCCTTACTGCTGTCTTTGGATGGTAGTCAAGCTCAGCTCTTACACAGCCTCTGAAAATGCCTACCAGTCTGTATTAGTCCCTTTTGTGTTGTTATAAGAGAATAGCTGAGACGGGGTAATTTATAAAGAATAACAGTTTATTTTACATATGATTCTGGGACAGCTGCATTTGGCATGGGCCTTAGGCTGCTTCTACTCATAGCAGAAAGTGGCAGGCAGCCAGCAGGTAGAAGTAGATCACATGGGCAGAGAAAGCAAGAGAAAGAGAGACAGGGAGGAGGTGCCAGGGTCTTTTAAACAACCAGCTCTTGTGGGAACTAATAGAGTGAGAACCCCCTCAGTATCCACCCCTGCAGAGATAGCATTAATTCATTCGTGAGGGATCCACCCCAACTCAAACAGCTCCCAAGGCTGCCACATTGGGGATCAGATTTCCACATTAGTCATGGGGGTACAACACATCCAAATTCTATCGCAGTCTAAATAACCCATATCTCTATCAAATGGGCAAGTAAACTGTGGTATATTCATTGAAGAGAGTGCTATCCAGAAATGTGAAGGAACAAACCATTGCTATATTCAACAATTACATACCTCATAAACTTAATGTTAGACTTAAGAGCAGACAGATATAAGAGTACAAACTCAGTTATCTCATTTCTATAAACTTCAAAATCTATTGAGAATATAGGGTTCTGGAGTGTTGGTAATAATCTCTCTCTTCATGTGAGGGCTGCTAATGTAGGTATGTTCACTCCGTGAGGATTCATTTAGCTGAGCACTTACACGTTATGCTCTTTTCTGTAATTGTGCTTCTATAAGAAGTTGCCTTTATACTTGATGTACACTTTATTTTTTAAGTTATCCTTATATCCCTACAAATATATCAACCAACATCTAACAATAATTTTGAAGTTTCAGAATTTAATTCCTGACAAATCGTTATGTTAAGTTATAAAAGGAATAAAAAATATGTGTACTGAATGAGAGAAAGCTTTTTAATTTTGTTTTCTATTCCATCTACAATCATGTTTTCAAGAAAAATTTCTAGAAAGGAAATATATTAATATAACCTGGGCTAAAAACTATTAACCAGTGTTCTAGTTAAGTTTTGTCATTTATGTTGATTCTTAAAATTTTCTTCTGGAGAAACTCTAGTATCACTCAATCTTTTTGTTGACACACTTGGAATTAATGATTGGTGCTTTTTTCAATTTCATGACCATTGGCAAGTCATTTGTTGGTAATATAAAGACTCAGGTTCATCAGGTATTATTTGATGATCAAAACTAATATGGATTTATTTAAAAACTTTTCATGAACTCATATTTATGGTTACTGCTATTATTTTTTTTATATATATTTTAAATTTGAATATAAAACATTCCCTGGAATATAAACATTCCATTGGCAGAAATTTTCAACAAAGCAAATTCAGTGTTTGTTAAGGAAAGAAAAATGAACTACAATTTTCAGAACATATGCTGGTGCCAAAACTGCTCTGGGTGAAGGCAGCATGTGTTGTTTTCTCTGGATGGAGTTGCATCTTAAAAGAAATTTTCTCTGGCGTCGTTCTGTATTTCTATATTAACATTAAAATGCAGTCAAATGTTACTCTCAAGCATGTATTCAATTTTCACTAGATCACCAAAATATTTTTTCCTTTCCTGCCAATACTATGAATACAGACTTTAATATTTTTTTCAATGTTATGTATATACATAGTTCAGAGAATCAAATAGTACTATAGAGACTACAAGGAAAACTAGCAACCTCCTGCTCCACTTTGTATTACCCCAATTTCTGCTTTCAACTCTTTTTGACATTTATTTCCATGTTTTCACATAACATACTATTGTGTATTTTTTTCATTTTAGCTATAACTTGAGTCCTTTGTATGGAAAATAGTCATTCAGTTCTTGACCTACACTCAGCGCACTTTTTCTCCATCTTGACTATATCACAATTAGTGATTAAGGTTTTCTCTCAGATTCAAGCACATCAAAAGATGCAAGAGTTTGACTATGATGTGGTTCTCCTCTTCTCAGCATTATCATGCACCCTGTTGCTTCTTTCTGCTTTCTCCAATGCAGATGCTAACATGATGAAGATCTTGTGGGTTTTGATGTATTATCACCACCTGCTTGTATTTGGGGGTTTGTAGGAAAACCTTGTCACCTAGTTTTGTTGTAAATGTACATGGATTTGGGAGGTTGTCATCTAGTGGCTCTGTCTGTTTTTATGTGGGGATTGGAGAAGACAGAAATCTCTTTGGCCATTTCCACTGCCATGCCATATTTTCAGTATTCCTAACTTTACATATAAAATTGAGATAATAACACATATCCTGACTTTATAAAGTACAGTAAGAATTAGCTTAGAGGAACACTAATAATAAATACTGTTCTTTATGGAAAAGTGATAAATAACTGAAATGGTGCTTTAGATAGCAAGAAGTGTATTTTCCCCATGAAGACTTACTTGTGTGATCATCACAGCCAAGGTAAAGTAACAATTCAGCATAATTCCTCTTTATTTACCTCATGCATTCATTTACCTCATGATGACTTGGATAATTCTCACATGTGGACACAATTTGTCTTTCCTTCTCAATCTATGCTCATGTAGAGCAGTGGTTGAATGCTCTTCATTTGAGTTGACCCAACACTACACCTCAGTGGTGCTGATGGTGATCAATAAATGTTTGATAAATGAATGAACAAATAAAAGGGAGCATGAATTGATTAAAAATTATTTTCCTTTGTTTTATACTAAATCCTCACATATCCATGGACAGGTTATTTTACATCTTGGGTTATCTTGTGTGACTGTCCAAAAGCAGCTCACTTAACTATCTGAATTATTGACATATGACCTATTTTCTCTGAGTGCGTTGATTCAGAAACAACTTTGGAGGTTTTATGTTACAGAGAAGAATCAAGAGAAGATAGATCTTAGAGTACTATATTTTCTTCCTGGAGGCGATTATAGAACAAATTTGAGTTTGGAATTAGATTGTGGAAATGGGCTCCTTTCCCCTTCTTCCTGCATCAGATATTTAAAATGTGGCTTTATTATTCTGCTCAAAGTGAATTCTCATCCTATCAAGCATACATATGATAACACATATGTTTAAGAACATCATCACTACTGGCCAAGATAAACTAATCCTGGTTTATTTAATATTTTAGATCAATCACTTCTTCCACATTTTGGTTAACAGAAGGATTACCATTAGTGGCATCAATAACTGGGAAAATTGATTACCTTATTATTCTGTCATACTCATTCAGCATATTTAAGAGAGAAAAAAAAAAGGAAGCATCGGTCAGTATATGATCTGGGATCCTAAGGAAAAAACGTTTCCTGTGGTGGGAGGGATATGGTATCAAAATTATCCCATATGTCATGTTTGAAAAATTTCAAAGGATTTGGTATCAGAGAATATGACAACAAGAAATGGCCTTACAATATTTATTTGTTAAAAACATTATTTACAGTTCATATTTTGAGGCTAAGACAGATTGAGTAATTAAGCCAAAATTTAACATGAAGGTGTAACTGAAACTAGAATCTGGATCTTCTGGCTCCTTGTTCAGTGCTCTTTTTCCTTCATTTTCTGAATTTGGCCCAGAGCAAGTTTGTTTAGATTAGCCATCTTCAGGCCTAAATTATTAATGTCTGAGAACCAGGCCCAGAATATTCCAGAAAAAAAATTCTATAGGAGTCAGATAAAAAATAAAATTGTGATAAACTCCATTGAGTTTGAGAAGAGTGCTCAGTAGTTGAGATGTGGCATGATAGAGGCCCGTGCACTCGATGCTTCCCACTTTCTTCTAAACTATGACATTCCAAATCTACCTGAAATGGTCCCAGCACTGCACAGAAAATTCTGTTTATTATAACTCAAAAATGGCATCACCTACAAGTATCTTAATAATGCTTGCTCCCAAAATAGAATATATAATTCTATTACCTCTTAAACCATCATGAACCTAGACGGCAGCAGGTTACAGTTTATATGACTTTTCTTTTGATTTTTATTACTGCATTTAAGAAACTATATATATATATATATATATATAGAGAGAGAGAGAGAGAGAGAGAGAGAGAGAGAGCAAAAAGCTTGTGGATTTTTAAACCTAAAACCTAAAACAACATTTTTCCAGCTTTAACAAAATTTATCATTCTACTTGTAAAAATTATATTTATTTGGCCTACTTGTGACCACTAAAAACACATTTTAAAGGAAAATACTTAGTTTTAAAAAAATTTCACCAAAGTTTACAATTTACAACACAGATAAAATATTATTCTCTACCTTAATATTATTAAACTGGATAATTTATGCTATTAAAATATTGCACAAATGATATATGCCTCATCATGGTTTTGTTTTGCTTAACACAGTCTTAAAATGCTTCTTAAGCTCATTTCAGTTTTAGAAATTATCTAGGAATCAACCATATTATTATTTTTATTTTTATTTATTTTCTATTTCTTATTTATTTTTATTTTTTATTATACATACATGTGGAGTACAACGTTGATTTTCAATAATTGTGTAGAATGTGTGGTGGTTAGATCACTATAGTTAGCTTATTCATCATTGCAATATGCAATCATTCTTTGTGTCCACCAACCAATTCCTCATTAGTTCACCTCCCCCTCCTCCTCCCCTCCCATTTTCCACCTCATTTTCTAAAAGTTCAATGTATTACTGTGATTGTTGTTTCTTTCTTTCTTTTTTCTGTCTCTCTTTATTTATGGATACAGCTCCCAGTTATGAGTGAGAACACGTGGTACTTCTCTTTCTGTACCTGGGTTGTTTCACTTAGGATAATTTCCTCCAGGCTCATCCATGTTGCTGCAAATGGTAGAATTTCATTCTTTTTTATGGCTGAGTAGTATTCCATTGTGTATATATACCACAGTTTCCTTATCCAGTCATCCACCAATGGACATTTAGTTTGGTTCCATTGCCTAGCTATTATAAATAGAGCTGCAATAAACACAGGAGTGCAGGTATGCCTTTGACCTGATGTCTTCCAATCCTCTGGATATAACCCCAGGAGTGGGATTGCTGGATCATATGGAAGTTCTATCTGTAGTTGTTTAAGGGACCTCCATACTGTTCTCCATAATGGCTGTACTAATTTACAGTCCAACCAACAGTGCACGAGGGTTCCTCTCCACATCCTCACCAGCATTTTTTATTCTCTGTCTTTTTTATAATAGCCAGTCTGGTTGGGGTGAGGTGATGTCTCAGAGTGGTTTTGATTTGCATTTCCCTGGTGATTAGTGACGTTGAGCATTTTTTCATATACCTTAGGTTCATAGCAATATTAAGAGGAAGGTACAGAGATTTCCCATACACCTCCTGCCCCAATGCATGCATAGCCTCCCCCATTGTCAACATCCCCCCACAAGAGTGGTATATTTGCTACAATTGATGAACCTACATTGACACATTGTCATCCAAACTTCATAGTTTACCTTAGAGTTTACTCTTGCTGATGTATATTCTATGGGTTTGGACAAATGTACTATAATGATGAATACATATGCACATGACTGTTTGTGGCAACTTTATTTATAACTACCAACTTTTGGTAAAAAGTTGTATCATACAGAGTATTTTTATTACTCTAAAAATTATCTATGTTCTGCCTATTTATTTCTACTCCTCCACCCTCTTATCCCCTGGTAACCACTGATCTTTTCAGTATTTCCACAGTTTTGCCTTTTCCAAAATGTTATATAGTTGGAACCATACATGATATAGACTTTTCAGATGGGCTTGTTTTACATAGTAATACGCATTTAAGTTTTTTCTATTTTTTATGGTTTGATAGCTAATTATTTTAGCATTGAATAATATCTCATTCTCTGGGTGTGCTACAGTTTACGTATCCACTTGTTTACTGAAAGACATCTTGGTTGCTTCCAACTTTATTCATAACTACCAACTTTTGGTAAAAACTTTTGGTAAAAAGTTGGTAGTTATGAAGAAAGTTGCTATAAACATCCATGTGCAGATTTTATATGGACATAAGTTTTTCTTGGTAATTCCTTTGGGTAAATACCAAGGAGCATGGTTGCTGGATTGTACAGTAAGAGTATACTTAGTTTTATAAGAAATTGCCAAACTATCATACAAAATAGCTATACAGTGTTGCATTTCCACCAGAAATGAATGAGAGTTCCTATTGCTCCAAATCTTACTAGCGTTTGTTGTTGTCGATGCTCCAGAGTTTGATCATTCTAACAGATGTGAAGAAGAATCTCACCGTTGTTTTAATTTACATTTTTTTGATGACATATGATGTGGAGCATCTTTTTATATGCTTATTGGTCATCTGTATATTTCCTTTGTTGAAGTGCCTGTTAAGGTCTCTGGCCCATTTTTCAATTGGGTGTTTTGTTAACTAATTGTCAAATATCAAGAGTTCTTTATATACTTTGGATAACCGTCCATTGTCACGTGTCTTTTACAAATATTTCGTCCAAGTTTGTGGCTTGTCTTCTCATTTTCTTTACATTGTCTTTCACAGAACAGTTTTTAGTTTTAATAAATTCCATCTTTTCAAGTATTTTTTTGTTCATGGATAGTACCTTTGGTGTTGTATCTAAAAAGTCATTGCCACACCCAAAGTCATCTAGGTTTTCTTCTATGTTATCTTCTAAGAATGTTATAGTTTTCTGTTTTACATTTAGGTCTATAATTCATTTTGAGTTAATTTTTGAGGAGAATGTAAGGAAGGCCTGTGTTTGTTTATTTATTTATTTACTTTTTTGCATGTGGATATCCGGTTGTTTCAGCACCATTTGTTGAAAAGACATCACTGCTCCATTGTATTGCCTTTCCTCCTTTGTGAAAAATCAGTTGATTATATTTATGCAGATCAATATCTGGGCTCTCTATTAAGTTCCATTGAATTATGTGTTTATTCTTTCACCAATACCACACCTTCTTGACAACTGTAACTTTATAGTAACGTTTGACATAATGTAGTGTCAGTCCTCCAATTTTATTTTTATCCTTCAATACTGTGTTGACTATTCTGGGTCTTTTGCCTCTCCAGATAAAAGATGTTAGGATCAGTTTATCTACATCTGAAGAATATCTTGATAGAATTTTGATTGGGATTGTATTAAATCTAAAGATCAAGTTGTGAAGATCTTATAGGTTTGACAATATTGAGTGCTTCTATCCTATCCATCAACATAAAATTTCTCTCCATTTATTTAGTTCTTTCTTGATTTTATTCATCAGATTTTTGTCATTTTCCTCATACAGACATTATACACATTTTGTTAGATTAATTTCTAAGTTTCATTGTTGGGCATGCTGATGTAAATGCTAATGTGTTTTTAATTTCAAATTCCACTTGTTCATAGCTGGCATATAGGAAAGTGATTGACTTTTGTATATTAACCTTGTATCATGCAACCTTGTTATAACCATTTATTAAATCCAGGACTTTTTGGGGTTTGTTTTTGTTTCTGTTTCTGTCAGTTCTTTCATATTTTCTACATAGGCAGTCATGTCATCTACAGAGAAAGATTTATTTCTTCCCTTCCAATCTGTATACCATTTATTTATTTTTCTTGTCTCATTGCATTAGCTAGAACTTTTGTTACAATGTTGAAAAGCAGCTATGAGAGGGGACACCCTTGCCTTATTTCTGATCTTAGAAGGAAAGCTTCTGTTTTCTCATCAGTAAGTATAATGTAGGATGTACTCTTTTCATAGATGTTCTTTATCAGGTTCAAGAAGTTTCCCTCTGTTCCTACTTTACTAAAAGTTTTTATCAAGAATTAGTGTTGAAGTTTACCAAGTGCTTTTTCAACATCTATTGATATGATCATGCAATTTTTCTTTAGTCTGTTCATGAAATGGATTCCTTTAATTGATTTTCAAATGGTAAAACAGACTTGCATACCTGGAATAATTCCCACTCGGTCACAGTGTATAATTTTGTTTATATATTGTTGAATTCACTTTGTTAGTATCTTCTTCAGAACTTTTTCATCTATTAATGAGAAATATTATGGTCTGTAGTTTTGTAATATCTGTGTCCGGTTCTGATATTAGCGTAATGTTCACCTCATATAATAAGTTAGGAATTATTTCCTCTGCTTCTGTCTTTTGGAGGAATTTTAGAGAACTGGTATAATTATTTTTTTCTTAGATGTTTAGTTTAATAATTTGCCAGTGAACTTATCTGGGCCTGGTGTTTTCTGTGGAAGGTTGTTATTTATTGATTCAATTTCTTTAATACATATTCGTCTATTCATATTGTCTATTTCTTCTTGTGCGAGTTTTGGCAAATTTTGTATTATCAGGAATTGGTTCATTTCATCTATGTTATCAAATTTGTAGGCATAGAATTGTCCATAGTATTTCTTTATTATCCTTTAATGGCCATAGGATCTGTAGTAATGTCCTTTATTTCATGTCTGATATTAATAACTTGTGTTTTTGTTTTATTTGCTTTTGTTTGTTTTAGTTAGCTTGGCTTACTCATTTTATTGAATTTTTAAGGAATCTGTTTTTGCTTTTATTGACTTTATTGATTTCCTTTTTATAATTTTATTAATATCTGCTCTAAACTGTGTGTGTGTGTGTGTGTGTGTGTGTGTGTGTGTGTGTGTGTGTGTGTGTATTAATTTAAAGACTTTTCTTTTAGAGAGTTTGAGATTTACAAAAAAATAGAAGGGAAGGTAAAGAGATTTCCCATATACACCTTGTCTCCATACATGCATAGCCTCTCCCATTATGAACATCACCCTCTAGAGTAGTACATTTGTTACAATTGATGAACCCAGATTGATACATCATAACCACCTGAATTTTTAAAATAAATATAGCTTTTATGACAAAGATTAATATTGAATAAGTTTATGTCATTTTTCTTTCATTTTTTTATTGTTTTTAATTTTTTTCTGTTAAAGGTATACCTGATTGTTCTAAACTTTAAATAGTACTAAAAAGTATAAAGTGAACATTACAATTTACACTATTTCCACTCTCCAATTTTCCAACATATAAATAACCACAATTAATATTTTTCTAGGTATCCTTAAATATTGTGAGCATTTATAAACATACATATGTCATTTTTCTATAAATGGGATTCTACTACATACATGAATCTATAACTTGACAATCCACTTATCTCTATTTTGAGGATATCTTTATTGGAGTAACCTCATTTTTTATTTTAATAGCAGACATAATTTAAACTCTAACAGCTAAAGTTTAATTCCTTACAGTTATATTTCAGAAGATAATTAAGTTAAGATAATACAGGTAGGCTTCGGAAGATACAGCAGAACAATATAGTACTGAGAGTAGTTATGTGAGCAATCTAAGCTTTAATTTAGTTAGTTGTAGCTGCCATATTGAAAAATGGCAACTGTTTTTGGAATAATGATATTAAATTAGATCACTTTGAATTATCATAAACACTAAATTCCAAACTATCTCTTTCCCAAATCTAAAATGATGTGTTTCATATTGTATCTATGTTCCCTCTTTAAAAATTGCCTCTGGTTCTTCAGACATTATTAACATCTTCATTAAAATCTGATCCCAGTCAATGTTTAGTACAGTCAAAGGTGGCACTCACAAGAACGTATGATACTGTGTAATTGATGAAGGGGAATTCAGTGAAAAACTCTCAACTTTTACAGCTGTGAGATAATAGATGCAATCCTATTAATATGTCACCATGAAATAGAGGTAAAAGGAGATCAGATTAGTACTTTTAGGAATTGGTTGATGGACAAACTTGTATACTTATGCACTCTTTTCTTGGCCCAAAAGTCTGGCACCTACTTAATAGTTGGCACCATGGAAATGCTAGACTTCTTTGTGGAGATTATTCAACTTTGAAAAGCAGTGGAGAAGCTGTGAAATGAGTTTCATGGCCAGGAACTCACCACTCTGATTTGAAAGGCCACTCTATACTTTTTAAAAAACATAACTAACCTTATTATACCCCTTTTGTAAATACTTGCTTTCACATAATTCAGCTAAAGAAATGGCTCACCAGGTTAAATTGTAAAATTAAGGAAAAGCATATTTTCTCATCATATAGATGTCCTCAGATGCCCAATTTCATTTAGAAGATTTTTAGCACATGTAAAAATGTACTCTGGGCCATTGTTTTTAAAAGATAGAAACATTCCAGAATATCCCCTGGTAGAGATCATGTTATTAACCAATTGGTGCAATGTATACAAGAGACATGGGATTATTTGTGTAAAAACTTACAGCCCCACAATTTATGGCAGTAATATAAACTCATGAACGTCCTGTGCTGCTTGGGGGAATTCTCTGCAGTAGCTAGATGACTGATGATGTGGCAGAGTGTGATAACAAGTACAGCTGCTTCTATAAAAATGAAGTCATAGCAAGCTAAAGAATAAATCCTCTATAAGCAATCTCTTAAAGTGACAATCTAGTTTTCTTATTTTCCTGTAATAGGATTCTATCATCTACTTTTTCCACCCAAATGTACAAATCAGGTTTACAGTATTTCTTGTCCTGTTTCTTCAAGTGCTGTAAACAAGATAATTTTTCAAGTGTGATATTTTAAAGTAAGCCAATTTACAAAGAAATAATGTAAACTGAAGATAACTGCACCAAATATGAGAGTCTGTGAGAACGAGTACACTCAAGGAAAGCATTTTCAGATACAATTACATCATCATTGCTGACAGAAGAGTTCATGTTTCTCAAGTTTAATTTAAAGTTTGATAGTTCCACATCACTTTTGGGATCTCAGGTTATGAAATGTTTTGAACCTTTAAGAGTTATGGATAAAAATTCTCTTCATGCAATCAAGCATCTTGTAAACAGAAGGCCAGGTAATATTACACATAGAGAGAAGAATTCTCACTTTTGCTAATACCCTGGAGATCTCAGGCTGGCTATGAAGAAAGAATACTTAAGTATGCCCTAGAAGATTTGAGTTCTAGTATTTGACTTCCCACAATGAACAGTATGAGTCCTTTTCTTCAAGTATACTCAAATTAAGGTTAATTACAGTTTAATTATAAAGGAAACTTGTTCATATATTTTCTTTATAAATTTTAAAATATGCTTGGCTAGTATGAAAATTAAATAATTAATTTAAAATTATTAATTTTATCTGATCTCAATTATGGTGCAATAAATACTAGAATTTGGACAAAGCAATGCAATGTTACGTAAAACAAGGGAAGAAATAGCAGGAGTTTTGTGAGCAAAGGCTGGAGTGCACAGTGAAGGTATCAACTTACAAATGTAGGTGGGGAGTGGTCTTTGATACCTGCTTTAGCCACAGATGCTCCAATAGAGACAGGATGAGAATGGTTGCATACATTCATTTACCTAGTTAAAAAAAAAAAAAAAAGTCTGTCACTTGCATAGATGGTCCTAATTGTTATAAGTGATCTTATATTGTCTAAAATAGACTCCTTAACCTCCAAAGATGTTAAAAGTACACACATCACTATTCGTTAATAATAACTTTTAATTTTAGATATTTTCTTAGCACCCTCAATAAACTGAAAACCTATCCTATTTAAAGCAATTGGATTTTACTATGCCATACATTAGTTTGACACCTGCATGTGTATGAAGATATTTATGAAATCAATATATGTGTAATAAATAGGGTAACCATACATCCTAGTTCTTCCAGATCCTAGTTGTTAAATATTGTCCTGACATAATTATTAAGAGTATCCCTTTGCATTAGTCCATTTTTGTGTTGCTTATAGCAGAATACATGAAACTGGGTAATTTATAAAGAACAGAGGTTTATTTGCTTATGATTCTGGGACAGCTGCACCTGGCATGGGCCTCAGGCTGCTGCTACTCATGGCAGAAAGTGGGAGGTAGCTGGTGGGTACAATCAGATCATATGGCAAAAGGAAGCAAGAGAGAGAGAGAGAGAGGTGCCAGGGTCCTATAGACAACCAGCTCTCATGGGAACTAACAAAGCAAGAACTCACTTTCTACTCCCAACAGAGAGCATTAATCCATTAATGAGGGATCTGCTCCCATGACTCAAACAGCTCTCAACACTGCCACAATGGGGATCAGATTTCCACATGAGTTTTGGAGGGACAACACATCCAAACTCTATCACCCTTTCATTCTCAAACATCTTTGGATGATAAATCATGTGGTTCCCCTAGTTTTGGTTCACTTATATTTACCTGGCATCTCATTTCAGAATTCAAGCAACTTGGTTGTAAGGATGAGGTCTTTGTTATATACTTAAAGCAGTATAAGTGGATAACTTATACTGAAACCTGAAACAATTTAACTTGAAAACAATAGAGATATTTAAGCCATGATAGCATGCACCAGTCATTCTATGTTAATTATGATACTATTGCTGCTTCTAGTAAAGAAAACAACTGAAAATACAATCTCAAATCAGGTCAGGGAATCACAAAATCTCAGTTACATGGTATACAAGCTGCCAAGTTATTACACACACACGCACACACACACACAGTTATGAGACTAGAAACTGCTCCCTTCCCCGAGCATTAACTCCAATAAGGTTAATTTAGGTAAAGATCGATTTCTAAGAAAGTGTTTCATTGGGATGAGTCATATACATTTAGGCTCTTAGACCAGTGGGCCTTAATCATCTGTTCCTATGTTACGTATAGGAAAAGAGAATTTGGGGATCTCCCATTTTCCTTAAGCACTAGTCAAAGCTTCTGAACACAGATGATGGCACATTACTCATGCATAGTAAGTGTTCTCAATATGTGATGAATGAATACATGAATGTGTTCCTGAGTAGTGATAGTATTTTTATCTTATATCTGCACTTGAAACATAATTATTTCCAACAGAAAATAATGGCATAAAAGGTAAATAAGTTCCATATTTTTTAGCTGTAATATGAATTAAATAAACTTTGTCCTTTGGATTTACACCAAGATGATTATACTTGACAGAATGCTTGAGAATGAGTTACAGAATACAGGAGGAAAATGAGGAAATAGATTACAATAATCAATAGCTTAACACCAAAAATCATCTGCAGGACAAAAATAGTTAAAATTAAAGAAAACACGTATAATGGTTCTTCTATTTTTGCTGATGTTATATTATACCACTTAAGTTAATGCAGTATATTTTCAGTCCTTAAAATTTGTTGTAACCAGTCCTTTAGAATCAGTAAAAAGCTAACCTATTTCAAAGGAGGCTGTATTAACATCAATGACATGTCATCTCATTTAATCTACCATCAAAAAGTATAGAGAAAACTCCAAATTTACTCCAAAAATTGAGACAAAGAGCTAGTACTATATATTTATTTTATTGGAGGCAAATAATAAATATAAATTATAAGTATGCTAATACTAGCTGAAAACTGCAACTTTGTTTCACTACCCTGCATCAGTTAATGTAGTATCATCTCTTAGAGTTAAATGTTAACAATAGGCTAACCTGAAATAGGTATGAATTCTCTGCTATATCTATATTTTAGTGAGAGAGGAAAAGTACAATTGTCTTCATTCTCTATTGCCTTTCCCTTCACAGATTAGGGAAGTTGTGTGCTTTAGATAAACAGCCATGTTTAAACTAAAATTAAGATGCCCCTTTCCAATAACCTGAGTGTTATGGGATAGGAAATTTAAACTTCTATTTGGTTTGTGAAATCTGGCTTGATAATTTTTCACTTTGGCTTTGGTTATTATTTATTGATTTGGAGTGTTGGTTTACTTTCATGCTTAATTTTTCTGTGTTTACCAACTGAAAAGCTCAATTCATAATGAAATATTTGTAAGCAGTATACACATTACCAAAGGTTTTACTAGGTGGTTTCCAAGGGCTGCCTGTAAAGTGTTCAAAGATAAAATGAGCCTTTTGGAGGATATTTGTTGGCGTGGAAGTGGAGGTTAATGAGGAAACATGTTTCCATAATAACAATATTAATGTTTTGCATTTATACAGCTCCATTCCTTAGAATGTTCTAGCACTTAACCTCTGCCTCCATTTCCTGATTCTTGTCACACATTTTAAGTGGTTTTTACAAAGTTAAGATAGATAAAAGAGAAATACTCCAAATTTGCTGTTGCTGAGACTTCAACAAGAGTGACCAGCCCCAAGATCTAGGGAACTACAAGGTATGGCACATAAATTAGAATGTGGATTCAGATTTTTTCCATTTACAAACATAACCCTTGCAGCTCTGATCAAATTATAAGTGCTAGTTTAAACATAATTGTCTTGGGTTCGTTAGGATGGGAGGCCTTCCAAAAATGCTCAGACTCCTGAAGAATAGAAAGATACAGGCTTGGTTATATAGCCTGGGCCTCACTAACGGGAGATTCCATTTCCTTATCTTCTTTCCTGGTAATTTTTCCTTGTTTTCAACTCCAGATGAAGAAGTCTTCTTATAATGTTTCACACGTGTGCTAAGACTACATAAATAATTTCAAGAAACAAGATTTATACTTCAGCCAAATTTCCCAGAAACCATGAACCCACAAAAAGCAATCATTTGCAGCCAAAATAAAATTCATCTAGCTTCTAAATTATCTATTTTTTAGTTTCTCATTTTCTCTTTGTGCCACAAAGTAAGTATTTCACTTAAAAAAAAAAAACTTTTTTTTTACTTAGTCCTCGGAAAGAACAGTCAAAACCTTGAGAAGGAGGGAAACCATATAAGCAGATATTTAAACAAACAAAACAAGATGCTTTGGAAGGTCATAAAGAAACAGTCAATAATTTGAAACCTCTGAGTAAAAGGCAATGCTCTTGCAAAGTCATCACCTAAGATGGGAAAAGTTAAAGTAATTTCACAAGAGCACACTAAGAAGTGATGTGATGATAAGATGAGGTGGAAACAAGCATCTCAATCCCAAGCTTACTTTCCAACAGAGAGTCATACTGTCTCTCAAGGTATAGGAAAAAGCACCTGACCATTATATATTTTACCAGAGAGCTTTATTACATATTCTGTGCTTTTTCTATAATTGAAGTGAAAGGCATTTTCTACCAAGGTTAACTCTGCATATAATTAACCCTTAGGACTTATATTATTCAACTCCAGGGATAAAGTTATTACAATGTTAAAATCTTGTGCCAAGTGACCACAGGAATATAAAAGCTGGGGTGATTCCTGCCTAGACAATCTGAATGTTAGAAGTCATTACTTGCCTTCTATTGGGACAAGGAGATGCACTACTGCCAAGACCCAAAGGTCTCCCATACTGTTGAATTTCTCTAGATAATTTGTACTTGATACATGTGCACAATACAGATAGAAGGACTGGGAATACAGAGCTTATGTTTACTAGAATGGCCCCGTAAAAGGAAAAATGAACCTTGCTCTTATTTTCCATATTTTAGACCACATTTGCAATGATAAAGTGGAGAACAACAATTTTCTTTCTTGTGGCATTAAATTTCTTTTCAAAATACTTCATCCTTTTATGCTAATTTACTTGCATAGATTCTGTCATTATGATATCACCAGATTACAACGAACTGAAATTTAGAGTAGAGTAATAAAACAGATCATTTAAATTTGAGAAATGTCTGAAAATACTGCTGGTGTGAGCTAAAGTTTATAAAATATCAGAGAGGTTTGGACAGACAGGTCTGCAAAAAACAACACTGAATAAAGAGTTAAGTGCATTGACCTTCTTTCTACTGCAGGTCTCAGCACACTGTGGTTCATAGGACAAATATGACATGCTTGCTTTCTATTTTTGTAAATAGACTGTTATTAGAACATATTATCCATGGCTGCCTTCATCTTTTCAACAGCAGAGTTGAGCAGTTACAACAAAGACCATATGGTGCACAAAGCCAAAACAATGTACTATCTGATCTTTTACAGAAAAGGCTTGCCAACTCCTGCCCCAGAGCAATTTGTTCCTAGCCAGAATAACCCTCTGACTGTCTACTGACCAACCCCCAACCCAGGCCAGGGATGACAAATGCCCAGTTCCAGAGAATCCCAAAAAATAAAGAACCATCTCCCTCAGAATGAAAAGAGCAGGCCCTGTGGAGATTTATTGCCATTGCCATTAAGAAGTTCCCATTATTGTGGAAGAGAGTATAGATGCAAGCAAACCATATGATAAAAAAGTTAATGAGATCTACAATACAGCATACAGCCTATAGATAACACTATAGCTACACTTAAAATTTGCTAAGTGGGTAGATCTTATTGTGTAAAGTGTTCTTACACATAAAAAATAAGTTCAGTAATAATAAAGGGGTCAGCAGAAAACTTTGGGAGGTGATGGATTTGTTTATGGCCTTGATAGTGGTGGTGGTATTTTGGGTGTTTACTTATCCCCAAATTCATTGAGAAATATGCATTAAATGTGTACAGTGTTTTTATATGTCGATTGGACCTCAATATGGTAGTTTAAAAAACAAGATGTGACCACACAAAAGTCAGGAAGCAGTGCCACAACAACCAGGGAGGCCCAGCTACGGAAAAGCCTTTGGCAGCCTTCTACCCACCCACATAGAAGGCAGTAGCACCACCATGACTGGGAGGCCCTACACTGCTTCCACAGAGGTGGCTCACAACAGCCAACACCACAGCTTCTAACCATTGCAAGGATGGCTTGCTGCCACAGTAGCAGCCATGACCACCATGCAGGTGGCCCACTGCATTGACACAAGGAGAGTCACCAGAGGAGCCTGAAAATAGAGGAGGAAGTATTTCTCCTCAAAGTCCATAACAGAGTAACATAAGAAGCAATTAACCTATAAGAGAACCAGAAATCAATGTAGAAATACTAGAAATAGAAAAAGCGAACAAACAAAAAATTACACCATCAAAGGAAAGTAGTAATTCTCAAGTACCAGATCCTACAGATTAAGACACCCTTGAAATGACTGAAAAGGGATTTCAAGTAACTGTTATAAGGAAACTCAAAGAGGTAAGAGAAGACTCATTTGGACAATGCAATGAAGTGAGAAAAAATGTCCAGGATGTGAAGGAGAAAACTTACAAAGAGATTAATACCTTAAAAAAAAAAGGATCTAGAAGAACTCCTAGAACTAAAGGATTCATTCAATGAAATAAAAAACATAACCAAGAGCTTAAGCAGCAGATTAGAGCAAGCAGAAGACAGAATTTCTGATCTCAAAGACTGTCTTTAGGAAATAATACAGGCAGACAATAAAAAGTAAAAAAAGAATTCTAAAAAATGAAGAAAGTCTAAGAGAACTAGCAGACAATCTTAAGTGTACAAACCCTGAATCATGGGTTTTCCAGAAAGGGAAGAGAAAGGTAAAGGCATTGACAATCTACTCAGTGATGGAAAACGTCCCAGATATAGGGAAAGACACAGACCTTCAGATCCAGGAAACTGAAAGATCCCCACACAGATTCAATCCAAAAATATCCTCTCTGAGACACATTATAGTCAAACTGGCAAAGCTGAAAGACAAGGAAAGAATCCTAAAAGCAGCAAGAAAAAAGTCAAGTCACTTATAAGAGAAGCCCCATCAGACTAGCAGTAGACTTCTCAACTGAAACTCTACAGGAGAGAAGATAATGTGATAACATATTAAAAATACTAAAAGAAAAAACTGCCAGCCAAGAAAATACCCATCAAGGCTATCCTTCAGAAATGAGGGAGAAATATTGTACTTCCCAGACGAGCAAATTTGTGTGTTCATCACCACACAATCATCCCTGCAATTTCCAGGGAGTTTTACATCTGTAATCTGTAAAAGAATATTCACTACAACAAATACACAAGTAAGAACAAAACCCACTAGAAAAATATAAATGAAGATGAGAAATAAATAAGAAACTAAATCTTACCACCTCAAAAAGACAACAAACATTGAAGATGAGTAATAAAAAGGGAAGAAAGGAACAAAAGTATTTAAAACATCTAAAAAAAATTGATTAAATGCCCTAAGTAAGATAATACCTCTCAATAACAACCTTAACTGTAAATGGATTAATTTCTGCAAAGGACACAGGATGATAGATTGGATTAAAGAGCTAGACAAACTATTTGCTGTCTTCAGGAGACTCACCTCACCTGTAAAGATGCACACAGAATAATAGTGAAGGGATGAAAAAAGATATAACACACAAATGGACACTGAAAATGAGCAGAAGTTGATATTCTTACATCAGATAAAAGTGGACTTTAAGCCAAAAACCATAAAAAGAGACAAAGAGGCCATTAAGTAATGATAAAGAATCTATCCAGCAAAAAGATATAACAATCATATATATACATACATACATACATACATACATAATCATATATATGCACCCAACACCAGAGGACCCAGATAAATAAAGCAAATACTATTATACCTAAAGAAAGAAATACAATAATAGCAGGAGACTTGAACACATCTGTCTCAGCACTAGACAGATCATCGTGGCAACAAATTGAAAGAGGAACACAGGACTTAAACTACACATTAGACCTGTGGACCTGGCAGATATCTACAGAACATTTCATCCAACAACTACAGAATATACATTCTTCTCATCAGCACATGAAACATTCTCCAGAATAGACCACATGTGAGATCACAAATCAAGTCTCAAAAATTTTTTAAAAAATTGAAACCATCTCAACTGTCTTTTTAGACCACAACAGATTAAAACTAGAAACTTAAAATAATTAAAACTCAGGACACTATACATATACATGGAAATTAAACAAAAGGCTCCTGAATGACCTATGGGTACAGAAAGAAATTAAGTGGGAGAAGAAAAAAAAATTTGAAACCAATGAATATAAAGACAAATCATATCAGAACCTGTGGGATACTGCAAAAGAGGGATGTTTATTGCAATAAATGCTTACATCAAAAAATAGAAATATTTCAAATATACAACCTAACACTACACCTAAAGAACTAGAAAAACAAGAACAATCCAATCCCAAAGTTCATCAGTGGAAAGAAATAATTAAGATCAGAGCAGAACTAAAGGATGTCGAGACCCAAAAAATGATACAAAAGATCAGTGAAATAGGCAAACCATTAGCTAGGTTAACAAAAAAAGATGAGAGAAGACCCAAATAACAACAATCAGAAATGAAGAAGGAGACATTACAACTAATTACACCGAAATACAAAAAATCATTAGAGACTAAACAAACATATGCAAATAAATATGAAAACCTGGAATAAATGGATAAATTTCTGGACACATATAAACTACCAAGACTGAAACAAGAGGAAATAGAAAACCTGAACAATAACAAGCAAAGAGATTGAAGTAGTAATCAGCAGTTGCCCAACAGAGAAAACCCCAGGACCAGATGTTTTTACTGCTGAATTCTACCAAACCTTAAGAAGGAATTAATACCAATTATTTTCAAAATATTCCAGAAAACTGAAACAAAGACCACTCTCCCTAACTCATTCTATGAAGCCTGCATCACCCTGATACTAAAACCAGGAATATACAATAAAAAAGAAAACTGCAGGCCAATATCACTGATGAATATAGACTCAAAAATCCTTAACAAAATACTAGCAATGAGAATAGAGCAACACATCAAAAAAATTATATACCATGATCATGTGGGATTCATCCCAGGGAGACAAGGATGGCACAACATACAGAAGTCAATAAATGTGGCTTGTGATACACCACATCAACAAAACCAAGAACAAAAACTCTATGATTATCTCAATAGATGCAGAAAAAGCATTTGAAAAAATTCATCATCTCTTCATGATAAAGGCTCTCAGTGAATTAGGTATAGAGGAAAGTATCACAACACAATAAAAGCCATATACGACAAACCCACTGCCAGCATAACCTGAATAGAACAAGATTCAGAACTGGAACAATATAAGAATGTCCGCTATCATCACTCCCATTTAACCTAATCTTGGATGTACTAGCCAGAGCAATCAGGAAAGACAAAGAAATAAAGGGCATCCAGATTGGAAAAGATGAAATCAAACCGTACCTGTTTGCAGGAGACATGATCCTATATATTGAAAAACCTAAAGACTCCACCAAAAAACTTCTTAGAGCTGGTTAACAATTTCAGTAATGTTGCAGGAAAAAAATCAAAACCCAAAAATCAGTAGCATTTTTATTCTTCAATAATGAACTAGCAGAAAAAGAAATAAAAAAGTAAAACCATTTACAATAGTCACCAAAAAGTAAAATACCTAGGAATCAATTTAACCAAGGAGGTGAAAGATATCTATAAAGAGAAATACAAATCACTACTGAAAGAAACTAAAGACAACAAAAAAGGTGGAAAGAAATTTCATGCTCTCAGCTTGGAAGAAACAACATTATGAAAATGTCCATAGTACTCCAAGTGATCTAAAAATTCAATGCAATCCTCATCAAAATACCAATAATTCTCTTCACAGAAATAGAAAAAAAAATCCAAACATTCATATGGAACAAAAAATGACCTCAAATAGCCAAAGAAATCCTGAAGAAAAAAAAATAAAGCTGGAGACATAACATTACCTGCCTTCAAATTATACTACAAAGCTATAGTAAACAAAACAGCTTGATACTAGTATAAAAGTAGAAACTCAGACCAATGGAACAGAATAGAGAACCCAGACATCAACCCATATATTTATAGGCAACTGATCTATGACCAACGCAATGAGAACACACAGTGGGGAAAAGAATGCCCCTTCAATAAATGGTGCTGGTAACATTGGACATCCATATGGAGAGGAATGAAACTACACCTGCACCTCTCACCATATACCCAAATCAATTCTAAATGGATTAAAGACTTAAGTGTAAGACCTGAGACTATATAACTACTAAGAAAACATAGGGGAAACACTTTAGGAAGTAGGACTGGGCAAAGACTTTATAAATATGACCCCAAAAGCACAAGCAGCAAAAGAAAACAATAAATAAATGGACTTATATCAAACTAAAAATTTTCTACACAGGAAAGGAAACAATCAACAGAGTGAAAAGACAACCTACAGAATGGAAGAAAATATTTACAAACTATATATCTGACAAGAGATTAATATCCAGAATATGCAAGGAACTAAAACAACTCCACAGTAAAAAAATAAATAAATAAATAAATAACCCAATTAAAAAATGGGCAAAGGAGCTGAATAGTCATTTGCCAAAGGAAGACATACAAATGGCCAATAAGTACTTGAAAAATTGCTCAACATCTCTAATCGTCAGGGTCATGCATATTAAAACCACATTGAGATGTTATCTCACTCAACTTAAATTGGCTGTAATGAAAAAAAGAATAACAAATGCTGGTGAGATTGCAGAGAAAGGGGAACTCTTCTACACTGATGGTGGGACATAAATTAGTACAGCCACTATGGAAAACAGTATGGAGGTTTCTCAAACAACTACAGATGGATCTACCATAAAATCTAACAATCCCACTTCTGGGAATATACCCAAAGGAATGCAAATCATCACGTTGAAGGGATACCTGCACTCACATGTTCATCACAGCTCTATTTTCAATAGCCAAGACATGGAACCAATCTAAATGTCCATTAATGGATGACTAGATACAGAAGATATGGTATATAAACACAATGGAATACTACTCAGATATGAAAAAGCATGTAATTCTACCATTTGCAGCAACCTGGATAAGCTTGGAGAAAATTATTTAAAGTGAAATAAGCCAGGCACAGAGTGAAAAATACTGAATGTCCTCACTCATAAGTGGAAGGTAAGAGTGAAATAAGGAAGGAAAGAAAGACCACAGTGGTTCATCGCACTTGCAGAAGGAGAGAAAAGACCTAGGTTGCTGGAGGCAGGGTTGGGGGGCGATGTTGGAAAGAGTTTGGGTGGGAGACACAGGGAATAATTGCAATTTGAGTTGATGGGCATGCTGATAGTATTGGTCCAATCATCACATCTTGGGCACAGGTGCTGATGGTCCGCTCTGTGCCTCATGAATATTTACGGTCAATAAAAATTAAAGAAATTTTTAAAAATAAGCAAGAAAATCTTTTGTGTTCCAAGGCCACAAAGAGATTTCCCTCTGCTGCTTTCTATTAATTTTTTTTATTTTACCCTTTATTATAGTTCTATGATGCATTTAAATTTGATTGTTGTATCTTATGTGAAGTTGGGGAAGAGATTTCATTTTTTCATTCTATAAAGACAACTAATTGGGCCAGCACATTTATTGTGAAGGTTTTTGTTTTTTTGTTTTTTTGTTTGTTTTCATATTACATTGTAGTTGCAACTACGAAATAAATTTGGCAATTCTGCATGTGTGAATATTTTTCTGGTCTATTTTATTTAATTGATCTATTTGGCTATCCTTATGATAATACCACATTATTTAATTTTTGTAACTTTATAACATCATCTTATTAGTTATTGAAAAGCCACCAACGTTATTCTTTAAGATTTAATTGTTATTCTTGGTCTTTTTCATCTCCATATAAATTTTACAATCAGCTTATTTATTTCCATAAAATATCCTGTTGATATGTGATTGAATTTGCATTGATTCTATAGATCATTTTGGTGAAAATTAACATATGTATAATATTGAGTCTTCCTAACAATGAACATAGAATAGTCCTTTATTACATCTCTTAAAATTTTTTGAATAATATCAAAATTTTTGTGCCCATTTCTTAGATTTTTTGCTAGGAATTTGATATTTTTGATTCAATTATAAATAGTTTCTGTTATAAAATGTTATTTTCAAGTAGATTGTTTGAAAATTAGAATTACTTTTTTATATTTGCATTGCATGGTGGCCATGAAAAATTGAATTATTAATTCTAATATTTTACCTATAATGTTTTTTTCAATTTTTCTCACATACAGTCATGTCATTTGCAAATAATGATAATATTTTTCTTCCTTTTAAATCTGTACTTCTTTTCTTGCCATATCAAATTGGCAAAGTCTTCCAGTGTAATGTTGAATAGATATCATTTTAATAAGTATCCTTGCCTCGTTCCCAATATTAGGGGGCAAGTTTTAGATATATCATCATAAAGTATATTTGTTACCTGTTTTTGTATATATCCTTATCTCAATAAGAAAGTTAAATCATAAGTCTAGTTTGCCAAGAGTTTCTGTGTGTGTGTGTATTTTTGTTCATTTGTTTGTTTTTTAACCATAGATGGACACTGAATTTTATCAAATGCTGCTCATTATCTTTTTCAGAAAGGATCATATGGTATTTTTTCTTTTGTTAATGTGTAAAATCAACCTTACACTCTTGGAGTAAAATCCAATTCGTTGTAATTTCCTTTGAAATATTTTTCAGTTATATTCATTAATATCTTGTTTAAGGAGTTTGTAGGTATGTTCTAGAAAAATTGACCCTCGAATTTTTATTTTTTGTACTCTCCATATCAGATTGTGGTATCAACATTATGCTACCTTCCAAAAAACACATTGGGAAGTGTCTGATCTCTATATTAGAAAAATTTTTAACACACATAGCTCTAGACAGATGTTTTACTTCTGGTGTCAGTATTAGAAAGTTGTGTTTTTCAAGCACATTGTCAATTATATTTAAATTTTCAAATTTATCGATGTAAAGTTGTTTATAATGTCCCCTTACTACATTCTTAATAGCTGACAGAGCCAAAATAATGTCCCATCTTTTATTTTTAATATCAGCAATTTGTGCCTTCTTTTTTTCTTCATCTCTATTGCTAAGGATTTGATTATTTTATCATCAAAGAACAAAATTTTGGCTTTGTGATTCTATCTGTAGTATTTATTTCTATTTTTGGCCTTATCTTTTTCACTTTTGCTCTCCAATTTTCTTTGGGTTTAATGTGTTATTTTTCTGTTACCATTTTCAGATAGATAGATCATTGATATTCAGTCTTTCTTGTTTTCTAATATTGACATTTAAGGTATTAAATTTCCCTCTAAGCCCAGGTTTCTCAACCTTAGCAGTATTGACATTTGGGGCCAGGCAACTCTTTGTTGCGAGGAATTGTCCCGTATACTATATAGTATGTTTAGCAGTATCCTGGGCCTCTATTTACTAGATGCCGGTAACATCTCCTTCAGTTATGACAACCAAAACTGTCTTCAGACATTGAATGACAGATGTTCCCTTGCAGGCAAAATCCACCAGATAAGAATCACTGTTCTAATCATAGATTTAGTTCTACCTCATGAGTTTGATGTATTACACTTTCATTATTAATCAGCTCAGATTATTTTCTAATTTCCGATTTGATCTCAATGTCATCTCAATTGTGATCTCTTATAATGTGGATTATTGAATGTGTAATATTTAATTTGTAAACAATTATTTTAGTTACATTTTTGTACTGGTTTTCTAGCTTAATTCCACTGAGATCAGAGAATATATTGTGTTTAAATTCAACCTTTTGAATTTTACTTAGACTTGCTTTATATTTTGGTAAATAATCTATGCACACTTTTAAAAGATATAAATTTAGCAAGTATTGAGTGCAATGATATATATATTTCAATTAGGAAAATTTGTTATCATGTTCAGATCTTCTAGAGATAGCCTTATTGATTTCCAAAAATTCATTCTATTGGTGTCTAATATCAGTGTGCTATATTTTCAACTATAGTTTTGAATTTGTCTTTCTCCTTTTATGTCTTAATTTTTTAAGGATATGTTATTAGGTACACAGTAACATAGAATTGTCATAATTTCCTCTTGTTTTTCTCATTTATTTTAATCTAATAATGCTTTTTAACTCTGATAATATTCTTCTCTTAAACTCTATTTAATCTAATACCAGGAGAGCTACTCCAGCTTTCTCTCATTTATGGTTTGTATTATGTACACTTCATGTTTGTATATTTAAGGTGTATTTCTTGAAGGCAATATATTTTTTATTCCCATCTGAGAATATTTATTTTAGTTGAAGTGTGTAGTCCATTTATATTTAATGTAATTACTGATGTATATGCTTAATATTTGCCTTTTTCTTTTTTCTTTTTATCCTGCCTTGCCTTCTTTTAGAATAACCAATAATTTTGTTTTCCAATTTCATCCTTTATTAGGTTTTTAATGATACACTATCTTATTTTCAAGACTTAAAATTATCGCAGTATCTCTTACTCTGTACTTTAAAGTACTTAATCTGTACTTTTTTGTATTTTCAAAACAAAATAAGGAACTTACCAAATTTTAATGCCTCCTCTCTTTTGTGCTATTATTGTCATTTATTTTAATTCCACATATTCTTAAACCTCAAAAGATATTGCTTTAAAACAACATGAAAATTTCTCCTTACCTATATATTTAATATTTCGAGAGTTTTTTATTGCCTTCTGCATTACTAAGATTCCATCTGGATTCAGTGCATGTCACAACTAAAAATAGTACTAGTTGTTTTCATAACTGAATGTTTCAACTCAAACATTCAATGACTCCCCACTTCCTATAAAATAAGGTCCAGATGCCTTTGGCTGACATTCATTGTTCTCTACTAAACTAATTTTCAGCTGTATGAACTTCCCTAGACAAATTCTTCCTTTTGAACTCACTGTAATTATCCTGATCCTCTAAATATATTTATGTAATAAATTGACCAAGAAGAACTCATGAGATATAATCAAAAAGCATCTTTATTTCTGGTTCCCATTGATTGTTGAAACTATTTCATGGTGGTCATCTTGATTGAAAACCTAGGTTAAGTCCTACAGTCCTATAGTCATTTTATTTTACATGTACACAGTATAAATTCAGCAGTATGAGTATCAGAATAATATATTAATCCACATTCAACCTCCATGCAAAGCTGAGACTTCTTTACAGTCTCCCAGATAGGGCGACCTGCTATTGTATGCAGCAGCATAAGGGGTGGGGCTAGGGAGTGTAATTGGCTGCTTCTTTGTACTTTAAACATATTTCCCCCCTCTCCTAGAGGCTATTTTGGACTTTGTCCGGCCTGGGATTAGGAATGGCATGAAGGATATTTACAGCAGTCCTTTTCTTCCATGGGCACTTTATGGGTTCTAAAATGACTCCTGTTACTAGTGATCTCACTTGCGGGCTTCTCAATCATTTTATTCCACAATCCTCAGCCCCTCAAAACTCACTCTCTGCCTTCAGATTCCCCTCTAGGTGGCCCTATTGGACAAGCTCTAAAATGGCCTATAATTATGCATCTGGTCCTCAGGAAGCACTCCTGTACTTGATGCCTATATAAATTCTGAAAGTGCAGCCCAATCACAACATAGTAAACCCACTCCTCACACCACCAATAGGTGGCTGGCTGGCCTTTTCTGCCTTAGATTTTCCTGATAAGCATCACATAGTAATGTAACTAACTTCAGGAAACCCAGGAAGCTCTCTGAGAGGACCCAGTAAAAGCCCTGTCTTTTTTGTCTTAACATGAAGATTTGACTCCTATCTTACACATTTAGAAATTTATGCTCAAAACACAGTTCTCTCTAAAGAAAGCCTACTCAGTAACTTCCCTGCTGTTCAATTGCCTTATGCCTTTGAGATGTTTAAGATGTATAACAAGTTTTTGATTATGTTTTGTAACCTGCATATTGTCTAGCACCCTCCTTAGAATCAGCCTTGATCGTATCCAGTGACTAAGTTGAAACTTTAACATCCAGTTAGGTACATTTAGTTCTTGCTCATTACCAAGCTCTTGAAATGCTTTTCCCAATCCCCTTCTTTCCCAATCCACATTCTAACCATACTTCTAATATGTAATTACAGTTTTTGTTTGAATACAGCATCAATATTTAGGAAAGAATTTCCCCCCCCCCTTTTTTTTGGCTGCTGCCTGGTACGTGGATCCAAACCCTTGACCTTTATGTTATCAGCACCATGCTGTCCCAAATGAATTACTGGTCAGCCCAGGAAAGAGTTTCTGAAATGCTAAACCCATAGTTTACACGTGTATAATTGCAGAAGAATATATTTCACTATTTTTCTATGAATATCATAACATGGAGGCTACTTTAGTTCTAAAAATGTACATGGTGTAAGTCGGATGATGCAAACCTTGTTTGAACAAAGTTTAGAATCTTTACAGTTAACCCTAAAATGCATATAATACTTTAACATTAGGGCAAGTTCTGAGCATATATTTAGAAAGCTGTTTATCTGGTTTCTTACTCTGATGCTAATCTTTTAAAAATATCAATCAAGTATTTTCACTGCACTGCAATTAATATCATAAAGTATATTAGCTTCTTATATAAGCTTCAAAGTATACAAGCTTCATGTTTTATGTTTCTATGTAGTGTGAAGAGAAAAAGTTTATAGAGTTGGAATGAATTGTAGTCTCAGTCCACTATTGAATAGTCGTGGTCTCTAAGTAAACTATTTGACCCCCCTCCACCTCAGTTGCCTAATCTGTGAAATAAGAAACAACCAAACCCATGTCACAGAGCTAATGATTAAATGATTAACAGGTGTAAAGTGCTTTACAGGATGCCTAGCAACAGCAAGTGCTAAATAAAAGTTAATTACTTTCCATTCTTTCAGCTCTCTTCTTTTTATTCTCTCTCCTGCCTTCAACCATCCCCAAAGTCATTTTATACATGACTTTTAAATCACTTGGGGGAGAGTAGTTAGGAAGAAAAATGACATTTCCTTAACTCTTCCTCCTTGTCTTCTTCCAGGATCATCTTGTTCCACACTCTGAATATTTCTCACCATCATTTAGGCACTTCCTGTTTGTTAGGAAGTATTTGTTTTCTTTTCATTTGTCTCATCTCTGTAACTGAGTTTTAAACTCATGTGGAAGAGAAATTTTATTTTATGTTTACTTCTTGTTTTCACCAATGTTTAATAAAGCCCCGTCCCAAACTAGAAACTCATTAAAGATTTATTTATTGTCTCTTTTAGTGCAGGTTAAGACTTTCAGGATAGGTAGGGCAAGGTTTTAATGGCCAAGCCTTAACACCAGTAAGCAGGTGGTGCCTATTCTAGAAATTGTGAGAACGTGAAGTGATGTAAATCGTGAGCAGTTGGTGTGGTTACCAGTTGTAACCAACTGCAATTGGTGAGCCTTATTGTTTGGGGAAGACAGAAGAAGTCCACATGAGCTCTAATAAGAGCGTGGCATTCAAAACCATACTTTGTAAGATTAGCCCATGTATAAGATCAGTTGAAGGTGGGTAAAACTTGAATGTATATCATTTTCATAAGTATTGCTATCGTAATGAGTAAAAATATTGTCGTGGTCTCTTGTGTTGCTAAAACAAAATATTTGATAATAAGTAATTCATAAAAAACAAATTAATTTTCTCATAGTTTAGGAGGTTGGGAAGTCCACGATCAAGGCTCAGGCAGGTTCTGTTGTCTGGTAAGGGCTTCCCTCTGCTTCCCTCTGCTTCTGGTTGTGTTCTGCAGAGGGAACAAATGCCACGTCTCTCAAGGCCAAAGGCAGGAGGACAAGCCAGCGAAACATTGTATGAAGCCTCTTTTATAAAAGCCTTAATCCCATTCATCAGGAAAGGGGACCTCATGGCTAATCACCTCTTAAAGACCCATCTCTTCATACAATCACACTGGCAACACCTGAATTTTGAAGGGGACACATTCAAACCATAGTAATTAGTATTCTTATTGTTGCTTGTTGTATTCACTGGAAAGCAGATTCTGTGATGGAGATTAGAATACAGGAGGTTTATTAGGGAGTGCTTTGGGAGCAACACTTGGGGAAGAAGATTTGAGAAGAGAGATGTTAGCTGTCATGCACTTTCAGTGAAGGCCTCAGTGAAACTGAAATAACCTTTGGAGTTGTCCTGAATTAGGATGAAGAACTGGACCTTATCCACTCATGTTTATCAGTCACTGGAGATATGGCATCCTGGGAAGGAGACGTGACCTTGGAAGAGGAGTCTCTCTTGAGCCTAAGTAGTCCCAAAGAGGTTTCAGCTGAGGGCTATCTACCAGAAGCACTCCTAGCATTTGAGGTAATAAGCCCTTCATTCCTGAAGGGGGATGTGGAATCCACCAAACCTATGAATGCTAACTCTATTTTAAGTAGAGTGTTCATGCGTATATGAAAAATGATTAATTAATTATCAAAACGATAAATCTGAGATGGAACACGACCCTTAAAGGTTTTCATTCTTGACCTCAGGAAATAGTTATAGAGCAACTATCAAGTACCAGAACTTTGGTGGCTACAGAGGTTCAAAAATGGAACAAACAGTTCTTGCTCTTGAAGATTTAGTACACTAAATTTCTAAAATATTAAATATGCCTTATGTTTAGGAAGATTGCAATATTTCACCCATACGTGAATCTACATGCTCACTTTGCTACCCTTGGAAAAACCATTTTCTAAAGCGAGTTGGACAAACTAGAGTCTATGGGTCAAATCTTGCCTGCCTTATCCTTTTGTAAATAAAGTTTTATGGGACCACAGTCATGCTCATCATTTATATATTGTCTGTGGCTGCTTTTTCTCTACAAGGACAGACTTGCAACAGAGCCCACATGGTCTGCAAAGTTTAAATTTTTACTGGTCTGGTCCTTGACAGAAAATGTTTGCTGAGTCCTCTTCTAATATACTCAGATTCAAAGTAATATCATATTAAGACTGACCTTCAATGTACAAGTGATAGTGATTTAGTTTTTTAAATTGTATTTTCTTAAGAAGTATGTTGTTCTCACTTTGGAGAATACGTTATTCTTAATTATTAATCACATCCCACTTCCTGATTGTATAATGCTCATACTATAAATGATTTTTCCTTAAATACCTTAAATTATTCCTTTTAATCATTATTATCACTATAATACAAACTAAAATAATGAAAACATTTTTAACATAACCTCAGATAAATTTAGTCTAGATGGTTTAACATATTAATTAATGGCTAGATGCCACCCTGGATGAAAACATACTGTGGAATTCCAAAATGCATTAAGCTTACTGCTGTTCTTTTCAACATTTTTAATCAGAAATCTGGATGAAAACAAAAAGCATTGTTTATCCAGTCTGTGTATTACACAAAGCTCTGGAGCAATAGTTACTACATTGGATGACAGAAACAGTATTCATAAAGATTGCAAAAGTTGGAAAGATGGGCCAAAACTAACAAAAGTGAAATTTAACAGAGCTAAATATAAAGTTCTGTATTTGGGTTAAAAAAAAATTGAACCACAATTGTACAAATATGGGATGGAGAACACATGGCTAAGGGTTGTAAAAGGTAGACAAGTTTTAGGGTTACAGTTAACTGAAAGCTTAATTATGAACCGATCCTTTGATGTGAATATGAAAAATGCTCATATAATCTTACCACGTGCTTTATTATAATTATGTATTCTATACAGATCAAGGTGGCTAATTGCTTTGCATATTGCATTGGTCATAAGCCACCTGAAACGATGCATTCAATTTAGAGAACCATGTTATAATTGGGATCTTCACAAACACAGAGCATGCTTGACATTTTCCCCCACCGTAGACATCAGATACCTGTTTTCTCACATCCCTGAAGCTAGGATACAGGCATAAAGCTAGGTTCTAATCAGAAGCACCTGCAGTGGGATTCAGAAATGCAAAGCAGAAGAGAATACTTAGAATTTATTCTAGCAAGGATAAAATCAGAGCTATGAATCCAATTTTTTGAAGCACTGGGGTTAAGTCATGCACTGGATGTTGTCAGCAGTAAAAGTCATTGTGTCTGTGGGAAGTGATCTCTTCCCAACATCACTTCTGTGTATAATTTCAGATAACGTTCCCGACTATCTATGAGAGGCATTATGAGGGATGGTAATCCAGATCACCTCTAGGGGACTTCTTATCTCTAAATTTCTGTATGCACTTTTTTTTTTTTTTAGCCAGCTTACTGTTTACAGCCTGACAAATATGTGTGTTGGGGGTGGGAGGTACATAGAAAGTTCAGAGTGCCAAAGACAAAGCAAGTTAGTAAGAGAGGAATAGGGAAGGGATATGAGTAGAATCTATGTGCTCTTAAATGGCTAATATTGAGTCCTTATCTTGTAAAGGGGAAGAAATACAGGTTTTAAATAGCTTACTAAGGAAATCTTTTGAAAAAAGAAACTGCCTACTATATGCTATAAAGGGACAACACAATTGGACATTTTAAAAGGCAAGTATATAATGTAGAAGCATTATTTTTCTACAAATAGCAGGTGTTTATGCTATTTGTACCGTGGAATGTGACATACGGGTGAAATTTGCCTAAAGGGTGTACGTGGGAAAGATGGCAGTTTGGGTTTTTTTCCATTTGATTTAGGCATATTATTTATGTTTTGCTTATTACTCTAGTCTATTACCTGTAGTTCATTACCTGGTATTCATCCCATTTGCAATTATTTGTTTCTTCTGAGTGTCATGGCGGCATAAAAGATCGTGGGCTTTGGAGTCAGGCTAGGCCAGAGTTCAAGTCCCAAGTCCTCTCAAATAAGTCTGTGATTGTGACTTCGGGAAATTTACTCTAGCATTATGGGCTTTTATTTTCTGATCTGTAAAATAACAAAGAATGTATCTGATAATGTTGTCCTGAAATATATATAAGTTGCAGCATACGAAGGTAAAAGGCAATGTTAGATCTCACAGCCAGCTTCATGTTTTTTATCACTCTTTGTTTTTGCTTATTTGTTTGTATGCCCAAAGAAGATGGAAAATCAATTAACTTTAGATAAAGTAAGGTTTTTGTTTGAAAATTGTTGTTTCCATTCAGCTATCTCATCTCCAAACCCCACCCTACTCAGGAAATGACTCCTCTACTGTGGGTAATTCCTGTCATAATATTTAAACCTTGAATCATAAAAACGTCAGTTATTGATTTCTATAATCATAGTTTCATAAAGCTTATCTCATAAAGAAAGGCTCAAAAGTCCAATGATTTGGGCTATAGTAGGGTTGTGAGGAAAGAACAGAAAAGTGGTAAATCCTTGCTGTATATCAAATGCTTCAGGCTAACTCAATTATAAAGTGCTTCATTCTATGGTTAGCTCTAACATAACACAGTCTGGTTTTTGAAAGGTTCATATGAAAACAATTACTGAAGGGAGGTAAAAAAATCATTTAACTTTTAAGTAAGCAATGTGTTCCCTAGATTATCTCAAGGCATATTTTCACAGAATTAAATTGCTACTACTAAAACTATGGAAAATGATATTTCTAGAAATGATTAATATATATTACACAGGGAACTTAAATGAAGAAAAAATTCTAACTCTTCTAAGAAACAAATGAGAACCCAAGCTATATTTATTAATGAAAGACAATATTGTAAGGATATCACTGCTCTGTAAATACTTCATAATTATGATATATTTTGTACAACTTGTTCATTAATTGTAAAAAATATACTGTATTAATGCAAAATATTAATAATAGGAAAAACTATTTTAATGTGACTACAATTATCAAGTTCATCTGTAAAATAAGCTAAAAGAGAAAAATGTTAAAAAAAGAGCCCAGCTCTACAGATAGAAATATAAAATAAATATAAAATGATTAAATGAATATAATTAGAATAGAAAATAATTCATTAATTAAATCATACAAAATTTAATGCATATGAAGTAACATTCAATCTAATTCATAATTATATAAACACATAATTATATAAACAAATTAAAATTAAATAAAATACCTTTTCCAACTATTGGATTGGCAAAAACAGATGTGAGAAAATTAATTTCATAAATTGCTACAAAATTTGGAGGGTAGTTTGGTACTACTGAAATTTAAAATGCACATACCTTTTAACTTAACAATTCCACAGCCAGGAATTCATACAGTGGATACACTTAAAAAAGTACGCTGAGCTATTTAGACAAGAATTCTTATGAAAAACTGTTAGTAATGGGGGAAAAGAAGATCAAAACAACAAGGACAAGAACAAAAATTTAAATGTTCATCAATAAAGGACAAACACTACTGCATTTTTTAGAAATGATATACTCATGTATGTGCTGATATAGAAGCTCTCCTAGTTATATTACCAAAATAAATCACTATCAAAATTGTATAAAAAAATCATCTAGTTATGTACATATATAAATGGACATATAATTATACACAGACACTCATGTTAGTGAATAGATAATAATGTTCTGTAAGGAAATACGAATATAAGAATATTTTAACAATGGGAAGTAGGACTATAAGTCCAAGTTGAACATTCTTTCATTCTATTTCTTTTTAGAGTGAATGCATCTTTTTCTCTGTGCATTTATTACTTTTTTTATTAATAAGTTTTATTTTTAGGGTAATTTTAGGATCTACCCACCCATAAAACATAAAATATCTCTCCATTTGTTTAGCTCTTTTTTGATTTCTTTTATGAGAGTTTTATAGTTCTCCTCATATGCATCTTGGTACATATTTAATTAGATATATACCTAAGTATTTCAGGTTTTTTGGTGGTAATGTAAATGGTATTAATGTAATGTTAATGGAAATGGAACAAATTCTAATTGTTAATTGCTGATATGTAAGAAGGCAATTGATTTTTGTATATTTCTCTTGTATTGTACTACCTTGCTATAATTGCTTATTAATTCAAGGTTTTATGTCTGTTCTTTGGGACTTTCTACATATGCAATTATATCATCTGTGAGCAAAGATAGTTTTACTTCTTCTTTCCCAAACTGTGTATATTTCATATTATTTTCTTATCATATTGCTTTAGTTAGGACTTCCTGAATAATGTTGAATAGGAGGGGGGGAGCATCTTTGTCTTGTTCCATATTTTAGGGGGAATGCATCTAGTTTCTCACCAGTAAGTATGATGTTAGTTCTTCTCCTAGTGTATTGAGCATTTTTATCATGAATACTTACTGGATTTTGTCAAAATATTTTTTCTACATTTATTGATATGATCACATAATTTTTCTTCTTTAGCCTGTCAGTGTGATGGATTATATTAAGTGATTCTAGAATGTTGAACTAGTCTGTTTACCTGAAATAAATCCCACTTGGTTATAGTGTATACTTATTTTATAATTGTTTTATAAATGTTGTTTTGATAATATTTTGTTGAGGATTTTTACATGTATGTTTGTGAGAGACATTGATCCTTTCATGAAATGGCTGTCTGGTTTTCATATGAGAATAATTCTAGCCTCATAGAATAAGTTAGGAAGTGCTTCTATATTCTGAAATAGATTGTTATCTTTTCTTCTTTAAACATTTGATAGAATTGTCCAGTGAGACTTTTTAAAATTGATATAGGCCTATTCAAATTATCTTTTTCTCAAACAGACATATAGTCTTAGTTTTGGTAGATTGTGTCTTTCAAAGGCTTAATCTGTTTCATAAAGGTTTTCAAGTTTGTAATCCTAGAATTGATCATAATATTCCTTTATTATCCTTCTAATGTCCATGCTAGCAGTTGTGATGGCCCCTCTTTTATTTCTGGTATTAGTAATTTGTGTCCTCTCTCTTCTATTTTTGGTTAACCTGGCTAGAGTTTTATTAATTTTATTAATCTTTTCAAAGAACCATCTTTAGTTTCATTGATTTTTCTCTATTAATTTTCTGTTTTCAATTTCAATTATTTCTAGTGTAATTTTTATTATTTCTTCTTTTCTTCCTACTTTATATTTAATTTGCTCTCTTTTTCTAGGTTCCTAGATGGAAGGTTAGTCACTGATTTTAGAACTTTCTTCTTTTCTAAAATATGTATTCCATGCTATAAATTTCCCTTTAAGCACTGCATTTGCTGCATCCCACAAACTTTGATAATTGCATTTCCATTTTCATTTAGTTTGAAATACTTTACAATTGAGACTTCTTTGACTTGTAGTATTTAAAAGAGTATTTTACATATGCTGGTGAGGAAGCAGAGAAAAGAGAACTTTCATACATTGCTGGGGGAATGTAAATTAATAGAGCCACTATGGAAAATACTATGGAGTTTTCTCAGAAATCTAAAAATAGAACAATCTTATGACCCAGCAATCCCACTACTAGGTATATACCCAAAGGAAATAAAATCAATATTTTGAAGAGACACCTGCACTCCCATGTTCATTGCAGCACTATTCACAATAGCAAAGAGAAGAAGTCAACCTAAATGCTGTTCAACAGATGAATGGAGAAAAACCACTGTATATATACATAATGGAATATTATTCAGCTATAAAAAATGAAATTCTGTCATTTGCAGCAACATAGTTGGAACTGGAGGCCATCATGTTAAGCGAAGTAAGCCAGGCCCAGAAAGACACATACTGCATGATCTCACTCATATGTTGAGTCTACAAAAAAAAAAAGAGATAGAAAAAAATAAGTCATTCTCATAGAAAGTGAGTAGAATAATAGTAGAAGCTGGAAAAGGAAGGAAAGGGAGAGAAGGGAAGTGGTGGATTAATAGATACAAAGTTATAGGGAGATAGGAAGAATAAGTTCTGGTAATCAGAGCTAATAATATAATGTTGAATATTTCTAAATTGCAAGAAAAGAGGATATTGACTGTAATAATCACAAAGAAGAGATAAATATTTAGATGATGTATATGCTATCTACTCTAAGTGAATCATTGTACAATATATGCAAGTATTGAAACAAAACACTGTACCCCATATATACATACAATAAAAATAAATCAAAATTTAAAATATCCTGAATTCTGATGCTAAAAATAAAATCAAATAAACAATAAAGACAGAAAGAGAAAGAAAGAAACGATGATCACAGTAACATATTGAACTTTTAGAAGGGGAGAAAAGAACAATGGTTACTAGAGGTGAAAAAGGGGAGAGGATTAATGAGAAATTGGTTAACAGACACAAAGTTGATTACATACTGTAATGATAAATAAACTAACTATCCTGATCTGACCATCACACATTGTACACAATTATTGGAAGTCAACTTTGTACCTCACCTGTATGTATAATAAATATTTTTTAAAAAATAAATAAATCTTCAAATATTTTGTGATTTCCCAGCTATTTTTGTTATTAATTTCTAGTTTAGTTTTATTGCAGTCTGAGAATGAACATTATGTGATTTCTATTCTTTTAAATTTGTTAAGGTGTGTTTAATAGCCAAGAATGTGGTATATCTTGGTGAATGTTCACGTGAGTTTGAAAAGAATGTGTATTCTGTTGTTAATGGGTTAAGTATTCCATAAAAGTCCATTAGATCCAGTTGATTAATGGCACTGTTCAGTTCAACTATATCTTTACATCTTTTATGTCTGCTGGATCTGTTCAATTCCTGATAGTAAAGTTTCCAACTATAATAGTGAAATTGTCAATTTCCCTTTTCTGTTCTAACAGTTTTTGCCCTATGTATCTTTTTATTCTGTTCTGAGACATATACACATTCAGGATTATTGTGTCTTCTTGGAGAACTGATCCCTTTATCATTCTGCAGTGCCCATCTTTATTTCTGATCATTTTTCTTGCTCTGAAGTCTGCTTTTCCTGAAATGAATATAGCTACTACTCCAGCTTTTTTCTGATTGGTGTTAGCATGGTATATTTTTATCATCTCTTTGTTTTGTGTGTGTGTGTGTGTGTGTGTGTGTGTGTGTGTGTGTGTGTGTGTGTCTGTGTTTTCATATTTAAAGTGGGTTTCTTGTAGGCAAAATATAATTGTGTCTTATTTTATTATTAACCATGATAGCCTCTGTTTTTAATTGTACTTAGAGCACTGGCATTTAAAATGATTATTAACAACATTGGATTATTGATAGCATTGGATTAATTAAAAACTACTGCATAAATAAACAATTGGACTAATAAAAACTATAGTTGTTACTGTTTTCTATTTGTTGTCCTTGTTCTTTGTTTCTTTTTTTGACTTCTGTTTTTCTGATTTTACATAAGCATTTTCTATAATTCCATTTTCTGTCCTGTATTGTATTAGCACATCAACTACACTTATTAATTTTCTTTCTGGTTTTTTTAGTGATTGTCTTAGAATTTGCAATATACATTTACAACTAATCTAAGTCAATTTTCAAATAACATTATAGCACTTTATGGGCACACACCATGTAACAAAGTATTTCCAATTACTCCCTCCTGTCTCATAGCATTGCTGTCATACATTTCACTTATCAATATAATCATTTGATATATTGGTGCTATCATTTTGAAAATTCTTTTATTTGTTAGATCATTAATAAAATAAAAGATAAATAATCTTATGTTACCTCCATTCATTCCATATTGAATGCTTTCTTTTTTCATATACGGATCTGATTTTCTGACTGATATCATGTTCCTTCTCTCAGAAGAACTTCTTTTTAACATTTCTTGCAAGGCAGGTCCACTCATGACAAATTCCTTCAACTTTTTGTTTGTCTGAGAAAGTCTTTATTTCTTCACTTTTGAAAGATAAATCACTTGATACCAAATTCTAGGCTGCTGTTTTTTTGTTTTTTGTTTTTTCCTTTCAACACTTTAAATATTTCACTGAATTCTCCTTTTGCTTACATGGTTTCTGAAGTGAAGTCTGATGCAATGCTTATCCTTATTCCTATGTAGGTAAAGTGTTTTCTTCCTTGACTTCTTACAAGATTTTCTGTTTGTCTTTGATTTTCTGAGGTTTGAATATAATATTCCTAGGTGTAGAATTTTTGATACTTATTCTACCTGGTGTTCTCTGAGCTTCCTTAATCTAGGACTTGGTGTCTGTCCATAATTTTGGAAAATTCTCAGATATTATTACTTCAAATATTTCTTCTGTTACTTTGTCTTTTTTCCTTCTGGTATTCCCATTACACATACATTACATATTTTGTAATTGTGTAAAAGTTCTTAGATATTCTGTTCTCTTTTTCAGTCATTTAAAATTATTATTAGCTTCTTATCAACACATCTTCTTCTAGTTTACTGATTTTTTCCTCAGCTATGTCCAGTCTACTGAGTCCATCAGCAACATTCTTCATTTATGTTGCACTATTTATGATTTCTAGCATTTCCCTTTAATTCTTTCTTAGAGTTTCCATCTCTATGCTTACATTATCTATCTTTTTTGTGTTGCTAATATATTAATCATAATTATAAATTCTCAATCTGATAATTCCAAAATCTGTGCCATATCTGAGTCTGGTTCTTATTCTTTCCCTGTCTCTTCAGATTTTGTTTTTGTTCATTTGTTTTGTTTTATGTTTTTGTTTTTCCTTTTAATTCCTTGTAATTTTTTGTTGAAAGCTGGGTACAATATATCTTGTAGAAGGAACTAATGTAAATAGACCTTTAGAATGAGGTGTTATGTTCATCTGACTAGGAGTTAGACTGTGTTTACTGTTTGCTGTAGCTGTATATTTTAGAGGTCAAAATTTTCTCTGGTGTTTTTCTTTTTGTCTCCCCTGTTGTGTTTGGGTTTCCCTAGAGACCTCATCTTAAAGAGGGTCTGAATCTAGCAGTATTTTTTAGCTGTGATCACTTGTTATTATACAGGTTCCTTATTGATGTGTTAGTGAAAGGTCAGGAAAGAAGTGTTCTGTAGTCCTGTGAATGGGTCTCAGTCTTTTTAATGAGTCTATGTCCCCAGGACTTTTATCAGTGTTTCTCAGCTTTTATTTTCAATCCTTTAGGTGAGATAAGAAGACTAGAGAGGGCTAGACTTGGGTATTCCCCTTTCCCCAGGTCAGTTGGATTATGGTAAAATATAACTTGGTTAGGCTCTGGTGAATAGTTTCCCTTGAGTGTTTGCCTTTTTTTTAAGGAGATCAGAATGATCTGGGCATATTTCCAAATGTTTACTCTTTCTCCTTCTGCTGGAAGCAGGAAGCGATTTTTTCATGGATCTTCACAGTGCAAACATATTGGGGATGTTGTAGGTAAAACTCACAAAAGTATGAGGACCTCCCTAATTCTGAGCTTCCAGTTTTTACCTAGGGTTTTTAGTCCAAATTCAGCCTCCAGTATTTATTTTTGGGGTTTTTTGTTTTGTTTTGTTTTGCGTTTGGAAGCTGGCTGGTATCAGGATCAGAACCCTTGACCTGGGTGTTATACCACGCTCTAACTGAGCTAACCAGCCAACCCCCCAGTATTTAGTCAATTATATTTTAAGTATTTTTATTGGGTGCTGCTCCAGTAGCTTTTTCTGCTATCAGGAAGCAGTGATTCTCTGTATCTACCTGACTCTCCAATTTTGGGGGATAATGTACACCATGACCTCAGTTCTCTGGATGATCCAAAAAGAGTTGCTAATTTTCAGTTTTTCATCATTTTTTCTCATTATGAGGATGGGATGATGGTTTCCAAGACCTTCATGTGTAGGACCAGAAATCAGAAATCCATCTATTACTTTTTATTTCATTAATTAAAGACAATGGGTATCTAATATGAAGCTAAAGGTGTTTGTTTTCCTACTTCTCTTGCCTTGTCTTACTTTGTCTTCATTTCCCTTTCCTTTCCTTCTCTAAATTCAGTCGTAAAACCATTAATGGTACAGAAGAAGAAGAAGTCAGGCTGAGGAAGACATCCTTACGGAGGAGCAGTCCAACATGGGGTGTCAGCCTCAGTGGGATGAGAGGTGCATGCACACCATGGAGGAAAGGTGGTTACTACGGGGTGTCAGCCTCAGTGGGATGAGAGGTGCATGCACACTGTGGAGGAAAGGTGGTTACTACGGGGTGTCAGCCTCAGTCGGATGAGAGGTGCATGCACACCGTGGAGGAAAGGTGGTTACTACGGGGTGTCAGCCTCAGTGGGATGAGAGGTGCGTGCACGCCATGGAGGAAAGGTGGTTACTACGGGGTGTCAGCCTCAGTGGGATGAGAGGTGCATGCACACCGTGGAGGAAAGGTGGTTACTACGGGGTGTCAGCCTCAGTGGGATGAGAGGTGCATGCACACTGTGGAGGAAAGGTGGTTACTATGGGGTGTCAGGTTGAGTGGGATGATCAAAGTTAACATCATCAGTAATGGAATAAATAGAAACTGTCATAAATAAATAGAAACAATATAGGATACAACAAGACCCCAGCATCACTTTTGTAATATTCCTGATAATGATACATAACCCTAATCTAATCTAATCATGAGTTCGCATTAGAAAGATTCAAATGAAAAAATATTCTACAAAATATGTGGCTTGTAATCTTCAAAGATATCAAGGTCATAAAAAAGTCTGGAACTATTCTACACCAAAAGAGATGAAAGAGATGTAGCACCTAAACTCATGATTCTTTCCTGAATCCTTTTCTATAAAAGACATTATTGGCGTAATTGGTGAAACCTGAGTGGGGTCTGAGGATGAATAATTAGTAATGTATCAATGTTAATTTACTGATTTTTATGATTGTACTGTGGTTGTGTTGGAGGCTGACCTTGTTTGTAGCAATTCACAGAAAATATAGTATTTAAGTTTTGTATCAGGTCAACTTACTTTCAAACCACAGAGGAAAAAACAATACTTCATACCATATTTGCCAATTTCATGTGATATTTCAAGATAAAAATAAATTTTAAATAGGTGATTTCAATGAGAGATGAAAGATACAAAAGTAAACATTTGAGGTACTCTGAATGAATCTTTCTTCACAATTGATGTTTAATACCTCTGCATCTGTCCTCCTTTTTGGTGAGGTTGTTTTTGCACATATTCTTTTTCACCTTCCTTAGAGATATGGGACCTATTAGACATATGCAATTAAGACCTTTGGAGACACGGTGGATAACTTGTAGTTACCATGTATTCATGGCTTAGAATTCCCTATTTCTTACTAATAGCTAGAAAAGAATGATATATTATAAGCTGCTTGGTCTTAGTTATATCACGAATACTATTGACAATGGAAACAAATCTAGAAATTATAAAAGATACTATCTCAAAAAAAAATCAGCTTCAATAAGACATTTTTACTTTGCCCTTGGCTGAAGAGCAACATTTGTCTTCATAAAGTTATTGCAAATAGTTCAATCTGAATATACTCTGCAAATACTTTTATTTATTATGCCTCTCAAATTGGAACAACAGCAAGAAGAAGGAAAATATCCAAATGATTCTCAATGTTTAAAAAGATAATTTGAAGCATGACCTACTTGTTTTCTTTCATATGTTAGAATTATTGTTTGCAATGCCAGCATTCATACTCCAGAAAACGATTGTTTAATAGAAAGCTAATTTTTAAGTCTGTGTTAAAAGACAGGGAGCAAATTTGGCCTGCCAGCTCTAGAAACCGCTTCTTAGCCAGACTTTATCAAAATACGTCCAGCCAGCTAGCATATTTATAGTATCTTTATATTTAGTAAATATAATTATCATATTAATATTTCTGAAAATAAATTATGTAAATTCTAAATTTGTCAAATGTATTACCACTTCTTACTGTAAAAAAGAGTATGAAACTATTTTAGAGATGTAAAAACTGAGGTCCAGAGACATTTAGTGACTGGTAGGTGATATCTGCACACTTGTAAGATCAAATCAGCAGTTTGAGAAAAAGTAGAATCACTGTCATACAGTTAAATGATTGCATACATTATGCATACATATGTTCACTTTTTCACTCATTGTGTCCATAATATTTATTAAGCACATAATTTAAACACTGAACTAAAGCATAATATACTTTGTTTTTCTTTGTTTGAAATGTTGTCTTGACCCAGTTTTGAAGCAGTAGGTAAAGGCAATCATATCCCGTTCTTAAGCAGCTAATTAAGCCCACACCGAGCCACTTCTCTTATCATATAATTATGCACCCTCCTACTAGCCCTGGCGATAGCTATCAGACAGCTAGGGGCAGCCCCCAGGCCTCAGAGCCTGCAAAATTATTCAAATTAGCTAATACATAGGGAGTCCTAGGAAACCTAGCTAAACTCACCCTACACACATAAGTTACACCTTGCAGCTCCAACTTTCTGTTATCCTGTCCCCAGGATACAAGCCCTGTGTTGTCCTACATAGCAGCTAAAGGTATAAGTAACAAAGAGTTCTGCCTTTCATCTCTCTGTCACTGTATTTTGTCCCAACATCAAAAGAATCTTTGAGTCTTAGAAAATAGAAAGGTACAATGGTGAGCTAGATCCTGTCCCCGATCTAAGGGAGCTTTCACACTTGTGGGAAGGACAGACAAATAAACTACCACACATAACCCAGCAGATTCTTCAGTTCCAAGCCATGACCTGAGCAACTGTTAGGTGTTAGGCAGATGACAGGTATGGGAGGCAGGTGGAAAGTATTCCAGGAATAGTCTGAAAACCTTGCAAGGACTAGGAGGTAAGAGAAAGCTCAGCTCATTCGTAGAGCAGAAGGTGAGTGAGCAGAAAAGGTCAGAAGGAGAAGGTAGTGAGGGATGACATTCATACTCAGAGACAGACCCTACAGCATATTTTACACCATGGTAAAGAATCTGGAGCCCATGTTGAGGCCAATGGACAGCTACTAAAGGGTATTAAGCAAGAAACTGGACATGATCAATATGGCATTTCAAAAAAATCATTTTAATTTTAGCATGAAAAATGAATTGGGGCATTTTATTTATTTATTTATTTATTCATTCATTCATTCATTCATTCATTCATTCATTCATTCTGAATTTGGGCATTTTAAATGGGAGTACATAGGGTACACAAGAGTGCTAATCAGGAAAGCAGGAATATTGACTACAGTGGGTGGTAGGGTGACTCCAAGTAATGGGAGTAGGGTAGAAGGGTATGGCCATGACCAAACTGTGGCATACGGGGGTTGGCTTTAAAATACACACACACACACGCAGAGTTTGTTTCCTGATTAAAGGGTTTCAGGGAATTTATTTTTAAACTTCTGACATGGCTTTAATATTTCCTGTTATCTTATAACAGGTATTGGCTCCAGTTCTGAGTTTTATAAAAATGATCTTATTGAAACCCTTCAGCCTAAACCAAACCTTAATCAAAAACATAGTTTCTTCTTATTCTTCCAATGCTAATTTATACAGTAGTAAAAAATGCTGCCTTAAATTGGCTTTAATCTTCATTTATATCATATCGTTTACAATTGAATTAACTTGTTAAATATAATTGATTACAGATTAAGCTTTGCAGAGAATAAATATATCTTCTCATGTAAAATGAACTGAGGGAAAATCAAAGCACTTAGTTCAAGCAAATCCTAGGATAAGGGGAAGAAAAGTTTTTCTTATTTTATATGTTCTGTCTGTTGTTGGGTCACTTCTTTATTTGTTCTTAAATGACCAGAAATGACTGTCTTCAACTACCAACAACTTGTAAATAGACATTCAACTCAACCAAGAACTCACCTAAATAATGTCTTTTTAAAAAGATTCTATACAATTGGAAGCTTATTGGTTGCAATTAAATTTTTAGCAGCATGTTATGCTTATTTATGTAAGAAATAAGTTGAGAAATTATGGAAGGACAAATGATTCTTCTGGGAGTATGGCAGAACTGTTACAGGCTGAGAGTTTCTTTTCTGTAAAGGTGACCTTCACCCTGATTTCTTCATCTGTTTTTAACAAACCACATCCCCAAACATGACATAGAAAAGAACAGTCATATCGTTTCTCACTATCTCCTGCCATTCAAGGTCCTCAGATGGTTTTGGAGATAATACTATAATCCAGCAGACAAGCTATCCAAATGACTGCCAGCTAAGTCATTAATAATAATGCAAATAGAATCATCATCAATCTGCTCCAGTACCCCTTGAGAAATCTGGGATATAATGCAAGTCATAAGTAATTAGAAAAATCATATTGCATTTCAGGAGAGAAGGATAAAGGTCTCTCAGTGATAAAGCTACATGTAAAACACCGAAACCTACTGAGTGCAAGTTTAGCAGTAAGAGAATACTCATTTGGTCACACTGCCATAAACCTGTTTTTCTGTATAGGATATCAAACAAGAGCTTAAGACTATACTTGATAATTAACCAGTAAAAACATTTCCAATTTACTTGCTCAAACTTCAAATAATCAGAGTCAAAGGACTAGAATATAGGGGGAAAAAATCTATAAAGTTAGCTGTAAGATTTTATGCATGCATCTATAATATGGTGAAATAATTTATGCTTAAATGAATACTGTTGACCTGCATTTCTACAGCTGAATCATGAGTGTTTTTAGTTTTAAAAAATTATTTTTTATGATAAGGTAATTGTAGATTCATATGCGGGTTGTAAGAAGTAATACAGGGAGATCGTGGTACACCTTTTACCCGGGTTCACTCAATAATAACACCTTACAAGAGGGTGGTACAGTATCACAGTCAGGATATTGACATTGATACATCCCACTGATCTCGTTAGAGTTACATTTTTGATATCTGGTGAACACAATCCAGACTGAATTATCTTCTCTCCTCATATTGTTTTCCACACTTTGTTCCTGTGTTTATGTTCTGGATGCCTGGGAAAATCATTTGCCATTTGCTGAGAAAAGGAATGAGGGAAAAATAGCAGGTACTTGAAGGTGGTGGTTGGAGGGCAGGATTTAAACATGTTGGGCTGAGCTTCCTGCAAGATGCAGGACATCCAGGTTGAGATGTCTAGCAGGGATTTGGCTTGACAACTCTGCAATTCAAATCTCAATTCTGCCATGTCTAGCCACAAAGCAGGCATTATAATTAGGCCTCAGAAGCCAAGAAAACTTGGCCTCTTTCAAGAAAAAAATCAACAACAGTGGGCACATCTCTTCCAGAACACTCCTTTAGGAAAAGTACTTCCTTTATTCCTTGGGACTTCTATTTACACCTCTCATTGACCTCAGTGAAATGTCAAGAATACAAGATTAATTTGATTTTGTCTGGGGATAGAGTTTATATTAAAGATGCTAACAAATTCAAGTAGTAGCAGAGTATAGTTTCTATAATATAAAATTTCAAACAGCCAGTTACTGTTCCTCTATCCCTTTGAAGGGGCCCAAACTAAACAGCTCCACATTCATTACAAAAGACCTCTGTAGAGTACCTTATTATGCATCACTTAAAGAGGGTAGAAGAACACAAATCCAGGAATCCTTTGGAATTTCAAACTGTATAAATAGCCCTTCGGTGAATGACAGCTTAAGCTGTGCTATGCAAAAAGCATGGCAGAGACAATAAATTATTTGAACTGAGTTGGTTTTTCCATATTATTCTAACCCTTGAGCATCATAGGGACAATTTCCCTTTGCTATATTTCTATACTAAAGTCCAAGGGTAATATTTAGAGTGATTTCCCACGAGCTCTTGTGATGATCTGCATTATTAAAAACGATTATTTCCAACCAGAGGCCATATCTGCCAACAGCAAGACAGGCTGGAAGCATTGTGTGAGCTCCTGGCTCCAGGAACACCGCTGGAGATCCCTGCACACAGTGCCAGTGACTTTTTTCACCTCACTGGAGGGTTTGAAAATGTTTTTCCTTTGTGTCTGCAATCCATTTTCACAAAATAGTTTCTGTATTCAGTTAAAACTGGGATAACAGAGAAGACGAGGCCTTTGAGAATGGTTGTTTCATCAACTAAGGATTCCTGGCAAACTAAACAATTCAGGATTAAATTCCTTCTTGACTTTTCTGGTGAAAATAATATAATGGGTGACACAACTGCAGGTAGATTCATGGCCTGGATATGAAGTAATAACACACATCTTGGTACAGAGATAGGGAAATTAAATATACTTTAACATTAGGTAATACCAACCGTTGCCTACATCTTTGCTGTGACTCTGACATGTTCACATTTGTTTAAAGTTTTTTCTGAGAACATTTCTTACCTAAACCCATTGCCTAGGATGTGAATATAAATGGCAAGGGACCTTCCAAGTTTAGAGATGGGCAGAGAAAGTTTCCTCCAAAATTACCTCCAGTAAGAACTGTAGGTTCAGAATAGTAATAACACCCTACGTCAACTGCCCCCTTCCATTGACTGTGTTTTAGCCAATGCCAATCATGACCTGAAATATAACTCCTTCAGTGTCTTTCATAAGAAATCCAAACACATTGAGTATATCATTTTTTAATCTTTATGGAATTGCAGGTTGGGGTAGGTAGGTAGCAACCCATAGCCCACTGGTATTTCACTTAAAAAGAAGTCTCTTTGCTAAGCCACAAGGTCACAAGGCTTCCTGCCACCAGCCACAAGGTCACATGGCTCTAACCATTCATCCCACACAGCATTCAGCACCATTTCTTTTCCAACTCTTTGCAGGGTCCTTCTTCCTTTCACCTACACTGGGTACCAGTCCCAGACTAGCTTCCTGCTCACCACAGGCTTTTCAAAATATCTTCTCAGCAAAGCTCACCTTGCCTAACAAAGAAATTTGCACATCAGATGTTCTGAAAACACAATTTGCTCCATATCATTACATTAACAATAACAATAATGACCTAGAAGAAAAGGAAAGAGGTGAGCGTATCTCCTATTCTCATCTCTGAAATCATTCAATGCAGAATGTAATATTTCACGGAAAGAAAGAAATATATTGTGGCGTGGGGAAAGAGGCAAGAGTCAGAGCCAGCCGAGGTTCTAACAGATACTGACTATACAAGTGACAGACTAGATCTGGCCCTTTGACTTGTCACTTTCTGCTAAATAGTAATGGGGAGTGTTGAAGAAGTCCAGGGAGAGTGGCTAGTTAGAGAAATTATGCAGGAAGTATCTAAATGTTTTCCAGTTACCAACGTTTCAAAATGTACATCTCACCTCTCTCAATTAGCACCTCTTCACCCCAAATTGAAATATGCATTCCCATAAGGAATTATCCTGTTTTAGGCCTTAGAGGAAACCCTCTTCATATTCAAAAAATAAATATAGGGTATATTTAAGAAAGCAAAATTCATAAATGTTGAATACTTTCTATGCTAATTTGAGAAAAAACCCTCCATTAGAGACCAAACTTTGGTATATATAGAGAGAAATACTGCTACAAACTATTAATTGGTAAATATTTCAGAGCACAGCATGCTCACATTTTTTTCTTTCTCTTTTTTCTCTATCTCCTTCCAAATCTCCACTCCCTTCCATCCACTTCATGAATAACACTAACTTCTATCATTCGTGGTAATCACTATTATTTTTTGAGAATTTCACCTCCATTTTCTAAATATTAATTATTTACGCAGAAACTTCTGATGAAGTTCATAGCTGATCCATCTCCTGCAACATTTCTCATCACCTTCGCTAGGGCTGAAACATGCCCTTTAGAGAAAATGGTGACTGCTGTTAAGCGTGGCTGTGCCCAGGCTTGTGAAGGAACAGCAGATGTGGTCTACAGCAGCCTTTAGCATGTTCTTGTCTTTGAAGATCTATATTGGAGATCGGATGGGACTGGAGAGGCATAGTTATTAAACCTTTTAGATTTGGACAAAGAAGGAGCAGGAAGTTGCTTTGGTCCTGGTTTTCTTAATTACTGCAGGGAGCAAAAGAGGAAAGGAGAATGTAAGAGAAAGTTGGATAGCCATCAAAGGACAATTTCATAAAATTTCTTCCCTGCTCTGTCTTTCTATTTCTATCAACCAGTGCAAAACTGCCAGCTTCTCCTTGAAATTAACCCTCTTTTATGCAGCCAAAGATATGGAAGCTCTGTTTGGAGAAGTCTCTCTGTTCAGTCACTGTTATTTCAGAGAAGGCAGTGATGAAGGCTAAGGTAGTTAAATGGGGTCAGATGGGGAGAATGGATGGCAAGAAGGAAATAAGAAAATGAGCTGCATACCAGATCTCAAAAGCTGAAGTTTTATTTGTACATAGAACTGAGGTTTTTAAAATTTTAAATTCAAAATTTTGTGGAATTTTGGAGTTATAAGTTTCCTTACAGATATGAAAATATGGCCGTTCCCTTTTTCCCTTACATGAAGAAACTGGAGTCCACAGGGATGAAGAGATTTGTCCATAGATGTAATAGTAGTGATTAGTTTGGACCTTCAACCCAGGTCATGTGAAGGACCAAGGGGATTTTGCAAAGAGCTTAGTGCCAGATATGAACATGAATATTTCTATGTGCTAGAGTCATATACATAGTTTATTGCGTACAAGGCATTTGTCAGTCAATTGCAATTATTAGGATCACTAATTACTCAAACATTACTCTTAGACTTACACTAAAAAGAGAAAAAAAGCAAAATAGAGTAATCTATAAATAACATTATGACATTTTAAACTTTATTCATCTGAAATATGCAAAGAGAAGAAAAGAAAAGAAATCAGAATGTCAGTGTTCTGACCTCTACATAATGGACATTTATCATTTTTTAAAAATTGAGTAATTACCATCTCTTATTTCCTCAAGCTTTTAATATTTCTTTTAATATTTGAATTTCTAGCAAACTCAGGTACCACATTTCCTTTCTAATCTAATTAAAAGCCAAGAAACTTTGGGCAAGTTACTTAACCTGTTGCAAAGATTAGATGAGGTATTTTATGAAAAAGTGTTTAGCCTGGCATCTGGTATATAATCACTACAGTGTTAGCTGTTTTATTAGTAGTAAGCTTTTTTTTTTTTTTAATGAAAAGAGTAAAAAGGAAGGGGTCACCTATATCAGAGAAAACGTAGGATTTGGCTGCAAGCTTCAGTTCACTGTAAGCAACAGCTGGTCTCTTTATAGGGCTTAGGATACAGATTACATAAAATATATGTATAGGAAGAGGAAAAGGGTAGAAACTTTCAAAGTTCACCAGTTGTAGCCTACAGCATTTCACTCAAGCTCATTAGGAAGTTTACTTTTATAATGTAATCTCTTTGAAACAGATTTGATTTTTTTTTAGTAAGGATCTTGTAAATTAGAACTTTCCCAGGGGGATAACCTAATACAAGTTGTTCCAGAGATGGAATTCCTTCTGATCAAATATCTCAGAGCAGAAGAAAAATGGTTCACTGAGACTGTAGCATATTGGTATATATAATTAGCAGGGAATATCAGAATACCAGGCGGCAGCACTAGCAATTAATAATATCCTTGCCTTCAGAGTTGCATTTAGCAAAAGAAAGACATTTAACCTACGTAAAAGAACTGTGCAAATTAGCAGTCTGTTGTGTCAGTCCAGCTGTTATAAAGTATTACCACATGGCTTTATAATATACCTTTATTTTACCTTGGAGATTAAAAAGGCTTTTAAAAAATACTATTTTCTATGGTTGTTCTGTGCTACACAGAACATACCATTGCATCTATACATTTTGGGGCAAGTGGCTAATGTATGAAGGTTACACTTTACACCCTTACCTTTTCTTACTACCTCACCTCGCCAAGATTGCTGTGAATGAAGTCATCCCCACATCAAGTAAAGTAATTCAGAAGTGAATTAAATCCCATTTCCAAACAATGCATTCAGAGACTAGCTGTGGAAAGGGCCATGCAGGGAATGAAAAAGAACAGCTGCAGGACTTTTTCTTTAGTTCAACTTGATGTGAAAATGGGACCCCTTAGCTGAGATAGACTGAGAGTCATATGAAATAGTGACCAGCTCACTGCATGGCCCCAGTTAACCGTTATAGATTTTTAAATATCATTAGGATAGAGTCTCATGAGTTTGCTATTCTTTGTAAGGATTATTAAAATCCACATACTTTTCAGGAAGACTGGTGATGCAAAATGCTAGATCTGGGAGAAAGCCATGGTTAGAATCCTGCCACTAAAGGGAGGTGAACAGATTTGAAGCCAGTAAGATAAATGAACAATAAGAAAGCAAATGTTTTTGAGCACTTCTGTGAGTGGAAAACTTTATATCCAGCATGATCAAGATGTTTTTTTAAGTAATTTTTTAAAAAAATCCAATAAAACTGATACTCATTTTTTTAAAAAAGTCATGTATACCTAGAATATTTTAATTTAAGCATAAATCAATGTATATTCTAGCCACAAATTGTTAAAGTGGGACAAGGTCCTTTTCATTGCATAGCATGGGTCCTTAATCTTTTTCTGTGAAGGATTAGATAGCAAACATTTCAGGCTTTCAAGGCCATGTTTGACCTCTGTTACTACTGCTAATCTGTAGATCCTTCTCCTACTCCTTCTGCCTTTTCTTCTTTTCTTCCCCCTGCTCCACCTGTTCCTCCACCTCCTCTGTCTTCTGCTTCTTTCTCTCCTTCTTCTTTTCACAACACTTTAAAAATGTAAAAGCCTCTCTTAACTCATGGTCCATACATGTGTAGGCCACAGGCTATTTTTGCCATAAGCAGTAGCTGCTGATCCCCAGTATGTAGGCTCACTGTTGGTGTTCTGTTTCCTTTCTTGCACTAATCACATTGATAATGGATCAAATGTAACTCCAAAATTATTTTTCTTTTAATTTTAAATTTAAACTTTAAACAAATCATCAAAAGACAAATGCAATGCAATGCGAATGCAGAATCTTTAAACATCTTTATCATTTTTTTCTGATTATTTTAGTTTTTTCACTTATACCCTAAATTATGGTGTTTTATTATGGCTACTCATTTTGTACATTCTTTCCAAAACATTCAACTTAGTTTTCCTAGAAACAACTCTGTTACTTTAGAATTCATATTTCATAGGTTTGCCTAATACTCAATTAAATTATAATAATAACCAAAACAGGAATGAACAGGTTGGAAGCAAACATATTGTCTCTTGGAAAACACCAGATTCAATCAGTGGAAGAACTAGTGTGTTACTACTCTAGCCTTCTAGCTGCAGGCCTTCTGCATACACTGGGCTTTGGTAAGTATGTTTTAGAATAGAGAGCACTGGTAATCCTGCAAATCAGTTTAAATAAAGGTTGATTCAGAAAGCTTTTATGGAATTTCTTGGACACTATGCCAAAAATTTTATATATGTTAAATTGCCAGATAGTTCCCACAGTAGAATAAAAATAGCTAACATATATTATTCAATTAATTTGTACCAAGTAGGTTTACATGCATCTTCTTATTTAATCCTCACCATAACTTTATGATGTATGTACAATACTAATATCTTAGTTTGATATTTATTACATATGTGACCTTAGCCAAGTTACTTAGTTATCTCATCACTTAGTAGAGTAGTAGCATCTGCCTAATACAGCTTCTATTGTTTTCCGAATATTTATTAAATACCTACTACATCAGTGAGGCTCTGAGGATACAGAAGTATTTAGGCCAGTATTTCTCAAAGTGTGATCACTGGCCCAGCAGCATTAGCAACACCTGGAACTTGTTATAAATGGAGATTCTTGGACCCTAACCCAGATCAACTAAATGAGAAACTCAGGGGTTGGCACTTGGCAATCCATGTTTTAACAAGATGGCTCTGGTTCATGCTAAAGTTTGAGATCCACTGGTTTACAATGTAAGATCCTGTCCTCTTGGAACTTACATTTTAATAGATTACTGTGAGCATTTTTCCAGTTCATATATGTAAAAGCTCTCAGAATTCTACCAGGTATAAACTTGGCAGTTGTTAAATGTATACTGCTAATGCTACTACTACTACTGCTACTGGTATTATAACTATGAAGTGGGCAATACTCTAGAATATTTATGTCCATTACACATAAATAATTTCTATTGATATTTATATTATAAATATGGAATAACATCAATCACAAATAGATGATTCAGGGAAAACACAAAGACATGGTTTTGTAAATTTCAGAGAAGAAAATGATCATTTAGGAGTTGAAAGTCATAGTGCAACATATAACATAAATGACCCCTCTAAGACCTATAATCAAGAGGAAATTGCATGCTTTATGTAAGAGGCCACTAATACTCACCTGCACATAATTGTTATGTGGAAAAGCAAACCCAACAACGCCAGATTTTATGATTTTTTCAAATGAAGCTAAAAATCTGGAATTTCATATAAAATGTCCTGGCTTTTAAATATTTAAACTGAATTCAACTTGTGGATCCAATCAAACATTTCTGTAGGCCACACCTGGTTCTAGGGTCATCGGTTTGATATTTTTTATTTCACCCATTTCTCATCATTTTACATGTGTGCAAATGAGGGCCCAAAGAAGCTCAGAAGTTTATTTTAGGTCTTAGTGTTCAACAAGGAATAAGAACTAGAGCTTATGACTCTCTTTTCACCACCACAATGTCTTGTTTATCCTTCTTCCCATTCTGAAGGATGTTTAGCTTAATTGTTGGATTGGGCAGGGTGGAGGAGAGAAGCAGAGATGAAATTGTATGAAATGAGAAACTGCTACACCAAGTAGGATTTTTTAAGAATTAAATTAAATTTTTTTAGATTTTATTTTATTTCATTGTACCTGTTTATGGGGTACAGTTTCTTTCAGTACATGAACATATTGTATAGTGATCTGATCAGAATGGTTAACTGTCTACCACCTGAAACAAAGTAGGATTTAATAAAAGCTTATTGAGTTAAATTTCAGTATGCATTAGAATCTTTCAAAGGTCTAATACTTCAGGTTCACAAGAAAGTAGCTTTTTTGTTTGTTTTTTCTTTTAATAAACCAACCTGGTCTAATTCTTGGAATGAAATTTCAGTTTTGTTGAGGACAATTCGAATTGCTTCTTATTCTAAATGTTTTCACCCATCTTTATTCCTTTTATTTGTCCCTAGTATATCAGGCCTTAGATTACAAAGCTGTAACAATTTTGATTTGTAAATGTTATGTTTACATGCAATTGAGAAAAGGCCACTTCATTTGTATGAAAAGAGTTGAAAGCCTCGCAGATCCATACAAGGCCAGATTCCATATGAGGCACCTCATACTGCACCCAATATGGCATTTCCAGGCCCCAAGTAAAGTTAAAGTTAGCCATACTATATACCATCATTCAAACTTGTTTAGATTTTTTCTTTTGATTCATGCCTTTGCTGCATTTTGTACATCCTCCTGACCATTCTTAGCAGCTGTAACAACACTTGTGGTATTACCAGTAATTTGCAACTTATCAAACATGATTGAACCTTGTTCTTTTGTGTAAACGAAACAGAACTCTTTGGTTGGCTTTCTTTATACTTTGGACCTAGTGTAAAGGAAATGGAGACTATATTTGCATGCCAGACAATGAAACATAACACACAGTGTATACATGCCTTTGACATTGTAATTACTAGCTGTTGTTTAGATTCCATGTATGGTCACTGGCTTTGGCTGTGTTGAAATCAGCTGTATCAACATTTAATCAAAGTCTTATAGATTTTGGTTGTATATTTTTCTAACGTCAAAATAGAAATGCTGAGACTGAAAAATAGGTTGGAAGGAATGGAAATGTGTGTGCAATACATTGCAAAACTAATGAACATTCACAGCATAATGAATGAAGTTTTTCTGATTTTGTCAGTAATGAAATCAAACATCACATGGAGTTCATTTAAAATTAGGATTATTTCTCTAGCATTTCAGCAACTTCTAATTTTGCTTTAATTTACATTCAAAATAGTGCCCTTTGTAACATATTTTATGGAGGTATTTTCTGAAATATTTTTTAAAATCGCAGAATTTTTCCCCTGAAAAACATAAAATATAACTCTGCGAAAACACACACAGAATGTAAAACTGACACCATATCATTTAATGCAATATAACATGATGACACTGAGCACCATAATGTTCAGTAGTACCTTGATCCTGAAGAATGGGACAAATTTCTATATATTTATGCATGATACTTCCAAAGTTTCCCGTGCAAGATTTTTTTTCTTTTTTTGTGGTGGTGGTTGGAGAGAGAGGGGTCAATGATCTATGATGCCAAATCCAGGTTTGCTGCTCTATGTCCTTACAGAAAACTCACAGGACAATGATTTTCTCCATCTTTTACCACCCAGATTTATGTCCCTTCCAAACTATACAGGGATCCCCATAAAATTTAAGGCTACAGAACTATAGGCCCATAACAAAATTATGAACATATTGGTTGATTTATTTAATACATGATTCTATATCCGGAATTATCTTTTATATTTACAGAATCAAAGAAATCTCATAATTCTGTATTACAGTTGTCATGTACCTGTTTAAAACACTGGAATAGTCACTTTAAAAAATAGTGATAAATAAAGGTCTCTAAGCCTGAAATATGTCTTCTGTGAGTTTACAATTCCATAATAAATAGTAATTATACAACATAGAAAGCAAGTCACTCATAACCATGATATCAGGTGGGATTTCAGAAGGGAGAAGAACACTTTCAGAGAAGCCTTCATGGAGAATGATATTGAGGAATAGATATACATGGGACAATGAATGTTAAAGGGACTATCACTGATGTCCTCTCAAGAAGACAGGGCTGCAAAGCTGAGTTTCAGGAGACTGGGTCCATGAGGCTTGAAATACAATCAGAAATATGATTTGAGACTAGAAAAATATATGATAGCAGGACAAATTTACAGGTACCAAAGCAAAATGAAGAGGCTCTTGCAATGATCTAAGATACAAAGTAAAAAAGAATAGGCAGGGTAGTTGAAGTGTGAAAGAAGGAGAGATCCAGGAGATAGTTGTAGAGTCTAGGAAAATTTTGTTGATTAAAATTTCAAACTCACATGACTTGGGGAATGGTGGATCACTATTAAAAATAAAAAAGCTGGATTGGAGGACAGATATCAAGTTCATATGGGGGCACATAAAATTTTCAAATAGGAGTAAGCTAGCCATCATGCTCAGCTAACACCAAAGAATACAGCTAGAGATGTAGATTCATAAAGTGGTTGTCCATTGGTCAAGAAAAGTACCAAAGGGTTATAAAGAGTCAAGAACAGACCCTTAAGTAAAATGTGGAAGATCCAAGAACATTTGTCATTGAACCTGCCAGACCCAGAGAAAGAAACAGGAGACTCAAGTAGAAATCAAAGGAAGAGATTTTTCAAAGAAAGCTTGGTTTCAACAATATTAACTTTTTTAAAGAAAATATGGGAAGAATGCATTAAAGAATAGTTTGGTAAGTAAGGAATTATTCCCTAGTTTTTGTAAGGTTGCTTACAAAATATCTTCCTTAGATTGCTAGACAGAAACCACCTCAAGACTATGTAATGGAAAAAAAAAAAGAAATAGTAAAAATAATAGATGATAGATATTTTTAGGAGAATGGTAGAGTGGAAATACCAGGAAGATCCTTTTCATTTCCCCATTAATATACCTAAAACATCACCTTTTACAGAATTGCATTTTAAGCACAAACAACAATCTGCTTGCTACAGAAACTGTGTAGAAGTCTCCAATAATAAATGAGTCAATGCCTCTAAAGCGATTTTAAAATTTAAAGCACAATTTTAATCTATTAGATGTTATTATCATCAATCACACAATAAGCTGACCTACAAAACAACTATTCTACTTAGGCTGTTCTCTAACCTCAAAGTTATCTAATTTTTTTTTTTTTTTTTTTTTTTTTAAGTAGCTGTTAAGACTCTGGGTGAGGATTAGCAAATTAAGCTCAGAGATGAAATGAATGCACGTTATTTGCAGTCATTTAGAGAGGTCTGTCTGTGGCATAAAGGACTAATAGGATACAGGAAATGTTGTTGTTTGTTTTCTTTTATACTGAAAGAAGGATTCTTTAGAAAGACCGATGGTATAGAGGAATACTTGATAAAGCAAAGTCTCTTAGGATATAAGCAAAGAACCAAGGGACACTATTAGAAGTCTCACACTTGGAGAGTCTATTTCTCCCTCTGATACAAGATGTAAGAAACACATGATGATATAGAGAATTTGAAGATGGATACAGAAGCTACATAATTAAATGCACATATGAAAAGGCAGGATTTAAAGTTGAATATAAATATGATTCTACGTAAAAGTAAGAAATCCACAGCTCATCAATTTTTTTTTAAAAAAAGATCAAATTCCATGGTAAGATTTAAAAATATTAAATTGTATGTTTAATTTAAGACAATTCTACACTCAGTATACAACATAGCCAGATTTTGTACTTTGGACTATATATGAATAATGTTGATCACTTGATGCTTAGCTAAAAAACACTGTCTGGGGCTACTGTGGGCTGGTTCTTTTGGCTTGCAAAACTCCTCCAAGCTAGGGAGCAATTTAATGGAAAGTATGATTTATTATTCAGTCTCAATTTCTAGACCAGGGGTGTGTGTGTGTGTGCGTGTGTGTGTGTGTGTCAAAGTTTACCTATAGTCTATAAATACAGAGACAAATACAAATATAAAATTTTATATAAATATATAACTACAAACAAAACATATGTATATTTTAATCCTACTAGTGAGAAAGTAAATGCCTAGATTTTATAAAGGCAGAATTTAGCAATAAATTTACAATTGCTCCACAGGAATTTGAATGAGACATATAGGTCAATAGGTAGAGACTGAAGAGTCAGCATGTAAGGGAGTGGAATGGCTATCAGCACCTGTGGGAGACCATTTTAAATATGACGTTTTAACTTTCAAGGATGTTTTAGAAGCTTGTGTTCTGAAAATGCAAAATGATTGTTCAAAACTACAATGCTCCCTTATAATAGCTAACCTCTTTCTAAAGAAGAATTATCTGTGAGATAACGTCGTAGTGGTCTTTTGTTTTTTTAATCAGAACACTGGGGTGTTCGGGGTGTTATGAGAAATGACAAAAGCTGCCCTTGCTAAAGAAATTCAAAGGTGGACACAGAGCTGCACTGGTGACTGTTACTCTAAGATGTAAAAAGACATTTTATGAGGAAAGCTCTCCAACAGTCCTTAAACAGTTTCTGAGTGATGGCAAAAGTCAGCACTATGTCTTTTTAATCTCTTCGAGAGAGAGAAAAAAGATGACAAGTAACATCACCCAGATCACCCTTTGAGGAGAGATAACATTGAGATGAAATTGCTTTAACCAGAGAAACTCCTGTCTAGAAGTCAAAGGTTTTAAGTCTTTAGTTGGATCCTCACATGAGCAAAACCAATGTTTACTTAGTTTGAAATCACTCATTCAAGACATACTATTGACATCTACTATGTGCCTGGCACCAGAAACAGGGATGTAACAGTAAACAAAATACAGAGATTCCTGATCTTATTTAGCTTACATTTTAGGATGACAGAGTCAATAGCCAGAATAAGCAAGTAGAAATAGTCCGTTTGGGGCTCATCCGTGTTACGGAGAATATTAAATAGAAAAGAGAGACGAGGGAGATGAAGGCTTAACAGGGAAGGAATGAAGACCTGAAGGGAATTAAGAAAAGAGCCACGTAGAAATCTAGGGAGTACTCCAGGAGAACTGAACTGGAGGTGCAAAGGTCCCAAGGTATGAATATGCCTGGTAGGTTCATGAAAAAGCAAGAGTCCAAGACTGTTGAAACAGAGTGAGCAAACAGAAGAGTGGGAGATAAAATCCTAGAACGAATGTGTAGTTCCTTGTGGTCCACTGGAGAACAGTGGTTTTTAATCTGTGAAATGAGAAGTTATTGAAGAATGTATGGAGTGACATGGTATTCTAATGGAATCATGGGATTCTGTGGCGAGCATCATGAAGTCAGGGAAGCAAGCACGGAAAGCAGGCAGACCTGTCATGAGGCTATTATAATAATCCAGGTGAGAGACAGTGATAGGTTGGACCAGGATGGTGGCTGCAGAAATGAAGAAATGTAATTGGCTTCCAGATGTATTCTAGAATGCTGACAAGATGTTTTGATGGATTGGATGTGGGGTGTGAAAGAAAGAGGAATCAGAATGACTCCGAGCTTTTTGGTCTGTGCAATTATAAAAATGAAATTACTACTCACTGAGATGGGTAAGACAGAAGGAGATGAGGATCTGTGGTGAGTAACTAAGTCAGCAATGTAGATGTGGGCACATGATGTTTGAGTGATGCCCATTGGACATCCAAATGGAAATGGTATATGGGCAGCTGGGTTAGATTCTAGCTAATCTAATCCGAATTCTGAAATCCAGATAAGATTTTGGAGTTCAGGAAAAAGGTTTGGGCTGGAGATATAAATTTTAAAGCTACAGGCATATATGTGTTATTGTACACTATGATTCATCAAGGGACTGGGTATAGATAGAGAAAGGAAGAGGACCCGTGTTTAGAGTTCAAAGAGAAGAGGAGATAGCAAAAGGGAGTGGGGAGAAAATGGCTAGAGTAATAGGAAAAAAGATAAGAAGACTGTGGGTCTTAGACACCAAGAGATAATGTGTTGTTAAAGGAGAGCTTATCTGTGTCAAATGCCACTAAAAAATCAGTATTGACACGGAACACTGGAATTTTTACTGAGGAGGTCATTGGTGGCATTGATAGGAGCAGTTTCAGGGGAAGCGTGCAGATGAAAGTTTTGCTATGGTAGGCTAAACAGAATGGAAGGAGAGCACTGGATCTACATATAGACAAGTATTTCAAGGACACTTGCTGCCAAAGGAAGGAGAGAAAGGGGTGCTCATGAAGGTGTATGTCATAAAAGTTTAGTTCTTTTTTTTTTTTTTTTTTTTTGAGTGGAAGTAATATGAACATTTTTTTTATGCTATGGGAAAAATCTAGTGGAAATACCAAATATGATGATGCAGGAGCAAGAAAGAAGTGCCACCATGATGTTCTGGAGTTAGATAACAGAGGTTGGGATATGGTGCAGAAGTGAAGGGTTTGGCCTTTATCAAGAGCACAAAGAAGAGGAGGAAAACCAGAGTGTAGAGGCAAGATGCAGGAAGGGCAGGCTGTAATGACTGAACAAATGGAAGTTCTCTTCTGATAGATTTTATTTTCTTGGTAGCAAGGAAGTGGTCATCAGTTAAGACTGAGAATGTGAGATGAGCTGTTAGAGGTCTGAGCAGAGGGAAAAGTCACGGATAGTCATCTAGGAGTGTGGATTAGAACACAAATGGATTAGAGAAATAATTGCTGTGATTCATTAAGGGTCCAGTTGAGTTTACTGATCATGAAATTAATGTGTGACTATTTTTGTCTAATTTTCCTGCTACATTCAATCAGCTGCTTAGGTACAATTGTAGAATTGACAGAGTTGGATTTAAGCCAAACTTAAAATGTTCAAGTGGTTGGAAATATTGGCTGCACTTTTATTTTCAGTTGTACCATCATGAAAAAGTAGTATGCACAAAATGTCCTTGATGATTAACAGCAATGTACTACTGCAATTCAATGCCCTAATTTCTTTATGCTGTACATAAGTTTGCCTATGTAGATGGATTTACATTGTTTCACAACATAGTGTGTCTTTAAACCAGGTCAAAGCAATTTTTTATGTAAAGAGCTTAGTGGTACATACATTAGGCTATGTGGGCTATATGGTCTCTGTCAAAACTAGAAAGCCATAAAGTCTCTGTAGCAATTGCCAGCTCTGCTGTTGTAGTCTAAAGCTGCTATAGACAACATGCAAATGAATAGATGTGGCTAGGTTCTAATAAGGCTTTATTTACAGAAACAGGTGCAAGCAAAATCACAGGCCTTAAGTTGCCAACCTCTGCTTTAAACTATTATGGCATACCTTGCTTAAATACTACATGAAAACTGCTGGGTGTATATTTAACATCTGTTAATAAAATATTTATATAAACTTAAAACTTGTGAAAGCATCTATGAGTATGTGTGTGGCATGAGTTAACCTACTTAGAACATTCCTTTTCAGTGGAATGTGTGGTTGGAATCCTTGATACTTAATGGGTAATGTGTGGAACAGCAATATCAGCAGTACCTGGGAACATGTTAGAAATGCACAGTCATGATCTGTTAACTCAGAGTCTGCATTTTAAAAAGAGCCCATGTGTTTATATACATGCTAAAGTTTGAGGAGTGTTAGTTTGGAAGGTAACACTAGGATTTTTCCTGTGTGAAATCAAATAACCTATAACAAATATCACAAAGTTAACAAAAATCAGAATAATATAAAGCAAAAAAGAGACAAATAAGAAGAAAAGAAGAGAAAAGGGAAACCATTTCCTGATCAAATGTCCTTCACATGACAAATGGATAAATAAAATGCGGTATATCCATACAGTAGAATATTATTTGGCCATGAATGGACCTTGAAAACATTATGCCTTGTGAAAGAAACCAGTCATAAAGGATCACATATTTTATGATTCTGATTATATGAAATGCCCACAATAGGCAGATCCAGAGAGACAGAAAGTAGACTAGTGGTTCCAGCATCGGAAGAGGGGAGAATGCAGAGTGACTGCTAATGAGTAGACAGGGCTTCTATTTTAAGTGAGGAACGTGTTCTGGAATTAGATAGGCAATGGTTGCACAACTCTGTGAATATACTAAAAAGGACTGAATTGTACACTTTAAAATGGTGAGTTTTATGGTGTATGAATTATATACCAATTTTTAAAGTCTGAAAAATTGGAAAACAAAGGCAATAATAAAAGAAGTGATGAAAGGTTTTTCTTCACAGCAATTTTATGGCAATTGTTGAGTTCAAGAGTGTTGGTAGGAGAGATGATCAGATACTGCATCTCCTATAGAAGTACATGAAGCAAATACCTACAGTCAGAATGAGTTGTTTCTTTAAAAAAAAAAAAAAAAACCCTCAGTTGGATTTGATTATAAAGCTAAAAAACTGCAGAGAAATTGATTTTCTAGTTTACCTAAAGTAACCTAACTTGGATTAGGTTGTCAGGAAGGTTAGCTGGCAAGTACTACTGAGAGAGAGGGAGAGTGACTCTGCAAATTTGGTATGTTACACTGGATGTAACTTGAGTATCCTCCTGTATTAACCAACACCCCAGATCTCTACCACCAACCCCACAACACCACACCCTGTAGCCACAGAGAACCTTCAGGTTCTTCCTGCCTGTCTTCATAGCAGCCTCAGACCCAACCACATAATCTGAATTGGAAGATTTAGATTGTTTGTATATGATTTAAAAGGAATCCCAACTGTTTGAGTGTTTCACATACTTGTGAATCAGTAATCAAGCAAGCTGAGTGATGACTGAGTGAGTCACACTGGGGAAAACACAGACTGAAGTGGAATCTAGACTACAATTTGCAGATGTGCTTTCGCACCCACTCACAATGGGAATCACCATTTATTTACAGCTTCTAAATGTAACTCACTGCCCATTTTCTTATATTCACAATTTACAAAGCCCACAGATTTGCTGAATTGAAAATAGATTTTCAAATAAAGCTGAAGGCTTAAGTAGCAGAGTGTTCACAGTTTGAAAAATATAAATAGGACATTAAATATGTTAGATGCTAATATCTAGCTGGCTGTGATTTTAAGGCATTCAAGGATCATTTTTCTCTTTAGGTTGATAGCATCAAACTCATCTATTTAGTTGGAAATCTTGTTTCCTCTTTTCCTGTACCCACAGCAAAATGATATCAGGAGTATAAAGTATAATCAGTTTTACAGATAAAACCTAACTCCTTAAAAGATTCCATTTTGTATTTTTCTCAATAACCCAATTAACTCGTTTTGTGAGAGTAAACACATTACGAGCAATAGTAATTTGTTAATAAAATAGATTATAATGTCATAGGGAAATTTTGATAAAGCCTCTTTTAGTCATAATGGGTTTATTATAGTCCATCCTATAGCTTTAGATGGAAAAATTGCACTATATCTCTATATACTCTTTTCTAGGGCTAGTTCTTAGGTCAGTGAAGCAGAAAGTGATATTATTATCTCCACTGAAGAAAAGAAGAGTAGATATTTAAACCTGGAATATGAATCTAATGTAGGATGGCAAATAGATTTTACTATTTGAACCAATTTAAGAGCTTAATGGTGGCTGTCTAGAGCACGGACTTAAGGAAGATTCTAAGAATGCACCTAGTTTCCTAATTGATTAGTTATGTCTGCCATGGCTTCAAAAGTAGGGAGTGGGTAGAATTCCTAAATGGTATCCATTATTCTGGTGATAATTTCTGTCCTGAATACCTAACCCCTCTACCTCAGTTAGAACGCCAGAAACTTATTTTCTTAGAAAGCCATTCTCAGTTAAAATGAGAGCTCAGCCCTAGATGATTTTGTGAAAAGAATTTTCAAGAAACCTCAAAACCGTCAAAATGAGAATCTTTTAAGGAAAACTTAATTAAATGTATGTTTTTTTTTTTTTAATTACACACCTGAAAGATGGGTGAGCATATAGAAAATGCCTCTCAGGGATGTTAATTTGCTTAGTCTAAGTGTGCTTGGTAATGCATCACAATGCAAATCCTTAGAAAAATAACCTGCCATGTTGTCTTTCTTTCTTACATTTATTCTTGTCTGTTTTCATTTATTCCTTTTTAAGACTCCCGAGATCACTAAAGTCTTTTCTTAATGCTTTTACTGCTCAGATATTTTCCCACAAAGTTGTCCATTTCTCTTATGGATTTTTATCATTTTTTTTCCAACAAATCAAAATATTTGACATGGAATAATAATCAATCAAAACGACTTTTTGGAATGCATAATATACAGACACACATTCTTGGTTGTCTCAATAGTGTTATATAGCTGTGGTCAATAAATAACTTAAAATATATATATCTTTTGTTTTACTTGTGCAGTATTTGCAATTTCAGTCATTAAATGAGCTTTGCAGGTGTGCAAATACCCTGTTAATCCTGGTGTTTTCTGAAAGACTGCTAGCCACATCAACCAATACTTCGGAAGACTGGCAAAATGGAGAAGCTTTTTCAAAGCCCAACAATAAATTAGTAAGATGAGTTATGTAACAACTGGAACTTTGTTGAGTTAAAAAACAAGACCACCTGAAAATTTATTTTTTTAAGCCATCGAGGATTGGATTTTTAAATGCAAAACCAGATATGACCATTCTTGTCTGTTCTTTGCTTTTCCTTTCATGTAAACATTATTTTCTTGATTGGGGTGGTAGAAAAGGAAGGAAGTCCCTAACCTGTACTTCTCATTACAAAAAAATAACATTAAGACTGCTCTGGTGAGTTTTGGTCTGGAATATTTCTTTTAAGGGACTTGTGTGCAGTAGAAACTGTCTCTACATCTTTAGGGTGATGTTTGGCTGTTACAAAATGCAAATAAAACTATTTAGATGACAAGCAGAAACTAGTAAAAAACACATCTACCTTTTTAGTGTTTTTAATGGTCTTTGCACACTGTTTTAGCTGATCACACAGAGAGTTTTACAGTAATTTTGCTCTTTACCATTTCTACGAGAAAAAAGGAACGTGATATGTAATTCCCATTGTAGAGTCAACCTGAGCTGTGAACTGCTAAAATGTGTCTGTAACAGAAGTCAGCCTTTACATTACTTTGTAGCAGCCAAGAATTCAGATTATATTTTGGGACTAATTTCTATAAATTATGTAGGGAAATAATTCACTCAGCTCTGTATATGGGGGTTAAAAATTCCTCTTATACTTTGATGTCATACAAGTGAATTTTAAAATGGCAAAATTGTTAGGTATTATTGCCACCCTAGTGTTACTAGGACTTCAGTTGTTTCAATACGATCCCATACATATTAGTTCTTATGAATTTGCAATAATCGACTCACTATAAATTTGGTAACCCTTTGTATAAACAATTCTCCTCAAAAGAGAGGATGAACTTAGCACTAAGAAGCATATAGGCATTTTAAACATCCTTTGATGATCAGCCTAAGAGAATAGTGTTTATTTTTTTGCTGCATGTGAAAGTTCATTCTCAGTATCAAGTTTATTTTGTCCACTAACTTTGTTAACCTTTCCAATTTCTTCAGTATTTGGTGTCCTTTCATGAAGAGCTGTTAGGATAGAACAGTTGCATCAGGGTTAAAGGTCAGAGCCATTACCGTGTTAACCTGAAGCATGTGTACTATTTCTTGAACTTACAATGTGTTCTGGATTGCATTTTTAAATAAAAAATGCCAACAAGAGTATCTAGCAATGTACAAGGCATTTAGGAGACGTCCTAAATCTGCTACATCTCTTATAAAATAAAATATTTCCATTTGTACAGTCACTGATAAGGCCAGGATAAATGCAGTTTTTCACTAAAAGAACAATTTTTGATGATTTTATTTTAGCTAATATTGCTGAACTTGTAAGGAAACTTCAGAAATTTGAACTTTTTCAAAAAAAAAAAAAAGGGTGTGTTTCTACTGATCTTTTAAAATAATATTTATATGACAGCATGGTTAATGAGTGGAACAATATCCACTCTTATTGAAACCAAACTATCATAAAGAATAACTAACTGAGAGATATTTTCTTGTAAAGATTTACTGCTAATCCCTTAGTTGTAATTCATTTCACTTAAGAGATATTCAATCTATCGCTTAGAAACAGTGTTTGCAGACTTCACCAGGGTAACAGCTCTAATCCTTAAGGTAATCATCTTTCACCCTCCTCTCTAGTTCGTTCTCCTTTTAAGTCCTCACTGCTCTTTTTAGAAAAACAGAAACTAGAAGACAGCTATTATTCTCTTCCATGGGATAGTCTACTCCGTTCAGGCAAGTAATATTGTCTTCTGTTTACCTTCATCTAAAACAAGTGCACGGGGTCACCCTCTTCAGGCTGATGTTTTCCCAAAGCAAAAAAAGAAAGACAACGTCAGGAGACACTCAGATTGCCAACTGTAAGAACCTAAGAATTAAACTCCATTTGCCTTTCATATTTTTGCACTTAATATCCATGGGGAAGGAGAAAAAGAAGAGAAAGAAGAGGGCAAGGAGGGAAGAGGCCATATGAAGAGTTCTATGTCAGAACTCACATTCTACATCAGTCTAAATAATCTTTTTTTTTACTTGTTTAATGTTCATTAACAGCATCCCCAAAAGTACCATGATCAGCAATAAGACAAATATTATTTCTTCATTATTATCTTTCTTTAATGCCAGCATTTTCCAATATAATTTCAGGATAAAGAAGTACTGGTATATAAAGAATGGATTACATGCTTGCATACATCATAGCAAAGGACAGGACTACTATAGATTTTTTGTGTTTGTGTCAAAGAAACATTTGTCAAGTGAAGGAAAGGGATTTCCGAATTCTGTAGCAGGAGTAAGTTCTTTAGGACTTTGAAACTATCTGATTCCCTTTATCTCTTTTTAGTCATCTACCCATATGCATCATTGGCATTGGCTGGAGAAATCCAAGTCAGTTACAGGGAAACAATTATTATCAACAGACAATTAACTAAAATTATAATGCATGCAATTTGGCAATGAATGCTAGACTTTCTCCAAATAACTAGACAACGTCTGTTATCAAAAAACCCTCTAGATGATAAAAAGATAAAATTTTGATTCTGATTCTCAAGTTTGTGTTAGGTTCTGGAAGATATTTAAATTTCTATTTTTCAAAAACATAACCTTAGTCTATATAAATTTAGAAGAAACACTCTCCTACCACCAGGAAACTTATTTTTAAACCAATTCCACGAGGCAATAAGAATTAATCTACATTTTAGATTTACCATATGCTTCCAAATGTTTGCTTTTTCCCATGTGCTTTTATTTGACTCTACCCATGATTCTAAGCAAGAAATTTTCAAATCCCTAACCCTCTCCTTTGCCAGTCAATCACCTAGTTCTTTCAACTCTACTTTGTGAAATGTTCTTCTGTCCATATATCTCTATTGCTATTGTCCCATCCAAATCTTCATGGAGTGCTAGGCTAAATTACCTAGTGGGCAAAAAAATTGTATTCTTGGTGTGTCAGTAAGTCAAATACAATATAAAGTATGAGAAAAGTGTGGGTTCAATAAATTTATCCAGAATTTTTAAATTAAAATTTTCTGGAAAGCATTACTATAATTATAACATTTATTATATGTATTATTTTAATTTCCACATTTTTGTATGCTTTCTATATTACTTTGAATTGCATATAGGAGTCCCCAGGATCTTTTCATGGTTTAGGTCTTTTTAAAATTCTGTTCAAATCTTCATCCGTCCTTCTTATCACCAGTGAAAATTTTCCAGGAACTCATCAATTGTGTCACTCACATATTTTATGATCTTGATGGGTCCCTAACACCAGAAAAGAAGGTTCACATTTCTTAGCTTCACAAACAAGACCTTCAATGATCTAGAAGAACTTGTCTTTTCAGTCTCATCTCCACACACTCACCCTTTATCCTTTAATTACACTAAACTGTAAGTTCTTTAGGCACAGGGATTTATTTATTTATTTTTAAATTTCTCTTGAATCTTCCAATAAGATTTCATACATTAAACTTTTCCTTGAAGGCGATCATAAAAACTGACTACATAGTTTTAAGACTTCACTAAATTTTAAAAATTTATTTATTTGTTTATTTTGACCAGCACTGAAATCTCTTTTGCCTATTCTCCTTTGACATTTTATATATTCAGGTCCAAACAATCCCGCCTTTAATATACTCCCAAGATGACATTTCACCTGGCAACATCCTTCTGCAGATATTTTGTTTTTTTTAAAGGCAGGATGTGGCTTCTTCAACCTCCCCTGGGGGCTTATTACTATGCATAAGTGAATTATAAAAATCCACTTATTGACTCACATGTTGGTTCACCATATAAAATCAGCAAAAATGTCACCACAACTTCTATGTACCACACCCAAAAGAAGAAACTTCATGCACTACCATACTATTAAGTAGCCTCAGAGATCCCTACTCACTGTTTTAAGGTTGAGTTCCACAATGAAGTCATGTGAACAAAACCTCAGGTTCCCACAGAAAATGCTTCTCTCTTGAAGAAAAAGGAGGTTTCACTGCCTCACGTTGCCAAGAGCCACATGTACAAACCTTAGGAAAAAGGCCAGACCAAGATCCATGGGCACTCGACAAGCTAATAATTTGGCATCCTTTTAAAACTATATTCTTCAAAGTTTGGCTGACTCACTACTTATTTAGAAAAGAGGTTTAGAACTCACTAAGAAAAAGGCAGAAAAGGAGTATTCATTCAGCTTTTCTTCTCTTGTCATAAAAAATCAACACAAAAACAAAATAACTCTGGGCCTGTGATAGTTAATCTTATGTGTCACCTGGACTGGGCCACAGGACACCTAGCCATTTAGTCAAACATTATTCTGGGTGTTTCCATGAGGATATTTTGGATGAGATTAACATTTAAATTGATAGAGTAAAACACAATTCCTTCCCTAATGTGGGTGAGCTTCATCGAATCAGTTGAAGGACTGAATGCAACATAAATATTGACCCTCCCCTGAGTAAAAGAAAATTCCTCCTGTCCAATGGCCTTCAAACTGGGACATCAGCTTTTATTCCTGCCTTTGGATTTGAACTGAAACATTGGTTTTTCCTAAGTTCAAGACTACCAGCCTTCAGAGTAGAACTACACCACTGACTCTCCTGCAAATGGCTAATCCAAAACAAAACAAAACAAACAAAATGCAGCATAATGTTAAAAGAACATTAAAAGATGTCATAGATGTTCATTTACAAAAAAACGACAATAATTATATTTTTATATTACGAAGCCTATTAATATAAATCAACATACTAACAGATCCAAATAGAAAAATCACACAATTATGAAAATGCCTAATCAGTTGACTTCAAGTAAGAGAGATTATCCTGTATATTCTGCATGGGCATGACTAAATCTACCAAAAAGAAAAAAAAGCATGGTTGAGATTTCCTTGAGAGAAAAAGAAATTCTGCCTGTGGACAACAGCTTCTGCTTGTGCCTGTCGAGTTCCATCCAGCTCGTGATCTTCTTACCTGACTGCCTACAGATGATAGCTAGAGCATGTGAACATGGGTTTGAGTCTGCCCATGATTTTACCCTTCCTGACTAGCTGCCCTACAGATTTCAGATTTGCTTAGCCAGCCCTCACAACATGTCAGCCAGTGCCTTGTAATGAATACTTAAATAAGATATACATATACTTATACAAAAATAAATTTATATACTTTATAAATACATATGAAGTATATAAATGAGTGAATGAATGAAAAATATAAGAGGGTACTTTTAAAAGTTTGTGGAAAAATATAATTAAAAAATAATATGAATCTTTCCATGAACTTTTTGAAGTACCCTTGTATAAACATATAAAACATCATATATATGTATGTATGTACATACACACACATGTATATATACACTCTCTGACCTCCTACTGAATCTGCTTCTTTTGTTGAACTCTGGCTAATACAGGAGGCTAATGTGCTCTTGGGATGACAGACCTGGAAGAGAAACATTTTGCTGTATCCATTCTTGTACTTTTAAAATTGGAAAAATGTGAATATATTACTAACTGAACAAATAAACCAAATAAGTTTAGAATGTGTACCTACACACAAAGTATTAAAACCTCTGCATTAATAAACAGAGATGTGTTCTAACTCTTTTAAAAGGACATATAAACTTGTCATTTTGCTATTTTCTACCAAAATTAAAACCAGTATATCCTCAAGCCCCTGATATTTGCTATTTGTTTGCCTACACGTTTCTACTCCTAATTCTATTTCAAGTACCAGCATTTTTTTTGAACAATTTGTGTTGAAAACTTGGCATGTATCTTGGAACATAAAAATGAGCATTAGCTAATCCTATGACTCCATTCTCCCCTCCTAGCATGAATTGTCCCTTCATTATCTACCGGTCTTGTTTTCCCTAAGCCCACCCCTCTGCCAACAGCAGTATAGAATGATAGAGAGCTCTACCCTTAATGTGGGGTCATCTGGTTTTCAATCTAGCCATATTATTTATTATCACCAAACTGTTTTAAATTTCAGAATAATCTTCAATGTAATGGCAATAATAATAGTTGCTCCACCCACACCAAGTAACGTAATAAACCTGGAAGTACTTGCAAACTGTGGAGTGCTGAGTGAATGCAAGTGATTGTTTTCATTATTGCTAGTTATTTTAGATTTGAATCTACTTGTATTTGGGCTGAGGTTATAACTAAAAATCAAGAAAAAAAGGAAAGAAAGTGGTGAGTTATCTGATGAGTGTTTTCTGTGTCTGCTGCTTTCCATGTGTAACTAACCTCATTTAATACAGCAACTCTGGAAGGTAGGATAACTCTGCCAGAGTCCCAGCACTAGCAAAGCTGAGTTTCAAAATAGAACTGCCTGTCTTTAAAGTTGGTTCTCCAATGGACTGACAATACAAATAACTTCTCTTGTTTATTTATATGTCATAAAGATAAATATATTTTCAAAAGAACCCAAATTCTTAAACACAAAGAACTGTAAGAATAAAGTTAGTTAAATCAATGTTCTACATTAGAACCACTCAACTAGCATGTGTTTTGTTTTTGTTTTTGTTTTTGTTTTCTTAATCCTGCTGCTGCTTTTTTGCTGTTGTTTTAGATACTCAACTATAAAAAAAAGTCGGGGGGAGAGACTGGTACTTCCTTGAGACCTCATTTGGAGGAAAGACATAAGGAAAGACAAATTAGACTAGAAGACTGAGACTACATTAAAATGTACGTTTGGCTGGTTGAAGAGAAACACATAACACTGTTCAAAATGATTCTGTTCACAGCTTTGTGGATTTTCTCAGCTAAAATTACTTTTAAAAACCACATTTTAAAAAATCTCTCAGATTAACTATAGATTCATTATAATTTGTTATAAATGGGATGATATAAGAAAGGTACCTTTTTTACTTAATGTAGAATGGTACTATAGGCTTTTGCTGAATGTAAATTTTTTCTGGATACACTTATTATAAAACTAAATATTTATTTATTTTAAAACACATTAATTTGAGGTTGAGGCCACGTATTAATATATTCTTATAATTCTTAGAAGTGGATTTGTATTTTATATTCAGATTAAACTAAGTTATTTGAGTACCTACTATGTGCCATATATTTTATAGCATCGATCATTATAGCAAATTTTGTTGTAATTCTAATTTTCTTGATAAGATAATGGGCATTGAGAAGGCATGATTAACTAAGGCTATATTGTATACTTCAATTTTTTTTAGAGTAGACCTTAAGTGTTTTCACACACAAACAAGGTATGTGATGTGATGAATGTGTTTATTAATGATGGTAATTATTTCATAATGTATGCATATATTAAAAAATCACATAGTATATTTAAAATATATACAATTTCATTCATCAAATATATTTCAAAGCTGTAAAAACAAAATAAAACCAAAACAATTTATCAAACTGTACATTTAAAATGAGTGCATTAAATTTCATACAAATTATACCTCAATACAGTTGATGAAAAATATATATATATGGACCTACTTCTGACCTGTCCAAACTTTCCAACGTGGTTAGGAAGATCAGTCTTCCTTACATACCTTCAAGCTGTGAGGCTAGCCTGCTTCTTTCTTTCCAATCATTTGTCCTACAAATAGAAGACAGAAGAGACTTTTTCAAGTGAGATTTTGATTGCATCATTCCCCTGCTCAAATCCTTCTAACTGTTCCCAATTATTTTAAGATCAAGTTAATATGTTGAATTGGGAAGCTAACAGTTAATTACTTGATTACTACAATTTTACACAGTATTTATTTCCAAAACACTCACATCATTCAGAATTCTGTCCCCTAATTACAAAGCCTCTTCCTTGTTTCCTAGCATTCTTTCAGAAGTCTGTTTCAAGTTCAAATGTTTTCTAAAGCTATTTCAAGTAAAGACGAATGCCCCCCTTCTGGATGTTCACAAACTCACTCCTGTGCACACACAAATACCTGTAACTAATCATGTATGCATATCTGTTTTTTTATCACTGGTGGTGCTGCATTATGCTTCAACCATCCTTTGTAAATGCATGTGAAATATTGTAAAGTGGGAGGCCTTCGTAAATTGTAGTTGCCATCTCTCTTTATTTTCTTCTGATTATAAGAACCTTGAGGGCAGTGTTGCCATTTCAGTTCACCACCTGGCTGGTATGGCACTTCTAATATGGCAGGTGTTCAATAAATTGCATTGCATAAGGATCTGTGGTTGACTGATTAACTTCTTGGCAAGTGAAATATATTTAATATTCCCCTTGAGTTCACAAATGGTTTATGTACTTCACAAAGCACCATTACTCAGAAGCATTCTGGCTTTGCAAGAATCTGACCAACAACCTTTAAAAACATTAAGGGCCCTAAAACAAAGATTGTCTCCTATTCACATGGAGTGTTTTCATTTTTATTACCCTATTGTCGCATACGTATCAGACTGGAATATGGTTCACATACTGGAGGCTTCCAACCTCCAACCCAGCAGCAGCCTTGAACTGGTCTTTCTGTTCTCTGTTTTCTTTGTGAATCATGGATTAGAACTGCAGCCTTTCTGACCTGCAATAAAACTCACACGTTTCATTAAACATATGCTACTATACAATGAATTTCATTGAAGAAAAAAATAAATGTGAATTCTACCTGACTGATTCTTTTCAGCTTTAGGGTGCTGTGGTTAGAAAGATCAAATAATGCCAGTTATGTCAGGTAGAACCAGGAACTTCAGGCATCCATAAATTCTGATCCTGGAAATCGCATGGCAAAATTAAAAAGAAAATTTTTCTTTGTCAAGGCTTCAGTTATTTTTTTTTTTAACTTCAGGCCCTTCTAGTCAACTTGCTGTTATTTCCCAGACAAAGCAGAATCACAAGTCATATTCCAAGAAAGGAAGTGGCACAAGATAAATGGCTGGAAATAAAGCTCACTACTGGAAAATGCCCTTTAATAGTTTCCACTAGAATATCACACTTTTGGTTGTATTCCCTCTCTCTGTCTCTGTCTCTGTCTCTCTCTCTCTTGAGCACTGGATTTTAGAAAATTTACATTATCCATATACAAACCAACATAATGAAGCCTGATTTGAATATATTAGTATTTATTTAGAATACTAAATAGAAGTGTTTTAAAATAACCTTGTCTGATATACCTTATCATTTTCAAAGCTTTTTAAGAAAAGGATCTTATTTATTGATCATTGAAAAATATTGCTCCAAAACGCCCCTCTTCCCACACCATACAGAAAAGAGATGTATCCATACAAATACACACATATTAATTCTGTTCGTTCTTTTCTACTGACTCAGGGAGAGTGGATTCTTAATTTTTTTAAAAATATTTTATGTACACTTCAGTATCATTCATTTTTTGAGAAGCATTTCTATAAGTTATGAAATATTAATTTGTTTCAATTATGAACACATAGAAAACACTTCTAATCTTCTCAACTTTTTGATAGTACACAATGAGAAGGAGAAAATTACTATAGCCCATTATAAATTATGGCATTGACTTTACTATCCCTTTTTAAATATTGAAAGAATTAATATACTTTGTTTTTTTACAGCAGTTTTACATTTACAAAAAAATTGAGCAGAAAATAGAGAGTTCCCATAAATTACCACCCCACTCCCACTTAATAGTTTCCTTTATTAACAGTCTGCATTAGTGTGGCACATTTTTAATACCCTTGTAATGTATGTGGTTAGTAAAATTAATATTAATGCCCAGCCTGTGCTTAATAGAAACTGAAAGTGCATTTTTAAATGGACATTTTACCTTAACATTAAAGATACACAATAGAGACCTATATAGAGTTATAACTACATATTTTTACAAAAAATATAAATAGAACATACATATCCTTCCCATTTTCATGATTTTTAATAAAATTTTAAGCCTACTTTGATGCTGTCTTTTAAAACACACACACAACGACTTGTTTATTTTCTGAGGCCTGTATGGGCACTGTGTTTCACAGACAATAACACTGACTTTGGCCCAGGCTCTTTGCAGGGCTGCATGCCTTTGCCTACTGCATTTGTGTTTACATATCTTATGGGATCACTCAAAGCCCTGCTTCAGGTCCCTTCAACTTCTTTCAAGGCTAGACCTTATGGAGTCTAACCAAAGATTAAGTCCCTCAGATCAGTTACTCCCAAGAGCTTACCCTGGTCAGAATTTGCCTTCCACTGACATTCTGATGCAAAATCATAAGCAACACATTCCCTCAACGGAGAACACATGGTTGGTAAAAGTATGAATTCAAAAGGTAGTTGATAAATTACTCTCTAAGACCTTCAATATTAGTTTATGTCAGGAAATAGTAAAAGAGTAAAAGGCATCTAACATTGTTCCAAAAACAACACTTCCTGCTACAGGGTAGAACTCTCTACAGTGCCATATTGAAGTTAATTTGCTCAATTAGTTATTGTGTGCTATCTTAAAACATCCAGCTGAAGTTAAACAGAGGCATTGCTTTTACTTAAAAGTATCAAACCTTAATTCATATGTCAGTATATACTTAATGTCAGCAACACAGGTCTGAGATGGGGGAAAGTATAAATTGGTGAATATTAGAAGTCAGACCCACAAATATACTTAGATAAAAAGTAGTTGGAGACTTATGCCTGTTTGAATGGATCAAAAATAGTTTTAATTCCACTGTGGATTCTTTCAGGTAAAGTAAAACCTGATTTGTCAGTTTGAATTGTGTGACAGAGAACAAAATAATTGTTTTAAGGAAGCTTTTTGAGCAACAAGAGAACATTGATAAACAACTTAACGATATCAAGAAAAAATACATGGACAAATTGGCAGACAAAAACCCAAGTTCAACAGAGATACATGAATAATAAAAAAAGAACCAAACAGAAATACTGGAGCTGAAGAATGCAATGAATAAAATGAAAAAATGCAATAGAGAGTGTCAGTAGACTTGATCAAGCAGAAGAACGAATCTGAAAACTCAAGAGAAAGCATTTTAAAATATTCAGACAGAAGAGAAAAAAAAGAAAAAGGAATGAAGAAAGTCTACAGGATTTATGGAAAATGATAAAAAGAGCTAACTTTCATATTATAGAACTTTCAGAAGAAGAGAGAGTTAAAGGAACAGAAAACTTATTTAAAGAAATAATGTCTGAAAACTCCCCAAATTGGATATGATCATCTAAGTAAATGAAGCTTAAAGTTCTCCAAATAGGTTTGACCTAAAGAAGACTTCACCAAGGAATATTGAAACAAACTGTCAAAAATCAAATACAAAGAGAATCTTCAATGCAGGAAGAGAAAACAGGTTCCTCACATATAAAGAAACCACCATAAGGTTACTCGTGGATTTCTCAGAAGAAACCAGGGAAGGATGAGATGACATTTTCAAAGTACTGAAAGAAAAAACAAAAAGCCACCAACCAAAAATATGTTACCTGGCAAAGCTGTCCTTCAGAAATGAAAGAGTGAAATTCTGCCATTAGCAGCAACTTTGATGAGCATGAAGAAAATTATGTTAAATGAAATAAGCCAGGCACAGAAAGAGAAATACCACATATCCTCACTCATAAATAGGAGCTAATAAATAAATAAATACAAAAGAATGAAAGAAAAAGAAAGAACGATCACAGCAATACATTAAAACTTCAAAAGGAGAGAAAACAACTGTGGTTATTAGAGGTGGGAAAGGGGAGGGGGAGGGGAGTTAGAAATTAGTTAAGGGTCACAAAGAATGATCATTTTCTATAATGATGAATATACTAATTATCCTGATTTGATCATCACATATTGTACACAGGTATTGACATTCAACAGCATACCCCCAAAATAGGTATAATCAATTATCTTTCAATAAAAAAAGAAACAAACTTGTGTTTGTCCATTTCTGTTGTTTATAACAAAATACTTGAAACTGGGTGATTTATAAAGAAAACTAAATTTATTGCTTACAGTTTCTGAGGCTAGGAAGTCCATCTGGTGGTAGTGACAGTAACCCAGGGGTCTCACATTGCAAGATGGTGGAAGCAAAGAGAGAGAGAAACAGACAGATTTTTCTCTTCTCTTAATGCCCTCAGAACCACACCCCTGACCACCATTTTTAATCCATTCATTACTGCATGGTCCTACAATCCAATCACCTCTTCAAGTCTCCACCTTTCAATTACCATAATAGGATTTCCCACCCTCTTAACAGTCATAGTGGGGGCCAAGTTTCTAATACATAAAACTTTGGGGACATAATTCAACCTTCAATGAGTATTGGGGGACACAATTTAATACACTACATGCTGCCCCTGGCCCCCCAAAACCCACATCTTTTCACATGTAAATACATTCATTTCACCCACCAAATCTTAACTTGTTTCAACTGAAAAGTCCAAAGTCCAAAGTCCTGTCTGTGATATCAATACAAGTTATCCACTTCCAAGATACAATGGCGGGACAAACACAGGGTACATATTCCTATTCCAAAAGAGAGAAATAGGCCAAAAGAAAGGGGTAACAGGTCCCAAACCAGTCTGAAACCCAGCTGGGCAGGCATTGAATCTCAAATCTGGTGAATCAGGTACCTTGATTCCATGTTCCACTTCCTCAGCATGCTGGTGTGGGTGTTGGGTCCCCAAGTTCCTGGGCAGCCCCACTCCTGTGACTTTCCTAGCCTCAGGTCACACTTCAGCAATCTCATGCTGGTGGTCTACTCTGGTAGCTCCACAGTCTGGGGTCTCTGTGGTGGTCCCACTGTCATGGCTCCACTAGTCATGGTGCTGTTGAGGTTTCTCCGTTGTTACTCTGACCCCACATTTCCACTCAGCATTGCTCTAGCAAAGGCTGTCTGTGGTGACTCCATCCCTGTGATAGATCTCTTCCTGGGTCCCCGACTTTTCCACACTTCCTTTGAAATTGGGGTGGAGGCTCCCAAGCCTTCCCATCTCTTGCATTGTGCGAGCCTGCAGAACGAACACCACGTAGACTCTGCCAAGGCTTCTGGCTCATACTTTCCAAAGCTGCACATCCAGCCAAACCTGGGGCCAATTTAGGTACAGCAGGAGCAGCCATAGCAGCTGGGGTGCTGGTGCTGGAAGCAGCTCCCTGAGGTGGTCCTGGGCAGCGAGCCTGTGGAGGGCATCTCAGGCCTGTTCTCCAAGACCCTTCTGTCTCCCTAGGTCTCTGGGCCTGAAGTGGAAGGGTTGGCTCCAGAGGCTTCTGCAACGCCTTCAGGGCCTTTTTCCCCTTCTCTTGAGAATCTTGTTCTTTTATGTTAATCTTCTTAGTACCACTGAATTTTATTTCTGAAAATATTCTCTGCTTCACTATCACACGGCCAGGCTGCAAATATTCCAAATCTTTATGCTCTGCTTCCCTTTTAAATTCTGGCTTTATGTCATAACTTTGCTGCCATAACTCAGAGTTAAGAAGGCTGCATGACTACTTGTAGCAGCCTCCTTAATGCTTTGCTGCTTAGAAATTTCCTCTGCCAAACACTCTGGTTCACAACTCCTAAGTTCCAACTTCCACAAAGTCCTAGGGCATGGGCAGAATGCAGCCAAATTCCTTGCCAGTTCACAGCAAGGGTGATCTTTGTCTCAGTTGCTGGTAAACTTCTTACTTCTGTCTGAGACCTCCTTAGAATGGTCTTTACAGTCCATATTTCTATCAGCATTCTGCTCGCCATTGTAACCAGTCTCTAAGACATTCCAAACTTTCCTTCCTCTTTTTGTCTTCTTTTGAGTCCTTCAAATTCCTCCTACCTTTGCCCAACACCAGTTCCAAAGCTGCTTCCACATTTTCAATCATCTGTTATAAACAACACCCCAACTCTCTGGTACCAATTTTCTGTATTAATTTGTTTTATGTTTCTATAACAGAATGCCTGAGACTGGGTAATTTATAAAGAACAAAGGTTTATTTGGCTATTTTTCATAGAAACAGAAAAAAACAATTCTAAAATTCATATGGAACCACAAAAGACTCTGAATAGTCAAAGCAATCTTGAGCAAGAGGAACAAAGCTGAAGGCAATCACTTTCTGATTTCAAATTATACTACAAAGTTACAGTAATCAAAACAATATGGTACTGGCATAAAAACAGACACACAGACCAATGGAACAGAATAGAAAAACCAGAAATAAAACTGAATTCCTATTTTACATCAGACACAAAAATCAGCTCAAATGCATTTAAGATTTAAACATGAGACCTAAAACCATAAAATTTTTGAAAAAAAAAAAAAGGGAAAAACTTTCATGACATTGGTCTTGACAATTATTTTTTTGGATGTGACATTTAAAGTCCATAAAATAAAAGCAAAAATAAACAAGCAGAACTACATCAAACTAAAAAGTTTCTTCACAACAAAGGAAATAATCAACAAAATAAAAACACAACCCATGCAATGGGAGAAAATATATGCAAACCATATATGCAATAAGGGGCTAGTATCCAAAATATATAAGGAACTCCTACGACTAAGTAGCAACAAAAAACAAATAACCCAATAAAAAATGGGCAAAGAACCCAAATAAATATTTTTTTAAGGAGAACATACAAGTGGCCAACAGGTATATATAAAGGTGCTCAACATAACTAATCATCAGGGAATTATAAATCAAAACCAAAATGAGATATCACCTCACATCTATTAGGATAACTATTATCAAAAAGCTATTACCAAAAATTCATTGCAGCATTATTCACAATAATCAAGTTATGAAAACAATCTAAATGTCTGTTGATGGATGAATGGATTAAAAAATTGTGGTATACATACATATGTGTGTGTGTGTCTGTGTGTCTGTGTATATATATGCATATATATATATGCAATGGAATATTATCTGGCCTTAAAAAAGAAGGAAATCCTGCCATTTGAGATAGAATGGATTAACCTGGAAGATATTATGCTAAGTGAAATAAGCCAGACACAGAAAGACAAATACTATATGATCACACTTATATGAGTATGTGGGATATAAAAAAAAAAAAATGAACTCATAGAAACAGAGAGTAGAAGGATGGTTCTACAGAACCACCAGAACCAATAGAAACAGAGAACTCATAGAAACAGAGAGTAGAAGGAGTTGTGGGGTGGGGAAATGGAAACGTGTTGGTCTAAGGATACAAAATTTCAGTTAGGCAAGATGAAAATATTCTGGAGACTTAATGTTCAGCATGGTGACTATAGTCTATAATAAGGTATTGGACACTTAAAATTTGCTAAGAGAATAGATCTTTACTACATGGATAATGTTCATTAACTTGATTGTAGAAATCATTTCACAATGTATATGTGTATCAAAACATCACATTGTACAACCTGGAAAAAAAAAGGATATCATTTATTCCAGTGTGGGATATTTTTAGGCAAAGCAAAAATTGATTTGTCCATAAATTCAGAAGCAGTACTTTTTGTACAAAGAGCTAACTAACTAGAGCACATACAAATTCATCAAATGCATTTCCTATACCATGGGAAAGAATCACAACTAAGAAAATTTAATACAATTCTAAATATAAGTCATTTACATTGTAATTGATATGCATTTATGTTACATTTTGAGTCCTTTAATAATTTTTATACAAATCAGCAGGCTTCAAAACTGATGATAGTTTTGCTGATATTATACCAATATAAATTGGTAAATGTATTATATAGCATTTAGATGAAATAAGTCTTTTGGTAATTGACTTTTGTTTGGGAATCATTTCAAGGTATTAATCTGCTGTATCACTGCAGGTAACTCAACCTTTATCTTTAAAATATTGCTCAAAAAAGCTCACCTACACAGAACATATGAGGGTTACATTATATTATGAGAAATACATTACCTATGGTCTTGAAAATAAGCTGCTTAATGTTCCTTTTGGCAAATATTTCCACCAAAACTCTGTGTCACATGGTAGAAATAGCATATATTATGTCTACATGATAGAGTTGGGTTTTCATGAATGTTGGTGCTACTTCTTCATTGGCTTTTGGCAATGTTAGTAGTAGCTTAGAACACAGTTAGCTTATTAAGGTAACAGGAAACCCATGTACCTTGAGGGTGGCTCAGTGAGGGATGAACCAAGGCAAAACCAAAGACAGGGATGGTGCCATATTTACTCTATTGACCCAGCATGGGGCACCAAGCAACCTATTGCTCCTTTTACTTTCTATGATATGCACTTGGCTTCTTGGCAGAGCCCACCTATCCTGGCAGTAAGTCTAGCCTTCTGGTGAACTGGCTCACATAAAAGCAATTATTTCATATCTGAAAGTGCACAAGGTGTTAGGAAACCAAGATTCATTGCATGCTGATTTTAACTCAAAGAATACTTGAGGAAGAATGATATATATAAAACACAGAGCAAAAGTAATAAATGTTTCATATCTTATGAGGTATGAGACCTGATGATTATATGCGAGGGTTTTTTGTCTCATTTTTTTTTTACTCAAAGGAAAATTTCAAATCTTTAGTTCTTATTGATTACCCTCTTAGTATATTTCTAATAACATGACATGGAAATTTCTTACCAACAACCTTTGTTTATAATAAGTATTATACATTTGTTTTCAACTATCAGTAGGTATTTGGAAGACTCTTTAGGACCTCAGGACTGTACTTTCTACCAACTACTGTTCATACATGTGGTAAGCATTTTACTACTCCTTTATATTCCCTAACATAGAGAAAGGTTTTATTTTTTTTTCTGCTACTATCTTATTCTCACCACTATCTTTTAATTTGAAGTTATATACCTCTACGACTGCCTATATTTTTGCTTTCATATGGTTTTCACAGGCCCTTCCTTAACTGTGTGTTCATCCACTCAACCAAAGGGAGGTTCCTGAGTCTGAAAGGATGAATTTTAGTGAGAAGTTCCATAGCATTATTAACAAACAGATTTGGACAGACATGGGTTGCAATAAAAGCTATATATACAAAGTTACAAATAGTGTGCGTGCGTGCCTTTTTGTGTAGGCGAAGGAAGGCTTTTGCTTTGCTTTGTTTAGACTACCAGAAAAGGGTGGGATACCACATATTTGAATCCATACACTGTTTTAAGAGCTTTTAGAGTCAATTTTGGCTTTTGCACCATTTGGGGACTTATGTTCAGGAAGCATCCCCTGGTAAAGACTGAGCAATAGTTGTGGAAGAGTAGCACCTAAGTTATCAATAGGTCAATTTGAACTTTACATTTGACATATATAGAGAAAATTAGAGTGGTTTACATTGTGGGTATGGTAGGATTGGCATTATTTAAAAGCATTAGCTTAGAAAGATAAGGGAAATCTATAGCCTTTTTTTTTGCAGAGGGACTGTAAATAGTGGCACAAAGAAGAGAAAAGTGAGAGATGTGGGGATTTTGCTAGGAACAGCAGAGATTGCAAAAGTCACACTATTTACCTGCTCTTTCCAAAGAGAGTAGAATTTTGTTCGAAACCAGTATCACAATTCTCTTCATCTAGATGGCGTGGTCTTAACAATCAAACCATGGAAGGAGAGAAGATAAGTGAAAGATTTGGTTATGGGAAGAGTAAAAAAGATTAAAGGGAATGAAAAATAAAACCATATGCAGATTGGCATATACCTTAATCTGTTGCTGCTAACTTTAAGCTAAATTTTCAAAAAAATTTTTCTAATTTAGTTTTTACTGGTCTTTGATTAAAAGAGAGCAGACAGGGACTGCTAAATCTTTGTTTTTGTAGTAATAAAAGACACTTAAAAAGGAAATACAAGTACACTCATTTTTAAGTCAAATGACAAATCCTGCATATTTCACAAGCAGTTTAAGATGAGCATAGAATAAAATAACTAATTTAATCTGATTTATTTGATAACCTAGATGTGTGTACATCTTAAAAAACAGGGTTTACCTCATGCTTCATTTCAATTTGATATATTTTCTTTTAATTCAAATTTAGCTTCTCTGAACAAATGAACTAAATGCAGTTTTATTTTATAAAATGTACATTATGTGTATATTTAATACTTATGTATATTTATTTTTCCATGATAAAGCTTAAATTCTCTTACCCCAAATAATAATCTATTGTTTTCTCAGAACTTAGTAGTATTCTAAAGACAAAGCAAAACACCAGATGAAACACTTATGGAGAAACATGTATGGAGATGGCTCTGAATAAATTTATGTTTATTTATTGGGGAACCAGATATTTTTCTCAAGGCTTACTTCTAAAATACAACTACCCAGTGGAGGGAAGTTTATTTGTGTGATGAAGTTGTACTTCAATCTTGACTTTTTTGTTGTTGTTGTTGTTACTCAAAATAGCCTTTAACTCTAATTTGTATTCATGCTTGAGATAAATTAATCTTTCTTTGCCAGGGGTTAAATGTTTACCACTGAAAGAATAAAATTAAACTTATCAATAGAATCAGGTAGAAATAAAGCACACAGTTTACTTCCTCCTGATTTTCCTATCCAGAGTTCCTTTTCTGAGTAAGTCCCTTTGGCCATAAAATTCATTGAAACTACTACACAGCAGATAGGCCACAAGAATCAAAATAGTTGATTTATAAAGATGTTCATTAAACTTTGAAAAAATTAGTTCTTGCTAAAGTTACTAAATTTTTTTCAATGAAAAGACCACAAAAGGAACTAAAACTATTCCCCAGCTATCCTTCTTGTTTTATAATTTTTCCCCTTTTTCCATTAATTAATTTACTTCTTATTTTTATGTAAAGGCCTTACGATTCACTTGTTCTCATCTCTGGTAAAAGTTAGCAAAATAGTTTTGGTTTTGTTTTTGGTTTTTTTCCCCCAAAAGTGATACATGTGTTTGGTCGAATATAAGTTGAAGGATCAATGAAGATATTTTTACTCATGAGATATTTTCTTTCTTCTTTTTCCTATATCTGTAAGGGAGAAAAAGGTATATCTATCTTAGGTTTAAAATTTTCCCTGAACTCTGGAAATCTTCCAGCTGTATCTTGAAAGAAGGAGACTTTGGCTTTTGACTCTCTTTCCTGTCTTATGGATAAGAGCCTGGCTGTTTTCATAAACAGTGGCCAGCTGTTCAACTTCTAATACTGTTCAACAGTCTCCCATTTTTCTCAAGAGAAATACATCTTGATTGCATCTTCTCCTGCTCAAGTTAGAAAACTCATTAAAGATTTTGAATTTATAAATACTTTCTTAACAAAGACACTCAATAAATATATTCAGCTGCTTGTGTAAACCTAGAAGTTATGTATAAGTTTCAATGACCTCTTTTTATTTGTTAAGCAGATTGTTCAGGGATATTTTGGAATTTTTAGAGTAAGACACTATTAAAGTAAGAAAAATTGAGGGACAAGTATATGCTGGGCACTTATGAGAAATAGCCTAACTGTGTAAATTTATTTCATGCCATAAACAAGGGTGGCTATGCAGAAATGTTATGGGAGCAACAGATATTTGTAGTCTTTACTGCTTGCTCCAGATGTAAGCGCCTTAAGAACAGCAGTGCAATTGTATGGGGTGACCTAACTTATCGTCACAATAATTCTGTCTCAAAGAATGATCAGAGCACAGGTAATACAAAATCCTAACTTGATCCATCACATAGGAATCTAAATGCTTTATTTTTTTAGTGAAAACTTACTATTAAGATTGAAAAGATGCCAGGTAGAATAGAAAAGAACAGAAGTAACAGGAATATGTAAAAATACAGGTAAGTTCTAAAAAGCAGATAAAAACAATTTTTTATTAGGTTTTTCTAACTGAAGAAAAATATCAATTATTCTCCAATAAAGTATTTACTTTTGTGCGAAAACTATCAGGTAAAGAAAATATCACCACTATAATATAATCTAAATGACGAGAATGGATATTCTTAGAAGGCCTACCATTCTTATTGGAAAAAAGATAGATGTAAAATATATATGTCTGCATCCATATAATATATGAAAATGAACACAGACATGGATGTAAACATTGTTACAGACATGCCTCCTTCTTAAAGTACACTGCCATAGACAGGGATGGAGAAGGAAGGAGATGAGAGGGAAAACTGGAAAATATTTTTCACATGGGAATTCAAATATTTGGTGAAGAAAAAGTCCTGTCTGAACTATTGTTTATCAATTCTTACCTCAGAATATCCAGAACTGCTCTTCAATGCAATACATAGATGTAAAAAAAATTTTCTAATGATTTTTAGTGCAAAGGTGTTACAGGAAGTCCAATGTAACTCAGAGTCTATTTTGGAAGCTATATGTATATTTTCCTTACTAAGTCAGTGCCTATAAGTTTGCAATTCCATAGGGGCTTTGAACTAAGAAACTTTAACAAATGGAAGTATAAATATCAGAAGGTTTCCTGTTAAGTACATTTAAAATATACTGTCAACAGTGCGATGTTTAAGCATCCCGGAGTGTTTTGAAACAAGATCATGGGCACTGTTTCTGAATAGTTATAGTTAGATTAATTGGATTGACCACTAAAGTAACACTTTGGTTAATTTTTTTCATTATGCTTCAGGTACATCTATATGTTGTTAAAAGATACCATGAATAAACAACTTTTAAAAGCAACATGTCTTATGTCTGATTTGGATTCTCCTTGAAATTTAGAACTTGTACCTTACAGCAACTATGGATTTGCCATGAACGTATGCTCTTATGAAGGAAAAGAAAAGCTTAAATATCAAGAATAATTTACAACGTTGGAAAAATAAAGCTATTTTAAATTAATATCAAATTTCCCCATGTATAAAGCATTTTGACAGCTATTATACCATTTGGTTCTCTTAAGAACCCTGTGATGTTGGCAGGGAAGTGCTGTTTTTCCCATTTCCCAGATGAAGAGGCTGAGGCTCCGAAAGTTTGATGCCTTTCCTCAGAACAATGTGCTAGTTCAAGTGTGAGACTTGAGTTCTGACCAGTTTCATCTGAGTCCAATAATGCTCCTTTCCTACATCATCTGCCAGAACAGCTACACTCGGAGATGAACGATGACCAATAACTTAAAATACCAGAAATGAATTATTACACTATTTTTGATTTCTAACTAAAACTATTTTGGATGAAGAAACAAGATGATTTAGGAATACTGAACATGCAAAACACTTTTCTTCATCAATTTGGTTCCTTTCTAATTCAAGGGATTTAGTGAAATTGCTGTTGGGGATGTCAGTAAACAACTCAAATTGTAAACCTGCCAATCAGACCTGTGGGTATAATAGTAGGCACTGAAATTTAGAATCGCTGTTTCTTGTCTGATTGATTAATATGATTTTAAATATTTCATATGAAAAGATTTCTTTGGGGGGGGGAAGAAATGAACCTAAGATTGACTGGAATTTACAAGCTCATTTAAAGAAAAGTCTCCACTATTTTTTTTCTTACGAATGTAATACTTCCCCAGATGGCAGTCTTTGTAGTTTGTGGCACTGATTCAAAAGACATATTAACAGCCACTCTCTTAGCTGCATCCAGCATTTACAGACCTCCCTACAGAATGGGTTCAGCAGTAATTAAAATAACACCCTTCCTCGGGGTGAAGTTACACTTGAAGAGTTTGGGGATGTTTTTCTCACCTTCTTACGGGTAAATTTCTTCCCCCACCCCCCCACAAATATGAGAGAAAGATGAGATTGAAAAGAACTGGGGAGAAAGAAGATGGGGGTGGGGTGCAAAGAAAGAAACTCAAAATAGAATCCCATAAACTGTCTTAAAACCTTAGTATTTCCTTCATTCCCTACCAGACATTGATAGACAAACAGGTTTTTAAAAAAGGCAACGGGGAAAAATATCATTTACTCACTGTAGCAGCAGGAAATCAAGGAAAGAAAATAAACAGTGTTTGAGCTGTGGGCCTTTAACCTGCTAGTCAGACAGTTTCATTCTGCGTGTATCTGTGTGCTGGTAAATGGCGAAGGGAGGTAAGGGACAGAGGCTTGTGGGATTCTTGGGACTCCCACAGCTACCGGTCCAGCTGTACAAACACGCACGAGCTTTGTTAAGGCACGGTGGGCAACAAGCAGAAACTGCTGAGCTATCTGACCTACAAATCCCTCGCAAAAGCTCCACTTGAGGAGAAGCCAGAACTTATGAGTAAATGTTTTATCCAGCCAGAAGCTGGCTATTGGTCACTTTCCTCCCCTGTCTCCCTTTCTCTCAATGAATACTCTCTGGCTGGCTATGTTTTAAGCAGTCATGTTTAGATGCATAAATGACCATCTTAAATTCTACTTCTCTCTAGGCCAAACAAGAAAGAGAATAATGACTCAGAAGCTCCTCTGTCATGACTTTATGGCTTGGGGCATATGTTCCACAATTACAAGCAATAAATTGAGGCAGAGCAATGGAACTTTCTGTTATTCATTTTTTTTTTCATTTCTTTTTCAAACTCAGTAAGTGTATCACTTTAAAATACTGTGAGTTTACATGTACATTTTTAAAACAACTCTCGCACGAGAGATTTGAGATATTCCCTTAAGTATGACACCACTTACTTGGCCCTAGTTTTTTACTTTACTTTTAGCCTGATCCACAACAGACAGTCTTAGCATGGCATAGTGTGTCTTGAATGCAAACAATGCAGAAGTTCTAAATTGCTAACCCCAGGGAGAAACTTTCTAAGATTTTTTTTTCTCTTTTCTAAACATTTTTGAACTCTAAGTGACCTCCTTTTATGAAGCCTCCAAATGGCATCCAAACACCTTAAACATCATGCAGTCACTAAGCTATATAGATCATTAAAAAGCTGAAGAAAACTACATAAAACAATGACAAGAGAAGCTTGCTAAATTTAAGTAGAAAATGCTTTTATAAATATTCAGAAAGCTGTAAGTTAAAAATACTTAAAAGCGACTTTGGACTTTCTAAAATTCTAGAGGAAAAAAATACAATCCACACTAAAAACAAAAGACACATACCCACAAAGGTCTTTACTCTGTGCACATTCTGCTCTGAAAACAGAGTTATGTAATTTTGGTAGCATTAAAATAATATTAAATATCCAGAGATATTAAGCAAACATTGCATTTTTCTGAAATAACATTCTGTGGTAGTCTAATGATCTACTTGGATAAATGTTCACTGAATCCCTACAATACACTGAGCACCAGAGTAGAATGAGGGATGGCTACAGGTGAATTACTGCTCTTGCTGTCTTGCCAGAATGTGCACTGAGGGAAAGGAGGTACAACAAGCACACGTGTAACTATCCCACACCACAAAAGAGAGAAGCACACCAGAAAGTAGGAATGTATAACCATGGAAATTCAGAGGTGGCAGGAAGTACAGATGGGGAAGTGAGTAAAAAGTATGCCTTGAACATCACAATCTTCTCAAAAGATATCATATGGAGGATTGTGAATAACTTCCATCACATTAAGGTAATGTTAATAAAGTGAAGGAATAGGAACGACTTATGGCAAAAGAGACAAAGGCTGGAAAGAGTGAGTAACTTACTATTGAAAAGGGTTGTACCTCAGGAAGGATAACCTATGAAATAATACCATTTATCTTACCATCATTTATGTCTTTCTAGGACAGTTTTCTATCTACTAACTGTCTCCAACCAGTTTTCTAAGCGTTCTCTTGATATCTGCAATATTCTAGGAAACAACAAATGAACTTTCAACATATGCAGGCTTTAGTAATCAAATATAGTGTATACCAATACTCATATTCATAAATGTAAATGCAAATGATCTCTATTTGTGGTGGTTGTAGCTTGACTACAGTTTATCTACTGCTTCTTGTCTTGTTTCTGAGAACCAAAAAAGACAGGCAATATACTAGCCAGGACCAAGGATAAATTCAGCAGAAATATAATGGTACAAAGCCACAGAGGGTAAAGCTGGATGGATATGACAGTGATCCTGAACTTTTAGCTATCCACATAATAATGCATCACCTCATTTTGTCATTCTTTTGAGCACCTAAAAATTTGCCACTTGAAAACCAAAGATATCAGATACAGAATCTTATCTGGTTTAAACCACTTGGAAGATTCAAATTTTAAAAAAGGGAACACTTTAATCTAAACAGATAAAAAGGAAGAAAGCCATTTTAAGAACTACAATTAAAATAGACATATCAAAGCCAACCATAATCTTCAGTGGAAAAATTTTTGACCTGAGATTTAGGACATTCAGTTGTTCCATTAAATCCTTCTGTGACTCACAGAATTTATCCAATTGCTTTTTGCTTTGCTTTGTTTATCTGTAAACAAAAAAACCAAAATGATAGAGCACATTAAAAAGTTTTTAGTCATCCACCCATGATCAACCGTAATATTTTAAAAATTTTATAACATTTATCATTCAGATTCACAAAGTATGCCAAATACCAAAGACAAATTATTATTATTGCAAAATTTTTGCCATACTTATTTTTATTGTCATTATTATTGCAAAATTTTTGTGAAACATTGACAGCAAAGTTATTTAATGGCTTTAGCATTTTTATTTTGCTCACTTTTCTCAACTAAGACATTAGACACTAGACAAATTTTTATTGAATTCTAAGCTAGCATCTTCTTGGCACACAAACTAAATAAGTAATATTGTTCTGGTTTTTTTAATATTAGAGATACAGATTAATATTTAAATACCATGACTGACAAGATACTCCATAACACCAATGAACAAATTTTTAATGCAAGGTGATATATGGAGCAGCAGTTTTTAAAACTTCTGACATGAATATTCCTAAGAATACATGTCAGAATAGTCTTAATTTCTTAAGAATATTCATAGCTTAAGAAAGCATTTTAAAATGTATATTTTAGATGTGAGGAAAAATTTTACATAATTTTATTTGGGTATTCTCAGTTTAGACATTAGCCTACAGTAATTCTCTTAATTTCACAATATAAAATTAGTTATTAAACATGATAATCTCATTTTCTCACTATTATGTGTATTTTCCTTGGTCTTTACACACACATACATATATTTATTCAAATGGCAGAGTAAAGACGCATTTACTAAATTATACTTTGAGAAGAGGGGATCTGATATTTCTTGAGTGACTGTGTGCCATTAATTTACAACACTAGATACCTCACATGTTACTGAAACCTCACCCAGTCACATGAAGTAGATGTACCTGCTCCCTGTTCATTCTACCAATCTACCAAACTGGTGGATTTGCAGTTATACTCTTAAATAATGTACCCCTGGGATTCTGCTCCCATCAAACCAATTTTGCTTTTACTTATTTGTTTACATGGCCCTGCAAGATTTCATTTAAACAGAGATTTTCATGACTAATGAGAATTAGAAAACTATTTTAACTACAGAGCTTCCCAAGCACCTGGAATTGGTCTTTTCCAAATCATGTAGATTTATGATCGAAAAGTCAGGAAATCACCACTGGAAATTCATACTAGCCACCTGACTCTTTCCAGAGAGAAGCAAACATTTGCTGAAGGTATGAATATCCTTGATTTGGAAAATTTAACTTTGTTTTATAATCTACTTATAACTTTATGGTACACAATGCAGTTAATTTCCATGTTTCCAGGAGACCTTTAACCTGTACTTATAGGAATATAAACAATATATGCAGTGTGAAAATGGGAAGACAGAATAAAACACTTGCATTTAAAAATGCATTTGGCTTCCTCCCCAAAATTCAAACGCCAGTGTAATCATGAGAAAACATCAGACAAACCCAAACTGAAGGACATTCCACAAAGTACCCAACCAGAACTCCTCAAAACTGGTAAGGACAATCAAAAGCAAGGAAATCTGAGAAACTGTCACAGCCAAGTGAAATCTAAAGAAATGTGACAACTAATTGTAATGTGGTATCCTGAATAGGGCCCTGGAACAGAAAAAGGTCATTGAGTACCAATTAAGGAAATCTCAATAAAGTCTGGATTCAGGTAATAACAACATATCAATACTGATTCATTAATTGTGACAAACGTACCATATTAAAGTAAGATATTAATAACAGGGGAAATTGTGTGGGGTGGTAATGATAATTCTCTGTATAACTTTGTAATTTTTTTACAAATTTAAAATACTCTATAATAAAAAGTTAACTTTAACATGCAAAAAGTGTACTTGGTGAATAACACACTTTTTCAAAATTTTGATTCATCAGGAAGCTGTGGTAAGTATGTGCAGTTCTTATTTTCAAAAACGAGAAATGTTGAGGCTTACAGAGATAAACTCTAAATTACATTTTGATTCGGAGTCATTTACTGATTCTTCATCTCACTTGTGTTATCACAGGAATAAAAATCACAAATTTCAATTTTTAAATTACCCTAACTATAATTTTACATTACATTAAAATACATTTTAGCATTGAGGTACACCAACTTAAAAGAAACTCTCAAAACTGACATTTATGTGTAGAAAAGAAATGAAACAAGAAAGATAAATATAAGAGCCCTAGGTTTTAGCAGTGTCAAAGGGAAGCTATTATGTATAGATAAAAATTTTTTTAATATGTGCTCTATAACATTGGCATTAGGGAAATAGTATCATTATCTTTATGTGCAGTGTAACAACTAGGTTATTTTCTTATTGTATATGTTCATGGAATGCCCAAACAGGTCAGCACAGATAACATCTTTCAAAATAGCTGTCTGGCATCAGACATGCAGAAAAAATTTTAAATATTTATAAAGTATCCCAAGTGAAGGAACCACATTTTTTCTTGGACCTGAGGGATGAAATTAACTGTCCAGTACCCGAAGTGGAAAGATGATTTTGTTAATTTGCTTTGGATCTGAAACTAAATTGACTTCGTTAAAAAATCTAAAACCTAGCCCCTAGCCTTTGGACAAGATATTTCTAAAATATCAAGGGAAAAGAAACTTCTGTTCTTTTCTAAAGATTTCTAAGATTGATGAGTCACTCTTTCTTGGAGGCCTTGTTGACCTCAAAGGGTTGATTCTTTAAGTCTAATCAATATCTCTTCTTTTTAAATCCAAGTTTGCTTTACCTTGTGTAGTTCTCTACTGATAGAGAGCAAAGTGATTGACACTCCTCCTCAAAAATAAAAGAAGAAAGAAAGATTTCTTTAAGCCTTAGCACATTCATAACAGTTGTTTATGTTAAATTGATAATGATAGCAGAGGTTCAACCATGTAAAGGTACTACAGAACACCAGTGTAACATGACTCACCTGTATGGCAACAGATAACTCATTACCAGTACAGTGGCATTATTGACAAGAGTTCTTCCTGTATTAGGAGACCATATGTTGACCCACCTTTGAGAATTAACTCATCAACTTGGTGAAGTGTCCTAAGTCTTGAGCTGATTAGCCTGGACTTTGAAGCAGCAGAATTACTAACACTTCTTCACAATGAGGACAGAATATTGAACTACTCATGTCACCTCTGCATTGTCAATAAGCAATGTAATAGTAAGAAATGGCAGATACAGCAAAAAAATCCCAAAATCTAGCTTCTCTTGAAAGAGAAAAAAATGTAAATTCATAGATACTCTAGTAAGTGTGTGTTTGGGGGTGCAGTACTGAGAAAGGAGGATCAAAAAGGGTGAATGACATTTTTAAAAAGATGTCTTTCTTTAAAAAAGAAATGTAAGAAAGTAGAAAGTGGCATAATGGAAAAAAAAGGCCTGAATTCCTTAATCAAGAGGAACAAACGCTCTTCTTTTGACATCAGGAAAACAGCATTTATCCTTGTCTGCTCAGGCTCTTCTTAACCATGTCTGGCTACTGTCAACAACTCAGCTGTGCATATCTACATGGGTTAGACTTTATTCTTTTAAATAAAAAAGAAACATCTCAGTTTCTCAATTGATGCAAATGATGAGCATGCTTTAGAAAGGTGCCATAGAACAGCAGATGATTAAGTATCTGTATTCAAAATTATACTAACATTGCTCAAGGCCATGTTTCATATAAAAGATGATGTTTTTCTTGGGGTAACGTTAGCTGTTCTCAACCATTCACACTGTCTGAAGTGCTCCCTGAGAGCCACAGACCCAACTCTGCTCATAATCTCCTACTTTGATGTTTTACCATGACCAGGCTCCAGGACTTGCCCAAACAAAAATGATGTGTATGTGTGTGGTTTTCTTTTTTACGGTAGCCTCATAAAATGATGCTGGATGTGGATGTAGAATAAAAATATATACACTTACATTTCTATATTCCATCTCATGTGCAGTTGTGCATAAGATCATAGCTATGTCTGGTTTTGTCCTTCTGGCACCCACCAGGCACTCTTATCCCTTTTCTATTTGTTGAACTGCTGCCATTTTTTTCCAGGCTTTTACTCTTCTTTAAGCTTTAAGAAGGTTACCGTGCCCCTGGGAGCAAATGCAGATTAGTCTTTCCAAGCAATCATGGTCATCCAAATCCCATTCACAGTTTAGTGATAGGCATGAGATGCAAGCCAGACCAATGAGACATAAGGAGATTTATGGATTTCTAGGAAATCTTTTCCTCTCTAGATACAAATTTAAAAGCAGAAATTCCTCCTGACTTGGGATGGTATTGAGTGGGAGGTTAGGGCAGTTTACACTGGCTCACAATTGTGTGCGTGGCTTTCCAACTTGACGCTCAGAGACATCATATTGGGGCTTGAAAGCAACCATGGTAGAAAAATTTACAACATGGGAATTAGAAATTCTTCAAATTAAAATACTTTTTGTTTGTTTTCATTTCGCAGAGAATAGGTTATTAAACATTTACAGAACATCACTGGTGGTATATCCTCTGAAAATGTGATATTAGGTCCTTGTGACACACGTCTTGCCATGAGTGTAGACATCAGTAACACACTAAGACTGTGTGGATAGTGGAGGTGGAAGGGTGATTGAGATGTAAAATCTCTGGGTCCTTTATGACATTCTTCAGATATGTAACCAATCTCGGAAACACCTCACCTCCCGACATCTTATGTCACCTAGTAGGTCCTCATTGCTCAAATAACTACTGTTGGACATCTTATTCCTTTACCTAAAACTGGAAGTAACAATTACAGTCTGTGAAAATAGAAATACTACATTGGAGTCAATTTCTCTACTAAAGAAATACTGAAATTTTATATGTGTGTGTGTGTGTGTGTGTGTATTATATATATCTTTTTTGTCAAAAAGAAAGAAAAGGGAAGAATAATATTTATTGAAAAGTATTTCATTTTCTTTGAAGCCTTGTTTAAAGGGGGTTGAGGGACATTTAGTGAGAACAATAGTAAAATTACATCCACCCTTTCTCTTCTAAGTGAGGAATATGATCACTAACATTTTTCTCAATTACATAATTAGGGACATGTTTAGTGTTTGTAAAACAAGACGTTCTGGAAGAAATATGGGTTATAGCCAGAGCAGCAGGGTGAGCACAAATTACCACTGAAATGACATTATAATAATCCTTCTCACCACACAGGGACTACCAGGACACAATCAGATCTTATTCAGACTAGAACTTAAGTGATGAGATTTCCACAAAGCTAAGATTTTTGCCCTGAATATGTTATATTATGTCCTCAGTTCCTTGGCCTGTGGGATGAGGACAGTGTGAAATGAGTTCTGGTTTCATCTGAAACCAATTACCATGAGTGGGCCCAAATTGCTAAGAGGACTGCGGAGCAGCCGCATCCCAAGTACAGCTGGGAATCAGCTGGTGAGTGCTGTCAAGAACTCTCCCTATCAATTGATTCCAGGCCGATTGTGATTGCCTTTCACCTCTCAAGCATCACTTTTCTGTTGCTCCAAAAACTGTTCCAAATGGCAAGAATTTGCAAATATCATTGAATAAGGAGGGGGAAGGGAAAGATTGGGAGAGAGTAGAAAATTCTGAAAGTAGGAAAGTTCAGGAAAGAACAAACTTGGCACAAGACCGTAATAAATTTATTTTACTGGTGAATTCTTATTTTTCTGGGATCAATTTTATAATGAATGAATTCTTCCTCTTCCTCCTGCCAGAACAACTCTTTCTTCGTAGAAGCAGAACCCTGTTGCCATTTAAATGAATTCTCTTAAAGAAATAATTGATTTATTAATTGTAAATTTGGGTTTCTAGTTTTCTCCCTTATTCTGATAATTACTTAGTTTAAACTAAGGTTCCCTGGTCTCATAAATAGACAACCTGTTTCTACAGTACATCACAGATATGGGTGAAATGCACAACTTTTGAGTTTCCTAAAAGGTAACTCTCAGACAGTATTTTTAAGGAACAGTAGGTTTTAGTGTATGTTACAAGAAATAATATTTAAGAAAGACAAAACAAAAATGGTGTTTTGTTCTTGTATTTAGCAAAGAACAGGAGGCTGAGGAAGTTAACACATGACTGTCCTTTCCCAGTGGGTCCCGATCTTTGCTGTAAATAGGAATTACCTGGGGATCTTTTAAAAAAATTCCTAATATTCTGATTACTCAGTATGGGCTTGAACTGAACACTCGGGTTTTCAAAAGCTGTGTGATGTGCAACCAAGTTTGGTTCTTATTAATAGAATAACAATGAAAAAAATAATCTTAATTAATTTGCTGGAGAAAGGGTGTCTGATTATTTTTAATCCTTCATACATGCTATAAATATTATTTTATTATATTTTATAATAAAATTAACTTATAAATAGAAAATTTGAAAATAAATATTAAGCATTCAACTCAAAAACATTGAAGATATGATCAACCCAAAGTAAATCGAAGAAAATAATAACAAAAGCAGAAAATAGTAAAATAGAAAGCAAATATAAACCCAAAAAAGAAAGACCTAACAAAAACCCAAACTTGTTTTCTTTTTTTTGACAATATTATTTTAAGCACTAAACCAAACCTATTCGAAAAATAGAAGTACAATAGAAAAATAAAATAAAGGAGGGAGGGAGGGGGTTTGGGAAGTGATAGGTCAGGCAAAGGGCATAAAGAAATACCATGATTTGTAAGAACGAATATGCTAATAATAGATAAATATGTAAAGTAAAAAATTTAAAAAGATTTTAAAAGAAAAACATTTTAAAATCCTCAAAATACATTTTGTCAAAAAATTTCAACATTTAGTTTTAAATGTGAATGCATTTTTTGGAAATAATTTAAATTACAAAAAAAGACTCAAAACATAAACTACCTCATGTCCAAATGTTGGTTTCTGAGTACCATTCTTGACTAATGAGAATTAGGAATTCTTGGGGTAATTGCTGCTTTCAGGGATGTGACCAGGAAAGTACAAGACAAACATAGAACATCTGAAAGCTCCACAGAGTAAGGAAGTTCAAAGAATGGTGAGGACATGTCAAAAGGATCTGGGAGCCCACTTACAGGGGCTCCTATGCACCAAATCTGAGATAATTTGTTTAACTGTGAGACCAAAACTAGAAAAGGACAGCAATAGACAACAATATTAAACTAATCTTATTAATGAAAGTGGATTTAAAAATAGTAAATAAAATATTAGCCAAAAATTGCAGCAGTATTAAAAATATATCATAATGATCATCTTTCTGTTTTACTTCTCCGTCCCTGAAGTTTATTAGCAAAGCAGAGTGGCACCTTTAAAATATAAGTCAGATCTTGGTACTTTTCTTCTCCAAAATACTTCAAAGGTGAAAGTCAAAGTCTTTAGGGTAAAAGTCAAGGTTTTTACAATGGCCTTCAAGACCCTTTATGATCTTCTCCCCTCCCCTTTACTTCTCTTATCATTTCTCCTACTCCTTTTCCCCTTACTCACCCTCTCCAGTTACCTGGCCTCCTAGATGTTTCTTGAGCATTCTAGGCCTTTGTTCTGCTAAGGTCATTATATACTTTGGTAGATTTTCTGCTATTGATCTATTTTAAAATTTCTGAGAGAAATGTTGTTTGGTAGACTCATTAAAAATTGCTCTCTCACATTACAGCAATCCCAAAGAGCGTGCATTAATGTTTAGAATCATATTTTCATTTCTATTTTATTGATGTCTCTCTGTCCCTACTAGACCATAAGCTCACTATTCTATCCTTAGTGGAAAATACAGTTCCTACCAATAGTGCAGGTTCCTAAGTATTTGTGGATTTTATCAATCCTCATTAACTTGGAATACTTGATCTTCATAAGACAGGAGCCAAAAACCCTAAAGAAACAAAAGCATATAAAGGAAAGTTGAAGAGCGGAATTGAAATCAGAACTGAAAAGAAAGCCAAAAACTGCCTAAAATAAATGGCCAAACATTAAATTGGTGAAGTGTAGAACAAATGCAAAATTCTCCCAGAAAGCAAGAACAAAAGAAAGACATGATGCTATTTAAAAAGAGGATGGTAAAAATTGGATATCAAACCTTAGAATTATACATATAGATATTTTATTAGAGAAGTTAGAATTATTTTATATAACTTAAAAAACGTTTTTGGACTTAAACAAAACTTGAGTATTTAGATGAAAATGGTTCACTGTCTTCCAAACAAATGTATAAAGAAATCCATGTATAGACATACTTTAGCATTTTTTATATGTCAAGGACAAAGAAGACATTCTATGAGTATTGGAGGACAAAATAAAATAATCTAAGAGGGGAAACTGCCAGAATGACATCAACTTCTCTTCTATATTTTTAAATTCCAGCAGACAATGGAGGAAGAAAATTTTAAAGATATATGTTAGCATGTTAATATCTTTAACCATAGGGGAAATCTGACTAGAAAGAATACTTTATGTGGGGAGGGGGAGGGAGGGTGTATATCTCTGTTTTAACAACCATTTCATGTAAATTTTATTTTCTAATGCTACCCAAAATTGTTTTGTTAGCCTTATCTTCAAATACTCTAGAAATAATGCAGTGGATTAGAGACGAGGGGAACAGCATATTCTTTTGCTAACAACATTCTAAGTTGTGTTCAAATATGAAAACTTTTATGCACACAAATTAGTGAAGTGTCACTCAGGAGATATTTAGTGAAAGAAGGTCTGAGGGGACAGACAAAACATTTGCTTACATGTAGCTAGGGAAATTTTTGCCCAACCTATTTTCAGGTTTCTCTTCTGCCATCTCTTCTATTGTGTTATCTGAAAGCATACTTTTATTCCTCAAAATACCATCTTTAAAGGTTATTTATGATGACACATAATCAAATATCTTCAATTATAGTATATTTGTTTTTATCTTTCAGCACTGTAGATTAAAACTACCCCTCTGAATCTATAGTTCTGATCATGCAACTAACCCTCCAATAGATAACAATTATAAACAAAAAACAGTAGAATAAAAGTAAAGCTTTCTGAGGTCCTTTGAGTAGAATGAAAATTAGGTAGAAACCAGATAGGATTCATTCTTGAAAGTAAAGAATCTTCCTGGATGAAATCCACATGACTTTTCCCTTGAGGGCAAACTCTAGTCCTGTGGCACAGGTTGAATAGAACTGAAGAAGAAAGCTACATTCTCTTAGGTCTAGGGAATCTGATGGAATATAGGGATTGACTAAATAGAGGCATAAGGCAATTTTCTGGGGGGTTGGAAATGTTCTATATTGTGAATGGATCACTGGTTACCTGAATGCATACATTTGTCAAAAAAAGAAAAAATACAAGCAGAAATCTTGGAACTGAAGAATTCATTCAACAAAATAAAAAATAGAACCAAGAGCATAAGAAACAGGCTAGAACAAGTGGAAGAAAGAATTTCTGAACTAGAAGATAGGCTTTTTGAACTAACATAGTTGGGCCAAAAAAAAAGGGAAGAATCTAAAATATGAAGAAAACTTATGAGATCTTTCCAATAACATTAAGTGCACAAACACCGATATTATGGGTGTACCAGAAAGGGAAGAGAAAGGAAAAGTCATTGAAAGTTCATTTAATGAAATAATAGTTGAAAACTTTCCAAATATTGGGAGAGATATGGTCTTACAGATCCAAGAAGCTCAAAGATCTCCAGACAGATTAAACTCAAAAAGGACCTTCCTTAGACACATTATAGTCAAATTACCAGAAGTCAAAGATAAATAAAAAATTATAAAAACAGCAAGAAAAAAATTTCAAATCACCTATAAGGGAATCCCCATCAGGCTAACAGCAGACTTCTCGACAGAAACCCTACAGGCCAAGAGAGTAGGATGACATAATGTCAAAGTGCTAAAAGGAAAAAAAAATACTGTCAACCAAGAATACTATATCCAGGAAAGCCTTCCTTCAGAAATGAAGGAGAAATAGTATCTTTCCCAGACAAATAACAATTGTGGGAATTCACCACCACAAGTCTGACACATCAACAAATCCTCAAGGGAGTCCTACATGTGGAATCAAAACAGAGATATATGTCACCGTAAATACAGGAGAAAGAATAAAAACCACTAGTAGAACAGATACTCTAATGAGAAAGAAAAAGAATATGTGTCTTACCATTACAAAAAATAAATAAATTAAAAACACCAAAAGCAAAGATAAACAGTAAAAAGGAAGGAAAGGAACAAAATAAATATAAAACAACCATAAAGAAATTAATAAAACAGCAGGAATAAGGCAATGCCTTTCAATAAAACCCTGAATGTAAATGTACTGAAGTCCCCACTTAAAAGATATAAACTGGCTGAATGGATTAAAAAGCTAGACCCAACTATATGCTGACTGCAAAAAACATACTGCACCAATAAAGACACACATAAACTAACAGCAAAGGGATCGAAAAGACATTCTATGCAGATGGAAACCAAAAATGAGCAAGCGTTGCCATCCTTATATCAGATAAAGTATACCTCAAACCAAGAACTATAAAAAGAGATAAAGAAGGACATCATATAAGGATAAAAGGATCAGTACAGCACAAAGATATAACAATCATAAATATATATGTACCCAACAACAGAGCACCCAAATATACAAAGTAACTGTTATTATATCTAAGCGGAGAGATACAACTCAACACAGCAGTAGTTGGGGACTTTAACGCACCACTCTCAGCATTGCACACATCATCTAAACAAAGAATTAACAGAGAAATACTGGACTTAAACAACACTTTAGGTCAAATTGACTTGACAGACATATACATAACATTTCATTCAACAATGGCAGAATACACATCCTTCTCATTGGCACATTGATCATTGGCACAGTCCAAATGTTAGGCCACAAATAAAGTCTTAAACTTTAAAATATGGAAATTATATCAGGTATATTTTCAGACTACAATGGATTAGAATTAGAAATTAATGACAAATAAAACTATGGAAACTATACAAATTCATGTAAATTAAATCACATTTTCCTGAATGACCAATGGGTCAAAAAGAAATAAAGCGGGAAATCAAAAAATTCCTAGAAATAAATGAAAATACAAGCACAACTTACAAAATTTATGGGATATGTCAAAAGCAGCACTAAGAGGGAAATTTATTGCAATAAGTGTTTACATCAAAAGAATAGAAAGATTTCAGATAAAAAACTTAATGTTACATCTCATAGAACTAGAAAAATAAGAACAATTCAATCCCCAAAATTGTAGATGGAAAGAAATAATTAAGATCATAGCAGAACTAAATGAAATAGAGACCAAAATAATGACACAAAAAAATCAGTGAAACAAAGTGTTGGTCTTTTAAGAAGATAAACAAAATAGACAAGCCTTTGGCAAGACTAACTTTAAAAAGTCCAGAGAAGACCCAAATAAGAAAAATCAGAAATGAATAAGGAGACATTTCAACCAATACCATGTAAATACAAAGAATAATTAGAGACTATTATGAACAACTATATGCCAAAAAAATTTGAAAATCTGGAGGAAATGAATAAATTTCTGAACACATTCAAACTACCAAGACTGAAACAAGAAGAAATAGACCACCTGAACAGACCACTAACGAGCACTGAGATTGAAGCAGTAATCAGCATTCTCTCAACAAAGAAATGCCCAGGACCAGATGGCTTCACCACTGAATTCTATCAAACCTAAAAGAAGAATTAACACCAATTCCTTTCAAACTATCCCAAAAAGTTAAAACAGAGACCATTCTCCCAAACTCATTCTATGAGGCCAGCATGACCATGATACCGAAATCAGATAAAGGCACAACAAAAAAAGAATGCTACAGGCTAATATCCTTGATGAACATAAATATAAAAGTCCTCAAGAAAATATTAGCAAACAGAATACAACAGCACATCAAAAAGATCATACAACATGATCAAGTGAGATTCATCCCAGGACTGCAAAAATGGTTCAACTCATGCAAATCAATAAATGTGATACACAACACCAACAAAATCAAGGACAAAAACCATATGATTGTCTCAGTAGACAGAGCAAAAGCATTTGACAAAGTTCAACATCCCTTTATGATAAAGACTCTCAACTAATTAGGTACAGAAGGAAAATATCTCAGCACAATAATAGCCATATATGACAAAACCACCACCAATGTCACCCCAAATGGTAAAAGCTGAAAGCTTTTCCTTTAAGAAGAGGAACAAGACAAGGATGCCCATTCTCACCACTCCTATACAGCATAGCATTTGTAGTATTAGAGGAATCAGGCAAGAGAGAAAAATATAGGGCATCCAAACTGGAAAAGAAGAATCAAATTGTCCCTGTTCATAGATGACATGATGCTATATATAGAAAAACCTATAACCTCTACCAAAAAACTCCTAGTTCTCTAAACAAATTCAATAAAGTTGCAGGATACAAAATCAATACACAGTGCTGGCCCGTGGCTCACTCGGGAGAATGTGGTGCTGATAACACCACGGCTGCGGGTTTGGATCCTATATAGCGATGGCCGGTTTGCTCACTGGCTGAGTGTGGTGCTGACACCACCAAGCCAAGGGTTAAGATCCCCTTACCAGTCATCTTTAAAAAAAAAATCAATACACAAAAATCAGTAGTGTTCTTATACACCAACAACAAACAAGCAGAAAAAGAAATGAAGAAAACAAGCCCATTTACAATACCTACCAAAATAGTAAAATAACTAGGAATAAATTTAACGAAAGAGGTGAAAAATTTCTACAATAAGAAGTACAAAACGCTCCTGAAAGAAATCAAAGCAGACACCAAAAGATGGAAAGACATTCTATGTTCATGCATTTGAAGAATCAATGTTGTGATAATTGTCCATACTACCCAAAGCAATCTACAAATTCATTGCAATCCTCATCAAAATACCAATGACATTCTTCACAGAAATAAAAAAAAAAAAATCCTGAAATTCACATGGAACAGCAAAAGACCCTGAATAACCAAAGCAATCTTGAGCAAAAAAATTAAAGCCAGAGACATTACACCAGCTGACTTCAAACTATACTACAAAGCTATAGTAACCAAACAGCATGATACTGGCATAAAAACTATCTTAAGGACCAAAGGAACAGACTAGAGAAGCCAGAAATCAATGAACATACTTACAGCCAACTTATCTGTAACAAAGGCACCAAGAAAATATATTTGGGAAAGCACAGCCTCTTCAGTAAAGGTGCTGCAAAAACTGGATACCCATGTGTAGAAAAATGAAACTAGACCCAGACATCTCCTCATATACCAAAATCAATTCAAAAGAGATTAAATACTTAAATATAAGTCCTGAAACTATAAAACTCCTAGAAGAAAACTTAGGGGAAACACTTCGGGATGTAGGACTGGGCAAAGACTTTAGAAATAAGACCTTAAAAGCACAGGCAACAAAAGGAAAAAAATAAATGAATGAGATTATGTCAAACTATAAAGCTTCTGCACAGCAAAGGAAACAATCAACAAATGAAAAGGTAACCTACAGAATGGAAGGAAATATTTGCAAACTGTATACTCAACAAGGGATTAACGTCCAGAATGTATAAGGAACTCCAACAACTTAACAGTAAAAAAAATTAACTAAAATCTGATTAAAAACTGTGCAAAGGAGCTGAAGAGACCTTTCTCAAAAGAAGACATTCAAGTGGCCAACAAATACATGAAAAATGCTCATCATTACTAATCATCAGAGAAATGCAAATCAAAACCACATTGAGATATCATCTCACCGCAGTTAGACTGGCTGTTATCAAAGACAAAGAATAACAAATGCTGGCAAAGATGTGGATAAAGGGGAACACTTCTACACTGTTGGTGGGACTGTAAATTAATACAGCCATTGTGGAAAACAGTATGGAGTTTTCTCAAACAACTACAGATAGAACTATCACACAATCCAGCAATTCCACTACTGTGTGTATTACCAAAGGAACAAAAATCATGTCTGACTCCCATAATTACTGCAGAAATATTTACAATAGCCAAGATATGGAATTAACCTAAATGGCCCTCACAGATGGCTGAATAAGAAAAATGTGGTATATATACACAATAGAGTACTACTCAGCCATAAAAAAGAATGAAATTCTCCCATTTGCAGCTACAAGGAGTCCTGAGAAAATTATGTTAAGTGAAACAAGCCAGGCACAGAAAGAGAAATAACTGCATGTCTTCACTCATAAGTGGAAGCTAAAAAAATAAGTGAAAGAAGAGAGAAAGATAGAGAGAAAGAAAGAAACCATCCCAATAATAAATGGAACTTACAGAAGGAATGAAACAGAGCTGCAGTTACTACAGGGGGGAATGGGGAAGGGGAAGACAGGCTAGAGAGAAATTGGTCAATGGGCACAAGGAATAATTATGTACTGTAATGACGAACATGCTAGTTATCCTGATTTATAGATTGTTTTAATCATAATCTATAAATACTGCAAACTATCAAAACATCTGTAATAGGAAAGTGGATGAGCAAAATGAATGTATTTATAAAATTGATTAGTATTCAAGAATATAAAGATCAAACGTCTGATACATTCAACAATATAGATGACTATCAATGACATATTGTTGATCCAAAACAGCCAGACACAAAATTAGACATGATTTATGATTTCATTTATGTGCATTTTTGGATCAGTAGACTACTATAGACTACAAAAACTACGGTGAAGGAAATCTGATTACAGTTTGCCCTGGGAAAGTGGACATAAATTGGGAAGTGGCTCTAGAAATTTACTCGTGTGATGAAAAAGTCCAACATCTTAATTGGTCACACAGGTGTATTCATTTGTCAAAACTCTTCAAACTTTCCACTTACAGTTTGCTCATTTTATTATCTAATACCTCCATAAAAAAACAGCGAAAATATACTAAACCTTATTGTCTTATTTAACTTTTCCTATTTTAACATCCCATGCCATTTACACACTTTCTCTATTTAAACACTTGCATGTCACTGTATATAACTGTTCTATGATGAATCATCCAAAAAGACCTTTAGTTGTTCTACACCTTCTTGTAAGTAATGTACTCTCTCAACCAAGCAACACTTTTCAGGACCTTGGTAAATGTTTCTATACAGTATTTACACTTAAAACAGACCAGAACATTTATAACAATTTCAGTCTTTAATTTGGATAATTTTTAGTGAATAGTGTTTCACTGATGCATTGATTTAAACAAAACCTTGGGTCAGGGAAGGGTAACTATAGATATGCTCAGAATTAATTAACACCAATTTATAATGGTTCTACAATACATATGTATCATTCAATGTTCTGAAAGTAACAAAACCAACTCTGGCTTATTTAAACAGAAAGGGAACGTGTTTAAGAAATTACATGTTGGCTCACAGGATCACAGTTTTATTTCTTGTCCTCCAAGAAGCAGACACCAAGCAGGATTAAAGTGCAAGAATTTTACTAGGAAAAACACTCCTTGAAAGTAAGAGGAGGGGGAACATTGTAGGCTTGGAGAGCCATCATACCATGCAGCAACCTGATTTGGGGGCCTATCTTCATATTCTTTCTGAGTTCAGTCATTGGCTTGGTGCAGCCTGTGTAAAGCATGGTGTAGGTGCAAATTTAATGACGAATTTCAGAGCATAGTGGCTGGACCCTTGATCAAATAAGCTTTTCGTAGGTGGAGGTATGTGAGGCACATTCTCAAGGTCACCACAAGTACCAAGAGGGCTACAGGCTTCAGGGCTATGACACTAGGAACAACTCTGGAAATCATGTTGCAGAACTGTCCAGAGAAGACCCAACTGAGTCACCTCTGAGGACTGCAAAAGACAGCTTGCATTACTAATACTGAAAGTACTAGATTCAGGATGCCACCATTAGCAACACAGGAACTGCCCCTCTAGAAACGGAATCTTCCTGCAACATCCAATGGAAAGCGGTTCCTGGCAGTCCCTGAATCACCAAGTCCTGATTCTGGGGCAGTGAATCTAACTCATCGGGCTGCACCCTACCTACCGTAGAATCTGGGGAATCAAGTACCAAACATTTTCTAGTTCTAAATCAGGAGGGAGCATTATCTGTCACCAAGATTCAAAGGTGAGAAAGGTTGAAACACAGGTGCCAGGAAGACCAAAAAATGACAAATGTCCACAAATGTAATATGCCACAAAGAAGGGATAAAAATATTATTTCCGAAATTGTCAACTGTACATGTATTGCTCAATACTTTTTTTTCTTTGTGAAAAATCTAAATGATATCTATTCATCATTTGTTGGGCCAAGGTAGTTATCAATGCTTACATATTTTTTTAAAAAAGAGAAATTCTTGGGAAGAATGGACATACAGCTTATGACTAAAGAGGGATTAGAAGGCAACACATTTGTCAAACATCTGGAATTTTCATTAAAAAATCTTTTTGACGTGAATACTTTGACTATACCTGTAACCCTAATAAGCCCAAAAGAAAATTCCCAGCTGTCAAATATTTCCTAACTTTGCTGATGTATTTTAAAGACTCTACAGGTTAGTTGTTACACCCGATAGCTTTAAGACCTTAATTTTAAAAGCTGTATATAATTTTGCTCAAGCGCTATTTCCACAGCCAATTTGATTAAGCACAACTTAAAATTTTCAGGAAATATATTTAAATGCACTGACTGAACCAACCATGAAAGTTGTACTTATAAAACCATACATAATTTTTTACCCTTGAAGCTGAAAGTTGCCCTCTCATTCAACTCCTTACATTTTGTTTATTTTTATTTTTGGCATCAGAAAATAACACTAATGTTGCTAGCTTACAGAAATATAGTCAACTATAACCTGTACTATAAATGGCTTTTCAAATACAACTACTATGCACACACCATATAGATAACAGGCAGAGGGCACGGGGAAGACTTTCTCCTAGAAATGCAATAAAATATGTCCTAGCCATATAGTTAATTATTTGAATAGATGTAGAATAATTTATACAACAACATTTTGGAACTCTGAGGGTAAAGAAAGTATGAAAACTACTAATAAATAAATAATTTAGCAGACAAAATCTGCTAAATTTATTTACTTATTTGAAAACTTACAGTTACAAAAAAAAAATCATTAAACTTTAAGTTGCAATATTTCCAGTTTCTAGTTGTAGAAAACTATAATGTTTTCATAATTCTATCATACAATATGTTATGTAAATGAAATATACGATAATTATCTCTTTCTTGTTTTCTATTTTAACATTATGCACTTTTTAAGGCTGACCTAAAAACAACTATATATCTGGGAAGCCTCAGTTTAGCATACATAGAGTTCGTTCTCCCTCTTCAGTGGAGTGTTCCTAATAAACTATGTTAAAAGTATTTTTGAAATCTAAAGTAAGCTCAGCGTAACTAATGGATATAAATTTAGTTGTAATTTACTGAAGTGACAACATATAATTTTCATTTAAGCCACAAGATAAATATTTTTTTCATCTTTTAATTTTGAACCACATACTCATATATGACGGAATCTTCCAAGTCAGGTTTAGCACGTATCTGATTTTACCGGCATCATGAGTTTTAGAGTGAGTTAATTTGAATTCCAGAGATTCAATTTATCAATAAGAAACCAACAATAAAATAAAAGGTAAAAATAAGACAGTAACAGAAGTTGTCCAAGGTCTTACGACTCGCTAGTGTAGATGGTGGATGGGATTCCATATATTCTGACTACTGCGCCATCGTTCTTTTTATTGTACTATATAGGTTTTTTGATCATACTAATTTGATGGTTGTTTTGTAGTTTTTAGACACTTTCCTTAGCATGAGACAGCAGTTATAGTAACACAAAGACAAGAGTGTCCAAATAAATATTTGTTTTAATTCTCTAGACTATATAATCCAGTAATTTTAAAATGTATTGTATCTTTCATTTATCACTTTGCATATATTTAAGCTGCCTAAGCAATTATGTACTATAGTGCTTGGCATATATGCCTAAAGTTTTGTGTTGAAGAAGCATGAAATGAGTTCTATATAAACAGGAGATTTGAAGCAAACCGTGACAGACTTACTTGCCTACTCAACAACATCTTCCTTCTTTCTTCCCTTCCTCCGTACCAGAAAATTGATTATATTCAGGGCTGTAACATTTCCAGTCCCTAGCAATGAATCATATTAATTCAAACAATTATGATATTCCTGTTTCCATCAAGTATTGCCAGATCCTTGATTCCCCAACTTTTCTTACTGCTATAAGTGATCGTGTGACTCAGTTCTAGGCCACAAGACATAAGGCAAAGTTTGATAGGATGTTTCTTGGAAGCCTTTTGGTTTCCTACTAAAAATGGTAGATACAGCGGGGACAACTTGTTCCTCTTTCCCTATATTTCAAACAAGACCAAGATTCCTATAGCTAGAACAACCATTTTGCATCATAAGGAAAGGACCAAGGAAATTGTGGAGATGCCTCTCCTAATGTTGTTGCGCCCATGAACCAATATCAAAGTATCTATTTCCAGATTCAATTGCTACATGAAAAAATATAAGCATAAACTCTCCTTTGTCTAAGTCACCATTAAGTCAGGACTTTTGTTACTTTCATCTGAATGCATTCCTAATTATTGTACATTAGGAATATAAACATTGTTGTATATACAATGCAAATATTATCATCATTTAGGGATGTTTACTGATATGATGTTTTCATTAATTAGCAGATGTTCAAAGAATATTTATTCGATGGATATTCAGGAAAAAAACTTTGATCTGTATTAAGCTGTCACAATTGAAAAAACACAATATCTGACCTCTATCAAATAACTAATTTTCTACTTTCTTTATGTCATATAGATAACCTAAAAAGAAGTTATTGTTATTGTGATTATGATTATTATGAACCCTGTATATACCATAATAATTACTCCCTTTTTGAAATTGAGGAAGCATTGGTCACACTACTTAGAAATAACTGCCTTTTTTTTTTCTTTCATGCCGAATATTCAATTTGACCTTTTAACGTTCGTCGGTTTTTCATGTAATATGTAAGCACTGAGATGGTAGCAGTTGAGAGGTTCACTATTCAGTAAGGCTTCTCATCCTGTCTTAAGGCTTGATTAAGACCCAAATCTTCTTTTTGCAAGAACCCATAGGCCCCCATGGATCCTGTTTGCCCAAGAGGAGATCCCTTGTTTGAGACCCTCTTTTACATGTAGACTGCTCTTAAAATGTTCTTACCACAAGAAAGGTTTCTGTTATGTTGTATCTCAGCTCAGCTTAGGCCAAGTATCCAGGTCCACTCATATCTGAAGGGCCTTAGTCCCTAAACAGCACCTTCCCTGAGTATGAGTGAGACCACAGGTTTCTACAAAGCCCTCATCTCTTCTGGATTTTTTTTTTTTTTTCTAGTAATTGGATTTAATTGGACCTCAGTTGCAAATTCCTCATCTCTATACAGAACAAAATTTTCTTTCTTTCTTACTGTTTAATTTTGTCTGGACGTTTAGAATACTTCCTTCAGTTCCTAAGTTTATTTCTACTTAGGATACTATCTCTGTCTTTGATTAACTCTAAACCTCCTACCTATGGCAAAACCCGATGGAGTCTCAGCTCTTGGGAACAGGTCTAAATAGATGTTTAAGGTATCTTTTTCTTTGAATGGAAAGAAACGTAAGGACTTTCTCTAAGATTAGCCACAAATATGAATTCCAAAAGGCAAAAAGCTAAATTTAAGTGAACAGGCTCTTGTGAAAATGCTACCTGACATGGGTGGAAAAAAGATCTATAATAAATGTTTGCTGAATTGAATGACTCAAAAAAAAAATCCTTTACTAGGTTAGAGTGTGACACATTTCTAATGCAAATGTACTGAAATAATGTGTACTACTATCACACATAAAAAATACATAATAAATACTTGTAATAAATACTTTTTAGTATAGGAGTCAAAGAAATTTAACAACCAAGTCTTACTATCCCATAAAATTTTACTTGTTAACTTATATACTGTTTTAATGTGATCAGTACTAAAAATATTGACCCACTACTAAATATTTCTGGTTGTTTCAGTACTTACATAGAATACACAGAGTGCATAATAGCACTGCCAAAAAATTCTTAAAGCTAAATCAAGAAAAAAGAAAGTTTTTTTTAAAGGGTGCACAAGGAAACATTTGGAGATGATTGATATGTTTATTAGTTTGATCATAATAAAGGGTTTACAGGTTTATGTGTATGCCCAAATGTATCAAATTGTATACATCAAATATGTGCAGTTTTTATATATTATGCTTCAATAAAGCTATTTTAAAAAAGGAAAAAAATCATTTTTAATACCAACAAAGTTTCATTTCAACATACACAAATCATCCAGTTGTAGTACAATAACATTTCTACTCTACTTGGGAGCTTATGAAGATTCTTTGCCAGTCTGTGAAAACCTGAGTTGCTGGGAAAATGGTTTTTAAAGCCAAACTTGACAGAAATTTAATTTGTGGCATAGTAAATGTGGCTATTTTCCATACCTCTTAGAAAAGTCAAAGGGTGATGCAGCCATATGTGTTACAAATATATCAGCAAGCTAAATCTATTCCTGGAGCTCATTCATCATTATAACACCCCCTTGACATGGAAGTGTGACAAGGGTTATTGTTCTTATTTTAAATAGGATTGAAAAGTCCTTGACCGAACCCTGTTTTGAGGATGAGAAAGTGATTGAACTAGGCCCTTTCCTGTGATTTTACTTGAATGCAGATTTCTAAATAATATGGTAAGAGTATTTGTTACTAAAACTTGTATTTTCTAGGTTATATATAAAACTCATTATCATTCAAAGAACTCTAAATAACTGAATTTATTGTGAAAGGCATCTATGTCCTTTCAGAATTTTACTATGAACATTTTCAAAAAATTAGATTAAAAAAATATAGCATAATAAATCCATAGAATTAAAACTGAGATTTAATAATTAGTAAACATTCTGTCATATATGCTTCATCAATTTGTCCAATCAATTTATATTTTTTTCTTTTTCTTAGATGTTTTAAATTCAATTACACTTGTCATAAAAATTTTTCTTTTAATATTAAAGTATACATCATTAAAAAGTAAGCTATTTTTCTCTATCACTGTGATAATTGTAATAGTTGGGGTTCTCCAGAGACACAGAACCAATAGGATATATATAGATACATAGAAAAAGATTTATTATGAGGAATTGGCTTACCTAATTATGGAGGCTGGAAGTTCAACGATGTGCTATCTGCAAGCTGGAAAGCCAGTGGTGTAATTTCATTCAAACCCAGAGGCCTGAGAACCAGGGGAGCCAATGGCGTAAGTCCAAGACTGAATCCAAAGGTCCAAGAAATCGAGACTGAAAGTTTGAGCTGAGTGCTGATGTCCAAAGCCAGGAGCAGATGGATGTCCCGACTCAAGCAGATAGAGCAAATTTGAACTCCCTCTAACTTTTTGTTTTATTCAGGCCCTCAACAGATTGAATAATGCCCACCCTCATTGGTAAAGGTGATCTTTCTAATTTAGTGTACATATTCAAATGCTAATCTCTTCTGAAAACACCCTCACACACACACCCAAAAATAATGTTTGCCAGCTATCTGGGCATCCTTTAGCTCAGTCAAGCTGACACATAAAATTAACTATCACAATGCCTTTATTAAATGCAACAAAATTAATAATTTCTTAATGTCAAATAATAGCCAGTACATATTTAAATTTTCCTAATTGTTTCAGAGCTATGTTTTATAGCTCGTTTGTTCAAACCAGGATTCAGTCAAGGATTATGTATTGCATATGATTATTTTGTCTCTAAAATATCTCTTAATCTGCTATTGTTGCTCTTCATTTAACTCTGTTTTTTATTCAAGACATTGGCTTGTTGAAAAAACTGGGACAGTAGTACTGTAGGTGGTCTCACTCATTTTCTCATTTTCTTGGGGTTTTTTTGCTTTCTTTCTTTCCTTATTTATTTATTTATTTATTTATTTTTTGATTGATTGCTCATTCTGTTGTTTAACTTGTTCTTTTATACTTTGTATTTTCTGTAAACTGGTCCAAAAATGACAAATTAAATATTTTTAACAAGTGTACTTTAATGATTCTGGAAAGCCCCTATTTATAATGGAAAAAATGGCAGAATAAACCTAAGAATTAAATTTGTTTTTACAGGGATAAAATAATCATTCCTGATTTTATGGCAACTGATGGCTTAAAATGCTAAGAACTTTGAAAGATTTTCTTATTCATTAGGTGACAATCTGGACAAATATTCCTAAGTATTTAAAAGTTTTCAGGAGCTGGGGTATGGAATAAACTGCAAAAATTCTAATGTCAAAAGGTTTCCACTTCAGTTAATAAAATAAAAAGGATCAAAAGGGGTTCTGAGAAATCTATAAACCAGACTTGAAAAACATGTTTCTACTCTGGATGACACATGCGCTCAATGGAAGTTACATGACTCAGAGACATATTTTGGACAAAAAATAAATTTAAAAAATTTAAAAAGTCAAAAAAAAAGAAATCTGCTTAGTTTGGATGTCATATGGGCATACGAGAATACTTCACAAAGTTCATGGAGGATTTGTATTATCTTTTAATTCTATTTTCCACAAGCTTTTTGAAGTGTCCTCAGACATTCTCCTTGGTGCACCCACATATACTCAAAGCAACAGAAAGGTACCTCAGCCTTCCCTCTTTCCAATTATGTATCTATTACAAAGATTACGGTTATTACTGATTTTAATTATTAGAAAATATTTATTTAGTTGATTTGAAGAAGTATTGGATATAATTTTTTTTATTTTTAATTCCTTAATTTTGAATCAAATGCATAAAAAAAGGAAGGACAAGGAAATTTTACTCTCCTGAGTAGATAGTAGAAGTGGTGAATAAGCAGATTACAAAAACAATGGGAAAATGTACTGCTGCTCCTCTAAGCTATAAGTAATATTCTTACATTCTCAATGCTTAGTGTTTAATTCACACCATAGTTTGCTACCATGTTGGGACAGAATTAACGAAATATTTATAAAGTCAAGGACTTTCCCTTGAGGAATGACTGAACTCTTTTGAGCATTTTAGTTCTTCCAGACCACCCATGACTATATTTTAATTATGCTCCTCAGATGTTCTTTAGATCATCTCCACTACTACATTTTTAAAACTAATGTCTATACAGAGTTTATTGATTGCTGTTTCCAATTACTCCCTTAAGGTATTAACATAATGATGACATCTGCCTTAAAAATTTGTTTCATTTTTTTTGTTTCAAAAATAGAAATGGACTTACACAAAATTGCTAAGGACTTAGATTTACCTCTTTTTTGAATTCCAATTTCAAATAGTCTGTACGCACATCTGTCATACAGATACAAGACTAAGAACTTTAATACCAATCTCCAAAAAATTTTTCATTTGGCCAGAACCTTCTTTCCTCATTTTAATTTTGACTCAGTGTTACAGAGGTGGCTTCCTAGTCACACTGGACCCAGCTTGATGAGTCACTTATGGTATTGCAATGGCAACTGGGTATCAAACTATAATTTGTCTTTGCAGGCTTACGCTAAATTCTTTAAAAGAAAAAAATAGCTGGTAATTTTTTAAATTAGCTATACAAATAAAACATAATTGCTCCATTGTATTTAATTTTTAGCATGAAAAATATTCGTTCAACATAAAAAATATTAAGAAATTGATTAATTTGGGGGTATTGACATGAACTATTGCTATGTAAATTCTATAGGCAACTTTTGCATGTTAAAATAGGAAAATTTCAACTGAGTATACATATTCTTGTCATTTATTTTAACAATACTTTTTTTTTTTTTTAGCACCTAGCACTATGCCAGGCCTATAGTAAATATCCTCAAACTCCAGCATTTAAATGAAAACTTGCTAGAGAAGGAAATTTCTGACCAAATTTCTAAAGACTCTTTCAGAAGCTCTGAGGTGGACTCAAACATCTGAATTTGAAATAAACACTCCACTTATTTCTGATGTAGATGGTCAGTAGTACCCGCTGTGGAAAGCACAGCTCTGTATGTATACAAGGTTTCTAGATGTAAAACATAAAAAGTAAAAAGAAATACAAGTCAGGTAAATGGTCAACACAAAGGAACTATGGGATAGTGCCATACAAATGGTATAAAATGTGATCGCATTTAGTATAAAATGTGAGAGTGTGATTGCATAAAGTGTGACAGGATATTCCAATTGAATAGATTGTGTTCAGTTTCATGTTACATAAAATAAATAATTAAAGCACTTATTATGATAAGTGTCTAAATACATTTAAAATTTAATTACAAAACATCTTTTAAAATGTGATTTTATGACTTCACCTCTGAAAAAAATTTTTAGATTAAAATACATCATATTTAAGTAAACTTAGAAACACTATAAGACTTTGCCTATTTGCTAGCTTATTTCCTTCAAGCAATTACTTTCATCACACTTGCAATTTCATCTATTATGCTGCATCCAGGCCTGCAAAAACTACAATTTATTCCCTGAACCTAAGAGATATTATCTCTATTTTTGCCAAAATAAATTGCAAATAAAATAATTCCAATCTATAGCTTTTTTCCCTCCCACTAATTATGTCCATTTTTCTTATATTCTGCATAACAAACGACCTCAAACTCAGTGGCTTACATCAGAAAACATTTATTTGTGATACCATCTAACCCCAGTTAGGATGGCTAAAATCCAAAAGACTTTGAACGATAAATGCTGGCGAGGCTGCGGAGAAAAAGGAACTCTCATACATTGTTGGTGGGACTGCAAAATGGTGCAGCCTCTATGGAAAATGGTATGGAGGTTCCTTAAACAATTGCAAATAGATCTACCATACGACCGAGCTATCCCACTGTTGGGAATATACCCAGAGGAATGGAAATCATCAAGTCGAAGGTATACCTGTTCCCCAATGTTCATCGCAGCACTCTTTACAATAGCCAAGAGTTGGAACCAGCCCAAATGCCCATCATCAGATGAGTGGATACGGAAAATGTGGTACATCTACACAATGGAATACTACTCAGCTATAAAAACGAATGAAATACTGCCATTTGCAACAACATGGATGGACCTTGAGAGAATTATATTAAGTGAAACAAGTCAGGCACAGAAAGAGAAATACCACATGTTCTCACTTATTGGAGGGAGCTAAAAATTAATATATAAATTCACACACACACACACACAAACCAGGGGTGGGGGGGAAGAAGATATAACAACCACAATTATTTGAAGTTGATACGACAAGCAAACAGAAAGGACATTGTTGGGGGGGAGGGGGGGAAGGAAAAGGGAGGGAGGTTTTGGTGATGGGGAGCAATAATCAGCTACAATGTATATCGACAAAATAAAATTTAAAAAATAAAAAAATTAAAAAATTAAAAAAATTAAAAAAATTTTTTAAAAAAAGAAAACATTTATTTAGCACATAATACTGTGGGTTGATCTGAGTTGCCTATGCATTCTCTAGGGATCTACTCAAATTGCTGCCTGCAGACTGGATGCTCTAGGAAGGCCTCGCTCAGCAATCTGGAGATGGGCGTCCTGTCAACCAGAGGGAAAAGGCTCACATGGCCCATACTAACTGGAAACACACAGAAAGGAGTATTCTGGGGAAGTATAGTTTAGCATGGCTGAATTGATACTTTATATAGTACCAAAATGCAACAAAGCCTTTGAAATACTAAACAATTATAATGAATATGTCACAGCAATTAGAAATTTAGGACTCTAACTTGAAACAATCATAAATCCCAAGTATTAAGTGAAAGGGGAAAAATGTATGCAGAGGGCCTAGCATCTTAACAGGTTATAACCTATTACATACTAGTGTTGTTTTCTATTAAGATCTGTGCTTATTATAAAAATTACTGTGAACATCTTAAAATTTAGTAAAAAAAAATGTGGCCTATTGATAAATGAATGGGAAGGCAAGAGCTAGAACTGTAGCTAGAACATGAGCTGAGAAAAAATGAGAAAAATGAGAGATCAGGATAGAGAAATACAAAACATACTACATATTTCCTGGATGTGTTTTAATATGAAATATTATTTTCAATGGTAAAAGAAGGTGTTAAAGATCACACTTGTGTTGTTTTCCTGTGTAATCAAAATTTAATCCCACTTGTCGGGAAAATAGAATAGTTTAATCAGGCCACCTTGTCTCAGGTCCGGTTGGGTGTGGTGCAGCACATTCTTTGTAAACAAATTGTGCGTGCGAGTGGAGTTAGTGCACATGTACACCAATGTATCTTTTTAGTTTGGGTGCTATTGTGTGTTCAAGAGTTGTGTGCAGTGGTGGACCTGAACTGCTGGCCAGTAGACAGCTCACATCTCAAAAGAGAACATGTTTACTTTGCTGGCAGCTGCTCAGTTTTTCTTTGGACTTTACTGGTAGCAGTTGAGTTTCTGAGTTTTTTCTTTGGACTGCCTAGCTCTCAGACGTCTGTGTGCTGAATAAAGACTACTCTTTCTTCAACCAGGGACATTACTTTTGGTTACCTAGCTCATAGACCTGCATGTGAAGGGTTTTTGACCCAGTCTGGACCACGGGCTTGAAGGGTCTGTGAGCTCCAAACCCAGCCCTAGCTCTACACCTCTACACAGACTTTTGTTCTCTCTTCTATTGACTCAAATGTGGCCCACCTTTAAAGTTACTATGTCTGATTCATTAACTTACTTAAGTGTGACACCTTGCACAGTGTCTGATCCATATTAATAACATAATTTATGAACAAATAAACTTCTTTTTAATGTTTTCTTGAGGAAATGAAGAGTTGACGTGTAGGAATGAGTGCAAACAGTAATATGCACAAAGAGAAAAAAATAAAATGTTTTGGATAGTCTACAGGAAGAATTAAATTCCCATTGGTTCTGGTCTAAATCATTTTATTTTGTTAAACTATTTTCCTTTCTAGCAATTGTCATTCGGCCATTGGCAGAAATGATTATAATTGGACAGGGTCTTTTTTTATTACTACCTTTGTTTGAAAAGATTTTTATTTCAGCTGACATAATAAGAAAAGAGTACCAAGAGATTCATAACATTTAAGCTCTCTAATTTTGAAACATATCAGGCAAATCATGTACTGTAACAAAAAATACTATGACATGCCTTATTACATAAGGTGTTTCAAAACTAAAAATCTGGCAGATCAATCTATGCATTGCTTTCAGGTATGCTCCAAATGTCATCATGGGACATGTCAACTGGACAACCAAAAAAATCAGCTTCAAAATGGATTGGTACAATCAGAAACTAGCCTAGACTTCGATAGAATTGTTCCATTTAACATTCTGAAGATATGATATCATTTTTAGCATACTGTAAAGGAATGAGCTTTGAAGTTAGACTTCAAAACTACTGAGTTTGTTTCTGATTAAAATATAAATTGACTTTCAAAACCCTGATTACCTAAACCTGTCATTCATGCAAACATATATCAAGAGCAGTTTCTTACCATAAAAATCAAGACTACCATGATTATACAGTATTAGTTTTCAAAGAAAAGAATTTTAGTCATTCCTATACCAGTGCAAGAAAAAAAATCGATAAATTTATTTGCATCTTTTTAATTTGAACAGAGTGCCCAGAGGCGTGTGATGAACAAGAACAAGTATTTACATTTGGCCAAACTTGATACGTTGATTTGAGACAACACTAAATGCTAAAACTTATTGCAGCTCTGCTACATCCCAGAAATACTTCTCAGGTGCAGATTGTTATCCTCCTTTTTTAAATGAGGACATTCAAGCTTCAAGAAGTCAAGTAACTTGCTTAAAAATACACCAGCAATAAGTGGCAGGGCCAGATTTTAAGTCCATCTGTTTTAAAAGCAAATTCCATTTCTACTGGTGAAGAAAGCAATTGAGAAAAGTCTCAAAATTGATTGTGGCCAGTCCAGCATGTAAGGAGCTAGGAATTCGCCACTTCATCCTAACAACAAGTAAAAAGCTGAACAAATTGAAAAATCAGCAACTCTTCTTAGGCCCATCACAGAAGTGAGACTGTAGAGCAAACCACTGCTCCAAACTGAAGACACACAGACAGGTAGATACAGAGAATCACAACTTACCAGGGCAAAAACCCATGATCAAAAATTTCCATGAAAATCAGTACCAGGGTAGGAAAACCTAAAATTGTGACGACGTGCTGGAGGCTCAGTGCAGACAACTCTGAGAATTAAAAATTCTAGGGGCACCCAGTCTTGGGGGCCTTCACATTTTTGTGAGTTTTATTTCCAGGAGCTTTACCAAATCCTCACAGTGAAGACTGGAGAAAAAAATTCCCTCATGTTTCAGGGCATAGAAAAAGAAAACATTTTGAAATATACCAGATGGTCCTGTTTTTCAAATGGCAGCCAGCCCTCAGGAGAAACTATGTTACTAAAGCCTAACTTACCTGGGTGAAGGAAAATACCCAGCTTCACCCCTTTAGCCATCCTACCTGGCCTAAGACAGAACTGAAATGCACCCATGAAGTTCACATTCCAGAGGCACAGGCTCACCAAAAGACTTAGACTGAATAATAGGACTATTGAACTCTTGTCCTGCCCCCCTCCCACCAATATTACCCACCACATTACTAAAACCCTATTTATTGCAGTTCTTTTTATGCAATACATCAGTTCTGCCATTCAATAAAATATTACAAAGCATAATAAAAAGCAATAAAACAAAGTTTTAAGAGAGAATCAGAGTAAGAGTATCAAAGTTTCAGGAATCAGAGTAAGAGTCAGATACAGCAGGAATATTGGAAATATCAGACTAGGAATTTAAAACAACTATGATTAATGTGTTAAGGGCTTTACTAGGAAAAGTAGACAACATGCAAGAACAGATGGATAATGTAAGCAAAGAGCTGGACATTCTAAGAAAGAATAAAAAAGAAACACTAGAGATTACAAACATCATAACAGAAATTAAGAAAGCCTTTGATGGGATTATTAATATACTGTATGCAGCTGAGGACAGAATCTCTGAGTTTTAGGATATCTCAAAAGAAACCTCCAAAACTATAAAGCAAAGAGAAAAAGAAAATCAGAAAAACAGAACAAATTATTCAAAAACTGTGGGACAGGCACAAAAGATGTAACATACATGCAATAGAAATGGAAAGAGAATAAAGAAAGGAACAGAAAAAAAATATTTGCAAACAATAATGAATGAGAATTTCCCCAAATGAAGATCAGACAGCAATCCACAGATCCAGATATCTCAGAGAACCCCAAGCAGGATAAATGCCAAAAAATTACACACATCATTTTCAAACTACAGAAAATCAAAGATAAAGAAAAAACCCTGAAAGAAGCCAGTGGATAAAAGCACCTGACTTATCGAGGAGAAAAGATAAGAATTAAAATTTTATTTCTCCTCAGAAACCATCCAATCAAGAAGTGAGTATAGTAAAATACTCTAAATGTCGAGAGAGAGTGGGGGAAAAAAGTACCTAGAATTCTGTACTCTGAAAAACTATCATAAAAATGTGAAGGGGAAATACTCTCTAAGACAAACAAAAATTGAGGGAATTTGTTGCCAGTAGACCTACTTTGCAAGAAATGTTAAAAAAAAAAAATCTTCAGAGAGAAGGAGAATGATATAGATCAGAAACTCAGATCTACAGGAAGAAAGTTAAAACATTAGAGAACAAATAAGTAAAGATAAAATAGAAGCTTTTATTTTCTTACCCTTAACTGATCTAACAGATACCATTTGGTTCAAAATAATAATTGTAACAATGTATTAGACTATGTGTGCACATAAATATAGATATTTATGTATGCTTATGTATAGGAACATGAATGATAGCAACAAAACATGGGGTGGGGGTAAGAAATTAGGAATATTTTGTTGTTACAAGGTATATACACTACTTGTATTATTTGAAAGTTGGATTAGTTTTAAATGTATATTGAAAATTATAGAACAATCACTAAAAGAAGTGTAACACTAAGCACAATTGATATACTAAGAAAGGAGATAAAATGGAATCATATTGAATATTCAATTAAAAGCACAAAAGACAGAAAAAATATGGAATCCCAGAACTCACAAGTACTCTTAGGGTGAAGGAAGAAGGGTGGGAGAACAAGTCGGATGACCAGGTCTCCATGGTACCTAAAATCATCCCCCCTCAGCCCTCTAGGATCTGTTGCACCAACTATTTCTTGGACACAAGTGACAGAAGCTGACTCTGACAATTAAGCAGAATAGAGGCTCACAGAATTTTTTAAAAATTTTAAAAAGATCAATCCTTTTATCATTAAGTAGTGTCCCTCATTATCTCTTTTTACAGTTTTTAGTTTAAAGTCTATTTTATCAGATATAAGAATAGCTACTCCAGCTCGTTTTTCATTTCTCTTTGCATGGTAAATCAAATTCCCATCCTTTCTCTCTTAGTCTATGTGAGTCTTTATGGGTGAGGTGGGTCTCTTGAAGGCAGCATATAGTTGCGTCCTCCTTTTTGATCCAGCCAGCCAGTCTGTGTCTTTTGATCGAGGAATTTAAGCCTTTTATATAAAGAGTGGTTATTGAAAAGTGTTGATTTAATCCTAGCATTTTATTGATTATTGTTTGGATGTCTTAGGTGGCTTTTGTTCCTTTCTTTCTGACTTATTGTGTGTTTTCTGTATTTGTTGGTTTCCTGGGTTGTAGATAGCTTTTTTGTTTGTTTGTTTTCTCTTCATGAATGTCATTTTTATTATACTAATGGGTTTTGATTTTTCTTGAGTTTTTATGGCAGTGGTAGTTATTTTTCAGGTATCAAACCCAGTACTCCCTTGAGAATTTCTTGTAAGGTTGGTTGTGTGGTAGTGAACTTCCACAGTTTTGGTTTGTCTGAGAAATATACTATTTTCCCTTCATTTAGGAAGGATAGCTTTATGGGGTACAGTATTCTTGGGTGTCAATCTCTGTCTTTTAGTATTTTGAATATATCATCCCATTCTTTCTGGCTTTTAGGGTTTGTGATGAAAAGTCTGATGTTAGTCTGATTGGGGCTCCCTTACAGGTGATTTGACACTTGTCTCTTGCAGCTTTAAAGATTCTCTCTTTGTCTTTGAGTTTTGCCAATTTGACTATAACATGTCTTGGAGAAGGGCTTTTTGGGTTGAATATGTTTGAAGATTGTTGAGCTTCCTGGATCTGAAGATCTGTGATTTTTCCTGTACCTGGGAAGTTTTCTGCCACTATTTTGTTGAATATGTTTTCAATGCAATCTCCTTTTCCCTCCCCTTCTGGAATACCCAGGACTCGGATATTTGAGCACTTAAGGTTGTCTGATATCTCTCTCAGATTTTCTTCAATGCCTTTAATTCTTTTTTCTTTTTATTTTTTTTTTGTCTGCCTGTGTTATTTCAAACAGCCCATATTCAAGGTCAGAAGTTCTCTCTTCTATTTCTGCAAGCCTGCTGGTTAAACTCTCTGTTGTGTTTTTTATTTCATTGAATGAAAGCTGGAGGCATGACACTACCTGACTTTAAACTATATTACAAAGCTATAATAACCAAAACAGCATGGTACTGGCATAAAAACAGACACACTGATCAATGGAATAGAATAGAGAATCCAGAAATCAACCCACACACCTACAGCCATCTGAACTTTGACAAAGGCACCAAGCCTATACACTGGGGAAGAGACTGCCCTTCAGCAAATGGTGCTGGGATAACTGTATATCAATATGCAGGAGAATGAAACTACACCCATACCTTTCACCATATACTAAAATCAACTCAAAAATGGATTAAAGAATTAAATATACACCCTGAAACAATAAAACTTCTTAAAGAAAACATAGGAGAAACACTTCAGGAAGTAGGACTGGACACAGACTTCATGAATATGACCCCAAAAGCACAGGCAAACAAAGGAAAAATAAACAAATAGCATTATAACAAACTAAAAAGCTTCTGCACAGCAAAAGAAACAATTAACATAGTTAAAAGACAACCAACAGAGTGGTAGAAAATATTTGCAAAATATACATCTGACAAAGGATTAATATCCAGAATATATACAAAGCACTCAAACAACTTTACAAGAAAAAAACAAGCAACCCAATTAAAAAATGGGCAAAAGAGCTAAATACACATTTCTCAAAGGAAGATTTATGAATGGCCAAAACACATATGTAAAAATGCTCAACATCACTCAGCATTCAGGAAATGCAAATCAAAACCACACTGAGATACCATCTCACCCCAGTTAGGATGGCTAATATCCAAAAGACTGTGAACGATAAATGCTGGCGAGGTTGTGGAGAAAAGGGAACTCTCATACGTTGTTGGTGGGACTGCAAAATGATGCAGCCTCTATGGAAAATGGTATGGAGGTTTCTCAAGCAATTGTAGACAGGTCTACCATATGACCCAGCTATCCAAATCATCAAGTTGAAGGTATACCTCTTCCCCAATGTTCATCACAGCACTCTTTACAATAGCTAAGAGTTGGAACCAGCCCAAATATCCATCATCAGATGAGTGGATATGGAAAATGTGGTATATCTACACAATGGAATACTACTCACCTATAAAAAAAGAATGAAATAGTGCTATTTGCAACGACATGGATGGACCTAGAGGGAATTATATTAAGTGAAACAAGTCAGGCACAAAAAGAGAAATATCACATGTTCCCACTTATTTCTGGGAGCTAATAATAAATAAATAAATACACACAAAAACCAGGGGGGCGGGAAGGAAGAAGACATAACAATTACAACTCCTTGAAATTGATACGACAAGCATACAGAAAGGACATTGTTGGGAGGGAGGGGGAGAGGGAGGAGGGAGGGAGGTTTCAGTAATTGGTTACAATAATCAACCACATTGTATATTGACAAAATAAAATAAAATTTAAAAAAATTAAAAAGAAAAGAAAAAGTACAGAACACAAAAATAGGAACAAAGAACGAAGGCAACAAACAGAAAATAGTAACGAATATGGGTACTATATCAATAAATTACCTTAAACATCAATGGTCTAAATACACCAATTATAAGACAGAAATTGTTAGAGTGGATCAAAATACAAGAGCCAACTACATGTTGTCTATGAGAAACTAATCTGAAATATAAACATACATATAGATAAAGAATAAATGGATGGAGAAAGATATACCATGATAACACTAACAAAAGAAAACATGAGCAGTTATATTAATTTCATACAGAGCAGACTTCAGAGCAAGGAAAGTTATTGGAATACAGAAAGGCACTATGTAATGGTAAGGCAGTCAATACTGCAAGAAGACATAGCAATTCTTAATGTGCATGCACCTAACAACAGAGTCAAAATACATGAAAAAAACCTGATAAAATGGCAAAAATAAATAGGTGAATCCACTAATATAGTTGATAACTTTAACACCACTCTATCAGAAATGGACAAATTCAGCAGGCATAAAAACAGTAAGAACTTAGTTGACCTCAACAACACCATCAATCAACTGGATATAATTAACATCTACAGACTACTTTACCCAACAAAAGCAGGTACACATTCCTCTTAAACTCACATGGAACATTCACCAAGGTAGATCATATTGCTGGCTTTAAAAAAAACTTAAAATATTTAAAAGAATATAAATCATGCAATGTCTTTTCTTACACCACTATGTAATTAAACTAGAAATCAATAGCAGAAATACAGCTGGAAAATCCCCAAATACTTGGAGATTAAACAACACATTTCTAAATTACACATGGTGAAAAAGCATGTGAGAAATTCTAAAATATTCTGAACTAAATGAGAATGAAAACACAACTTATCAAAATTTGTGGGATGCAGTGAAAGCAGTTTATGGAAAGAAATTTATATAGTTAAATGCATATGTTATAAAAAAAAAAAAAGACCTAAAATCAATGATCTAATCTTCCACCTCAGGAAACTAGAAAACAAAGACCAAATTAAATCTGAAGTAAGCAGAAAAAAAGAAATTATGAAAATTAAAACAGAAATCAATTAAACTGAAAACAAAATATTATTGTAGAAAACCAACAAAACCAAAACCCAATTGTGTGGAAAGATCAATAAAACCAATAAGCCCTTAGCCAGGCTAAGGCTAAAAAAAAGAAAGACTGTGCAAATTACTAATATCAGAAATAAAAGAGGAAACATCACTACAGCTTCCATGGACAGTAAAAAAATAACAAAGGAATTTTATGAACAACCCTTTGCTCACAAATTTGATAATCTAGACAAAATGGACCAATTCCTTGAAAGACACTATCTGTCAAACTCACAGAAGAAATAGGACTGTATCTATAAAAGAAGTTGAATCAGTAAATAATAATCATACAAAACAGAAAGTGCCAGTCCCAGATGGGTTCATCAGTGAATTCTACAAAACATTTAAAGAAGAAATTCTACCAATTGAAATCAAACAGTACAAGAAAAGAAAACTATACACCAATATCTTCATGAACAAAGACACAAAAATTCTCAGCAAAATATTAGCAATATGAATCCAACAATGTATAAAAAAAATTACACATCCCAACCAAATGGGACTTATCCTAGGTATACAAGGCTGGTTCAACATTTGAAAATCAATTAATATAATCCATGTTATCAACAGGCTAAAAAAGGAAAATTGCACAATCATGTCAATAGATGCAGAAAAAGTATTTGTCAGAAACCCTATCTGACAAAATTTAACCCATTCATGATTCTAAAAAACCCTCAGTAAACTAGCAATAGAAGAGAACTTCTTCATCTCAATAAAGAATATCTACAAAAACCCTACAACTAACATACTTAATGGGGCAAAACTGGAAGCTTTCCTGCTAAGATCAGAAACAATATAAAGTTGTTCCTTCCTACTTAGCACTGCTTTTCAACATAACACTGGAAATCATAGCTAACGTACTAAATAAGAAAAGGAAAAAAGGTGTTCAGATTGGAGAGAAAGAAATAAAACTTTGTTCACAGATAATATGATCATCTACACAGAAAACCTGAAAGAATTAACAACAAAAAAATCCTGAAATTAATAAGCAATAAAAGTAAGGTTGCAGGATATAGTTTGATATAAAAAAGTCAATCACTTTCCTATATGCCAGCAATGAACAAGTAAAATTTGAAATTTAAAAACACATTACTATTTACATTAGCAACCAAAAAAATTAAATATGTAGTTATAAATCTAACAAAATATGTTCAACATCTACATGAGAAAAACTACAAGTCCTTTATGAAAGATACCAAAAAAGAACTAGATAAATGGAGTAATATTCCATATTTATGGATAGGAAGACTCAATATTGTCAAGATGTCAGTTCTTCCCAATATAATCTATAGATTCAATACAATCCTAATCAAAATCCCAGTAAATTATTTTGTAAATATTGGTAAAATATAAACCATATGAACAGATGTCTTCCTAAGGGTTATGAGTGTAGAGAGAGTTTAATAGAGAAACCCAATACTATGCATTAGGGGATGCATATAATTAATGGGAGAAAGAAGGATTAGCACAGGAAAATCACAACTGTTCCCAACATTTCATCACATTTTATATCTACAATTAATATTAAGTGGCCATACTCTCCATTTGCCTCATGAGTTTTTCTTTCTAGTTGAACTGAGAAATTTCTAAGACTTTTATATGTGTAATAATATTTTATGTAATGAACAGAAAGTTGAAATTGCCAGATATATTGGTCATCACCAGCATGATCAAGTAGATTTTTTCTTCATTTTCAGATCCAGAAGTATGTGATTTATTTTGTAAGGAATCTTTAAATTGATACATTTAGAATCAAATGTCTTATTTTAAGACAGTATGCACAGAAATGGAAGAATCCTTCCCTCCATCTGAGATACCCACTTCTACAAAGGCTGCTTCATGATTTAGTTAAAGGGCTAACTCCTCCATGGAGCTTTACAAACCAACAGTGGTCAATTATTTCTTCCAAACTGGTGAATGTCTTATAATACGTCACTTAGTATTTGAATCAAATCGTAATGAAAAGCACTGTGTTTAGGGTCAGAGGCCTGAATTTGAATCCTGGCTCTGCTTAACATTAGTAGGATTCATTGGGCAAAGAATTTACCCTCTTCAAGCTTCAGTTTCATCATTCAAAAAAAATGAGGATAAATAATGTCTTCTTATAGTTTTACTATTAGAATTAATTAGATGAGATTTTTGTATAATGCTTATCCCCAAATCTAGCACATATAGTAAATATTTAATAATTGGTAAGTACAATTATTTCTTAAATAAGTCTTATGTATATTTCTATTTTCCTCATTTGAATTTCAATATGATTAAGAACTAGGTTTATATATGCTACTTATTATTAACAATAACTGCCACCATTTATTGAATGTTGACCACTTTATATATGAAATGTTTCATTTAAAATTAACAGTCCTATGATAAAGTTATTATAATCCCAGTTAGCAGATGAAAAACCTGAGGCTTGGAGGGGTTGCAGAATTTGCTCCAGGTCACAAGTAAGTCTGTTTAAATAAGAACAAAACATAGCACAAAGAGCAGAACCTAAGCTTACTTGTGTATTTGAGCAGACATTGAATAGATCCTTGGTGACCTGATCAAAATGATGTGAGTCAACACAGTGTGATTGCTAATGTTGAAGAAAAAATAATTGGCTAGTAAAGAAGCAGCAGCAAGACTCTCAATACTAAGTAGAATCAAGAGTCCAGATTCCCATTGCCTATTCTGAGATCAAGAAGAGTGGCCTCAAGCAAAGCCAATATCGTCACCACCCCTCCTTGATCTCACCTGTAAGAGGAACAGTGGAAAGGCACTGTCACCTAGAAATGAAGTACTATCACTCAGAGAATATGCTGAAAGTGATATTATGTACATATATTTCATACAGACAATTATGAATGTCAGTCAAAGCATTGTGAGACAAATTCAAGTTAAAGCATACTAATTAAAGGACAGACATTTAGGGAAAGACTAAAACGCTTGCTGTGTTTTAAAAAAAAAACAATTAAGAAAAAGGGTATTCACAAATAAATTGCTGAAAGTTGAATTATGGAGAATGATAATTTAGGAAGGTACTAGGAGGGTCCAGACCTTATAGAAGGTCCTTGGTTGTTTCCCAATCACCCTTTAGCTTGGCAAGTCTGAAATGTAAAGGTAATGCAATGCAGAGTACAGGAGCTGAGAAGCAGAAAAACTTGAAAAGTGATGAGGGGACCCAAGAGCAATTAAATATAGCAATTGAAAAGTTGTAGAAAGTTTTCCTTTTTTACATGTTTTGTTGAGTTTGTTCATGAAGTTCATTTGTGAAGACTGCTCTTAAATTTCAGTGCATATGTGAGTAAAAAAAGGATAACAAAAAGTAACACTGGAAATACAAACAGTTCCTATTAAAATGTGCATTTTTCTACTTAAGAGAATGACACTCCATCTGTTTAATTGTGTGATAGGAATATCCTTCCGAAGAGGTTAAAAAATTGGTGTATCAAGTGTAATTTTGACTTGTGTCTTGGCCTAACCAGAGAGGAAAAAAAAAATGAGGGTGAGAAAAAGGAAGTAGAAAGCCAATTATATGCTGATTTGCTAATGTTATTTTTCAGATTAAATGCCACTTCAAATTACAAAACCTCTGGTACTTGAAACTGTCAGTTTTCTGAGCACTTTCTTGAGAAGTCTTGTCTTAGCAAAGAGAATGTTGAAAAACAGGGCTCCTCAGGGGGCCAACCAAACTTTGACAGAGGTTTAACAGTCCTTGAAATTATATCCCCAAACCTTAGAGATCCTGCTGATTCAGTGGGAAAGGACATAAGCTGAGCAAGTTATAAATAAACTCTTTTATCAGAGGCAATGGTGTCATGGTGACTTCAAAGGCCAAACCACGGATAGTAAGTTCTCTGATGTTCTGAAGACAGTAAGAACTTTATTATATCGGACAGGTCATTCTTGGACCTAAGCTGAAATTTGATAACACTAGTGTGTTTTTTCCCTCTATCTGTACAATTTTGAATGAATTTCTAGTTAATCAAAGTCACTAATGTGTATCACTAAATTTAAAAGAAACATGATAATGTATATTTTATGATATATTATTACTGTTCCTGTCTCACAGGAGTCAAGATTTTCTAATGTAGAATACTGTCGTACATGATGGTCCACACAGTAAAAGTCTATTCTGGGTGGCACATTCTTAAAGAGGCATAGAATAGATTACCTCAAGCCTGCCCTGAATAACTTGTGATAGTTCAATTTGCCTTTCTTAGTCCCAAAATAACCACAAAGGAAATAAGACACAAGTGGGAATCTTGCTCCTTAAATTTAGTGAGTGGATTTAATTCCTGTGTAGTCACTTTAGAAACTAAAGAATAATGTTTATAAATTTAATGTAATAGTAGCCAATAAATTTGTTATTTCAAAGATGAATATGCACAGTTTTCCTTTGGTCAATACAGAAAGATTTAAAAATATTACCTGGAAAATAATATTCAAAGATTGTTTCAGAAAATATTCAAAGCGTAATTTAAAAATCACTTGTAGAATAATTTGAAGTCTAGCTACCTTGAAATACACTGTGAAGGAAATAAACAGTTCAACACAGAAGATATATCAGGCTGTGCTAAAAATGTTAGTACATAAAGAAATTAATCAGATAATGAGCTGTGGCCCTTGTGTATAAACTTACAGACTTTATGAAAGCAATGCTAAATCCGCCCAAACCATAAGACTTGAGGCTTTTATATTTACTAACATGTATTATAGAAATATTAAGAGTAAACTTAATTATAACATGATGTGGGCATAACAGCTACAGCAAAGATCCATGCAGCATTTGTTTGTGACTCTATTGCCAATTGGAATCAAGTGCAAAGGTCTCAAGAACACTTTAGTGTGTATGTGCGCACGTGCATTTGTTGTAAAGGAAAACCGTGTCAGACAGATACCCCAAATAACTCAAAAATGCAGAAAATTGTCATTGGCAAAGGAATAGAAATAAGTTGAAGCCTTGCCAGCATTTGAGGAAACTGGCAGAAGGGGCTTTACTCCAAAGGATACAGAACTTCTAGAGCAGAGGTGGTAGGATCATTTGTGTCAGACAAAGAAAAATAGAATAAAATATAGAATAGAATAGAGTAGAGGGGTTGCAACTGTGTCTTATACCAGAGAGGCAGTCCCTAATTTAGAATTACAGAGTGTTTTTTAAATGTTGGGGAAGTACTCATGGATGCTACCCCATGCACATTACTGGGGGAAGCATACCCTTTCTGCTAAAACATATGAATGTTATGTCACAGCATTTCACAGAAGAGCAGAATGGACAGAATACAAATATCCATACAGAGAGCATGTAATCTTTTAACTAATATTTGTTATTGCTTTAGTGAAATGAAAGAGGTGTGTAAGTCATGGCGCTCTGTAATTGTTTCATGGCTTGGCAATGAAGTCAGTGCTCTCTGTGGGCTATGAATATGGCACATTGTAGCTTCCAAGGAAAAGGCCCATAATAAGTAAACAAATGTATAAAATAATGGCAAATATATAAAATAATGACATCGTAATGTGATGAGAAGGAAAATAAGCAAGAGACCAAGATAGAAAATGGCAGAGTTTAATCAATAAACATCTTCCTAATTAGGTAATACTTGGGCTGAGACCTTAATGAAATGAAGATAGTGGAGTACAAGAGAGAGGGTGAATCCGAAGAAGAAACAAGGACACTTACAAAGCCCTATGGCAGGAGGATTGAGGAACGGAAAGGCCTGTTTGGCTGGAGTGCAGTGAGCCTGGGTAAGTGCAGCATGAGAAAGGAAGGAGAGCTGGCTAGAGCCAGATTGGGCAGAGCCTTGTTACACAGGGTGAGAAATGGGAATCGTTTTCTACGTTACAAGGAACGCCATTGGAAAATTTTATGCAGAGGAATATCCTGAACAGATTTAAGTTTTCAGATAACTTGGATGCTCTACTGATAATCGATAAAAAGGGGAAGCAGGGACACAAACTAAGAGTCATCCAGGGGAGAGGAGTGTTCCTTTGTCATTGCTCAGTCCAGGACCTTGTTTCTTATCCCTTAGTCTCCTTGTCCCCTTGTCTTTTATTCCACTGTAGACCATTCTGCATATAAGGCCAAATTTAATCTTTCTAAGGATGGGAAATTTCCCAATGCTTAATTTTCTTTTGAGTAAAGTCTGTCAGCAGCCTCACACAAGGATATATTACTGCCACCTAACTTCCTAACACTCCTTGCCCAAGAGAACACAATTTAAGATTCTAATTATCCTGTCCCAATCCAGTGCTCTAATAATTACGTCATGAGAGGAAAGAGAAAGCAAGAATTAAAAATTTCCCATCTAACGATATCTTATATGAAAATTTCAGAGGAAAAAAAACCCAGGTTTTCTCTGATTGAAATATTTAAAGTATTATATTTGAAAATGTTCATTTCCAATTATTGTAACTATAAAGATGAAGGTTGATAAGTCCATGAATATTTATATAAAATAGAGGTCAGAGTTATGAGACACATAGAAATTCATTGCTGTAGTTAGGAAGGTTATAATATGGAGCAATGCAGATCATCTATTTCTTCCTCCACCTTCTAAAAATCTGAAAACAGCTGTGCCTGTGCCATGGCAGCATCAGAGCTCATGTGTTATGTCCCTTACAATCACTCAAACTTCAAAATAATTAAGGATCCCAATCACTAGTACGCTGATTCATACCTAATAGTCCTTTAGAATATTATACCATTCTTGGCAAAATTGACAAGTCATCAAATAGAAACATACTGTAAGACATCTCTGAGAAAGTGACTTATTTCCATTGAAATTATTCTTTGTGGTTATGTACAAGTCTAGTTTTTTAGTTATCTATGTCTAAAGGTAGCACTTTCCGTACACACACATTTTTGGTGAGCTCTCAATTTTCTCCTCACTGGGAGCCTCTCTATTTCATCTGGAGTAGAAGCCCTATCAGCCCCTCCTCTTTTTAACCCAGCTTGCTGAAGGCCTCATCATATCATTAGCAAGCCCAGCTGTGGCTTTCTGAACAATACTTTCTTTTGTGGCAGTTGTCAACTCTGTTTAGTGTAACCAAAGAGAAAACATATCCTAGAAAACTTAAGTCTTCACTCAAAAGCAGCTCTACCCAGCTCCTGGCAGGCTACAGAGACATGATCTACTTTGATAATTTTGAGTTGAAATAAAATAGATAAACTATAATACCATTATAAACAATGTGAACATAGGAGACACTCCTGTGTAAATAAAACATTTACGAATTCAAATTAAAACAAAATCAGGCATAGACTAATTTTGGGGGGGCCATAATTAAGCAACCTCTTCTGAATATCTATATTGTACACAGAGTGGAAACCTGAACTAATATTTTTAGCACGTTCTCTACATAGTAGGTGCTTTACTTTTCTAGTTAAATTTAGTTCATTCAATGCTACTTTAAAGTTACCTTTTTACAAATGAGGGATCAGACTTAAAAAAGTAAAAGAATCTGAAACCAAAGCCTGTGTCATTTTTTACTTCTGTGTAGAACAAGAAACCGAAAACCTTTTTCTTGATATTTCCAAAGAAATAAAAAGGAAGAGAGTATTATTTTGACAGTATTAATCCTCAGATCACTCTATAAGCCTTAGTCATGGTATAAACTTATCATACATTTCTACATTCAAAAAATGTATAAGAGTTCAAGATTTCAGACAATCCTAAACAGATCCAACATCCTGGAAGTTAGGGTAAAATACCTCTCCTTTCACATTTAAGTAAGATTGAATCAAAAGCATACACATTCTTCCATATTTTTTTAAAACTTGATTGTGATACAATGAATGCTGACAAACACATCTATTTAATTGGCTTAAGAATGCCAAAAGATAAAAGCCAGCTAATTATCAGATAGATTTGACGGAAAACAAAATAAACTTTGGTGGCTACTTTTTACTTTTTTTTTTGGTTCCTTTTTTTTTTTTTTGACCGATAAGGGGACCGCAACCCTCGGCACAGTGTCATCTGCACCGTGCTCAGCCAGTGAGTACACCGGCCATCCCCATATAGGATCCGAACCCGCGGCCTCCGCGCTCCCCGCGCTGCACTCTCACTAGTGAGCCATGGGGCCAACTCTTTTTTGGTTCTCTTTAAAGTCTTTTGTCCTCTGTGCCCATTTGTTAAAGAGAGCACATTGAACAATTAATGGTTTAGTCATTTAATCATTGATTAGTGGTTGGGGAAATATATACTGCCAAATTAAAACCAATAGCATAACTTATTCATCATTATTTTTTGTAAAATTAATTAAAAGAGATTCTTATGAATGAATTTCTGCCTTAATCTTAATTTTGATACTAAAATACATATTTCAAAATTTTACATGTATATAAGTAGTGCTCACACTTTGCACACAGGTGCATATAAGAATCAACAACAAAAGAATAGAATACCTGCTTTTGATTTTTTAAAAATAAATAAAAAGACTTCAACTTACATTTAGTAGGAAAAAAATCTTTCACTCTGGTGTTAGAGTGCTGGATAAAATACTCCAGGCTCTGAACAACATACTATTAAAGAGAAGGGAAAAGAATGAATGGTGAAAAATTTTAAAATCTGTCCTGATGTTGACATTGATAAAACAAACAAGTTCAAGTTTCCTAATCCCCTCAAAACTAATTGGGCTCTATCATTGCGATTGGTAGATAGTTTGTGCAATAGCTAGAATTGCAAATAACTGGGAAAAACCTAACAATTGTGAAATAAGAATTTCAGTTATTAGTTTGTGATAATTTTATTCAGTGGTTGTCATGCGAACACCAGTTGTCTTTAGGAATTTGGAATTATCTCCTCAATGTTTTGCTGTGATTTTTGCAAACCAACAATTGCAGCAGACTCCTAGTATGTAGAGTAGTGGTGTTCTATAACGAATGCCAAGCAGTTCCTCAAAGATATCTTACATTAAAAATAAAAGCTTTAACCACTTCACACCCCTTAGCATGGCTACTATAAAAAAAAAATAGTAATGTTGGCAAGGATGTGGAGAAATCAAAACCCTTGTGCACTGCTGGTGGAAAGGTAAATTGGTGTAGCCACTATGGAAAACAGTGTGTCAGTTCCCCAACAAATTGAAAATAGACTTACCATGTAATACGGCAATTTCACTTTGGGGCAGATTCCCAAAATGATTGAAGGAAGAGTCTTAAAATGCTATTTTTACAGCCATGTCCGTAGCAGCATTATTCATGATAAACAAAAGGTGAAAGCAACCCAGGTGTTCATCCATGGATGAATGTCTAAACAAAACGTGGTATATATGCAATGGAGTATTATCCAGCCTTAAAAAGGAAGGAAATTATAACACATGCTACAACATGGATGAACTTTGAGGACATTGAATGTGAAATGAGCTAATGACAAAAAGACAAATAGTATATAATCCCATTTATATGAGGTACCTGGAGTAGTCAGATTCACAGAGACAGAAATTAAAATGTTGGCTGTCAGGAGCAGGGAGAGGGAAACATGGAGAGTTGCTTAATGAGTTTTAGTTTTGCAAAATGAAAAGAGTTCTGGAGATGGATGGTGGCAACGGCTGGACAGCATTGTACTTAACACCACTGACCTATACAATTAAAAATGGTGAAGGTAGTAAATTTTATATTAAGAATATTTTACCACAATTAAAAATAAAAATATTAGAAAATAAAAGATTTCAAAATTCAGGACTATTGGCTATGCCATGCCTTGTACATCACTATGGGCTGATGGAAATGTAAAATAATTGATTGATGATTCCATAGTTTAAGGTTGCTAATAATATTGAACATCCTTTGAGTGCTTTCTAAGTTCATCACTTACATGCATCATCTCTTAGTTCTTACTCCAGAAGAAGTATGTACCATTATTATCCCAACTTTGCAGGTCCCTATCTGGAAACTAAATTACAGAAAGGTGAGGTGCCTGCCTAAGGTCACACCTGTCAATGGCATTGAATAGACTTGCACCCAAATCTATCGACCTCCCAAACACATACCCCTAAGCAAATTATGGTGTATTCAGATAAACATGTTTTTTTCTGAACTACAGAAAAAATATATAGTGAGAAATGCAATTCCTTTAATAAAACATTTATACCTAATGTTCCAGGAGAGGCTGATAAACACACAAGCATTTTACTCAATATTATGCATGACACTGACAGTGAACATTTGGAAATGTAGACATTGTTGACTTAGTATTGGGGCTAGCAGTTTGGTGGCTTGGGTGATTGATGTTCCTGCTTTTGTTGCTGACATTGTAGACTTGGACATCTCTGAGTCTTAAATTTTTCATTAGTAATACAGAATAGTTTTAACTTTTAACCTAGACTGTGGTGTAGATGAAAGTGCACTGACATCAGAATCCAATGATTTATTTTAATTTTAACAGATGTCATTTAGTTATGTGGCTTTGGAAATATCACTTCTTCATGTTTAGCTTTCTTGCTACAAAATTAGGGTTGTATAAATTCCTTTAAGGTGCATGTATATTACTCTATTACAATGGGATAACAGGAGAATTGCTACTATTAGCTATTTATCTTGAGTTCCTTAAAAATTGTAGACTGATGTAAATTAGTACTTAACGCATTTCAAAACTATAAGTGATGAACTTGATACGACAAGCAAACAGAAATGGTTGGGGGGGAGGGAGGAGAGGGAGGAAGGAGGGAGGTTTTGGTAAGGGGCAACAATAATCAACCACAATGTATATCAACAAAATAAAAGTTAAAAAAAAAACAAAACTATAAGTGAAAAGTTATGTATCTATTGATGCAAAAATATTTTTCCAAAATAAAAGCAACTAGACAGATTTTATAAGGAAACACTTTTGTTTTCTGAACAGGAATTTTTTAAAATTTATTTCTATCCTTAGGAATACCACCAGGAAACAGAAGGAATATATTAACATGGTATTTACTTTCTTTTCTTCTTGCACATCACAATGACACTCCCCACTCTGTCATTCTATCACCATCCTGACAGTCTCCAAGCAATATTTCATCCTTTACTTTTCATCACCATCCTTATTTTGTACATTCCTTCAAGAAGCAAAAACAAGCCTCTCCTCTCAAATACAAATAATTGAAGAAATCCCTATATGTACACAAAGTGTAGTCTGTTCAAGTTCTCTCTTTAACATCTTGCGCTTCTTGGCAGTTCCATTTCACTTGTTGAAAATGGGAAATTTGGTTTCCACCTATTTCAGGATGCAGTTCTGCTTAGTTTGTCATTCATCTTCTGTTTTCAGTGAACATGATATTCTCTCATCAGTGAAGAAACATTCGACTATAAAAGGATGATAAACTCAAGCCATTGCAGGTCAACAATGCATTTACTTAGAGAGCTTGGGAAAATATCGTGATGGCTAGGATGGAGACAAAATTTGATAAGAGTGTTTAGAATTTGCAAATGCCAAATTTAGTTCAATGTCTTTAATGTCTCTTACATACTTCCAAGTTCTCTATGAGGTGTGTGGCTATATTCAGGCTGGTTTTTTTGGTTTTTAATGACTATGATCCTGATTCAACAAATGTTGACAAATATTCACAAATATTACCAGTTAATTAAGTCAAACATCTAGATTTGACCTTAAAAAATAAAACAAAAATCTCTCAAGAAACATATTCTCTTAAAACTATTATATATAACTTGTCATCAAACCTAATGCTTTAGTTAATTTTTGCATTAGATATCTATTTACACAAATTCAAAAGCAAATTTTGAGTGCAAATTTAAAATGCTGAGTAGATCCATTGCAAATTGAGAAGACACACTTGTAATTCCTTCCACACAGAGAAATATTACCAATTTATAGAGTGAGCTGTTGTGACAACATGTTACTCAGCCCCTGCACAACTGCATAAAAAGAGGCCTTTGCATCTTACTTGCAATCTTTCCTTCCACGAAAGAATGAGATTAATAAAAATTACTTTTCTTCAAAGGTAAAAATGTTTGGACTTATGGCTTCTGCTGTCCTCCTGAATCCTGTTTCTAGGCTGCCTGTAACCAAATTCTCCTCAACTTTAGGCAATACACATAAGTCATAAGTAAGTTAGGGGATTCATTATGTAAAACAAGACAGAAGAATTCTTTGGAAGCAGTTTGACCAAATTTTATATTAAAGCCTATGTTATTCTGTTGTGAGACTGGAAAAAAAGAGCATTTGTATATTTATATTAAATATTTATTGGATTAAGTAATGATCGCATGAATAAGATTTGAATAAAGTGCACTTTAATATTCTGTCTTCTTCAAAAGGAGAACTAAGAATATCAGTGAAATTGCCAGAAACCTATAAGGATGCTTCTTCATCCTGGAACAGTATCAAAAATGACTACAATGCCATCAGTGTGAGAGTTCAGGAAAAAAACAGTTCAAGCAGCTTAGAAATGGGTAACACTAGTCTTTGAGAAATACTGCAATAATAGAGTTTCCTTCATTTCATTGCAGGTTTTCATTTGAAAGACTTTGTAAATGATGTATGTCAGAGAATCCATGAGTAACTTCAGTAAATAAGAAAACTCATAACAAAAAGAAATGAAGACATCTATCTTGTAAGAGCCTGCACAATGTCTCCAATTAGGTAAATCCTCTCATTACATTTCTATTCTTTAAAGCCTATTATATAGTTACTTAGATAACTTTTATGAAAACTGACTTCTAGATTGATTTATCTGGAAGAGTCTTCCTTATCTTCTTTTGGAAACATAGTACTTCATATTTTAACTTTTCTCAAGGACTGTAATTGTCAGTGATTTGTCACTAAATCATCTGCTTAGAACACCATGAACGAACTACAGATAGTAATTCTAGGCAGATTAAGCAATTTAATTACTCCTTCTAATGGCTACATAGCTAGGGAATTTTGCTTCTGAATATTTTAGACTGATGTCCCCCAAGTCAGGATACTTCATGATGAAGAAGAAAAAAAAAAATACTGAACACATTAAGGTGCAGAAATATTTTGCTAGAAAACAATCTCACTTTCTGCTTGATCTAGATATCACATTGGGAACTCATGATGCTAAACATTTGGTTACAAAATAGAGAAGTAATTTTTTCTCATGTCTCCCATATATAACCTTTTCACATATTAAAGGATTTTGTTGCTTAGTTTTACCGATTTTTTTTCTCCACTCACCTTGGCAGTAACCCTACAACCATCGACAGATACATTTTTAGTGTTTTTCTAATTGATACTCAGTTTCACATTTAGACTTATGAAATAATTTTCTCCCTGTGGCTCCTAAATAAAATCATATTTCTTTACAAACTATCCAGAATATTTATCATAGAATCATGAAGAAAGAGTATTTGTTTTCTTGTTATATAAATAACTTGAGAACTAAAAATATAATTCATTGCATAGGTAAAGAGAGCTCGGCTTAAGAGCAATTGTTTTCTGAGAACACAAGGCATCTTCTATAAGTGCTGTGATGACCTCTAGTCTCTCATTCTGGGTGGGTTGCATTCCACTGCTGATGTATTTAAGTTTTGTATTTCATTCAAATGTCACCATTAGAAATGTTGGTTTTTCAATATTTTAGTCTTGGAGACCCAACAAACCCGCAGCCAATGAAAACTCATTCTTTTAGTTTCATGCCCAAAATATATCATCGTGTAACTTAAAAAGATCATACTTTTTATTGCAATATCAGATGGGCTAAGTTTGTTACCTCCCAGCAGATTAACTTCCAAGTCTGTACCAATTCATTAAACATGCACATCAGTCACCCTACTGAAGCATAATTTATTGCAATTAAGCACTTCTGTGTTGGGGAACCCAAATAAGATTGTCCATTATCAGTGCTGTTAATGGTTTTCTGAACAGTTGCCAGTTCATTCACCCCACCCACCCTTCAATAATAAAATAATTTTGACAAAAGGCCCATGTTTCAACATTTTTAATAAAAACAAAATAGAAAAACCATCAGTAACTGAGCAGTAAAGTTGCCTCTCTCTTTCTTTCTTGCCAAAACTAACAGAAAAGAAAATGTCAGTCTGGCTCCCTGCCAAAAAAAGAGGAAATTGAATGGTCTCAGTTCTTATTCTTTGACTAGTAGCATTGTGTACACAAAATGCTTGGCTCTTGGGCTCATTTTGACAGAACTGAAGCAGAGATAAGAAGTTTTGAGGACTCCATTCTGCAATTTATAGACCTTGATTCTGTTTAAGATCTTTCAATACCACATAACAAATCAATGTGATTTAGAAAATAACATTGTTTCTGCCATTGACATAAGCCATATGTGAACTGCTAAGCTACTATGCAAGCCACAGCTATAAATTTTGGTCACTTGCAGGAGATTCCTTATTATTTGGGGGCTCAGAATAATTCAAACCATTATCATCATCTTGAGTGATGTCTCACTAAATTGCTGCCTGGTAATGAGTGGAAAGATTTCTCACACTAAGGGAAGATCAAGTTGTTCTTAAATAAATTTCCCAGGTAATTCATTCAGAATGATAGGGCAGTAGCCTCTGTTTAAAAAATGAATTCTGATCATTAATGTCCCATTCACAGACACTATGAATATAATCTAAGGAATACACATATCAAACACAATGTTTGATCCAGACAGTAGAGCAATTAATTACAAAAAGGAAAAAGAAAAAAAAAAAAAAAAAAACTAGAATGAGCATGGCTATTTGTCTCTCTGCAGAAAACAAAATGTATTTTTGTTACTCTGCTAAGCTTACTCTGTCTTACTGAGAAGGAGCCAAATTCCATTTTTGCTGGAAATAGATGAATTAGTGTATATGACAAAAAGAAGAGATGAAATATTAGCTTTGTCTATCAAGTGGATTTTACTTTTCTACTTTGTCACCCTCTTTATACAGTGCATACAAAGCATGGTAATGGAATTCCTCAGCCAGTATGAATCTAATTTCACATTAAAAGGTACCTAAATTTTTAGGGAACTCTTTAGATTAAGTTAATTATTCTATGTTTCCTGTATATGTATATATATTTTTTAAAAACTACACAGAATCAGAAAATATTTTTTAAACATCAAGTTCACTATTGAGCTTCATTTGTAATTGTGGGAGGAAAGATTTACCTGAGGAATAAGATGAGATTAGATTTACATATTTAAAACAAGTTTCCAAAGAATACTCCAAGACTATATTCTAAAAAGCAGTCCTTAATTGTGTTCTGATCTCTTTCCATTTCTTCTACCCTTCTCTAAAAAGTATAGTTTTACCCAAAACTGTCCTCTTCTTTTCATTTCCACAGAAAGCCATATAACTCAGTCAATTTCTAAAGTCAGTTCAGATCCTCCTTCACAATAACTACATAAGATATACTTAATTGCTTTATACAAATTATTTTTATTCCCCATCCAACTCTAGAATCATCAGGTTCAAAACATATAACCAATTAACCTTAAATATAATATCCACAAAGCCAAGGGTAATCAGCAAATTATTTTTTAAAATATTTTTATTCTCCAAAATTAAATATTTTGAGGTGATTGGTAGATGTTAGACAGGCATCTCCAAGAAAAGGAGCCAGCAAATGAGACTGAGAAGCAATGGACACTGAGGTAGAAGGAAACCCAGGGACTGTAAGTCCTCAGAAAAGAAAGCGTTTCAAGAACGGGGGATGATAATCTGTGTCAAATGCTGCTGCAGACCAACTACAGTGATTGATTATTTAAAGGTAACTGCTTACTTAAAATAAGACCAAATGAAACAATAAGGTGGTCTGGATTTCTTGGTAAGAAAAGTAAATATTTTTTAAAATTAACCTTATGAATTAAAAAATAGGTATTAAACTAGGATTTTGAATTAACAGCTATCTTCTTATATAAAAAAAATTTAATTTAAAAAATGGATAGAAAACAGTTCTAAAAATGTTATTTGCCGAAGTTTGAAAATAGTAGAAAAATTTTAAAATTTAATTTTTTTCTACTAATTTTATATAATGCATAGCATATATAATGTTATGTATGATATATGTATGTAATTCCTTGTATAAGAAATGAAGAGGAAATATTTTTAAAAGTCTAAGACGTAGATCACTAGATGAAAGAGTTTACTACATAATTAATAAAATAAAAGAAATATTTTTAAGGGTCATTGTGCTACTTGCCATATGGGAAGTTGTTAAGGTTTGTTATGGATTGAATTTGTGGTTAAAAAAAAAAAAAAAAAAGATTTGGTAGTCAAAGGAGGAGCAGTTGCCTAGAGTGGAATGTGTAGAATAAAAAGCAGGTGGGTTGAAGGTGCACCCCATAGGTGGACAGGAGAGAAGCCAGACAGAACATTTATTAAGGTGAAAACTGGGTCAAGCCACCAATAAAAGAGAAGTTGAATTGAAACCTGAGTGTGAAGCAGTAGTTTTCTAATTATAAATATTCTTGGCTAGTATGTAGGAGGTGAATTGACAGGGAAAGGCTCACAGTAATTCTCAGTGATGTGCTGTAATATAGAGTGGTCATCTGGAGTTTAGAAAGTCACTGTATGTTAGAGTGCAATGTATATAATGCAACCATTAGAGAGGAAGAAGTGGAACGATTGCTGTGGCTTACATCATCATCTCATTTTTAAATGAATGGTCCTGTGCTAATGTTGGGTTTGGAAATCAAAGAAGGAAGAGGGAACCATGCTCGATACACTTTTCACTGTGGGGAAGACAATATAAAGGTGCTGAAGTTATCATGGGATTCTTGCATGGAACAGAATAACATGCAGATTAGAAAAAAGAAAGAAAGAAGCCTTTTAATACATGGACTGCTGTTTAAAATCAATCACTTATGGATGCATAGTGATTATATGCCATCTTTCATATATGAATATATTTCAAAGGGTTATATTAAATGAGATAGTAATACAGGTTGCTAGATTACACTAGAATACAGGAAACACAATATTGTAATTACTCAGAACTCTGCATAACATTAACCTGTGCTCATTTATACCTCTGGAAATAGAGAGTTGAGTTCCCTAAACCCTCTTTTTCCGACTTTATCCAGCCATGTTCTGAGTATAAGAGCAATACAATGTAAATCCCATTCCCAGCTTCAGAGCTGGACAAAAAAGCTTACATGGTGGACTGGCTGCAGAGAATATGGGCTTTGCTCAAAGGGTATGTCTGGAAGTTGGCAAACATGTGGGAAGAGAACTTCCCAGATGAGCAAAACAGTACTGAAAAAATTAAATACATGCTTATTATGTTTGCCCTTCCTTCCTTCCTTCCCTTCCTTCCTTCCTTCCTTCCTTCCTTCCTTCCTTCCTTCCTTCCTTCCTTCCTTCCTTCCTTCCTTCCTTCCTTCCTTCCTTCCTTCCTTCCTTCCTTCCTTCCTTCCTTCCTTCCTTCCTTCCTTCCTTCCTTGAGTTCTTAGTATCCTCTTGCTTTTTAGCTGCCTCACAGAAGTTTAGGCCAAGAACACGAGGGAGGATCTGTGATGTTCACAACATTTATGGAATTATTAATACACTGTAGCACCAATGAAATCTCAAGAATATATTGTGTGGAACTCCATTTATCTACCTCCAGACGGACTAAGAGCAGAGTTCAGTCTGCCAGGATTCAGAGTCTAGATATTAAAGATCTGAAGCTGAACTGTCCCTCCAGCTATAATTATGCAAGTCATGCATAGCAAAAAAAAAAAATGCTATAATTAAAGTCACAAATTTTTTTCTTCATAATTCTCTTTTATCGTAAAAAAATGCTCTGGTTTGTCTGAAATTTTCTTCTCTTGCATTACACCATTCTTTAAAAAGACTTGGATAAATAGTGGGTAAACTCTTTTGGAACTAATATTCTATGAAAAAAGAACAAAATAATTGCAGCACTTAACATTTTTATTTTAAAGTTGAACTTAGTATTACCAAAGTATCTCACATCTTCCAGGCTAAACAGTTCCCTCTTCTCAGGTAAGTTCCTTTGAAAAGTTACTGCAATGTTTTCTTGGTTTTAGACTATTTTAACTTAAAAATGTATTTAAGCATTTAAAAAGAGAATATGGGGAAAGATATGTCACAAATTATTAACCTGAAAACTTTATTCCAAAGGAGCATTTTTTTTTCACTCAGTAAATTCTGTACGTGCATTTCTCCTTTCTCCAACCTAATTGTAATCCCATGGTACAAAGGTCCATCTATGAGACGTTGTTGTTTTCCCCATGACACCTGGAACAATATCCAACACATCCTGAACAAATATTATTGATACCCCAAATCCAGGACTATATCTTTCTCTCCTGAAATTGCTTATCATTTATAAGTTAACTTCAATTTTAATAAAGTAAATAATACTCATGGGATCTGAAAATATAAACTGAAAACACATGGGAAATATTACACTGGGATTTTATCATTGATTTTGCAAGTAGAAATCAAGCAAATAAAATCAGACGACTAACAGTGGGAAAATTGTAATAAGGTGTATGTAGGTACAAATAACTGTTAGTTGTTGCTATAAACGAAAGAAAATAGAAAGGTGGACAATCCAAGCTGACAGATCCTTCTAGGAATGTTTGTGCTTTTAAACAAACAATTGTGTTTTTATATTGACATATGACTAGGATGGAATCTGCCACTTTGGGGATCCACTCCAAGGAAAATAATAATGTCCTACTGTAAAGGCACCACACAGGGGGCTCAATAAAGTTGTTCGATTTCTTCGACATTTTTTCTTCATGTTCCACCCCATGCTGTGCGTATGTCATTCTGGAAGAGATTCATGTAAAATTTTGCCTCTTTCACTTTTCCCCCAGAGAATTACAAGTGGTTCAGTTTTCAAGTTTCAAAAAACTTTTGGTGAAAGCTAAGGCAGAAATGACATCAAAAATGACAATCATATGTATGATGTACAGAAAATAATTTTTGCCTGTGGAGTCACATACCAAATATAGTGGTTAGTTATGTTTGTAATGCAGATATTTATCCCAGATAATACACGATTTACATGTATATCTTGAACTTGGATGTTAACCAGAAAAGAAAGCATGTTTTTTCCCAGACCTATTTTTGGAAAGAGCATTTTACAATCCTTTATCAAATATTTTTTAAAATATCTTAAAGATTTTACTTATTTTGGTGGAGTTAATAATCATAGAAGCTGCAAGTAATTAAAAATATTTTTCTCCGTAAAATTAAACTATGCTCCAAAAGCTCTCGGCAGCCTCTGAAACATAACAAATACATTTTGTTCATCTTAATGTTATTATAAAAATAGAAATTTAATTATCCCCATTGAAATATTAACAAAATTTAACCTGGCTATTTAGATGAGTATATCATAGACACACACACTGTGAGATCCGAATGAGAAAACTAAGCTGACTTCTCTTGGAACCAATGAAGTAGAGGAGGACATGTGTGCCTAGAACTCTCCACTCTCTGTGCCTAGAACAGTGTCTAATGAGCAGAACAACATGTTTTAATTATTTATGAAACAGATGAATGAATACTCCACAAACACATTAATAAGCTTTCACACAGGGATGAGATGAAGGGAGTTAAAAAAAAATATTAAGACCTTCTCCCGGTATTAAATTATTCCACCAATTACGAAAGCTAGTCTCTGGAACCCTGAACTAATATGAATTTAAGTATGTCGTGTGTGTGTGTGTGTGTGTGTGTGTGTGTGTGTGTGTTAAAGATGTTAGTCAAGCTATGACCCCATCACAGCTTCTCAACCTTACCTCACAGGCACAGAACAGATGTTCTTCACTGTTGGACATATAGTTCCCTTCTCAACACATATACATATGCTATAATATTGACCATCTTATAAAAATAAACAAGCAAACACAAAATGCTCTAGACCCAAGTACCCCCCTACAGCAACTTCTCCATTTCTGTGTTTTTATTTATAGAAAAGCTCCTCAAAATACCTGCTTATATTCCCCCTCTCCAGTTTCTCGCCTTTCATTCTTTATTTAACCAACTTCAGTAGGGTACTCAACTCCATATCTTCACTGAAGGCAACCTTTTAAAGATCTCTATTGACATTCTTCTTGTCAAAGTAACTGATCAATGTTCTTTTCTATTTTTAATATTGGAATCTTTTTTAAAAATTTATTTATTGTAACATGATTGATTGTACATGACTGTGGGGTACAGAGTTGAAAATCAATACCTGTGTACAATATGTGATGTTCAATGTTCATTGTACCTGGCCTCTCAGCAGCATTTGACACAGATTATCATCCTGTCCTTCTTGAAACACTTTCTTCTCAAGGCTTCGTAGTCCTTGGTTTTCCTCTAGTGCTATGGACACTGCTTCTCAGTCTCATTTGCTGGCTCCTCCTCATGGAGATGCCTGCATGACATCTACATTGGCATGTCCAGTTGGATAAACAAATCCTCTCTGTCTCATTCACATGTGATCACCATGTTAACCATTAACCACACTGTTCATCCTTGAACTGGCCAAGTTCACTCTGCCCTCAAAAAATTTGCTTTTGCTTTCCTATCTTCCTAGAACATTGCTCTTCCAAATAACCACAGGACTCATTCCCTTGCCTCATACATATCTCTACTTAAATATCAGTACTGTGAAAAGATCTATTCTGACCCTTATTTGATGTACCCTTTTCTTCATGGCTACTGCTAGGCCCTTACCCTGCTTAATTTTCCTCATAGCATGTTATCGATAACGACATACCATATATTTATTCATGTATTTGTTTCTTGTCTCTTTCTCCAATTAGAATGTAAGACCTACAAAGTCAGAAACACTACTTGTCTTGTTCATCACTGCTGTACTGGTGCCTAGAACAGTGTGCAGCATATTAAAGGACTCAATAAATATTTGTTGAAAGAATAAATGAAAAATAGCACCACATTTAAGATGTAGCATCAATATATTCCATGTTTTGATATGCCACTACCCTACCTTGATTTGCATTTTAATGTAAATGTTTTGACATCTATAACCTACCAAGGCAATATTCCGAGCAAAGTGCTATGTGTGTGTGTTTGTGTGCGTGCACACAGCAGACATGAAGAGAGGGGTGTATTCCAGCATTGCAACTCTCAAAAAACTTAAAATTTACATGTGCACAATTTGATTACAACACAAGGCAGTATATGGTAGATGCAACAGATATATTTGTTTATTTGTTCATTCATTCAACAAATATTTGTTTAGCATCTCCGAAGAGCCTACACTAAAAAAGGCAACAAAAAGTAGAAGGAAACAAAAAGGCAAAGAAGAAAAACTGTAGGGAATAAGTGGCAATATTCCAGATATATCTATGACTTGTGCAAGCAGCAGGATGAACTTGACATAGAAGAGTTAATAACAGACGTGATAAGAAAGAGGGTTTGAGTGCATTTTCTAAAAAAATAGAAAGGAGTAAAAATGAACTGAATGACATTTCTAAGCAAAAGCACCTGAGAAAGTGCAGGCAGTGAAATATCTCATGTAAAGAAGCATTTGCCTCAGTCACTCCCTAGAGAAGAAAGATATTTTTATTCTGAATCCATAGCATGTAGCAAAGACATAGACTCTAGAAAATTTATTTCAGGCAGGAGGGGAAAAAGCCAAATACCAAGAAAAATATGTTCCAGACTATGACGATCAGATCAAATCATAATTTTCTGAAATACTATGTGGGAGCATCCACATGGCTTTTTATCCTAGATATTTTTAAAGACCAAACTAGCCAAGTTTTCATATGGAATTATTGCCCTGTTTTGAATCTGTAATGGTAGATGTTATAGAATTGTCAAAAGAGGTTAACTTCAATTTTTGGCCATTTACATTCTTATGTGTTTTAAGAATTGCTCCACAGGAATATTTGACTTTAACTTTGAAAATCTTTTTGCTTTGAAAAAAATGTGAGATGTCTTAGGAAACCACATGGTTTATTATTTGAGACTGAATGAGAAACGCTGTGCTCAGTCTTTTTTTCCACAAGAAATGCTTGTGTGTTTAAAAACCAAATAAAAAGTTTCCTAAAATATTGCTAATGTGGGTCTGGGATAATACCTACTGCTTAATTGTTTCTGAAGATTTCAGATCAATTACTAGTCTTCAAAAACATTCAGACAATTATCAAGACATACGATTGCATTCAGAAAAAAAAAATTTAAGGAAGTTGTGTGTCCTTTCTTTCAAATACATGGTCAAAATAAATGCCATGTTAGCAAGATCTGAAAGATTGTTCAACTTGGGCCTTGGTTCTTCCTACTTCACCTGAGCACTGATGTGTTTGCCTTGGGTGTCTGTGATCACTGTAATCCTTATATTCTCAGAACAAACTCTAGTATTCACTAAGTACAAAAAATGAAGAACAGTACCTCTCTGCAGTGAAGAAAGATTAGGAAGGGCTGATCTTAACAGACACAGAACGTGGGCTCAGAAGCAGAGCACTTATAAATTCACATTTTATTAGCCTGGTTCACATCCTGCTTGCCTCCTCTTTCACTCCACAAGAGAAAATTCCTGTTTACATGTACAATCTCCTTGGGACCGTGGAGGAGTATGAATTGTGCTTTATGAAAAAAGCTGCAGTCATATGTGGGAAAAGTAAGCTTAATATGACCTGTGAGGGTTGTACATCTCCTAATCTAAATTCCTCTTAAGAGATCTGCCATCCTCAGTCCAATGAACCCAAACAGGAACCTCCTGTGAGCAGGAGGTACTTAAAAAATTCTGCACTTAATAAACCAATAGAACTGACAGCAGAGTATGGCTGACATTCTTATTTTAAAAATGAAGATAGACTAGAGAATGAAGTAGCTCTATAGTCTTAATGTAAAAGGGTCTCTGAAATTTAGATATAGAGTGTTTTTTTTTAAATACATGTTTTGTTAAATAAGCAAACATTCCTATTTATATAAATTCTATTTCATAGGAAACTGAAATTAAATGACTTTTCAAAATAACCTAATAGCAGGGGTGGAGTGGGACTCGAATAAGAACTGAGCATAGGTGTCAAAATATCTTATTCAAATATTACCTCTGGAATAAAGATTTCGTCTTAGACCAAATTTACAAAAATATGAGGTCCATAAAGATGCAGATGATGGAATTCAAATGAAATATTACAAATATGTCATCCAACTCTATCTTTGGTTGCTTAAATTCCTCTTTCAGGGAAAGTGTTTTTTTTTTTTTTTTTTTTTTTTTGAAATGCTCTACAGAAAAATGGAAAGTCTTGAGAACAGCAAACCATGGTGGGCAGCGGGGCCAGAATCTGAAGATGGTTCAGAGGGATTTTTCTGGAGCCAGTTTTCAAAACCTTTAAAGAAAATGGTAGGCAGTCATCTTGCAAGGTAATTTTACATTTGTTTTAATACAGTCATTATAACTTCAACACAGAGGGTTAAATTGTTTTACTTCCTCGAATCTCTCCTAGCTCATATTATTATTATATTTATTTCACTAATAGATATATAGCTTGCCATAGCTTGCCTTGTTCCCCAAAGTATTGCCAGTTGCTTATAAAAATCCATAGGCAAAATAAAACTTTTTACATTAGGGAAATTAGGATATAGAGAAAATTAGGCTCATATATTATGAAGAAGCCAGAGAGTAGGAACTTAGTAATATATGTATACATTTTTGCAAAATAATTAAAGGTGGACCATAAATTCAGCTCTGAGTTTTCTATCAAAAAAAACGAAGTGCGAAATATGATCAGGTATAAAATCATCATTGTGTAAAAGATAAAAACAAAATACCAGCTGTTTCAGAGAAACATACATTTTCCTATATTGAAGTCTACTCAGAACTCTTCCACTCAGTGTCCCATAGCAGGGACACTGAGGAACTTTGGGGGCATCATCCTCAATAATATCCCTGCATCACATAGAGAGCTCCACAGAGCTGTTTCTTAACTGTGGCTGCCTTGCCATGTTCACCAGAAACTTCATGTCAAAGCACAATTTAATAAACATAGTTCGAAAGAACTACCAAAATCACACAATCTAAGCACACAGCTTTCTGATTGCCTAACTTTATTCAGGGATACATTTTTATGCAAGTTAGCAGACTAGATGGACTGGGATGCATAGTCCTCCAGGCTGTCTTTTTTAATACTACTTCTCAAAAATCAAGTTTTGATAGGAGTTGGGTCACCAATGTTATATTCCCTGGTAATACACTGGAGTATGGGCATTGCATTCGACTGATCCTGACTGACAGATCATCCAATCCAAACTTCTCTATTGGAGCCTTACAAGATACTAACCTGAATCATTTTCCACTCCAGCTCTGCGGAAAAATGTACCAAAGCAGTGACTTCAGGTGGGCCAAGATGACTTTAGAAGAGAGTTCTCGTTGTGCTACAGCACATATATTGTAACACGTACACATGATACTAAAATTTGAGCTCCTCACAAGCAGGGCTCTTTGTCCATTTCCTTTTCTGCTTGGTCCTCAGCTATTACAAACAGTGGCTGGCATATAGTTGATGCTCAACCAGAATTTGTTGACTACAGAATGAATGAATACACAAATGAATGATTGAGTACAAGTGGTTCCAAATCACTTCCTCATAAAATGGCAATTCTCAGCATTTTTAAGGATGAGAATCCTTTTTCAAAGTAAAAAATAATAATAATAATTCTGCTGACTCCCACATGTTTAGAGTTATTCCTTTTTGATAATAATTGGTTAAGAAAATGATAATGAATAAAGCTCCTAAGAATCAGTGATAATTATGTCTTATACACACAAAGTACATATTTACATTTAATATATAGAAGTATGTAATGTCTTTATTGTCAATATAGACAATGCTTTACATATATTTGGACTCAAGGATGCCTTATACTAATTTGGATGTTCCCCAGGGATCCATGATTCATAGGCTTGGGAAGACTGGATAAAAGCTTTGCCTTTATTATTTTGGCCTTGAACTTTGTCTCAGAGAATATTTTGAATTGCCCACCAAAGCCACAGAGAAATTGTGCAATTAAGTGCATGGGATGTGAACTCTTCAGACCTGTGTTTGAATTGTGGCTGTATCATGTTCCCGCTGAATGGCCTTAGGAAATGCATTCTACTTCTCTGAAATCTCTGAAAAGAACATAATTATACCAACATCATGAAGGTGTAATGAGGACAAGTGAAATAATGTATGTAAAGAGTTTCACACACAGTAAGAGCTCTGTACAGTGCTCCCTTCTTTTCAAGAGATGCTACATGGATAGGAATTAATTTGTGAGACTGCTTGATGGAGTTTGGATGTGTTGTCCCCTCCAAAACTCATGTGGAAATTTTATCCCCATTGTGGCAGTGTTGGAAACTGATCGAGTCATAGGGGTGGATCCCTCATGAATGGATTAATGTTCTCCCTGGGGGAGGAGAGGTAGTGAGTGAGTTCTCTCTCTATTAGTTCCCACGAGCACTGGTTGTTTAAAAGACCCTGGCACCTCCTCTCTCTCTCTTGCTTCCTCTCACCGTGTGATCTGCTCGTACTGGCCGGCTGCCTGCCACTTTCCGCCATGAGTAGAAGCAGCCTGAGGCTGGTGCTAGATGCAACCATACCAGAATCGTAAGCCAAATAAACCTCTTTTCTTTATAAATTACCCAGTCTCAGGTATTCAGTTATAGCAACACAAAATGGACTAAAACACCACTCTTAGTTCCTTACGATCAATTCATTTCATTATCACCTTTTTATGTTCCCTATAGCAAAAAGACCTACCGTCACAGCATTTGAAACCATTATCTGATCTGTCAGGAACTTCTTACTGCCCATGACTCTGGCAATGTCATTATGTGCAGGTTCTAAATAAATTTAATATCTGGATTTCTCATATAGAGCCCATGAAGCTCATCCTACAAGCAGTGCCCTGAACTCAGGAGTGGAAAGCAAAGGAAGAATCAATAAAAGATGCCAATGATCTTTCCTGTTGTTATCACATTTCTCCACAAATATTATGCATTCAGTGAGCTAATTCCATACTAGGCCAGAAGGAAAAATAGCAGCTCTGACAGTTCCCTAGTGAAACATTGATGATCAATATGATATTAATGAAGGATATGCTTTAATATTTTTACTGAATATTTTGCTTAGGTTATTCAAAAGAAAATCTAACTAACGTGCCTTTAGTGTGGCTGTAGAAGGGATTTGGGGATCTCTTTCATCTTTTTCTTTTCTCACAGCAGCAGACAATAGTCTCTTTATTGTACTTATTACTGACATTAATGCAAATAATTTTGACAAGTGGAAAATATTCTTGTAATTAAATTTCTGTTGTACTTTAATGTTTGTTCCCTAAAGAAAGTTCCTGTTAACAGATATCAAGCTGTGATAATAATATTTTCTTCCTACATTATCAAAAGTAATCTGTTTTCTTTCCTGGACAGCATTCAAAGTAGCCATAAGATTTAAGAAAAACCGGAAAAGGTACTTTTTTCTTCAAAGTTTTTGTGAATTGTTCTTGAATATGAACTTAGAGTTTCAACACAGTAAAGGAGAACATTAGGAAACCTAGTATAATAATTTGATTCAGAAATTAAAGTCACAGTAAATGTCACAGTCTAGAAACTGCTGACTTTTTCAGAGGTGTATGGTAAGTAGAAGTAATGTACATTAAAGGAGTGAAATTTATATGTGCTTTTAAACCACAGCCTCTGATAATTAAGTCATAACTTTTAATGTGATGTATACTCTGATAATTTCACTGAGCTCAACTTCTTTTTATTTTTTTAATTTTATTTTTTATTTACTTATTTATTATATTATTAATATATTTTTTTACATTCTATGATATTGTTGCAGAACAGTTGGGAGGGAGGAGAAGAGCAGAAAAGAGAAGGAAATATGATGGAAGAAGGAGGAAGGAGAAGGGGTGGAATTGAGGCCTGTGGCAACCCCCACATTCCCACAGGGGAGACCAGGGGGCTTCCAGTGGTGTCTTGGTTATTGCTGGGCTGGGTACAGATGTCAGAGGGGTGTGGCAAAAGCCCTCAGCCCCCACCACCCCAGCTCAGGAACCCGGGGCCCTTCTTGCTGTGGCTCGGTGGTCAAAGCTGGGCTGGCTGTGGGTGTGTGGATAGCTGTGGCTGAGGCCCAAGGCCGCACACCACCCTGGCTTGGGATTGCCCGGACGCTTCTTGCGGTGGCTCAGTGGTCATTGCTGGGCTGGTTGCACTCACTTGTTGAGGGAGTGTGGCCGAGGGCCGAGGCCCCCACCCTTGGGATTGGTTATGCCTGTTGAGGGACATGGCTGAGGCCCCCAGCCCTCACCCCTTTCTGGTTTGGTAGCCCAGGGGACTTCTGGTCCTTCTAGGTATTATAGGTGTTCTTTGCTGAAAGAGACCTTTACTAGTAAATATCGAACTTTGTCTCTGGTTGTGGGTACTTTATTTTTTCTTTCAGTTCTGTGTTGGATTATTTCCTGTTCCCTCCACTCAAACTCTGTGCTGGAACTAATTTGCTGTCCTTCACTTACTTCTAAAATGGGGGGACTTCCTGTGAGGACAAGTAATTGAGCTCTGTGGTTGACCTAAATTGCTGCTTTGCTGCTGATTCCCTGGGGAAGGCTTTTTGTGCAGCTCAGGTTTTAATGGTTGACTTCCAGTTCTAGTGAAATCTGGTGCACCTGGGTTATGTAGAAACACTGCTCTGGGCCTGAGTCTTTTCATCAAACTTCACCGCATGCAATTCTGTACTCCTGACCAGTCTCCTCTGTGTGGTCCTATGCTGATTGGGGGGCAGATCAGCTGTCCTTGGTGTGCCCCACTGTTCCCCCGTGGGCCTGGCCCCCCCCCCACTGCCGGTGCTCCAAACACTTCCCATGGGGACGGGACTTGCTCTGGACCCTTGTGATGACTCACTAGCCTCTGAGTGGCTCCTTTTTTTCAGTTGTTGTGGCTCCTTGGTCCTATGTGGGTCCACAGGAACCCTGTTAGTGGTATTGCTGGCCTGGGGTCCACCAAGGTCCTCTTCTCCCCTGCTGCCTCCAAGCAACTTCATCTGAAAGGCACAGCTACAGCTTTTTGCCAGCTCCTGCTTCTTGGGCCCAGCAGCTCCAGTCTGGAAGTGGCCAGGATTCGAAATGGTTGGAGGGGTTTTTTCTTTCTCTCATCATGGCTTGTCCCACCTTCATGCATTCCATAGGTTTCTCCTCCTCCTCCCCTGAGCTCTAGCAGCCCCACCTTGGCTATTGTTGCTTTTTCACAGTTGTAAATTGTTGTTTTGTGGGAGAGAGTGATGCTGGGGACCATCTATTCCACTGTCTTGACTGGAAGTCTCAGGAGTGAACTTTATATGTGCTTTTAGACCCATAGCCTTTGATAATTAAGTCATAACTTTTAATATGATGTAAACTCTGATAAAAATTGCACTGAGCTCAACTTCTTTTTATGACTTTTGACTAAGTTACTTAGTAATAGTCTATCTTAGCTTAAAAAGAGATAAATAATAAATTTATTAAAATAAAATTTCAGCTTTCCCAGATAATTACCTTTAAAACAACTGTGTGTGATACCAAATTCCTTCATAAATAAGGCTATGTTCAACATAAATAAAAGCCAGCTTTTTAAATCCTTATATTTGTTGTTCTCATATATCTATTTTGAACTTCTTTATTACTTCTGACTTTTTAAAAAATGTAGCCTTTCAAATAAACTAAACCACTTGTTTTTTAATTCCAGCTAAATAACTGATTTCTTTTGAATGTAGGATCATAGTAAGTAAAACATTTATAGAAACGATCTTTTGTCCCCTCTGCACTAATCAATACTTATAAAACATAGATGTGGTAATAAAAAGTGCTGCCAAAACAACTAACCCCACAGCAGTTTCATAAACTTTAGCCTTCATCTAGTACTGCTAAGCAAGCCAAATACTCATTTCTCAGCATATATGCACTCACCTCAGGGAGGTCAGTGAACACACTCTGGTCCCAAACAAAGCTGTTGAGAGGGGAAGGGGAAGTCTCTCATTGAGTTGGGGCAGGCAGAGTCCCTAGAAATAGAGGTTTTTGTTTAACAAATATAAAGAATGGCCTCAGAGAAGTTAAGTGACTTAATTAAGATTGTAACGTAGTATGTCATTACACTGGCACATTTAAGGAATTTAAGGTTGTTAACTTTTAATCCAATAGTCTTTATGCCAAACTGCTCCTCAATAGACATCTCATACTAGAACATTTTTATTCATAGATGTGTTACAGCTGTGTGAATGAAGAATCCATATTGCCCAAATGGAAATCAAATTGGGTTTTTTGTTTTGTTTTGTTTTTTTAAGTGTTGGCAATTATTCCCTCTACCATATCTGCAAACCTAAGTCATGGCTCCTGCAGAGATAAGCTATCAACTAACTATAGACATCAGGAAAATGTATCTTTAGAACATCTGATGAAAAGAGGATTGGTAGCTTATCACAAGCCACTTAAACGACTAAGTGGTAGAAGAGTTCAGAGACTTATGTTTTTATTAATAAATAAAGTTATAAAACTTGCTCCCATTTCAAAGATGAACTGCCTATTTGTAATGCTTAAACAAATAAAAATAACCATGGAAGAGCCTCAGAAGTTCCACAGATTTCAAATGGACCTAGTTGGTTTATTAATACTTTAAGCAACAGGTATTTTCTTCAACGAAGACAGAGGATTAGAAACATGAGAAGTACCTGTTAAAGGTAAAAATAAAACAAGAATTAGCACAGGCTTGGTCTGGCCAGTTAGTTTACTTGGGAGAGCATGGTGCTGGTAACACCTAAGTGATGGGTTCAGATCCCACACCAGCCAGCTGACTAAAAATTAATTAATTATTTATTTGGGCTGGCCAGTTAGTTCAGTAGGTTAGAGCTCAGCCTTGTAACACCAAGGCCAAGGGTTCATTTCCCCATACCAGCCAACCACGGGAAAAAAAAAAAAAAAAAAAAAAGAACACAGGCTTTGTCACAAATATTTGACAAATTAATTTTGCCAGCACAATTATGAACTAGTTGATTTATCAAGGAAATATTTACATGTATTCACTATTAAAATTTTACTATGCTAGTTCTCATTCTAGGCATTTAGTGATTCTCTTTTGAAAGCAAAAACTTAAATTCCCAATCTGCTAATGCCATCAGAGAAAGACTGAGCCATCCTAAAGTTAGACTTCAGTGTACCCCAACCAGTTAATCACAATCAGAAACCCCAACACCTAAATCATCAAACTTAACAATGATCTAAGCCCAAAGGCTCGTTTCTGATGCCATATACTTCCTCGCTATATCATTAAAGGAATTATTTCCAGGGCGAGGCTATTCTGCAGTTTTCACACTCTCCTTCATAGTTAGCTGTTAGCAAATTGGGAAAAGATGAGTGACAACTGGTATTAAGCAATTTCCAATGGCAGAAAATTAATCTCTCAGTGGCAGAATTAACCAAAATTGCAGGCCATCACAGAATAGCTTTATGCCAGTATACAGGAAAATTACTTTGTTTCCTGAGTGGTCTGTTTCACAACAATGTGGAGCTCAAGGTTTTCAATTACAGTCCTACCACTTACAATGTAACTTCATGCTAGTTACTTAAGTTTTCAAATCTCTTTTTGCCTCATCAGTAAAATGAGAATAAAAATAGTTCCCATAGTTGTAAGGTTATTATATGAGCAAGCATGAGATTCTATTTATATAAAATATATGTATATCACATATATATATGTAGCTTAGTTCAGTGCTCAATAAATGTTAGCTATTCTTGTTGAATCCCCTTCCTTTAAAAAAATTCAAACAATATTGAGAATATTTTATTTTAGAATACATTTACCAATCAGACAAAAAAAAGAAAAGTAAAAAAGGCTTTATGTGGCTCTCTGCACATGCTTCTTAAAATGCATGTTCTTTTTGTGATGGGAGTTGTTAGCAGTCCTGGAGTGTATGCACATGGTATTAAATATGCAGTTACATATACAAATCTTGTTACAGAATGGGTTTCCACAAACATAAAATGTAAGAGTAAAAGAGTAAGGGAACATAAGGATATGAGAAACAAGATTATTATATGAAAAGGATACATAAGTTTTCTGAACTTTTTAAAATTGAGCTATAGATTTTGTTCTGAGTTTTCCAGCAGCCAATGCAAAGAAGTTAATGCTATGATTACATGAACCACAATGTACACATGACAGAAACATACTATCTGCTGAGGATAGAAAAAGCTTTATTTTGTTTTGTTTTGTTTTGTTTTGTTTAACCAAACACTGGTGATTATTATAACTCTGCAAATACATTGAATTCTGAAACTGCTTACGGACAGCAACAGATGATATAACAGAAATTTATCTGTGGATAAATGAGAATATATTTAAGAAAAGAATGACACTATATACCATGGGATTTCATAAAGCAACTTGTATTATTTCTCAGCACTGTTAATTAGTATGCTTATTTAACCCTTCTATTAAAATGATTATATAATATTGTAGTATTTTGATCACTGAGTGGTGATAGTTTCTATGCTTCTAATAATTGGCGTCTAATATTTAACTCTTTTATGCATTCAGTTGGAAAACTGAAATTTTCTGACATTTTTATACATCCTGGTTTTAGTCTTGGCATGCCACATTATGTCAAGATCTTCTGAAAGCACTTTCTAAAATAGTAACTTCTGAGAAGTGAATGATTAGGGGATTTCCTTGGGGAAAACTTATCTTTAAATTCTCTCCCTCTGCCTCTCTTCACTTTAAAACTGGGCCCTAAAATGTAGCATTGACTCTGCTAATACATAAATGTTGAAGATAATTACTAAAGCCTTTAAGAATTCTATTGGCTTTACAGTATCAAGCAATATAATGTTGGATGGTCCAGTCAACCACATGATGACTCAGCATTAAACATATCTTTTATTATAATATTACACATAAAGAGAGCTATGCTTAAAAAAATATGTAATTCTAAGGGTTCCTATTATAGATCAATATACCAATAAAACAGACTAAATATTTTTCTCTGTGGCCAAGATAATGAAATAAAGCGAAAGGATTTTTCCAAGTCATTTTTAATCTAAATTCAAATGAGAAATTGTCAGTATATGTGAGTTACTTCAACTGAATTCTCTATTTTACCTTAAATAAAACATAACATAGGAGACATTTAGGGAGAATACATCTTTTCATCACATAGCTCCTTCTTTAATGCTTATTTAGGTTTTGACCAATCAGGATAACTTAAGGACATCTCAAAATAGAGATACTGTCCCTTGATCTTTTACTGACTAAACTCTCCTTTTATTTACTTATTTTGAGTGAGGGATTTGGAGAAAAGGACTAGTCATTGCTAATGAATCTGGTGCTGTTGAAAAATTCCAGATGGGCAGTCAGTCACAAAGACTGAAGTTCTTTTATTAACAGGCTAACACTGAACAGTTTTCCCTGTACTTTGCTTTCAGATGCAACCTGGAATAGAGATCTATCTTACATGTCCAGACCTGCTCAATCTCTCCTTCATTAATCAGTATTTTCACATTTCATCAAGTATCATTTCTGATAGGCCTATTCTGGCTACACAGAAATCACCTTCTCTCATTACTCATTTTGCCGATAGATTTTGCAAAAATAGGGGTTTCACATTAGCAATATCTTTTAGTACAATGGTTATATATTGTTGAAGGAAGATGAACTTAGGGAAAACAAAGTAATATGTATGATGATCTGTTTTGTTCTTTCAGTCACCTAATTTAAAACAGATTTATGCCAGGCCAATAGATGGTTTTATATATATTGGGCTAAAGTAGTCACCTTAGAGCATTCCTGACTGTTTTTTAAAAAATACTAATTCGTATTGGCTAATGATAGTTCCCAGTGATTATGCCAGGGGAAATATTTAATTAGAGTCAAAGCGCAGTGGAAATACCACAATACATTTTTTGATAATTATTGTTTCTTTAGAATAATTAACATTTCAATTGTGTCTACAAAGTGCTAGTCATCAAAATTCTGAGAGATGAGTTTTTATTTATTAAAACAAAAACAAAACCTAAGACTCCAGGGATTTAAATAAATTACCTAATGTCACCAGAGTATATACAGAAAGGATCATAACAAACCCTTAGTCTGTGTGAACATACAGGCTCTACTTCACACTGTCTCCCTGCTGTCAAATCTGTATCTCCAGACCAGACCTTTAGTCCCAAGTGTTCAACATTCTCTGAGATATTTTCAGTTTACTTTCTAGTATGTCCAAAATTCAATTTTAATATTCACTCAGTAACTAGCTTTCATTCTATTGTTTTTACCACTGCTATAAGTGCTTTTTGGAATCACATTTAATTTTTCTGTCATTTATATCCCTAGAATTCAGGTATTTAATCTTCCCTTTTTTTTTCTTCAAACTATCTTTTGGCTTTTAGCAATCATAGGGATTTTTTCAAAATATGCTATTACAAAAAAATTAAAATTCAATACTTCTTTGAATACCATTATGTCAAAATATACATGGCATCAAAAATAGGAAGTCACGCTCTAAAATGAAAATTACCGTATTTGAGTAGAGGGATTAGAAATGATAATTCTTCTCTCTTTTTTTTAAAATAACCTTTACTATTATATTGTTGCAAAAACATGGAAAATACCAAACAATGTCACAAAAAGTGTTAGTACTTTCTCCCTCTACTGCCACTATCTCTGCAGGCTCTTGTCATTCAAGCTTGCCACATACTTTGTTCCCTCTCCCAGCCATTGGGAAAAATTCTATCCAGTTGATCTTCTTTAAACAAAGCTTTTTAAGGATAGCTCCCACCTACAAAATCTTCAGCAAATAGTTTTAAGTCTACATAACTCTCCATAAACTTGGTTTACTTTCCATTTCCAGTATCGCTTCCCCAAAATGAGCATGCCACTCCTGCTAGCCATGACGCATTTTTACTTCCATGCTTTGTTTATGTCTGACAAGCTGTGTCCCCTTTCTCTAAATAGTACTTTTGTGTTGAGCATTCAGTTAACTTGCCAGTTCCTTTATAAGCCCTTCTCCAAGCCTTACTTTCTGCTTCCTTCATGTCTTGGATATAAAGTATCTACCTCATATTTAAACACTTGCTCTCTTACCAGTGTTTTATATTATTCCTTTGTATTTTTTGTATATGTTTTCAGGTGTTATCACCTTTTTCTTGGTCATAGAAAAGCATAGAGTAAGTAAAAAATTATTAATAAACGCTGGTTAATGTACTGATTGGGATTAATGCTGCCGTCTACAGCACACATTTACTTTAAAATGTAAAGCTGTGACTTCTCAAAGTTTTCATAAATTTTCTCTAAATTAAAATATTAGCATATTAGGATATTTTTTAAACACCCAGGATTGGATAAAGTATGAGTTCCTAATCTTCACAGGTTAGGTTTTAGATGTGCGAACATTACAGTAATTTCCTATCCAGACAACTACTAGGTTAAAATACACACACACACACACACACACACACACACACATTTATATTTTAATTCTCTATTCTTAATAAAACAGTAATTTAGCTCAGTAATTTTGCTGGTATTTGAGTGTATCTTAAACCAAACCTAAAGTTCTACCATTAAATTTTCTCAGAATCATGGACTCTTAGAAACCTTATGTTACCATTTAAAGCAATTGTTAAAAATACTCACTGTATACTAAGGTAAACACTGTTTATATATTAAATTCTATTGAAGTTATTATAAACTACTGATGTTATAAACTTTAAAAATATATTGCCAAATATTAGCACTTCAGGTATATCTAGCAAAGTTTACAAAACTGGAAGAAAAGAAAATAAGTATATGAAAATATAAAACTATGAAAAATGAGTAAAAACAAACCCCTTTACAAAAGTAACAAAAAGCACCAAAACTTTGTAACTTATTATCTGACTCTCTATTCTCAATTATAAAAATGATGATGGAATAAAATATAAATCAGTGAAATAAAAGGGGTGAGGATGGCTCATATTCATTAGAAGCATATAGATCAAATCTGATTTTATCATTAATAGGCTAGTACCTTGGAAAAGTTAGCCGACACCTTTGAATTTCCAGTTTCTTCATCTGAAAAATTAAATAATAATTTTTATCTGTAATTATTGTGAGAACTAAATGTGACAGTCTATGCGAAGTCTCTAGAACAGTGAGTAGATGCATATGAGCCACTGATATTTTTATTATCTTTACCAGACCCATGGAATTCTGACATAACCAATGACCTAGAACTTGGGTTGACTCTTACTGCCTCAGTCTCCTTTTTCAGATATTTTTCATTCACTTGCCTGACTTAATTGTTTATCTCTAGAAGCAAGAGTATCATTTCTAAGTGGGAAGAACATGGCCTCTGTTTCCAAGTTATACATCACCTGCCTGTGTTGACCTCCTTGCTTATTAGTCTGGGTTCCTAACCCACCTCTTTCTTACCAGCTTCTAGGCTCTTCAGTCCTCAGTGTTTAACTCTCTTGTTTCCTCAAACTCTGTTTGTATCTTTGTTTGTTTGCTTTCCCTCCAGTCTGATGATGCATCTGGCTATAGCCCTACATGGATCCCTTGAAATTAGAACTTGACCTTTGTCCATACAATGCTACCAATTTTTATGATCTGCATTGCAATTTATGTGATAAATGTTCGAAAAGCTAGGGCCAATCATCCCCAGAACATAGAGAGTTCTTTTTTTATGTTAATGAAAAATGGCAGTGTCTAAGAAACTCTATCTGACCAGTTTTAATATAATTTAGAGCTCCTTTTCTTTCTTATCTTCCATGGCACGGCTTCAGGGATTAACAGGCAAAATAAGAGTGACCAGAGTCTGTAAGTAAGTATCAAGGAGGATGAATACGTTCTCATTCATCTCTTAATAGCATATTCATTCTGATCTCTGTTCTACTTAAGTGTCCGTAATCACTTCAATATAAGCAACATTGCTTTAATGACTAGAAATAGATAAGAGAATCCAAATCACATCACAGTGAACATTAGATTCACGGAGAGTTGTCAAATGCTTCTCCCTGGTCCCAGCCCAAAATGATGAAACCAGAATTAGTTGGGATGCAGATCCCCGAAAGAAGCTGAACACACACATTTGCTTTCTGAGGTGTCCATGAATTTTTACTGACATGGACACCTCCCTGGCTTCTATCTGAGCAGAACAGGGTTTCAGGTCCTTGGTATCTTAACAGATTTCAAAGTTCCTGGGTAATACCATTATATTTGCATGTTTTCTAGGCTAGGAGGAAAATTCCCTAGCTGTGGCCGATGCTAGGTCAACAGGCAATGTAAAACTTTGCAAGTTTGACTTTTATTTCAAGACAAAGTGACTCAAGAAAATGCATTTTGGAAGATTAATTCAATCTATGTGTTGTTCCTTGTTATCATAATACCTTATCTAAGAATTGCTGTGTAACTTTTGTGAGTCCCTCTGACCATTTGAAAAGTAAAATATAAAATGAAACCACTTATTTACCAGAGTGATAAAACATACAAGCTTCACATGTAGACTCTATTATATAGTTTTTCTTTAAACCATTTAATGGTTTCTTTAAGGTGCAATTTAAGGAGCTGATACCAATTCATGTTACTTGAGCTGTGTTTACATTAAGATTTAGTTTCCTTTCTTAAGTACTTTAAACATAGTAGGTTCAATGATACTCAGAAAGTCCAGACACTCAATAAATGCTTTTTGATAATGATGATGATGAAGTTGGAACATGGGTGTTCTTGTCTCTACTTATACTGACTGTCTTACTAAAGTTCAGACCACAGTTTGTCTTATCAGTTTGTTTTTTTCTTAAAATTATATCATGTAGTTGTTATGTTAGTTCACTTCTTTTTCGTCACTTTCTTAAGGCAGAACCCCCCCCCCAAAAAATAAAGAAAAAAAAAAAAAAGAAGGGTTGTATTTTCTTAAACCAAGCTGGGATCTTCTATCCATAACAGGTAGTACAGAGAAACTCTACCATGCTGTTTTTTGTTCTATGCCTTGTTTTTCTTTGCCTCATTCCCCTGATCTTCCTAAATACTACTCTTCAGGCAGTGTTCCCATAGGTAGTGCTATGAAGTGGAGGTTTGGGGTCAGGGGCCAGTGGGCTTGCTTTCATGTATGTAGCTCTAACAGTAACCCAATGCATCCTTTTGCCCAGAGCAAAGCATTTATCTTCTCAGCATGAATTGTCTGCATGCAGAGTGGGGTAGGACACTGCAGACCATTTGAAGATCAACATTTGGAGAGTTAAAACTCATACTCGAGGTTTAATTGTATTATAGTTGATGAGAAAGTAAATATTGAATCTCTATAGATTCAAAACAGCATCTCAGCATGTTTTGAAAATGTGAAAATACTAATTATCTTAAATTCCAAAAAGTAGGTCTCAAACATCTTACTTGACTAGAGATTGCATGCAAAAAAAAAAAAAAAAAAGAGTCTAGCATAGCTAGTTGTTGTAGTGGTGGCTTTCCTATAAAACAAAGAATAGCCCAAACACTACACAGACCCCTTCCAATCAAAGAGCCTGAGCTTTAAAAGTTAACTTTACTGCCTGATTCTGAAGTTTTCATTTTCTTTGCCAGACAGGTTCAAAAAAGAATGTCTGTTTTCATTTCATCAGGCTTAATCCATACATAACATCCTTTCCCACTATTTACTAGACTACAGCTATCAAATGAAGATATGATGTCTGTGTTTGGGTTAGTTACTTTAAATTCTAATGACCATGATGTAATCACTGTAATCAAGAAAAGCTTGTCTGTCTTTAGACGTAGGTCCTTTGCCATTGGCCTGGCGCACTTTCGAGCCTTTTCATTAAGCTAACCACAATTTAGCCTAATTTGTAATTATCAGTGATCCTGCTTTACACAGTCTCGTGGCCCCAAATTAAAGCTTATTCCATTAGTTTTTTGTTGTGGTGGTGGTTGTTGTTCTGGCAAAACAGTTTATAAATATTTGGATAAGAAAAGTTTATCAGCAGTACATTTTTCACTATAGTGATGTGTTTGTGCATTTGAGTGTTTCTTTCAAATTATGTATTTTTTTTTACAGTTATATCGAAAGTAGAGATTCTCTTTTGCCCAAGTAAATGTTTAGAGAAACTTGGAAGTTTAGAAAGAATTAAGTTGAAAAAAAAAAAAAATGAAAACTGTAATGAGTATATACATGAATGTAAAACGTTTTTCTAAAAATCTTCACTTCTTTGTGTTTTTTAAACAATAAAAGTTTGTATAAATAAAATGAAAATTACACAAATATTCCTAGTATAAAGAAAGCTAAGCTTGTGAAGAAAACCTCAGTATGTCCCTATTCTAGGCAATGACTTTTAAAAATGACAAGATTATCTCTTCAGTTGTGCACTAAAAAGGAACCATAAGAACCCCTTCACTCCTTTCTCCAGAGAAAAAGAAGTGCTTAGGAATTTGAAAATCAAAGACCGTTAAATAAATTATTTTGGTAAAAATAACCATGCTAGCTGATAAAATTTTGCTACTCAAACCCACTTAAAGCTCATTTTATCAGAGACACACTGGATAACATTAGCATTTAGCTATGTTTCTGACATATTCCTAAACCTATGAAAGTCTTCTGAATTTACGTGCCCCTAGGTTTATTTTGCACATATGGGATCCATTTTTTTTTTCTTTTTTTTTTTTTGGCCTTTTAGGTTTCAAGGTGAGTGGAACAAATGGAGAAGGCGAAAATGATTCAGTTGCTAAGCAACAACCTGACAAGGGCCAGGGATTTTTAAACTAAGTCTTGATAAGCTCTTAGCAGTGCTCTGGGAAAGTGATAGGGAAGGAGGGAGCCCTGTCTGACTCCCTGAGCCTCTTTTCCACTTCTTTTAAATGAGGAATGATGGTCTATTCAAATAGAAACATGAATGATTTTTGCTATACAGTATGCCAATATGACTGTGGAAAACTATAAACCTTCCAATTCCCAGTGATACCTTCACTCCTTTGCCTCAGCAATGGCAGCAGTAGAGATGAATGGCTATCATTAACCCCCACAGGATACCATTTAGCAAGGTTAACTAATTAGCCTACATTCATTAATCACCAAGTCAGTTGAAGTGAATAGATTGTCATGTATTTTAGTACAATAATACTAATTTATTTCCAAAAATTAAAACAATTTATGAAAACCCCTAAAAGAGTCAGCAACATTAATTCAGTTTATTTAAGCAAAACTCTTTTAGATCTTACTTCTAATTGGTTTTAATTAAATAATAACTTAAATGCTTGATGTCAATATGACCAATAGAGAGAACTGACTTCAAAATGACCATCATGACTTAGTTCCAGGAGTATAAGGGAAACAACAATTTTGTTAGGTGGGAATGGTAAAAATTTTTAAAAGAAAGCAAATAGATAAATATAATAGGGTGTTTAGGTTAATAGATGTCATGCATGTCTATTATAAAAAGTTGTTGTTGAAGCCATGCTTGTTAACCTTTAACCCTAGAGCCTTATTTAACAGTTAACTTGCTTACCAGCAGGATACCTTTGTGATTTCTTAACTAGGTCTAACATAGAGAGGCGAGTCCTGACAGTGTGACAGAAAAAACGATTTCTCATGTTTCCTGGAAGAACACATTTTTCATGGCAATAAATTCTCTTAGGGAAATTCTGATACACTAAGAAAAATACCGTGTTATTTACTTATACGAACTGGTAAGAAAACGCTGAATGTTTTAATATTATTAAGTTGTAAAATGCAAATTTTTGAACCACTGACCAAGCAATTGGAAGAAACATGAACTATATATGCATGCTTTTAATCTGTATTAACTTCTAGTCAATGCACTTTATGTATTCTTTATGTGCCTATATACGCATGAAATTGAGATGTAAATTGCATTAGTTCTTCGATTATGTTTTAAGTTTAAATGAATAAATTTTTAACACTGAGATTTTAGTGACACCCTTGAAATAAATAAAGCAACTCTTCCATGACACAAAACCAGGATTTTGATTCTCTGTCCTAAGGAGATGCAGATGATGTGGGCAACTCGTGCAGATTTTTGTGGCGCCACTGATTATACTACATCAATATCTTTTTTCTACCATTCTCATGATCTGTTACTTAATGCATTATATGTTTAATTTAATTTTTATGTGTTTATGTGTTGCATTCACAAAGATATTGTAATCTCCTTATGGGAACAGATCCCAGCAGCATCCAACGCCATGCCTAGTGTGCAGTGGCATCTTAAGGAAATGTCTGTGGTCTTGGTTTGACTTAACACTTTTACTCTGAAGGTTTGGTTATGCTAAGAAGAGGAAGGCTTTGGAGGGATATTAAACATCATAAAGAAAGGAACGGGACAAGGCCAACATAAATGAAAACTTAGTAGCTGTGTTTAAAGAAAAAGGAACTTACAGATAGATGATGAAAGTTGAGGCTGAAAATAAAGGCTCAGTGAGCATTGCACGTGGCTTGGGTATAGGATCAAGCAGAAATTTATCCTTTGGATACAGCAGTCAAAAACTCAATGCCAGTGAGGGCCAGGGAGTTAAAGAGTCATTGGTGAAGCATGTCTGATGGGGCAAGGACAACAGGGAACACCATCACCCACATGAAATGGACACCCTATACTCAGCTCTAGGAATCAATGACATTTAGGAATCCAGGCACTGTGCTGCCAGACCTCCAAATCTTTTCAACAATAGCCAGAAATCCATTATTCTGTGAAATGTCCTAACTTTTAAATATTATCGTTCTTTAAAAACAACAACAACAACAACAACAACAAAACACTATGTGGGTCAGATAAAACATATCTGCAATCTTGATACAACCCACAAACTATCAGTTTGTAACTTTCAGTATTTGCAAAGATGAATCATGAAAGGATTTTGATTTCTTTTTCTTTTTTCTTTTTCTTTTTTATAGCATAAAGAGTGAAGTTTTTAGTGCCACTTCCTAAATAAAATAAAAGATGTAATATGACATCACATGATACATTTGGGAATTCAGGTGTAGTAATGCTGCTCATAGACAACCACCAATTCTAGCAATAAATCCAGAGCATTGCTTGAAGTGTGAGTCCATAGTCCTGAAAAAAGTGTAGCTCCTTTATTTAGCCTATGAATGAGCTTACTCCTTTCCTGAGCCCCTACCTACTGGTTACTGGGGGGACAATTAAACTCTAGCTTTATGCAGTTTAAAAGTCAGTCTAGTGCATGTATGTAAAAAGTCTCTATAGGTAGTACAGTGCAGTTGCCTCTTATATGACAACCTCTATCCCAACCCACTCCCTAAATTGACCTCCACATGTACACTGTCTATAACGACTTGTTTCTAGCATAACCAGTCTACCCGGCTTCTGGGTACCCTACTGGCTTCTGTTTCTAAACTCCCCAGCTGATTAGCTCATTGTCCATTCTTTGGATGAAGGGGATTTTCCCTGGCAACATCAGCCACCTGGCCTTAGATGACTTTCTTTCCCCTCAGTTGTCACTGATGTCATACCCACATCTCTGCTAGGTCTTCATCTGGCCCCTCTCCCGTTGGTCCTCTTCAGCCTTGGCATGGCTCGCCTCAGCTCACCCAGAAGACTCACTGGATCTCTTCACCTCAGCAAGCACATTCATAGAAGTTGAGAGAGACTCAGGTGTGCCAGCCAGACTCAGCTTCTCTAACTGGGCTGTTCTTTCCCTTGACATAGACAAGGCTGCCCCATATTACCAACCCCCAGCCATGCACCATCACAGTCTCTTCTAAATGGGGAATTGGGTGATGGCCCTTGTTCTCAGTGTCCTACCCCACTTATATAACACATGTCCTGGGAAGATAGATGAATTAGGGACTCACATCTGACTACTCTTTTATTTTCGTTTCTCTATTCCTAACCTCCCTTTGTTTCCCTGAGGCCAGAGAGAAGTTTTCTTTACTTTCTATATGTCATATCGTTTCCTACCTTGAAAATG